>NC_091065.1:157437483-158037483 GCF_000393655.2 Nicotiana sylvestris | reverse complement strand
GCTTGCAACCGGGTTATTTAGTAACAATAGTAAGCAATAAAGAAAGAAGAAGAGCTTTTGAGTATTTGAGAGATGTGAACTAAATGTGTCTCTGTGTGTGTAAGACTGTAGAAGAGAGAAATATATATAGTAGTTTGAAAGCTAGGTAAAATAAGGTAAGAATCACAAAATTCAGTAATTATAGAACTCAAAATAAAATCAGTTCGAGCCCTCCCTTAATTAAGGGAATTAATTCAAACATTAAAGGGCAGATGACAAGTTAGGAAAGAAATCATGCATAGCTGAAGTATAACAAATAAGGATTTCAAATAGTTCAAGTATAGAACAGGTAATTAGGGCTAGGTTTAGAAAATTCTAATTAAGGAGATAGTTAGTAAGAATCAAGTAACAATGCAGACAAGGTAAGGGAAGTTAGTTTAGGCAAGCAAATCAATCACATTGAGTAGAAAGGTAAGAATCCAAGGTTTAAAGGAAAGTCTTCAAATCAAACCAAGAAACAGGGAATTTAGAATCAATCAAAGAGAAAGTCATGAAAAGAGTTAACGTTTAGCATATAAATAAAGTATGACATGGATAGTCAAGAGTCGACACACAACTCTGGCAAACATGAAAGTTAAATAATAGTGATTCAATGAGAAAGAGGCAAGTCTTGAACAGTCGAGATGAACACAAACACATATAATCAGTGTTAGTTTAGGCCAAGAAACTCAGTAGAAATATATCAAGGAAAAATAGTCACGAGAAATCACAAAAACTCAAAACGAGAACCGGTCAGTCATGCTAATACACAGAACCAAACTAAGAACCCTAAAAATTAGGGCTTTCAGCATAGACGAGTTAAGATGTAGTAGACTCATAGAAACAATCAAAATATGTACGAAATAGAAGTTTAAACACAAAGAATCACTTAGACAAGGTTTTTAAAAAAGAAGTTCTGAAAAACCTTATTTTAGAAGAAGACAAAAAACACTTGAAATCACATGATTCTTGTAAAGAACCTCAAGGATAGTATAAAATGTTCAAGAAACAAACTCAAATTGTCCTAGATTAGATCTGTACAGATCTAGGAGGTGTAGAAAAGAAATTAGGGTTTCGAAAGAAACACATATAGAGATGAAGAAACATGTCTAGAAACCCAAGGATCGTAGCAAATATAGAATGCTTTCGCTTGGAATCACACTGGAATAGCCAGGAATAGGAAGGAGATGAACCCTGGATGCAAGTCGACATGGCCCTGGGCCCTTGAGAACCTTAGAGAGGGCAAGAATGGCATGAGAGAATCCATTGGAGGCTTAAGAAACATTGAGAGGTCACCGGAGATGACCGGAGATGGGAGGTCGGCATTTGAAGATTAGTGTTAGGTTGAGAGTGTTTTGAGAGCAGAGAGGATTTTAGGGTGGCGGGTGCATAGAAATGATTAGGGTTGGGGGTCCTTTGGAATTATAAAAGGTAAGTTTTAACGAGGGCCGTTGATCTCTTATATCAACGGCTATTATCCGATGGGGTCTTGGGTTGGGTAGGTGTATTTAGGGCCTGGGTCGGGTAATTTGATTAGAAATTGGGCTAGGGTATTGGGTTGAATTGAGGCTGAAATTGAAATATAATTTGGCTAAGTTTCAAATAGCCAATTCAACCCTATATAATTTATAATAAATAATAAATTATTTCTAAAAAATAATTTCATGTACTAAAATGATTTAAAATAGCTATTTATCATTTTAAAAATATAGAAGATCATTTTATGCATAAAAATGTAATTATGCATTAATAGGGCTAGTATTGCAATATATGCAAATTAGCTTTAAAAATGCAAATGCAATTATAAAAATGCACTAAAAGTATTTTAACAATATTTCGGCATAAGTACAGAATTTAAATGGCTAAATCACCACAAAATAATTTAAAGGATAATTATTGGAGATTTTATGAGTAAAAAGGGAGGAAATAAATCAATTTGAAGCCTTTAAAATTATAGAAAGAATTATAAAAAATGCTTATGCATGCTTATAAATGCATATGTGCTATTTTAAAAGTATTTTTATATATTAAAATATACAGAAAAAATTAGGTATCAACAACTGCCTCGCTTTACCCGGGAAGGATGAAAGAGTTTTCGAGTAAAGAAATGATGGTCAATTTTGATCGGGCAGGATGCTTTGAAAAATAGAGACCGGACTCCGGTCTTCAAGTTGCCTACATATCCCTGGTTTTACAATAACCAGGCCATGTGTAGTCCTGGATTCATCGGCGGAATATGCCGATGAAATTATTGCAAGAACGGATACGAGATGTGGAAGCGGCTATGGTGAACGGTTAAGGTTCGGGACAGTTGAAGGAACTGGAGCGAGATCGCTCCTACTCGGATAACGGTTGCTTACTGGTTACCTATAGATAGAAGATGCTACGAACATGTATTTACGAAAATTTAAATATGTTGCTGATTCCCTTTGGACCATGAAGGTTGTCTTTAGATGATTAAAGATGACGTCCTTAGACCATGATGTCCTGGACCATGAATTTTTTAGTGAGGGATTCGCAGGCCATGAAATGATGTTCTCGGGCCATGACAATGGTGCCTTCGAACCATGACACCTTTGAATAATGATATGCAAATTTGAGGTATCCTCAGGCCATAGCATGGTGTCTTTCGGCTATGAGGATGATACCTTTTAGACTATGACGCCTTTGGATAGGTTAACGATATTTCGGCCCATGATATACAATAGTCATGATGTTATCAAGACAAGGCTTAGTCTTGTGAAATGGAGGGCAGAGCTTAGCCCGATTGAAAAGCAAATAAATAATACTAGAAATAGAGCAATATTCGTGCAAAGAGGGACATTGCTTAGTCCCATGTAGATGGGGAGGCAAGGATTAGCCTCATGCAAATATAGAGGCAAGGATTAGCCTCATGCAAATATGGAGGCAGGGATTAGCCTCATGCAAGTACGGATGCAGGGATTAGCCTCATGCAAGTATGGAGGCAAGGGTTAGCCTCATGCAAGTATGGAGGTAGGGATTAGCCTCATGCAAATAGGGGGCAAGGATTAGCCTCATGCAGGTATGGAGGCAAGGATTAGCCTTATGCAGGTATGGACGCAAGGATTAGCCTCATGAAAATACGGAGGCAAGGGTTAGCGGATTATCCTCATGCAAGTATGAAGGCAGGGATTAGCCTCATTCAAATAGGGAGGAAAGTATTAGCCGCATGCATGTAGGGAGGCAAGGATTAGCCTCATGCAAGTGTGAAGGCGGGGATTAGCCTCATGCAGGTGTGGAGGCAGGGATTAGCCTCATATAGACGTGGAGGCAAGGATTAGCCTCATGCAAATATGGAGGCAAGGATTAGCCTCATGCAGATATGGAGGCAAGGGTTAGCCTCATGCAAATATGAAGGCAGGGATTAGCCTCATACAGATATGGGGGACATGGATGAGTCCCATGCAAAGAGCGAGTAGCAAATAAGACTAGTGTATGTCTTAGCTAGAGATATATTTAGTGTCTGATGGCCCGATGGATAGTGAATTTGCTTTGTGTATATATGTTTGCTAATGCTATCGTTACGTCAAATGTGCCTGCGTTCAAAGAAAAATTATAAGTTTTGGTGGGGGGAGGTTGGTTCGTGCTTCTGTCCGTTGGCCTTACTTTGCTCCATCCTGAAAGCCCCTTTCGAGTCCCCTAGGTAACACCTAACTGTTATGGAAATAGAGTTTTCCGAAAAATACGCAATTGTTAAAAAAATAGAGTTATTTCAGAAATATATTGATACATTTAGATGAACTAGTGACTGTAACACGTCTCAAAGGCATTGCAACTCTCTTATGTTAGAATTTTGAGGGTCCTCCTCAAAATTCTGCCCCAGTTTGGTAGATGATCTTTTGACTACTTGCGGATAATAGGCCCTGCTAAATCTTCTTCGAAATTTTGAGAATCCTTCTCAAAATTCTGCCCCAGTTTCTTAACCAATTTCTGATTTTTTGGCATGCACTGGCGTCGGCTGGACTTGCTCAGGAATTTTGAGGACCCTAACAAATTTTTGCCCCAGTTTTTGTTCTTGGGGGAAATGAAAATTTTATTATGATATGACCGAACCCATAAGGCTGCCTAAGTATCCCGTCTTGAATGGGAATCAGGTCAAGCATAGTTCAATTACATCGGATGAGTAAACAATCTAAGCATAGTATCTCTTGACTGAATATGAATTGATTGGTTTTGGCCAGATTTCTCCATCTATCTCTGCAAATATGAGGGCTACTCCTGTCATCACCCTATGAACCATTTACGGACCTTTCCAGTTGGGGGAGAATTTCCCTTTGGATTCATCTTGATGTGGGAAGATCTTTTTCAGCACCAACTGACCTGGTGCAAATTGCCTGGGTTTGACCCTTTTGTTGAAAGTTCTGGACATTCTGTTCTGATAAAGTTGGTTATGACACACTGCGTTCATCCTCTTTCCATCTATAAGGGCCAATTGTTCATAGCGGCTTCTTATCCACTCTACATAGCTGAGTTCAGTTTCCCGAATGACTCTTAAAGAAGGAATTTGTACCTTGGCTTGGATGACAGCCTCGGTACCATAAACTAGCATGTAGGGAGTTGACTCGGTTGATGTGCGAACTGTAGTGCGGTATCCCAATAAAGCAAAAGGTAGCTTCTCACGCCATTGTTTGTGGTTCTCTACCATTTTCCTTAGTATCTTCTTGATGTTTTTGTTGGCAACTTCTACGGCTCCATTCATCTGAGGTCTGTAGATTGTGGAATTCTTATGTTTGATTCTGAAAGTTTCACACATATCTTTCATGAGATCACTGTTGAGATTGGCGGCATTATCAGTAACAATGGACTTGGGAACTCCGAATCGGGAAACAATACGATCCTTGACAAATTCTACGATGATTTTCTTGGTTATAGCTTTGTAAGATGCAACTTCTACCCATTTTGTAAGTAATCAATGGCGACCAAAAATAAACCTGTGCACATTTGAAGCAGTGGGCTTAATAGGACCAATAACATCCATTCCCCAGGCGGCGAATGGCCAAAGAGAGCTTGTTGCATTGAGCTCCTTTGGCGGCACTTTTATCATATCAGCATGCACCTGGCATTGAAAGCATTTGCGGACATACTGGATGCAATCCATTTCCATGGTCATCCAAATGTAACTGGCCCTAAGTATCTTCTTAGCCAAGATGTGCGGGCCACAAGTCCCGGCATGTACATCCTCAAGTAGCTTAGAAGCTTTCTTTGCGTCGACACATCTTAGCAAACCCAAATCAGGAGTTCTCCTGTATAAGTTTCCTCCGCTATGGAAGAAGTGATTGGACAATCTCCGGAGTGTGCGTTTCTGAGAATGGTTTTCATGCTCCGGATATTCTTCCTTTGAAAAATACTCTTTGATGTCATGGAACCAAGGCTTTCCATCCGTTTCTTCTTCAACATGAGCACAATATGCTGGCTGATTATGGACCCTCACCGGAATGGGATCAATATAATTCTTATCTGGATGTTGTATCATAGATTATAGGGTGGCCAATGCATCGGCAAACTCATTCTTAATTCTGGGCATATGTCGGAATTCTATTTTCGTGAACCTCTTTCTCAATTCCGGCACATGGTGCAGATATGGCAATATCTTGGAATTCTTGGTGGCCCACTATCCATGTACCTGGTGCACGAGCAAATCTGAATCACCGATCACTAGCATCTCCTGGATGTTCATGTCGATTTCCATGTCGAGCCCTAGTATGAAAGCTTCATACTCCGTCATGTTGTTGATGTAGGAAAATCTGAGTTTAGCAGATATCGAATAATGTTGACCCGTTTCTAATACCAAGACTGCTCTAATACCCACTCCTTTGAAATTTGTAACTCTATCAAAGAACATCCTCCAACCGTCGTATGCTTCGGTAATGTCTTTTCCTACGAATGATACTTCTTCATCAGGAAAATACGTTTTCAAGGGTTCATATTCTCCTCCCACCGGATTTTTGGCAAGGTGATCTGCCAATGCTTGTCCCTTGACCGCTTTTTGAGTTACATAGACAATGTCAAACTCACTCAATAGTATCTGCCATTTGTCCAACTTTCCAGTTGTCATGGGTTTCTGGAATGTGTACTTTAGAGGGTCCATCCTTGATATGAGGTGTGTAGTGTAGGCACAAAAGTAATGCCTCAATTTCTGAGCTGTACAGGTCAAAGCACAGCAAGTGCGTTCAAGCAGAGAGTACCATGCTTCATAAGGTGTGAACTTCTTACTCAAGTAATATATTGCTTGCTCCTTTCTTCCTGTCTCATCACGTTGTCCCAAAACACATTCGAAGGATCCATCTAATACAGATAGATAGAGTAGCAAAGGTCGTCCTGGTTCTGGCAGGACCAGAACTGGTGGTGTGGACAGGTACTCCTTGATCTTGTCAAAAGCTTTCTGACAATCCTCTATCCAGCTTGTTTCAGCATCTTTCCTCAGCATCTTGAAGACGGGTTCACATATGACTGCGGACTGTGCTATGAAGCGACTGTTATAGTTGAGACGTCCCAATAAGCTCATCACGTCCTTTTTGCTCTTATGTGGTGGTAACTCCTGAATAGCTTCAACTTTAGACGGATCCAGCTTGATCCATCGACGACAGACGATGAATCACAATAATTTGCCTACGGGAACCCCGAATGCACAATTTGCGGGATTTAGTATCAAATTGTACCTTCTCATCCTGTCAAAGAACTTTCTCAGTTCTGCTATGTGATCTGCGGCGCTTTTGGATTTGTTAATGGCGTCATCCACATACATCTCTATTTCTTTATGGATCATGTCATGGCTCTCATGTAAGTGGCCCCAACATTCTTCAGACCGAATGGCATCATCTTGTAATAGTATACACCCCAAGGTGTATTAAAAGCTGTCTTCTCTGCATCTTTTTCATCCATCCAAATCTGGTGATAGCTCGAGAAGCAATCTACAAAGGATTAGAGTTCATGTTTGGCGCAATTATCGATCAGGATGTGTATATTTGGCAGTAGGAGGTCATCCTTGGGACTTGATCTATTTAAATCTCGATAGTCAACACATACTCTAACCTTCCCATCCTTCTTCGGGACTGGCACAATGTTAGCTAACCAGGTTGGGTACTCAACCACCCTGAGAACTTTCGCCTTGATCTGCTTGGTAACTTCCTCCTTGATTTTTAGGCTCATGTCTGGTTTGAACTTTCTGAGTTTCTGCTTTACTGGCGGACACGTGGGATAAGTGGGCAGCTTGTGAGCCACTATAGACGTGCTCAAACCGGTCATGTCATCGTATAACCATGCGAAAATGTCCTCATATTCCTTTAGAAAATGGATGTATTCTTCCTTCTCTATTGGTGACAAGTAAATGCTGATGCGGGTCTCCTTGACGGTCTCGACATCCCCCAAATTTACTACTTTGGTCTCGTCCAGATTGGACTTAGGCTTATTCTCAAAGTTTCCAACTTCCCTGACAATTTACTTGGGTATCTCGTCTTCTTCATCTGAATCATTATTCTCATGTTGCGTTGCCTCATTACATGTCACAGTCACTGGTTCATCAGGAAAAGTAATAATAACGTTGTAGAAAGGAAAAGTGTAAAGATAGTAGTGAATAATAAAGAGCAAATGCATTTGATTAAAACTAAAAAATCATCTAGACAAAGTATGGCTTGATAAATCGAGCATTTATTTTGAAATAAGTAAATCTTAAAACAAAATTACGGGAAATCTTAAATGCCTAGAATGGCTATAGAATTAAATC
Source organism: Nicotiana sylvestris (assembly GCF_000393655.2). Taxonomy (NCBI): domain Eukaryota; kingdom Viridiplantae; phylum Streptophyta; class Magnoliopsida; order Solanales; family Solanaceae; genus Nicotiana; species Nicotiana sylvestris. Next base: position 158,029,721 of record NC_091065.1, on the reverse strand, counting down.
TGTCAAGCTACCCAGGGACTCGGCGGGCTCGGGATGATGTAGTGGTCCAATTCCTGAGAACAGCTCCCTTCTTTACGGTCTGAATGGTGAGGCCTTCTTCATCCTCCTCCTCAATTATGGCAATGTAGTCTATGTCCTCATCCTCCAAGAACAAATTCTTCAACCCAGCTAGTGCTTCCTCTTCTGCAGTCCCCCATATTGTGTTAGCTTGGTGAAAAGCTTGTTCCAAATGTGGCATTGGCTGCTCAAGAGGGTAGTACGGTCCACGTCATGGAGGCGACCAATTTCTATACTCTTGCCATATGTACTGGTATCCGAGCCCAAAGGTGGTACCATGATTTTTCGGCTGTATTGGTTTGGTGATACCTTGGAGGTTCTTTCCTAATCCTTTGTCGTGTTCATATCCAGACCAAGCGAACATGCTTTCTATTTTACTGCTCCACCATTTATCCTTCTCGATGGAATTAACCCATTGAATGTGATGATAGGTTTTTCCTTACAGCCTTCTTCTATGTCTAATAGCCGGGATGGTTTGACTAGTGTAAATGGGGTTACTCCCATCTCCGTGAATGATCACCTGCTAACTATTCCATTCAAATTTCACGGCTTAATGTAGTGTGGAAGACACAGCTCCAATGGAATGGATCTATGGTCGGCCCAACAGAAGATTATATGAGGCTAGTATATCAAGCACCTGAAACTCGACGTCGAACCAAGTTGGCCCCATTTGTAAGCAAAGGTTGATTTCCCCGATTGTGGCCCTTTGGGACCCATCGAAAGATTTCATGTTCATGCTTCCTACTCATATTTCGTGGAAACCTTTGTCCAACCTTTTCAGAGTGTCCAACGGACAAATATTTAAGCTTGAACCTCTGTCAACCAGGACCCTGGCAATGAACTTGTCTTCAAATTGCATTGTGATATGCAATGCTCGATTGTGATTCAACCCCTCAGGTGGTAGCTCATCTTCGTGGAAGATAATCTTATGACTTTCCAATATTTGCACCCACTATGTTGGCCATTTCTCCGCCAGTGATGTTATTGGGTACATAAGCCTCGCTCAGCACTTTTATTAAAGCGTTCTTATATGCCTCTGAATTTTGCAACAGTGACAGGATAGATATCTGAGCTGGGGTTTTGTTCAGATGGTCAACGACGGAATACTCCTTTGCCTGTACTTTCCTCCACAAGTCATCTGACCCTGTCTCAATGAAGGGTTGCCTAGTAGTGGCATCCTTGCTTGATCCTCCCAAGTGTTCAGGCATATAGACTCTTCCAGTCCTAGTCATTCCTTGTGTGGCATCAGATTCCTCTACCTTGGCCTTCCTTTTTCACCAAGCCTCGGCAACATAATCCCAGGGTATTGCTTTTGAGTTGAATGGAGGTGTGGTTGATACTGTCACAGTGAAAGGTGTGGCCACTTCTACTTCAAATGGAGTGGGGGTGGCTGCAGGTGGAGCCACCTCCACCTCGAATAGAACTAATGCAGTTACCTCAACCTCGATTGGTGACTGAGTATGTACCACAATAGGAGTAAGTGTGACTGCAACTTTAAAGTCATCACCTTCTCGAACATGCCCAATCGACCCCTTATGGTCCCACTCTTTTTTCATCTCTATCACATGTACTCCACCACCTCTATGATCAAGGAGGGGATTGTCGCGGATATTAGGTGTCGCTTCCTTTGCCTGTATGGCCTTGTTGTCAATTAACGTCTGGATCTTATCCTTCAATGTTCGGCACTCAGCAGTGGTGTGCCCTTCATACAGGAATGGTACGCATAAGTTTTGTTCGGGTTGACCTATTGGGATGAGTTTTCTAATGCCACAGCGGGAATAAGAGTGACGTAACCCGCAACTTTAAACCTTTCATACAACTGGTTGATGGGCTCAGCAATGACGGTGTATTGTCTGGGTGGCTTACGGTCGAAGTTGGGTCTTGGTCTTGGAAAGTTTTGGTGAGTTGGAGGTGATTGGAAATGGGATGGTTGGGAGTTATAGGTGTGGTGGATAGTGGTTAGTTAGGAATATCTGGGAGATGAAGGCTGATATGTAGACGGTGTTGCTTGGTATGTGGGCGGAGGTGTTTGATATGTGGGTGGAGATGTTTGATATGCGGGTGGAGATGTTTGATATGAGAGTGGAGGTGTTTGATAGATAAGTAGAGATTTTGGACCTTGGGCCACCATAACTGCCCCAACATCTCTCTTCTTTGATATGTCACCTGATTGTAATGCCTTATTTGTGGTCTGTAGTGCCTCATAATTCATTTCCATCCTGCTCTTGATTCCTTCCTCGATCCTTTCTCCAAGTTTGATGATATAGTAGAATTTATGATTTTTGATAACCATCAACCTTTCATAATATTGCGGATCATGTGCTCTGACAAAGAATTTGTTCATCTGTTCTTCGTCCAAAGATGGCCTAACCTTATCCACTTCCGACCTCCAACGAATAGCATACTCACGGAAGGTCTCAGTAGGTTTCTTCTTAATATTCTGAATGTAGAAGATATCTGGCGCGTTCTTTGTATTGAACCTAATCCGGTCCATGAAATCTGACGCCATACTTACCCAATTGGACCATTTCTTGGGATTTTGGCTGATGTATCAGGACAAAGCATCCCCAGTAAGACTCCTCATAAGTAGTTTCATTCGGATCTTTTCGTCTTTCCCGACCCTGATAAGTTTGTCGTAATAAGTCCTCAGATGGACTCTAGGATCACCCGTGCCATCAAAAATCTCAAACTTGGGAGGTTTGTACCCCTCAGGCAGTTCCACATCTGGTTGTATGCATAGGTCTTCATAGTTCAAACCTTCTATTCCTCTGTCGCCTTCAACACCCTGAACTCAGTTCGTCAACTTCTTGAGTTCTTCAGCCATGTTTTTAATGATCACGTCCTTTTCGGAGGATTCCGATGTATAGGAGACGGGCTGGATGGAGTGAGGTATGGTTTCTACGTATATAGGGTTGCTTTGATGGGTGCTAGGGACTTGGGTGTAATGATGGTCATTGGTGGAGTTTTGTGGATCGGGAATGGGTTGTGGTATGTTTTGGGGAGTGTGGTAAGTGGTGGTTGGTGGGTACTGAATTAGCTGATGGTGATGTTATGGCAGAGTTGGCATTGGTAATGTCTTGAGATTTTGGGGCGGAGTTGCGTATTGATTTGGTGCGGGAGGATTTTTTGGATGTTGGTTTTGTGGTTTCTGGGGAGGTGCTGGGTTCTTTGTGTTTTGTTGGTGGATGTCGAGGACATTTAGGGTGAGTGACTAGTTTGCCAAGTTGCGAACCTTCTCAAGTTCTCCTTGCAATTCCAATATCTTTTGTTCTAATCTCAAGACTAGATCATTTGGGGCTGGAGTACCACGGCCATCTGAGGTTTCTGCGTTCTCAACATTCTCCTTTCGGATACCACTTAACTCGTCCATTTTTGCTTTTCCTCTGCCTTTTGTGTTGCTTGGAGAAGGAGGAGGTGGAGGGCCTCTAGATCTGGTGTGGTATGCTGAGGAGGCCAATATGAGTGAACCAACCTAAGGGGATGGGAATAGTCACAATAAGCAAAGAAAAAGGTAACAATCAGTGAGGATTCAGAAATGTTTGCAGTATTTAAATACATATTGCGAAAATGTAAATTCATGTCCTACTTTGGATACCTCGTTGTGCCCGAGGTAGACCTAGCGACAAATAAATTTTGAGAACTTTAAATGCTAATAAATGCTTCATTTCATAATATAAAAATAGACGAATCCCAAAATGACACTAAGATAATAAAAAATAAGTCACTATTGGCACTTGGTCACTACTATTAGGAAAGCAAATAAATCTAGCCTATTTGGTCCCAGAAGGGCCTTCCTCAGGCTAAATGCTCTCATTGATCAAATCTTCCAGTTCGCGTAGGTTCACTAGTAAGAATGTCTTTGCCAAATGTCCTCCTTCGTTTCCCTTAGCGTTCTGGCAGTCAATGACTCTCTTCCTCACTTTTCCTTCCAATTCCAACAGGTAGTATTCCAGATATTCCAACTTTTCGCTAGATTTGGCGGCCCTCTCTTTCCATTCATTGATTTGGTCATCTGATGGCAGATTCCTCCGCCAGTCTAGCAAGAGTAAGGGTGTACTAACCATACCGAAGTTTGGGACCTCGTTAATCATTTTCTACAAAACAAAAAAGGGTTAGGGCTTTCTCCCCACCAGACTCGACTATTTATACATTCATGATTAGTATATTGGCATTAAGTTCTCCAAATTAATGCACAGAATGTGGTTGTATCTGTTGGGATTATGAAAACCCCGGTGGACTTTGGATAAGGCTTATCTTAAAGGATCATTATGTGGACAACATAACTGATTCGACAAGGTTTGACCATGATGCATGCACAATTTTGATCAGAGTAAGGTTACTATGGAGTTTTAGACCAGTACCCTCAAGCGGACAACTTGAGGGGGAAAGGCACGGAACCGTCGACTGCACCGTTGATCAACTGGTTTTACCGCAAATAAGCCTTTTCGAATTTAAGGGTAATAAATAGGAAGAGTGCAACCACTCATTAAGTGTTGCTATATGATTTGATACGTACGAGTGGAATATGATGTGGAGCATGATATATGCAGCAATAATAGCATGTAGTCAGGTATTTCCATGTAGGAAAAATAAATACGGTATTTAAATAATTAAAATATAGTTACGAAAAAGGAATACAAAGAGACAAGTCAGTTTCATGAATAAAAGAAACATAAATGCTTAAAATAGGCAGTTAAAGTCAAATAAGGGGAAAGGGTTCAGGATAGAGCATGCTTGGACTAATTCATAGAAATAAGTTCGTAACTATGCTGTGGCGCCCCTTTTTTTCCTCCGCGGAGAAAAGTCCAGGTTTCGACGTTCATGCGGGTAATAACTCATTTCCTTTTGGGAATTGGGTATTTGAAGAGTTGTCACCTAACGGATTATGGTGCGTTAGGGCACCCAGAGCGGTTAACTCTTGGACTGGTTTGCATTACTAGAGATTTAGGGTAAGGGCTCGAAATAACCTTGAGGGCAAGGTGTTAGGCACCCCTCGCGGTCCATAACAGTGGGTCCCGGTCGAACTTATACTTATGAATTAGTCCTTCAACAAATAACTAAATGTGTTTGTATGTGTGTAAGACTGTAGAAGAGAGCAATATATATAGTAGTTTGAAAGCTAGGTAAAATAAGGTAAGAATCACAAAATTCAGTAATTATAGAACTCAGAATAAAATCAGTTCGAGTCCTCCCTTAATTAAGGGAATTAATTCAAACGGTAAAGGGAAGATGACAAGTAAAGAAAGAAATCATACATAGTTGTAGTATACAAAATAAGGAAAGAATTTCGAACAATGCAAGTACAGAACAAGTAATTAAGGCTAGGTTCAGAAAAATGTTATTAAGGAGATAGTCGATAAGAATCAAGTAACAATGCAGACAAGGTAAGGGTAAGTTAGTTTAGGCAAGCAAATCAATCACATTGAGTAGAAAGGTAAGAATCAAAGGTTTAAAGGAAAGTTTTCAAATCAAACCAAGAAACAGGGAATTCAGAATCAATCAAAGAGAAAGTCGTGAAAGGAGTTAGCATTTAGCATATAAATAAAGTAAGACATGGATAGTCAAGAGTCGACATACAAATCTGGCAAACATGAAAGTTAAATAATACTGATTCAATAAGAAAGAGGCAAGTCATGAACAGTCGAGATGAACACAAGCACATAGAATCAGTGTAAGTTTAGGCCAAAAAACTCAGTAGAAACATATTAAGGCAAAATAGTCACGAGAAATCACGGAAACTCAAAACGAAAACCGATCAGTCAATGCTAATATACAGAACCAAATGAAGAACCCTAAAAATTAGGGCTTTCAGCATAGATGAGTTAAGATGTAGTAGACTCATAGAATCAATCAAAATATATAAGAAATAGAAGTTTCAATACAAAGAACCACTTAGACAAGGTTATTTAAAAAAGAAGTTCCGAAAACCCTGGTTTTAGAAGAAGATGAAAAACACTTGAAATCACATGATTCTTGTAAAGAACCTCAAGGATAGTGTAAACGTTCAAGAAACAAAAAAAATTGTCCTAGATCTGTACAGATCTAGGATGTGTAGAAAAGAAATTAGGGTTTCGAAAGAAACCTATATAAAGATGAAGAAACCTGTCTAGAAACCCAAGGATCGTAGCATATATAGAATGATTTCGCTTGGAATCACACTGGAATAGCCAGGAATAGGCAGGAGATGAACCCTAGATGCAAGTCGGCATGACCCTGGCCCCTAAAGGACCTTAGAGAAGGCAAGAATGGCATGAGAGAAGCCATTGGAGGCTTAAGAAACGATGAGAGGTCACCGGAGATGACCGGAGATGGGAGGTCAGCGTTTGAAGATTAGGGTTAGGTTGAGAGTGTTTTGAGAGCAGAGAGGATTTTAGGGCAGCGGGTGCATAGAAATGATTAGGGTTAGGGGTCGTTTGGAATTAAAAAAAAAAGGTAAGTTTTAATGAGGGAAGATCAACGGCCATGATCTGATGGGTTCTTGGGTCGGGTAGGTGTATTTAGGGCCTGGGTCGGGTAATTTGATTAGAAATTGGGCTGGGGTATTGGGTTGAATTAAGGTTGAAATTGAAATACAATTTGGCTAAGTTTTCAATAATCAATTCAACCCTATATAATTTATAATAAATAATAAATGATTTCTAAAAAAATAATTTCAAGTGCTAAAATGAATTAAAATAGCTATTTAATATTTTAAAAATATAGAATATCATTTTATACATAAAAATGTAATTATCATTAATAGGACTAGTATTGCAAATATATGCAAATTAGCTTAAAAAATACAAAGCAATTATAAAAATGCACTAAAAATATTTTAATAATATTTTGGCACAAATACTTAGATGGCTAAATCACCATAAAAATAATTTGAAGGATAATTATTAAAGATTTTATGAGTAAAAAGAGAGGAAATAAATCAATTTGAAGCCTTTAAAATTATAGAAAAAATTATAAAAAATAGTTATGCATGCTTATATATGCATATATGCTATTTTGAAAGTATTTTTATGTATTAAAATATATAGGAAAAAATTGGGTATCAACAGTATGAAAGACTTAAACTGGGAAATGCGTCTCCTAGATGTGAGATATAGCTTGAGGAAAACTAAAAATTGATCCTATTCTCCAGGAAGAACCCCTGAACTCAAGGAAAACTAAAGATTAACAACTTAAGAAAGCTAGAAATTGACCTTATTCTCCAAGCGGAACCCCTGAACTCAAAGAAATCTAAAAAATAACAACTTAAAGAAACTAAAAACTGGCCATATTCTCCAAGCGGGATTCCTGAACTTAAGAAAAACTAAAGACTAACATCTTAAGGCCACTAAAATGACCTATTCTCTAGGCGAGACTCCTAAACTTACGAAAAACTAAAGACTAACATCTTAAAGAAACTAAAATGACTCTGTTCTTCAAGCAGGACCCCTGAACTAGAGATTAACAACTTAAAAAAACGAAAACTGGCCCAGTTCTCTAGGCAGGACCCTTGAACTCGAGAAAAGCTAAAGATTAACGACTTAAGAAAGCTAAAAACTGACCCTATTCTCCAGGAGGGACTCCTAAATGTAAGAAAAACTAAAGATTGATAACTTAAGAAAACTACAAATTGACCCTATTCTCCAGGCGGGGCCCCTAAACTTAAGAAAAACCAAAGACTAACATCTTAAGGAAACTAAAAATTGACCCTATTCTCCAGGTGGGATCCCTGAACTAAAGTAAAAATAAAGACTCTTCCGACTAGGGAGAATGCCTAGGAGGTATGGTTCTTCTCAACTAGGAAAAATGCCTAGGAGGTAATGGTCTTCTAGAATAGGAAAAATTCTTGGGAAGTAATGATCTTATCAACTTGGGGAATGTCTACGAGGTAAAGACCTTCTCAAATAACCTTTGTGCTAGAAAGATTTAGGCATGACACCTGAAAAATTCAAGCTTCCAAGCTTTAATTTGGAGATAGTCTTCGTCCCTATTTCAAACAAAGAAAACTTATGAGTTTAAAACATGGTAGTTGGTTTGTGGCCTTGACCTTGAGGGCAATTGCTCCTACACTTGCCATGATAACTTTGATTTCAACTTGGAACTTGCTTGTTATTGGATAACCACTTTTTGTCATTCCTTATCACAGAAAACACCTCTGAACCGTCCAAGCCCAATACCTACTATTTGTTGCATTGTGCTCATAAATTGACATTTACTGAACCTTTGCATTTCACATGAATCCCAAAGCATGTCAATTTTTACCAACTCAGTGCGCATACTACTCTTTCCTGACTTATGCCACTTTTGATGTTTCCAGTCAGACTCCGCTTTGTGCAATTGGAAAGCTGGTAGCAAATTTTAAAGTCATTACTCACTTGTTCTGACAAAACAGACTCAAAAAGAGGACATAAACAAATCAATAGGAACATAGTAAGGGGACAATAGAAAGAGATGATATCTAACAAGAGAAATACAAAGTAGAAACTTATCTAATGTGGATACTGTTGGATTTTGTTATTAATAACAAAGAAGAGTGAATGGAAATGGTGGGAAAATAAATGGAGGGAAGTGAAATTTTGAATGAGTTCACTTTACTAATACACTTTATCCCTCATTGGTAGAAGGAAAGAAAATCTTTTTGTATATATAGAGAAGCTCATATTTTAGCTCTAAAAGAGCTAAGAAGAAGGCAAGCCTCGCACCGTCGTCGTCGTCGCTCGCTCGGCTCGGCTTCGGCTTCAGATTCGGATTTGGATTTTGATTCGAATTTGAATTTGGATTTGGATTTGGTCAAAGATCGATTGATTGATCAATCTTTTTGGACAAAATTCTTTTCAAATATTTAATTAATTAATTAAAATTAATTAACAAAAATTCAAATCACCCATGACCCGCAACCCGGTCCGGTCCGATCCGGTCCAATTTTTCTTGCTAGGATTATTTTAAATCCGTTTAGTTTTCCCGCAATATTTCCAACCTCTATGGCTGTTTTGAAACAGTGTCAAACCTGTTCTAACAGTTATGGCTATTCTGAAAGGTTGCAAACCTTTTTAGAAATAGTACTAAATTGGCTATAAATATTCCTTCAAATCCTAGAATATTTACTTACAAAATTTTCTGTTAATCTTCTTCTTCTGCACAAATATTCCAGTGTGTTTTACAGCTTTCGAGTGGTTCGATGTTCATGTGCATTTTTAGTACCGATACTCTATGAGAAATGGCAATTGATAACGGAAATGCTTCTACGACTGTTGCTGCAACGACGATAGCCTTGTCAAGCCGCACTGCTGTTCCTCCGGCCGAGGAACCGGGGAAATATTTTGGAGCCAACTTCAAAGGATGGCAGCAAATGATGTTCTTCTGGCTTACCACACTTGGTATGCAGAAATTCACTAGTGAAGAGCCTCCAGTGCCTGTTGCGGATATGCTGGACAATGAAAAGTTCATGATTGTTGAGGCGTGGAAGCAGGCAGATTTTCTTTGCAAAGGCTATATCTTAAGAGCTTTAGAGGATGACTTGTACAATATGTAAAGTGCGATGAATACTTCGAAAGAATTATGGGACGCACTTGAGAAGAAGTACAAGACAGAAGATGCATGCTTGTAGAAGTTCGTGGTTGCCAAGTTTCTAGACTATAAAATGATAGACAACAAAACTATGGGAACCCAAGATCAGGAGCTTCAACTTATTTTTCACGATCTTTTTGCTGAAGGTATGGTCGTGAATGAATCATTTCAACTGGCTGCAATGATTGAAAAATTGCCTCCTTCGTGGAGAGATTTCAAGAACTATCTTAAGCACAAGCGCAAAGAAATGATGTTAGAAGATCTTGTGATACGTCTAAAGATTGAGGAAGACAACAAAACAGCCGAGAAGAAGTGTCGTGGAAATTCAACGATCATGGGAGCTAATATCATTGAGGAGACTGCTCCAAAAGTAAGAAGAGGAAGAGATCTTCTAGACAGACTAAGGAGCAGAACAAAAAGAAATTCAAGGGCAACTGGTACAATTGTGGAAAAGTTGGTCACAAAAGCGCTGATTGTCGTCTTCCGAAAAAGGATAAGAAGAAGGGACAAGCCAACATAGTGGAGAAGAATGATGACATTAATGATCTTTGTGCAATGCTTTCGGAATGCAACCTAGTTGAAAATCTGAAAGAGTGGTGGATTGACTCTGGAGCCACTCGACATGTTTGTGATGTCAAAGAAGCATTTGCAACTTACTCTATTGTTGGTCCCAAAGAAGAGATTTCCATGGGAAATAATGCAACAGCCAAGATTGAAGGTTATGGGAAGATATTCTAGAAGATGACTTCTAGCAAGGTGTTAACGCTCAACAACGTTCTTCATGTTCCAACTATTAGGAAGAATTTAGTTTCTACTTCTTTACTTTTAAAGAATGGATTCAAATGTGTATTTGTTTCTAATAAAGTTGTTGTAAGCAAGAATGAAATGTATGTTGGAAAAGGCTACCTCACGAAAGGCCTTTTCAAACTCAATGTAATGGTTGTTGACAGTATGAATGAAATCTCAGCTTCTTCTTATTTATTGGAGTCAAATGATTTATGGCATATTCGTTTAGGACATGTCAATTATAAAACCTTGCGGAAGTTAATTAATTTAGAAATATTGCCTAAATTCGAGTGTAATAAATCGAAATATTGAATATGTGTTGAATCTAAGTTTGTAAAACATCCTTATAAGTTTGTTGAAAGGAATTCAAATCCTTTAGACATAATTCATACTGACATTTGCAATATAAAATCGACACTATCTCGAGGTGGAAAAAAGTATTTTATTACTTTGATTGACGATTGCACTCAATATTGTTATTTTTATTTGCTTAATAGTAAGGGTGAAGCAATTGAAGCATTTAAGCAATACAAGAATGAGGTAGAAAATCAATTGAATAAAAAGATCAAAATGATTAGAAGTGATAGAGGCGGAGAATATGAATCTCCGTTTGTAGAAATATGTTCGAAATATGGAATTGTCCATCAAACTACTGCAACTTACACACCTCAATCCAACGGAATTGCGGAAAGGAAAAATCAGACAATAAAAGAAATGATGAATTCTTTATTAATAAGTTCCGGATTACCGCAGAGTTTGTGGGGGGGAGCTATCCTTACAGCTAACCGAATACCCAATAGAGTACCCCACAGCAAAACGCAATCTATTCCATAGGAAAAATGGAAAGGAAGAAAATCCAACTTGAAATATTCCAAAGTGTGGGGGTGTCTAGCAAAGGTACAAGTTCTTTTACTTAAAAGGGTTAAAATTGGACCAAAAATAGTAGATTGTGTTTTCATTGGATATGCTACAAATAGTAAAGCATGTCGGTTCTTGGTTCATAAATTCGATAATCCTGAGATTGTTGTTGATACGGTAATGGAATTGGATAATGCTGAATTCTTTGAAAGCATCTATCCGTATAAAATTGAATGTGAGTCGTTAAGTGAAAGACCTAAACGACCTCAAGAAGGACCAAAGTAAAATACTCAAAGTATAGAAGATCCAAGGCGTAGTAAACATCAAAGAACATCTACTTCATTTAGACCAGATTTTGTGACATTTTTGCTTGAAAATGAGCCTCAAACTTTTAAAGCAGCTATGTCGTCTTCTGATTCAGCGTTTTGGAAAGAGGTAGTCCATAGTGAGATTCAATCAATTTTGGATAACCATACATGGGAATTGGTTGATCTTCCTCAGGGAAATAAGCCTTTAGGTTCGAAATGGATCTTTAAATGAAAAATTAAAGCCGATGGTGCTATTGACAAATATAAGGAAAGACTTGTTGTCAAAGGTTATAGACAAAAGGAAGGTCTTGATTACTTTGACACTTACTCGCCAGTAACAAGGATAACATCTATTAAGGTGTTAGTGGCACTAGCGGTCGTGTATGGTCTTGAAATCCATCAAATGGATGTTAAAACAGCTTTTGTAAATGGAGAATTAGAGGAAGAGATTTACATGGAACAACCTAAAGGTTTTGTGGTTCCTGGTAAAGAAAAGAAAGTGTGCAAACTTGTTAAATTGCTTTATGGACTTAAATAAATACCCAAACAATGGCATACAAAATTTGACCAAACAATATTGACAAATGGATTTAAAATCAACGAGTGTGATAAATGTGTTTACATTAAAAACACTCCAGGTCATGAAATCATTGTTTGTTTATATGTTGATGACATATTGATAATGAGCAAAAGTATGACAGATACAAATGCTACGAAACGCATGTTGGCTAGCAAATTCGACATGAAAGACTTATGAGTTGCTGATGTGATCTTAGGAATCAGAATTCACAAAACTCCACAAGGTCTAGCATTATCACAGTCTCACTACATTGAAAAGGTACTTGACAAGTTCAAGTATTTGGATTTCAAAATTGCCAAGACTTCAATTGACATGAGTTATGCACTTCAAAAGAATGAAGGTGAAAGTGACTCACAACTGGACTATGCAAGAGTATTGGGAAGTTTGATGTATATCATGAATTGTACGCGACCAGATATAGCGTGTGCTATTAGCAAACTGAGTCGATTTACAAGTAATCCCAATCAAATACATTTGATGGCAATGAAACGAGTTTTGGGATATCTAAAACATACCCAAAATTATGCTTTGCATCATAACAAATATCCTTCCGTGATCGAGGGATATAGTGATGCAAATTGGATCACCGGATCATCTAAAGTTAAATCCAAGAGTGGATATATTTTCACAATTGGGGGTGGAGCAGTGTCTTGGAAATTATTCAAACAAACGTGCATCGCCTGTTGTACAATGGAATTTGAATTCATAGCTTTAGATATGGCCGGTGAAGAAGCTGAATGGCTCCGAAATTTCTTGGAAGATATTTCATTTTGGCCCAAACCTTTGGCACCTATTTGTATACATTGTGATAGTCAAGAGGCAATAGGTAGGGCAGAGAGCGTTATGTATAACGAAAAATCTCGTCATATTAGATGGAGACACAATACCGTTAGACAACTACACTCTTGTGGTGTTATCACAATTGACTACGTAAAGTCAAGAGATAACGTGGCGGATCCACTTACAAAAGGCCTATCTAGAGAGGCAGTTGAAACATCATCAAAAGGAATGGAGTTAAAGGCCTAGAACAAGTCATCATGGCGGTAACTCTACCTAGCAGACTGAAGATCCCAAGAGCTAGGTTCAAAGAGATCAAACAAAGTTCTGAATGACGGTTCAACATTGTCAACTAACTCAGCCCATTCTCGTGATGAAGACAATGTTCAAAAACGAGGTAAAACATTAAGGCTTTTTGATGAGCCAATAAAGCTTAAAGCTTTTTAAAGATTTGCTAAGTTTGGCAGGATATCACTAGATAGTGTGTATTTAGGATTACACATTTAGGAATCACCTATGTGAGTGTGAAGTGTAAGCTGCTTCAAGGAGAATGAAAGTAAAGGCCCATTCTCTAAGCACTCATGAAATCAGGCAGTGTTCATGACTGAAACGAACACAACCGTGAGAACCATAGATAGTTAAGGATTGATTGTGTGACTTATGTTGTCTAGGTATACAACAAAGCTCAACGGTTCAAAGATATCAAATTTACCAATTGACCGAGTATATCGGATATAAGTTCACTACAGAAAGTTCAAAGGGAAACCTACTTATCCAGATGCAATTAATTCTTGCATGTGAAACACACACACGTCCATGCATTCCTTTAAGTTTATAGCCATTCCCCATTCATGTGGGGGTATTGTTGGATTTTTTTATTAATAACAAAAGAAGAGTGAATGGAAAATGGTGGGAAGAAATGGAGGGAAGTGAAATTTTGAACTAGTTCACTTTACTAATGCACTTTGTCCCTCATAGGTAGAAAGAAAGAAAATCTTTGTGTATATATAGAGAAGCTCATCTTCTAGCTCTTAAAGAGATAAGAAGGAGGCAAGTCTCGCGCCATCGTCGTCGTCGCTCGCTCGGCTTCGGCTTCGGATTCAGATTCGGATTTTGATTTGGATTTGGTCAAAGATCGATTGATTTATTAATATTTTTGGACAAAATTCTTTTCAAATATTAAATTATTTAATTAACAAAAATTTAAATCACCCATGACCCGCGACCCGGTTCGGTCCGGTCCAATTTTTTTTTCCCGGATTATTTTAAATCTGTTTAATTTTCCCGGAATATTTTCAACAGTTATGGTTGTTCTGAAACAGTGTCAAACCTGTTCTAACAGCTATGGATGTTCGGAAAGGTTGCAAACATTTTCAAAAACAGTACCAAATTGGCTATAAATATTTCTTCAAATCCCAGAATATTTACTTACGAAATTTTCTGATAATCTTCTTCTTCTTCTGCACGAAAATTCCAGTGTGTTTTACAGCCTTCGAGTGGTTCGTTGTTCATCTGCGTTTTTGGCACCGATACGCTGGTGAGTGAAATCGTTCTATCCTGGGAGGATATATTCCAAAACCTCGGGTACTTGAGGGGAATAATTTCCTTAAGGACACACTGTGTATTCAGTGGGCTCAATTTGTTCCTATACTATTTTTCAGAATTTATTTTGAAATTACTATACTGTTTCTAGAATATATTTTGACATTCTAGTCCTACTAACTTTCTGTTTCTATTTTTCATAAAGTTTATTATTTTATTTTACAGAAATATAGATATCGATATCAATAACAAATACCAACTCTAATGACCATGACATGTATTTTGGATTAAGCAGCCTAATCTGACGTGTTAGTCTAATTTTCAATTTGTGTCGTACCTTCAACCTTAGGAAACTCCAATGATCCAATTGTTTTATTAGATTCACAATCCTTATTTGACTTGTGGTACCCCGAAGGTTTTTCACTATCAAGCCTCTCCCATTTTGTTCTTTCTCTCAACTCACCGTCGTCTTATGGTGCCTGTGAGAGTTTTCACCAACAAGACTCTCTCATTTTATTTTATTTTCTTATTTCCTCTAATTCTTCAAATGACAAGGCATTAACAATGGTAAAAATATCATATGCTCCTGGCATGTCTAATTCGGCACTCTCAAAGATTATCTGGGAGGTCTTTTTTGAATTGTAATGTGGCTTTTGGACAAGTTTAGAAAGAAAGAAAGGCATGAAGGCTCAAATTCAAACTAAGACAAAATGGGGTATAAATTTAGAACTTTTGGAACCATCTTTTATAGAAAAACTAAACTTCTGCCCCAATTTCTTTTGAAGTGAGGAATTTTAGAATTTGACTTGGTGCGACTGAACCCTAAAGTAAGGATGCACACATATCTTGTTTACACAAGAATCAAGTCGAACGTAATTCAAAAGAATTTTTGTTGTTGCTATTTTTTTTTCCTTTTTTTTCTTTTCCTCTTTTCTTTTCTTTCTGACTTTTTTTCTTTCTTTATCTTTTTTCCTTTCTTCTCTTTTTCTTTATTTTCTTTTGATATGAACTTTCTAAAATAAACCTTATGGGGACATGATTTTTTTAATGACTCTAACTTGATTCCAAAAGAGGTGACATCAAAGAAATTAACATTGGCTCAAAAGGGGTACCGAATGGTATAAAGTATTTGGGAAGCTGAAGGAGGGCCTCCCAATCTCTAAAAAAATACCAAGTATAACACATGCAACATGAGAATGAAAAATGAATATCATGCATCGCATTTTTTTGCATCATCGGCATTGATATCACAGATATGTCTTCCACCTTTCTTTAGTTCCTTGTCGAGTACAAACCTCTTGTTGGGTGATTTCTTCTTCACAATGGATGTGCTCCATCAGTTTGGAGCAACCTTCCTTGGATTTATGTTGTAAGTTGAGATGCACTTGAACTCAAAGTTCCTCGCTTCAAATTGTCTGGGACGCATTCTCTGGTAACAAATTCTTGTCGTCCTCCTAACTTCCCAAACTATCTGCCCCAGTTTTACACAATTCGGGCTTTAAATAATCTCAAAATATCTAACCTTTGCTTATTTCCTCAGAAGCCTCTCTATCGTCTTCAAAACTTGTTCCGTTGATCCATGATTAGACTAACTTTTAAGTCCAGACTGAAAATTCCGCTTGTGTGCCATGTCACTAGAGTCACCATGAAAAGAACTATAAAAGGAAAAGATAACTAAACAAAAACTGACTAGAAATAACAGAAAATAGGAGATTGCATTAGATAGATGGTGAAAGGGTTTGAATAACAAAACAAGCAAAATAAACTTTATTTACAAACCTGGAACAATCCTAGATAACACTAGACGAGTTACTATGACTAAACGAACTAGGCAAAATAAAATGAGGAAGGGTTTGAGTCACAAGACAATATCCGGATTACAACCCTGAAAAACCAGGAAAATAGAAATGTCAACAAAATAAACCACCAAAACTCCTCCCTGGCTAGCCAAGGAAATAATGTCTTTCCAATTACCAACCTCGACATCTTAGCCACTGAGTCTCACATCGACATTACTAGGACCTTCACAAGTCTCCATCATATTGACCTTAGCAAATAGGTTTTGGGTCCCTTTTGTAGACTTGTTCTTAAGATTAACTTCTAGAACCGAGACTGATAGCATTGAAAACTTTGTGGCAAGTGGTCCTCCAAGGAACTCATAAGAGTTCTCCTATTCTTTTTCAACACAAATTATGCCTACCATATGTGTCTCATGATGAACAAGCAATAGACTTTGGCTAATATCCACTGCATCTGGATTTTATATGACAATGTCACTTGCATCAATAAGCTTCTGGACTGCTCTTTTTAGATTCCAACATTTTTCTATGTTGTGCCCCGGGGCATCAGAGCAATATGCGCACCTTTGAGAATAATCAAAATTCTTTGGAAGAGGTTTCAGAATTTTTATCTGAATCGGCTTCAACATGTCCAATTGTCTCAACTTTTGGAAAAGACTGGCATTGTGGCCTCGGTTAGAACCTCTTGTGGGTAGGTGGTTGATATGCTTGTAGAGGTAGGTAAGACATTTGTAGAGGTGGTGCAGGCTATTGCGGGTCTTGTGGATGTGGTGTAGTCTATTGCGGGTCTTGTGGATATAGAGCATAGGGCGGTGCATTAAGGATAGAGTACTCGAGAAGTGAGGTATGACTTTGGGGTTTTTTGTTGAAAATAGTATTGGAGAGGATTATCTGGAGTACAAGGATAATCATGGGGTCGATATTGAGGCTGAAAGCATTGAGCAGGAACGTCCACTTGATCTTGTTATTGGTAGTGCTCAACAACATCTTTTCTATTTATCTTTCTTCCCCCCAAAACTTACTGAGTTGTCCTGAATGTCTTCTGTAGTATCTTTCAATGCAGGAAAGCTCATGATTTTACCTAACTTAATACCTTCTTCTACTATCTCCCTCATTTTTACCATATCATTGAAAGGTTTACCTAAAGTTGAGATCAAATAACTAAAGTAGGTGGGTCCCTGAACTCGTAGGAAAAGCCTAACCATTTCTTTTTGGTCAATCGGGGGACTGACCCGAGTAGCTTATTCCCTCCATCTGAGCCCAAACTCCTTAGAACTTTCCTCAAGTTTCTTTTCCATCTTAGATAGGGAGGAGTGGTCTAGGATAATGTATATATTGTTCTAAAGGTATCGAACAAAATCTTGAGTCCTGTTATCCCATGCATGCCACTTACTATCACAACCCGGATTTCCCACCATCGGGTGTCGTGATGGCGCCTACTATCGGAGCTTGGCAAGCCAAATATTTAAAATACCCTTTCCTGCTTTCTTTCAAACAATATAATAAACGAGACAAAATTTAACGGAAGACTTTAAATCTAAAGCAACTGAAAACCAAAAGTGCGGAAGTTTAATACACATCACTACCCAAGGTCTGGTGTCACTAGCTCACAGACTACTACAGAATGCTACAAACAATGTCTGAAAGGAAATACATCATGTTTGTCGGATACAAGATGAACAAATGAAAAACATGGAAAGGGGCTTCGGCCTGCGAACGCCGGCTAGGCTACCTCGAGAGTCCCTAGACTGAAAATAGCTCCCAGAAGTCCTACTGCTGTGGTTCGTAAGCTGCTCCCTGATCTGTGCACAAAAATGCACAGAGTGTAGCATCAGCACAACCGACCCCATGTGTTGGTAAGTGCCTGGCCTAACCCCGGCGAAGTAGTGACGAGGCTAAACAGGACCTACCACAATTAACATGTACAAATATATATACAAGTGCAAGAAAACAATAACAAGATAATACAAATAAAGCTATGAGGGGACATGCTATCGGGGAGTAACAGATAAAAATGAAATATCGGAAATAAACAGAAGAAACTCCGGTTCCCATGATATATATATATATATATATATATATAGTGGACAGCATGCCACACGATCCCATGATATCATATATAAGTGGACGGTGTGCCACACGATCCCATAATATCATATATAAGTGGACGGCGTGCCACACGATCCCATAATATCATATATAAGTGGACGGTGTGCCACACGATCCCATAATATCATATAAAAGTGGATGACGTGCCACACGATCCCATAATATCATATATAAATGGACGGCGTGCCACACGATCCCATAACATCATATATAAGTGGACGGCGTGCCACACGATCCCATAATATCATATAAAAGTGGACGGCGTGCCACACGATACCATAATATCATATATAAGTGAACGGCATGCCACACGATCACATAATATCATATATAAGTGGACGGCGTGCCACACAATCCCATAATATAATTCGAAACATCTGATTTTATAAGAAGAGTCCCATTAGGGAAAATCAACAACATATCACTCCAACCCGGGAGGGGTACAACTAACAGCCCAAAATATCCCGACAAGGGAGAGTATATATATCGGTGTACACATCCCGGCAAGGGAGTAATCACAACACATTCTCTTTTTAAATCCCTTCTTCCTCAACTAACACATTCATGTTCGAGCTAACGCTCCAAAAGTACACCAATCACAATCTTACCTCAACCGTTCACATTATATGAAAATCATCAAATAAACAAGGAGATTGTGTCACGTTATTCGAATTAAAAGCAATTAAGACTCACGGTCATGCTAGACTCCAGTGTATAGATAACTGCCACCATGCCTATACACCGTACTCCACATTAGCAAGTAGCAAATAACATCCTAATCCTATTCCCTCAAGCCAAAGTTAGAACAAACACTTACCTCGAATGCTCCAAACTCAACTCACGCTTCTAGTATAGCTTTACCTCTTGATTCCACCACCAATCCGCTCGAATCTAGTCATAAGTTACTTAATCACATTAATAATTACTAAATGAATCATCCCCAATGCATGAAAATAGATTTTTCAAGGTTTTTCCCAAAAAGGTCAAAAATACCCCCGGACCCACGTGGTCGAAACTCGAGGTTCGGACCAAAACCCGGTTACCCATTCCCCCATGAATCCAAATATATGATTTGTTTTGAAATCGGACCTCAAATTGAGGTCCAACTTCTCAATTTGTAGAAAACCTAGGTTCTACCCAAAACACCCAATTTCCCCCATGAAAATCTTTGATTTGAATTTGAAATCATGTTAAAAGATGTCAAGGAATAAAGAAATTAAGTTAGAAATCACTTACCAATCGTTTTGGAGAAGAAAAGTTGTTTGGAAAATCGCCTCTTAGGTTTTGGGTTTTTGAAAAGTGGATAAAATGACTGAAAATCCCGAATTTATATATATGCTGGGGGTTGGCGCGGACCGCGCAGAAATGCACCGCGGTCGCGTGGCTGCCAGCGCGGACCGCACTGATTTGGTGCGCGGCCGCGCTGGTCGACCTGGCTACCGACCCTCTGAACCACCACCACGCGAACCGCACAGAAAAGCACTGCGGCCGCGTGGCTGCCAGCGCGGACCGCGCGGAAACGGCCGCGGCCAGGCTGGGCCTGCAACACCTGGACCTGCATTTTTTTTAAGTCTAAGACCTCCCGGGCCCCACTCAAAACTAACCCGAGCCCTCGGGGCTCCAAACCAAACATATATATGATCTTAAAAACACCTTACGGTCTCATTTGTGCGATCAAATCGCCAAAATAACATCATATACATAGAATCAAGCCTCAAAACACATGATTTTCTTTCAACTTTCATAAAACTCAAATTCCCCATTTAAGTCCGAAACACGTCATATGACGTCCGTTTTTAGCCAAACTTTACAGATAGTGCTTAAAATATATTTAAGACTCGTACCGGGCGTCGGAACTAAAATACGAGCCCGATACCACAGTTTTCTGATCAATTTCCTTCTTCATTTTCCTTAATTAATTTTAGAAAATAATTTCACACAAAATTTCATTTCTCGGGCTTGGGACCTCGGAATTTAATTCCGGGCACACGCCCAAGTCCCATATTTTTCTACGGACCCTCCGGGACCGTCGAATCACAAGTCCGGGTCCGTTTACCCAAATATTGACCTAAGTCAATATTATGCATATTAATATCAAAATCCATCAAAATTTTCACATAATTCACATATTCTAACATAAAAACTTTCCGGTTACGTGCCCGAACTACGCACGCAAATCGTGGCAACTAAAAGTGAGGTTTTCAAGGCCTCGGAAGCGCGGAACAAGGAAGAACTACGGTGATGACCCTTTGGGTCGTCACATTCTCCACCTCTAAAACAATTGTTCGTCCTCGAACGGACAAAAGAAAGAAGTACCTGGGTCGGAAAATAGGTGAGGATAATGGCCCCGCATATCGGACTCGGACTCCCAGGTTGATGCCTCAGGGGGCTGACCTCTCCACTGAACACGCACCGAAGGAAAACTCTTCGACCTCAACTGTTGAACCTGCCGGTCTAGAATAGCCACCGGCTCTTCCTCATATGACAGATCCATGTCCAATTGGACAGTGCTGAAATCTAACACGTGCGATGGATCTCCGCGATACTTCCGGAGCATAGATACATGAAACACGGGATGCACAGCTGACAAGCTAGGTGGCAAGGCAAGTCTATAAGCCACCTCTCCCACACGATCAAGAATCTCAAATGGACCGATGAACCTAGGGCTGAGCTTTCCCTTCTTCCCAAATATCATCACGCCCTTCATAGGCGATACACGGAGCAATACCCGCTCCCTAACCATGAAAGCAACATCTCTGACCTTGCGATCTGCATAACTCTTTTGTCTGGACTGAGCTGTACGAAGTCTATCCTGAATAATCCTAACCTTGTCCAAGGCCTCCTGAACCAGATCCGTACCCAATAATCGAGCCTCTCCCGGCTCAAACCATCCAACCGGAGATCGACATCGCCTATCATACAACGTCTCATACGGAGCCATCTGAATGCTGGACTGGTAGCTGTTGTTGTAGGCGAACTCTGCTAAATGCAAAAACTGATCCCACGAGCCTCCAAAATCAATGACACAGTCAAGCCTCAAAACACATGATTTTCTTTCAACTTTCATAAAACTCAAATTCCCCATTTTAAGTCCGAAACACGTCATATGACGTCCGTTTTTATCCAAACTTTACAGATAGTGCTTAAAATATATTTAAGACTCGTACCGGGCGTCGGAACCAAAATATGAGCCCGATACCACAGTTTTCTGATCAATTTCCATCTTTATTTTCCTTAATTAATTTTAGAAAATAATTTCACACAAAATTTCATTTCTCGGGCTTGGGACCTCGGAATTTAATTCCGGGCACACGCCCAACTCCCATATTTTTCTACGGACCCTCCGAGACCGTCGAATCACAGGTCCGGGTCCGTTTACCCAAAATGTTGACCGAAGTCAATATTATGCATATTAATATCAAAATCCATCAAAATTTTCACATAATTCACATATTCTAACATAAAAACTTTTCGGCTATGCGCCCAAACTGCGCACGCTAATCGAGGCAACTAAAAGCGAGGTTTTCAAGGCCTCGGAAGCGCGGAACAAGGAAGAACTACGGTGATGACCCAAAGGGTCATCACATTCTCCACCTCTAAAACAACTGTTCTTCCTCGAACGGACAAAAGAAAGAAGTACCTGAGTCGGAAAATAGATGAGGTTAACGGCCCCGCATATCGGACTCGGACTCCCAGGTCGATGCTTGAGGGCGCAGACCTCTCCACTGAACACGCACCGAAGGAAAACTCTTCGACCTCAACTGTCGAACCTGTCGGTCTAGAATAGCCACCGGCTCTTCCTCATATGACAAATCCTTGTCCAATTGGATAGTGCTGAAATCTAACACGTGCGATGGATCTCCGCGATACTTCCGGAGCATAGATACATGAAACACGGGATGCACAGCTGACAAGCTAGGTGGCAAGGCAAGTCTATAAGCCACCTCTCCCACACGATCAAGAATCTCAAATGGACCGATGAAACCTAGGGCTGAGCTTGCCCTTCTTCCCAAATCTCATCACGCCCTTCATAGGCGATACACGGAGCAATACCCGCTCCCCAACCATGAAAGCAACATCTCTGACCTTGCGGTCTGCATAACTCTTTTGTCTAGACTGAGCTGTACGAAGTCTATCCTGAATAATCCTGACCTTGTCCAAGGCCTCTTGAACCAGATCCGTACCCAATAACCGAGTCTCTCCCGGCTCAAACCATCCAACCGAAGATCGATATCGCCTACCATACAACGCCTCATACGGAGCCATTTGAATGCTGGACTGGTAGCTGTTGTTGTAGGCGAACTCTGCTAAAGGCAAAAACTGGTCCCACGAGCCTCCAAAATCAATGACACAGGCTCGGAGCATGTCCTCAAGAATCTGAATAGTCCTCTCGAACTGACCGTCCATCTGGGGATGAAATGTTGTACTCAACTCAACCTGGGTGCCCAACTCTCGCTGAACCGCTTTTCAGAAATGCGAGGTAAACTGCATACCCTGATCCGAAATGATAGATAGCGGCACCCCATGAAGGGGAACAATCTCCCTGATATAAATCTCGGCTAACCTTTCAGACGAATAGGTGGCTGCAATAGGAACAAAATGCGCTGACTTGGTCAGCCTATCAACAATGACCCAAACTGCATCAAACTTCTTCTAAGTCATCGGAATCCCAGTAATGAAATCCATCGTAATCCTCTCCCACTTCCACTCGGGAAGTGCAATCCTCTGAAATAGACCACCAGGTCTTTGATGCTCGTACTTAACCTTCTGACAATTCTAACACCGAGCCACATGCGCAACGATGTCTTTCTTCATCTTGCGCCACCAATAGTTCAGCCTCAGATCCTGATACATCTTTGCGACGCCCAGGTGAATAGAATACCGAGAATTGTAGGCCTCCGCTAAGATCAACTCTCGAATCCCATCAACATTGGGCACAAAAACTCGCCCCTGCAATCTTAATACGCCATCATCATCTAAGGTTACTTTCTTGGCACCTCCACGCTGCACCGTGTCTCTCAAGACACACAAATGGGGATCATCGAATTGCCGATCACGGATACGCTCCAATAACGAAGAACGAGCGACCGTGCAAGCTAATACTCGACTAGGCTCAGAAATGTCCAACCTCACAAACTGATTGGCCAAAGCCTGAACGTCCAAAGCAAGCGGTCTCTCACCGACCGGAATATAAGCAAGACTGCCCATACTGGCTGACTTCCTACTCAAGGCATCGGCCACCACATTGGCCTTTCCCGGGTGATATAAGATAGTGATGTCATAATCTTTCAACAATTCCAACCACCTCCTCTGCCTCAAATTCAACTCCTTTTGCTTGAACAAATACTGAAGACTCTTATGATCCGTGAACACCTCACACGCCACACCATACAGATAGTGCCTCCAAATCTTCAATGCATGAACAATGGCTGCCAACTCCAAATCATGCACTGGATAGTTCTTCTCATGAACCTTCAACTGCCTCGAAGCATAGGCAATGACCTTGCCATCCTGCATCAACACTGCACCAAGTACAATACGAGATGCATCACAAAAGACTGTATAGGGCCCTGAACCTGTGGGCAAAACCAACACCAGTGTCGTGGTCAAAGCTGCCTTGAGCCTCTGAAAGCTCGCCTCACACTCATCTGACCATCTGAACTGGGCACCTTTCTGGGTCAATCTGGTCATAGGGGCTGCAATGGATGAAAACCCCTCCACGAACCGATGGTAGTAACCTGCTAACCCCAGGAAACTCTGAATCTCCGTAGCTGAAGCTGGTTGAGGCCAGTTCTTGACTGCCTCTATCTTCTTTGGGTCTACCTGAATACCTGCTGCTGATACGACATGACCCAGGAATGCAACCGAACTCATCCAAAACTCGCACTTCGAGAACTTAGCATACAACTGACTACCCTTCAGGGTCTGAAGAACCGCTTTGAGGTGTTGCTCATGCTCCTCCTGACTGCGGGAGTATATAAGAATATCGTCAATGAAGACTATCACGAACAAGTCCAAATAAGGTCTGAACACTCGGTTCATCAACTCCATGAACGCTGCTGGGGCATTAGTCAATCCAAATGACATGACCAAAAACTCATAGTGCCCATACCGAGTGCGAAATGCTGTCTTAGGGACATCAGACGCCCTAATCCTCAGATGGTGGTATCCAGATCTCAAATCTATCTTTGAAAACACCCTCGCACCCTGAAGATGGTCGAATAAATCGTTGATCCTCGGCAGTGGGTACTTGTTCTTAATCGTCACCTTGTTCAATTGCTGGTAATCAATACACATCCTCATTGAACCATCCTTTTCCTTCACAAATAGCACTGGTGCGCCCCAAGGCGAAACACTGGGTCTAATGAAACCCTTCTCAAGCAAATCCTGAAGCTGACCCTTTAACTCTTTCAATTCTGGCGGTGCCATACGATACAGCGGAATGGAAATGGGCTGAGTGCCCGGACCCAGATCAATACAAAAATCAATATCCCTATCGGGCGGCATGCCCGGCAGGTCTGAAGGGAAGACCTTGGGAAACTCCCGAACAATAGGAACAAAATCAATAGACGGGACCTCAGTGCTGGAGTCGCGAACATAAGCCAGATAAGCTAGACACCCCTTCTCGACCATGCGTCGAGCCTTCACATAAGAAATAACGCTGCGAGAAGAATGACCAGGAGTACCTCTCCATTCTAAATGGGGCAAATCCGGTAAGGCTAAGGTCACGGTCTTGGGATGACAATCCAAGATCGCATGATACGGGGACAACCAATCCATCCCTAATATGACGTCGAAATCCACCATATCCAAGAGCAACAAGTCAACACGGGTCTCAAGACCCCTGAATACCACAACACATGAACGATGAACCCAGTCCACCACTATAGAATTCCCCACTGGCGTAGACACATATACAGGAATACTCAAGGCCTCACTAGGCATAACCAAATAGGGTGCAAAATAGGATGACACATATGAGTACGTAGATCCGGGATCAAATAGAAAAGAAGCATCCCTATCATAGACCGGAATAGTACCTGTAATCACAGCATCTGATGACTCAGCCTCTGGCCTGGCTGGCAAGGCATAACAACGGGGTTGGGCCCCACCTCCCTGAATCATATCCCTAGGACGATCTACTGCTGGCTTGCCCCTACCTCTAGCGGTCTGAGCTCTACCTCTAAGACCTCTACCTCCACCTCTATGTCCTCTACCCCTGCCTTTAGCTGGCTGGGCAGGCTGTGGGGCAACTGGTGCCTGGATCATCGGGCGAGGACCCTGCTGCTGCGAGCTGCTGGAAGCTCGAGGGCAATATCTGGCAATGTGACTCACATCGCCGCAAGTATAACAAGCCCTCGGCTGTTGAGAATAACGAAGTGGTGGTGCACTGATAGGTGTTGATGGTGAACTGAAGAGCAGCTGGTCAGAATACTACGGCTGAGAACCACGACCACTTGGTGTACCATGAGAAGCCTGGAGAGCTGACTGAAAGGGCCTCGAAGGATGGCCTCTACCATAAGAATCCTTACCTCCAGACGAGGTACCACTGAATCTACCAGAATGACGGGGCCTCTTATCAGACCCATGACCACCTCCCTGAGCAAGTGCCATCTCTATCTGACGGGCACCATCTGCCACCTCCTGAAATGAAATCTCACTACCGGCACTCATGGCCATCTGAACACGGATCAGCTGGGCCAACCCATCAATAAACCTCCGCACCCTCTCTCTCTCTATCGGTGGGGAGTATCACAATGGCATGACGAGCAAGATAAATGAATCGGGTCTTATACTGGGTGACCGTCATAGGACCCTGCTGGAGACGCTCAAACTGCCTACGAAGAGCATCTCGCTAAGTAACTAGAAGAAAATTCCCCAGAAATAACTCTGAAAATTGATCCCAGGTCAATGATGGCGACCTTGCTGGCCTGGCTAAACAGAAATCCCTCCACCAAGTCTTGGCGGATCCTGGCAGGCAAAAAGTGGTGAAGTCGACCCCATTGGTCTCTACAATGCCCATAGTCCATAGAACCTCATGACAGCTGAATATGAAATCCTGAGCATCCTCTGAGGGGGTGCAACTATATGTGGTTGTGAAGATCTTGGGAAACGATCAGGCCTCCACAAAGCATCCGCGGACATAGCCGCACCATCGCTGGACTGAGCCGCAATACCTGGCTGGGCTGCCACAGCTGACTGAACTGCCACGGCTAGCTGAACTGCTGGAACCTGAGCCTGAGGAGCTACCGGCTCTGGGGTACGAGTATTGGGAGCCTGAACTCCTCCCCCAGCCTGAGATGTGGCTGGAGCTACGGGAAGTAAACCCGCTCTAGAAATGCCCTCCATAAAGCCTACCAGTCGGACCAAAGCGTCCTGAAGCACTAGAGTGGCTATGAAACCCTCTGGGACCTGAGCTGGCCCCACCGAAGTTGCTGGAGCTGGGACCCCTTCGTCGTAGTCTACATGAGGCTCCACCTCTGGGACTGCCGCTCGGGGCTGAGCTCTGCCCCGGCCTCAGCCTCTGGCACGACCTCAGCCTCACCCCCTGCCCCTGATAGGAGCTGCTGCTGGGGGCTCGGGTTTCTGCGCAGTAGAGAAGGAAGCACGTGTCCTCGCCATCTATGAAAGAACAGAGTGGAAAGACAATCAGTACTTGAGAAACAGAATCGCATGACAAGAATGAACAATGGTGAAGTTTTCCTAACTCAGTAGCCTCTGTGGGATAAATACAGACGTCTCCGTACCGATCCCTCAGACTCTACCGAGTTGTCCGTGAGTTGTGAGACCTAAGTAACCCAGGGCTCTGATACCAACTTGTCACGACCCGGATTTCCCACCATCGGGTGTCGTGATGGCGCCTACTATCAGAGCTAGGCAAGCCAAATATTTAAAACACCCTTTCCTGCTTTCTTTCAAACAATATAATAAACGAGACAAAATTTAAGCGGAAGACTTTAAATCTAAAGCAACTGAAAACCAAAAGTGCAGAAGTTTAATACACATCACTACCCAGGTCTGGTGTCACTAGCTCACGGACTACTACAGAATGCTACAAACAATGTCTGAAAGGAAATACATCATGTTTGTCGGATACAAGATGAACAAACGAAAAACATTGAAAGGGGCTTCAGCCTGCGAATGCCGGCTAGGCTACCTCGAGAGTCCCTGGACTGAAAATAGATCTCATAAGTCCTACTGCAGTGGTCCGTAAGCTGCTCCCTGATCTGTGCACAAAAATGCACAGAGTGTAGCGTCAGCACAACCGACCCCATGTGCTGGTAAGTGCCTAGCTTAACCCCGGCAAAGTAGTGACGAGGCTAAACAGGACCTACCACAATTAACCTGTACAGATATATATATACAAGTGCAAGAAAATAATAACAAGATAATACAAAGTAAAGCTAAGAGGGGACATGCTATCGGGGAGTAACAGATAAAAATGAAATATCGGAAATAAACAGAAGAAACTCCGGTTCCCATGATATATATATATATATATATATATATATATCCATATACACATATATATATGTGGATATATATATATATGGATATATATATAGTGGACGGCGTGCCACACGATCCCATGATATCATATATAAGTGGATGACATGCCACACGATCCCATAATATCATATATAAGTGGAAGGCGTGCCACACGATCCCATAATATCATATAAGTGGACGGCGAGACACACGATCCCATAATATCATATAAAAGTGGACGGCGTGCCACACGATCCCATAATATCATATATAAGTGGACGGCGTGCCACACGATCCCATAATATAATTCGAAATATCTGATTTTGTAAGGAGAGTCCCATTAGGGGAAATCAACAACATATCACTCCAACCCGGCTAGGGTACAACTAACAACCCAAAATATCCCGACAAGGGAGACTATATATATCAGTCTACACATCCCGGCAAGGGAGTAATCCCTTCTTCCTCAACTAACACATTCATGTTCGAGCTACCGCTCCAAAATATATATATATGGATATATATATATATATATATATATATATATATATATATATATAGTGGACGGCGTGCCACACGATCCCATGATATCATATATAAGTGGATGACATGCCACACGATCCCATAATATCATATATAAGTGGACGGCGTGCCACACGATCCCATAATATCATATATAAGTGGACGGCGAGACACACGATCCCATAATATCATATAAAAGTGGACGGCGTGCCACACGATCCCATAATATCATATATAAGTGGACGGCATGCCACACGATCCCATAACATCATATATAAGTGGACGGCGTGCCACACGGTCCCATCATATCATATATAAGTGGACGGCGTGCCACACGATCCCATAATATCATATATAAGTGGACGGCGTGCCACACGATCCCATAATATAATTCGAAATATCTGATTTTGTAAGGAGAGTCTCATTAGGGGAAATCAATAACATATCACTCCAACCCGGCTAGGGTACAACTAACAACCCAAAATATCCCGACAAGGGAGAGTATATATATCGGTTTACACATCCCGGCAAGGGAGTAATCCCTTCTTCCTCAACTAACACATTCATGTTCGAGCTACCGCTCCAAAAGTACACCAATCACAATCTTACCTCAACCGTTCACATTATATGAAACTCATCAAATAAACAAGGAGATTGTCTCACGTTATTCGAATTAAAAGCAATTAAGACTCACGGTCATGCTAGACTCTGGTGCATAGATAACCGTCACCATGCCTATACACCGTACTCCACATTAGCAAGTAGCAAATAACATCCTAATCCTATTTCCTCAAGCCAAAGTTAGAACAAACACTTACCTCGAATGCTCCAAACTCAACTCACGCTTCTTGTATAGCTTTACCTCTTGATTCCACCACCAATCCGCTCGAATCTAGTCATAAGTTACTTAATCACATTAATAATTACTAAATGAACCACTCCTCATCCATGAAAAATAAATTTTACAAGGTTTTTCCCAAAATAGTCAAAAACACCCCCCGGACCCACGTGGTCGAAACTCGAGGTTCGGACCAAAATCCGGTTACCCATTCTCCCACGAATCCAAATATGATTTGTTTTGAAATCGGACCTCAAATTGAGGTCCAACTTCTCAATTTGTAGAAAACCCAGGTTCTACCCAAAACACTCAATTTCCCCCATGAAAATCTATGATTTGAATTTGAAATCATGTTAAAAGATGTCAAGGAATAAAGAAATTAAGTTAGAAATCACTTACCTATCGTTTTGGAGAAGACAAGTTTTTTTGGAAAATCGCCTCTTAGGTTTTGGGTTTTTGAAAAGTGGATAAATGACTGAAAATCCCGAATTTATATATATGCTGGGGGCTGGCGCGGACCGCGCAGAAATGCACCGCGGCCGCATGGCTGCCGGAGCGGACCGCGCGGAAATGTACCGCGGCCGCGCCGAGGGAGGGAAGAAGTGGGCTCTCAGAACCCACCCAGCGCGGACCGCACTGATTTGGTACGCGGCCGCGCTGGTCGACCGGGCTACCGACCCTCTGAACCCCCACCACGCAGACCGCACAGAAAAGCATTGCGGCCGCGTGGCTGCCAGCGTGGACTGCGCGGAAACGGCCGCGGCCGCGCTGGGCCTGCAACACCTGAACCTGTATTTTTTTAAGTCTAAGACCTCTCGGGCCTCACTCAAAACTCACCCGAGCCCTCGGGGCTCCAAACCAAACATACATATGATCTTAAAACACCTTACGGTCTCATTTGTGCGATCAAATCGCCAAAATAACATCATATACATAGAATCAAGCCTCAAAAGACATGATTTTCTTTCAACTTTCATAAAACTCAAATTCCCCATTTTAAGTCTGAAACATGTCATATGACGTCCGTTTTTAGCCAAACTTTACAGATAGTGCTTAAAACATATTTAAGACTCGTATCGGGTGTCGGAACCAAAATACGAGCCCCATACCACAGTTTTCTGATCAATTTCCTTCTTTATTTTCCTTAATTAATTTCAGAAAACAATTTCACACAAAATTTCATTTCTCGGGCTTGGGACCTCGGAATTTAATTCCGGGCACACGCCCAAGTCCCATATTTTTCTACGGACCCTCCAGGACCGTCGAATCACAGGTCCGGGTCCGTTTACCCAAAATGTTGACCGAAGTCAATATTATGCATATTAATATCAAAATCCATCAAATTTTCACATAATTCACATATTCTAACATAAAAACTTTCCGGCTACGCGCCCGAACTGCGCACGCAAATCGAGGCAACTAAAAGCGAGGTTTTCAAGGCCTCAGAATCGCGGAACAAGGAAGAACTACGGTGATAACCTTTTGGGTCGTCACACTTACTGACATCTTGACGAGTCTACCATTCCAAGGCTGCCCCACTCAAGCTCTTACTAAAATATGCCATCAAGAACTCATCTTTCCCGCCAACACTTTTAATTTCACTGCAATAACCCCTCAGATGGGCTACTGGATCTCAAAGCCCGTTATACAGGTTAAACTTTGGCATTTTAAATCTCGCGGGCAAATGAACATCAGGGAATATACACAAGTCATTGTAAGATATGTTAATCTGATTTCCCATCCCTTGAATGTTTTTTAAGGATTGTTTTATACCTTTAAGCTTTCTAGATATCTCGTTTCGCTCTTCTTTTCCTGTGAACTTTTTATTTTCAATATGAGGCTCATTCTGAGGGCTATGATTGTACGAGTCCAGGACCTTGTAGGCCAACTCTGAGGAGTATTATTGGGCATCATGAGGTTTGAACTGGTGGTCACTATTGGACCTAAGGAGAGGTTATGATGATGGAGGTAGTGGATAGGATATGAGGGTTGTCTTCGAGAAATATAGCTAGAGGATGAATGATGGAGCTACTAGGGAGGTTGGGAAGGCTATGATAAGCGGGAATATATGGAGAATATGGTGGATCATCTGACATTATTACCAGATCTTGGGTGAGGGTGGCATCTAGGAAGCTAGGTGGTGGCGGTGGTGGTGCCTTACTAGTCATCCAAGCATGATACATGTATATCATGTGTTGTCTTAGCATCCTTACCTCTTTAACCAACCCAATATCTTGTTCATACAATTATTTTTGGGCACCAGTATCAACCAACTCAATTTCATTTTCTTTTGCCATCACTTGTCTACTTTTCGACCGTATGTTGTAGGGAAGAGAAACAGTTTAAGAACCACAAACCAACCACCCATCTGTTATAATGAATATAATAAAGAAGAACAAAATGAAGTCATCATGTTAGCGTTAGGGCATTTAACAAAAGTTAATCTCACATTATGTGCAATGTACCTAGTCATAATTATCGATTCTAAAATGACTTCGAGGGTACGAAGGTCATATGGCATCATCCCAATTTGCTCGTTCTAGACTTCATCTTTTCTTTCCTCATTAACACTCCTTGGTTTTGCTCATTTTAGTTTCTCTCTTTTTCTTTTTGATTATCACTCTTTCCTTTCCTCTCATCCCACAACTTCATCTTTTCTTATTTTTACCCTTTAAAACAACCTCCCACACGAGCTGAAACGACACAAAAATGAGCAACAACAAGAAGAACAAGAGACTTACTAGCGCCACGGAATTCCCGACACTTGATTTGTGTTGTTTGCCCTTTTTTGGGTCTTGAATCTTGAGAGAACCTTGAGAGGATGTTCCTAGGGTTCTAAGGTCTGAAAATAGTGAAAATAAATGACTTAAAACGGGTTGGAGTCATCCTATATAGGTCCAAATATCTTAAACCGACTTAGTGGGCCCCATAGAGAGGTGCTTGGCGCAGTCTCGCGAAAACGCGAATATCTCTCTACTCCGAGATCGTATCGATGAACGGTTTAATGCGTTGGAAACTAGACTCATAGATCTTTAATTTGGTTGATATATCAACCCGTAATTCCTTGTAAATTATGAGAAAAGATTAGAAACATTTGACCTAATGTTTAAGTAAAATTATGAACCTAAGTTGCGACAACCTTTGTCGACTTTTGTTTCATAACTCGTTTGACTTCAAAACTTATGATACGGATATTATATGATTAAAATACCTTAATAAATGACCTTTTGAGTGTATTAAGCGCCGCTAGATTACCTGAAAATACGAGTTACAACATCCTTGATTCGTTTAACTTCTAATACTGGTTAATCACTCTTATACACTCTTGTATCACTTAAGACCAATAGGATTGACTTCTTATCATCTCAAAGATAATTCCTTTTTGGATTTATGTTAACTAATATATGGCATGAACTAACACATGTGGATATGGGTTGTAACACCCTCCCCCCTTAGGAACATTCGTCCTCGAATGTAAGGGTTTATGGGGAGTTTAAATCATCGTGGATTCCAATGGAAATTTCCGATCAATTTTCCCCTATAAAATGGTCACTAGCAAAACTTGCAAGTAATTAAGCCCAACATATGGCTTCACAAGGCTACACAAAGCATTATGCGTATTTACATTATCTACATATCACCATTTTGTATTAAGGAGGAGTATTCTCAATTTATTGCTTACCTCATAGAGCCGTTTCACCTTCCAATGTATCCTGTCTTCCACCAGCACCCTTGTTATCTTCATTCTGGAATAAGTAAGGGTATTTAGACTTCATCTTCTCTTCTGCTTCCCATGTCATTTCTTCCATATTTTTGTTCCTCCACAATACTTTGACGGAAGCTACATCTTTTATGTTCCACATGAATCAGACCAATCATAGTTCTAGAAAAGTGATGGACAAAATAAACTAAAAAACAAGAATCTTTTTGGATTTTTCATTTATAATTTTTTTGGTTTTTCAAATACAAAACAGGAAGTACGATAACAAAAGAATCAACAAACTCAACTAGACTATGATAGACTCTTACATCACCTAAAAGATGCAATACTACTGGACAAGACTGCAAAGTAAAAGACAAATATAAAAACAGACTCAAAACATAAAAAAGCTCCTTAAGCAGCTCCTGAATGCAGTGGTCCTGACTAGATGGTCCTGGAGCGTCTTTCATGCTTGAGCTTTAGTAAATGGATCCATACCTGAATGAAAAAATAAGACCAAATAGAGTTAGTGACTCAAGACACTATGTGAGATCATAACGCTTCCTAATGGGTACATGTAATGCACGAGTGGGGCTATTTCTGCAAAATAGCCAACGTGGCCAAAAGGTCGCTAGAAGTGAAAAATCAATTAGGACGACCTCTAAGACATGGAAAAACATCACGAAAGCCCATAAACTCTTAGGAATTGTGATCCCTAAAATTGCTTTACAAAAATAACCCAACTTTGCAGAAATGACCTATGTGGCCAAAAAAATGGCTAAGTATGCAAATTCAACGGGAGTGGACCTTAAACTAAGAGGATGCCTTGTTGTGGACTTAGGAATCTAAGACATGATTTAACAAGCCACTTTAATAAAATAGCCTTATTTTTCAAAAATAAATGACTGATGTGGCCAAATGTGGCCAGACATGCAAGATTTGACTACGTCCCCCGAAGCCAAGAACTTAAGACTTACTAGGAAGACCGGACCCTATGTGGGCTGCCTACGTATCCCGCCCCGAAAGACGAGAATCAGGTATGCGTAGTTCGGGGGATCGGATATTGGAGAAAGCTTTGAAAAATGCAACTAATTTGGAAAAACTATTTTTTTGTCTTTTTTTGAAAATGATAAGAAAGTGTAAAATCTTTTTTCTTTTTTATTTTTTTTCTTTTTAGATAACGAGGCAAGAAAACTAAAAGTGATAAAACCTTCAATATTCTCTCTTACTTCATTTTTCACCCTTCTTTCCCAAATACCAGTCCGCCAAATGATCTTTATACCCTCAAAGATGCAACATTTAGCACATAGGATGATTGAATGTCCTTTTGAGCCGGTGGACCCATTTGACATAATTTGGATAGGCTTCCTACAAAGGAACACGATACCTAGGACTGAGCCTTGCTAAGTCATAATGATATGATGCACATAGTAATGACCTAAAGGCTGACCTATGTTTGGGGTTCACTAACAATCAATTCGGGGTAGTGTATGGTCGATGGTGGCTGCTCAAGCTTTTCACCCACTCCATGCATCTGACGGCCTCCCATCCTAAAATAAGGGTAACTCAACAAAGAGTTCATGTACGTAATGCATACTCTGAGACTTGTTGTAGAAAGAATTAACTCAAGATTATGTAAATGATGACAAATTATAAAGCAGTAAATACCTAATTAAAAGCAATAAACAAATAAACAACAAAATAGGAAATAAAACAAACTAAATAAATAAACAAAGCAAATAAAAAAAACAAGTACCTCAACAAAATATTCTAACAAGTCAACAAGATCAAGTACCAGCTCAAACCTGCAATTCCCCAGCAGAGTCGCCAAAGATTTCATACCTTTTTTTCACCTCACTAGCCCCTTTAAAATAGTAACAAGATTTCTTAACCTCAAAAATGTTTTTCAAAATTGAAAAGTGACAAAATTGTATTTTTAAAAGATTGTTCAGAGTCACCACCTGGCATTTGGTTTCAGTATACCAGGTCACCATTTAAAAATAATCTTTCGTTCTAAACACGTTTGACTCTAAAACTGACTACACCAGAAACCCAGATAAGGGAGTTCATTTGACTTGGGGAGAAAGTGTTAGGCATTTTTCGAGTCCCGTAACTAGTACAGTTGCGTACATAATCAAATTGCCTTTATAGGATGCTCAGATTGAAGCAAAACACACAAAAATTAAAATAAACACAAGAGAGATTCAAGGTCGTCCCCACCTAAATGAAAGGAAAAGAAAATAAAAGAAAAATAAAATATTAAAAATCCTATACTAACCTATACTATGCTTCCTCCATGATATTCATAATGGCCGCCAATTACAAAGTACTACGGGGCATACCCTGGATAAAATTATACACAAAATATGGGGGGCATTCCCTTGAGTATAGACTAAAGGGGATGACCTTTCACCTTAACAACTAAAATATAACGTCCTAAAATTTTGCCTATCCGGGCATTGTCGGCCTAAACATGCCACTAGCAATCAAAGAAAATAAATAAAATTAAAATAAGAGCGTGATAATCACTTAAAACCCAGTTTTTTCCAGTTTCTATTATATCCAACACCCGCAGCACATTGGGTTAAGATAAACATTCAGCTTTTCTATATCAATGGAACTAATTGGGGAAATTAGGCCTTAGTTCATTCACATTCTTATTAACTCAGCATATTGATTCAATTGGCTTTCCTCCAGCAAGAGTAGGTATCAGCGCACATTAATAACATATCTAATCTAATCAAATAACACCTACATAAAAAATTCAAGGAACAGAAGACCACCATATTGCATTCAATCTCCATCCAACATCAGAATATTCATATAACCATGCCAAATAAAGTGTCAGGTGTTTATAAAATTTAAAAGGAACAAATAAATAGGGAAAGAGTTTTGACCTTTAATCTGAAATGGAGTTTTGAATCAGCCTTCGAACTGGAGCTTGACCAACGACCTCAAATAGCACCTGAACGGACCCAACAACCCTGAAGAATGCTTATTTCGGTAAGGCTCAAACATTCAAAATAAAACCAGTAACTTGGACCAATTTTCTAGTCTATGAGTGTGCCTGAGCTTAAGACAATTGAAATAGGAACGAACAGATTGTGGATCTATGTGTTCAGGTTACATTTTCAAGTGGTTTAAGACAAATGAAAAAGAAAGTTATGTGAGCAGGTGTGTTGTTGGTTAGTTTTCATGGTAAAATAGTCGTTGTTGGTAGTGTAATGGAGAAATGGTGTCACATGGCAACGTTAATGGGGAAAGAAAGTCATGAAGATGGCATTTTCGGAAAATTATCTTCCTCTATGTCACTCTCCAGAACTTTCTCTACCTGTGTCTATCTCTATCCGTCTAGATGTGACAAATCCGGCATCGCTACCATAGCGAGTAACACCAGAACGATGCTAGGGGGAACAAAGCTCAAAGGGTCGCCGAAGTATGAAAGTTCGGCCAGATCTGGTTTCGTCTTGTATGTTTCCGATTGACATGGCAGCGAGAGGAGAAAGGGAAGAGTGATGAGAGGGGAAGAGGGTGATGGTGTAGGGCAATCATTGGCCACTGGTGATGATATCCAGCGGCTGTGTTGTGCTCAGTTACTAGGGTTCCTTCTTTTTCTGTTATAATTGGTTTTATATACTAACTTGAGCTAAAACATGGGTCATTTGATTAGATGAGATGAAGGGTTAGATTTAAATCAGAAATGGGGCGAGTTAGTAGGGCAAAGAGGAGATGGGCTGCTGGGTTAAATGATATTGGGTTGGTGGTAAAGGGTTGTTGGGCTCAGAATTGGGCTAAGAAAAGCTGAAAATTCATTAAACCCAATTTCTTCTAATATAGTATAAAATACTTATAAAAAGATAAAGTCACACCTAATTGATTAGAGTAAACTATTAAAACAAAATTAAAAGTTAAAAGTGAAACTATTTTTGGTATTTTTCAAGATTATATTAAAATAAAGGTGGAGAACAATAGGTTATAATCATAGTAAAATTAATTAGTATCGCTACAAAGTATTAATGACCTTAAATAAATGAGAAAATAAAATAAAATTATTTTTTGTTTTTCTAAAATTATGTTTTAAAAATAAAAAGAAAAGTAGACTAAAATCCTAAAAACAACTCAAGTAAATATTATGAAATACTAAGAATACTAAAAATAATATTAAAACTTGTGCGGGTCAAAAATTACGTGCTTATAATTACGCATTTCAAATTATTTTCTCAAATTCATTAAAAATATGCATCAATTAATATAAGTATCATGATAAATTATGCATTTCATTTATTATTTCTTAATGGGTGTGCAAAGTTCATAGTGGACAAGGAAAAGTGAAGGGAGGAAGTATATGAATGCTACTTCTTTGAAGATAGAAAGAACTTACATATACTGCATATGATGGAAAAAGCACAATCATGTTGATTGATGCAACGTGAAAGTTTCACTTTGAAAATATGTTGTACTCTAAAAGTCATAAATAAATATGTGTTCCCATTTGTTACGGAATGAATGCAGATATACTATAGAATGAATGTAGACATATTTTTATGTAATGTACATAGCTAGCAGATTTATAGGATTCACAGCAGAGTTATAACATCTTTTTATTTTTATTTTTTTATTTCTGTAGTTAGGCTTCTATGTACTTGTATATATACTTATTACTTCTTGAAATAAACATAAGGAGATTACTCCATTTTCTCTGTATCTTACATGGTATTAGGGACAAAGACATTTGATTTGCCAGTGTTGCTTCAGAAAGTTCTTCGGAAGTCATAGACCAGGTCTGGTATGAGGGAATCAGTTCGGGGTTTCATTCATGATGTTGGCTCGATATTTTCGGTCAGAATTTTGTGATTTTTTATTCATCAGACTTCGGTTTGGTAAATTTCAAAGCACTCCAGGTTTTGTCAATTTATGTTCTTTGGTCAAAATCATCTTCTTCTTTTTAGACTTTCTATTTGCTAATCTGGTGTCTACTATCTAAAGACTCTATATTCTTGATAAAATTCTCCTATGTAAATCTTTGGCTTGTTGAGCTTTTTTCAAGTGAATATCATTTTAGTGATTGGGTTAGACGAGAGATTCTGTTACTTGATCTTTTAGATATTTGTTGAAGTATCTTTTAGTGGAATTTTACTGTTTCCTCTTCCATTATTTTGATACTTTGAATGTCCTAGTTGAGAAAATTCTTGGTGGAACTTTTCGATTATATCAATTGGAACTTTTTTTCTTTTTGATTCTCACTTATTATCTAATTCATTGGATAAACTTTTGGTTTTGTATTCCGTGGGATAACTTTATTTGTGTAAAGTTCTTGTTGTGGTCAGTTTGTTGAAGTTCCCTTTTTGTTTACTGATTTCGTGGACTTATGGCTCCGTCTCCTGGTCTAACAATCTTGGTTTCAGATGAGTTCTAAAATTCCTTCAATATCAAAAATCAATTAAGAAATCTTTTTCGGTTTTTGAGTTTGCTAGGTCAGGTAAAACATGTCTTATCACCTCTTCAAATAAATGGGTAATTGATTCAAGTGCCACAAATCACATGACAGGTAATTCAACTATTTTTTCTAGTTTTCGATCACACAAATCAACCTCTCCAGTTACTGTAGCTGATGGATCAACTTGTAACAGTGTTGGATCTGTGATTGCCAAACCAACTTTCTTTATTACCCTGTCACTTGTATTAAGTCTATCAAACTTGGCCTTTAATCTGCTTTCTGTTAGTAAAATCACTAGAGACCTTCATTGTTGTGTCGCTTTTTTACCCGACCATTATTAATTTTTTGATCTTATGAAGCAGGTCATGTGATTTATACATCCTTGATGAATGGGAGCCACGGTATATTGCATGCTCTAGTGTTGTATCTCCTTTTGGAGCACATTATGGATTATGACATCCCTCTCTACCTCTGTTGATAGAACTCTGCCTTCAATTTAAGAATATTTCTTCATTGGATTGTAACTCATTTCGATTTATAAAACACCATCGCATCTCATTAGATCCAAGGGTTAATAAACGAGTTGTTACCTTTTGAGTTAGTTCATTCTGATGTTTGGGACCATGTCTTGTTGTTTCTAAAATTGGGCATAGATATTTTGTCACTTTCGTAGATAATATTTCTTGAATGATTTTGATTTACTTTATGAAAAGCCGCTTCAAAGTATTTACTCACTCTTTTGCCTTTTGTGTTGAAGCCAAAACTCAATTCAATGCTTTGATGTGTATGTTAAGGAGTGATAACGCTCAAGAATACATGTTAGAGTTATTTCGGTCCTACATGAGATAATATGGTATACTACCTCAGTCTTCGAGTGTTGACACACCCTCTCAAAATAGAATTTCTAAGAGGAAGAATAGGCATCTAATTGAGTTAGCTCAGGCAATATTATTCCAAATGAAGGTCCCAAAATAGTTTTGGACTGATGTAGTCTCTACAACTTGTTTTTTTTTTATTAATCGCCTGCCATCTATTGTACTTAGTGGTAATGTACCTTACAGTGTTATTTTTCTAAACAAGTTATTATTTTTGGTAGAACCTAAGGTGTTTGGATATATATGTTATGTTCGAGATGTTCGACCATATGTTACCAAGTTGGATCCCAAGGAATTGAAGTGTGTTTTTCTGGGCTATTCTCGCCTTCGGAAGGGGTTTTGATGTTATTCTACTTAACTTGGCAAATATCTAGAATCAACTGATGTGGTATTTTCAGAGACTACATCTTTCTTTAATGCACCTCCCATTTCTACGATCTAAGGGGAGGATGATGAGCGGCTAATATATCAGGTTACCCGTATTTTGGCAGAAGAACTAAATGTTCCTCCATATCCTAGTTCTTCTATTGAGTAACAATCGGCTATTATACCTTCAGCACTTGTGCCAACTGTTAGCAAGATTGCCAATTGTTCAAGTTGAGAGGAGAGACAAATGATATATGTACTGCAACAGTTCCTTCGTCATCAGATCTTCCTCCACCTGATCTACTAGAAAACCTTGACCTTTCTATTGCTCTTTGCAAAGGTACACGTTGCAAATCCACATAATCCATTGCGAATTTTGTTTCTTATGAATGCTTATCCTCTATGTCTAAATATATGATTGCTTCTCTAAACTCCATCTCGGTACCTAAAACAGTCAAGGAAGCTTTGAATCATCTAGGATGGTCTGATGCAATGTGTGAGGAAATACATGCCTTAAAGGATAACCACACGTGGGATTTGGTGGTTTACCCAAGGAAAAGAAACCAGTGGTATGTAAGTGAGTTTTTACAGTTAAAGTTAATCCATATAGCTCGGTGGCAAGACTTAAAATCCAAACTTGTGGCTAAAGGGTATGAAGCAAACTTATGGGGTGAATTATTCCAGCACCTTCTCCCCGGTTGCCAAATTCACTTCTGTCTGCTTATTTATTTCTCTAGATGCATCTGAGAATTGGCCTTTTTATTAGTTGGATATCAAAAATGTGTTTCTTTATGGTGATCTTTAGGAGGAAGTATATATGGAGCAACCACCCGATTTTATTCTCAAGGAGAGTATGAGAATGTTTGTCATTTGAATAAATCCTTGTATAGCTTAAAGCAAAGACCTCGAGCTTAGTTTG
This sequence comes from Nicotiana sylvestris, assembly GCF_000393655.2. NCBI lineage: Eukaryota > Viridiplantae > Streptophyta > Magnoliopsida > Solanales > Solanaceae > Nicotiana > Nicotiana sylvestris. The sequence continues at coordinate 157,989,216 of NC_091065.1, read as the reverse complement.
GCAAGTTAAGTGAGGTAGTTTAGGAGTTTGGGCTAAAAATTAGCAAGTGTGATCATTCAGTCTTCTATCAGTAATCAACAACTTAAACTATTCTCTTTGTAGTATATGTTGATGACATTGTTATCACAAGAAGTGACTATGCAGGGATTTCTTCCCTCAAGTATTTCCTGCACACTAGGTTTCATACAAAGGACTTGGGCATGTTGAAATAATTTTAGGAGTAGAAGTAAATAGAATCCAGAAGGTAATTCTTTTATCTCAGAAAAAGTATATTCTTGACTTTCATGCAGAATCTGGAAAGTTGGCAGCTAAATCATGTAATACTCTAATGGTTCCTGATGTGCATCTTGAGAAACATGATGGCGATCCTTTTGATGATCCAGAGGGATAGAAGAGGTTAGTTGAAAAATTAAACTATCTCACTATGACTCGTCTGTATACTGCATTCGCGGCAAGTATTGTTAGCCAGTTCGTGTCTACGCCAATGGTCAAACATTGGTCAGCTTTGGAACAAATTTTATGTTATTTGAAAGGAGCTCTTGGACTTGGTATATTATATTGTAATCACGCTATACTCGTACTTAGTGTTTTATAAATGTTGATTGGGTTGGATCCAAATTTGATAGAAGATCTACTATAGGCTATTATATCTTTGTTAGAGGGAACCTAGTATCGTGGAGAAGTAAGAAACAAGGTGTTGTATCTCGATCCAGTGTAGAATATGAGTACAGAGCTATGCCTCAATCTACGTGTGAGATTATGTGGATACATCATCTTTTGACTAAAATTGGGTTGGAGCATCCAATATCGCAAAACTCTTATGTAACAATCAAGTTGCCCTCCATATTGCATCAAATCTGGTGTATCATGAAAGAACTAAGCATATTGAGATTGATTGCCATTTTATTCGTGAAAAGATCCAGGAGTACTTGATATCTACTGGCTACGTGAAGACAAGAGAGCAATCGACTGATTTATTCACAAAGGCAATGGATGGAATTCAAGTTGATTACCTTCGCAACAAGTTGGGCATGATCAACATCTATACTCCAGCTTGAAGGGGAGTGTTACAGAATGAATGTAGACATACTCGTGAATGAATGTAGACATACTGAATGTGGACATACTTTTATCTAATGTACATAACTAGTAGAATTATAGATATTCACAGTAGATTTAGAGGATCTCCTTTTTTTATTTCTATAGTTAGGGCTCTATATACCTGTTACTTCTTGTGATGACCCGATAGGCCATTTTACTATTTAGCCTCTATTTCCGTATTTCGAAACCTTGATTACCTCCGTTTAGCATTTCTTGATATTGCGTGTGTGTCACGCCCCCTTTTTCCCTCTGCAGAGAGGAGTCCGGGTTTCGACGTTCATGGGGTGTAATGACTCATTTCCTTTTTAGGAATTGAGTATTTGAAGAGTCGCCACCTAACGATTTTAAGGTGCGTTAGGGCACCTATAAGGTTCAACTACAACTATGTTTGATAACTAGAGATAGGATAAGGGCTTGAAATTATCCTAAGGGGAAGGTGTTAGGCACCCCTCAGGATCCACTAGTGTGGTTCCAGGCCAGATTATTTTTTGTGAATTTGTGCAATTAGCAAGTAAACAAATAAGTCTCAAGTAATCGGGGTTTTTAAGTTTAAATACACAATTGTTTGAAAAACAATAAAGCAAGGTTTTGAAAAGAGTTATAGTCTAAGCATACTTATAAAAATAAAAGGGGCGTCCTAGGTTTGTTTGTAATATGGATCACATCAATGCAATACCCGGTATGACACTCCTCAGAAGAAGGGATACACATGGTATTAGCACATCGGTCATCATATCCATATCTACCCTTTCCCTCCCCGTTAAGTTAATTAAAGTGAGGGTTGGTCTCGACCTCTATTGCATGTTGTTACTCATCTCATTCCTATCAGTCCTGGAGGAATTTACGACTTATATTCCAATAAGAAGGAGGTTCTAGGCTGACTCTTAGGTTTAAAGTTAAAATGCTAAGGTGACATACAAAACATATAAAACTGCAATTAGGGGAAAAATATAAACAAATAGAAGGCTCAGTTATACCTCCGTAAACAGTGCACATAGACAACATGACTTATACACAGTTCAGGTCTGAATTTTAAAATCCTAAAGCAAGGTGTTTAAGTCAGAAACAGATTTATTATATAACTCAGAAAAGAAGTCTGAATCAGGACTGCCTGTTGGTTGTAGCAGTTGATATTTAAACAAAGGCAGCTCCAGTTTTATTTAAATAATTACCTAAGGCTTGCCTAGGCGTAAGCAGTATTCAGCAGTTATTCAGAATCATTAAGATGGTTTGGAGATTATTTATATTACCTAAAACATGTTGTTCTAGGTGTTCAGCACATAGAATTATGGCCAGTTTCTTGTAAAAACTGAGTAAAAATTGTTTTTATTCCTTTTATGCACTCGTAGTTAGCCTAAGAGTGCTTAAGCGAATATAAATGAAACCCTAAAGACATGGCATCTAATGTGCAGGGATGCAGAATGATATATATGTAGAATCCTAAGCAGGATTTCTATATGCACAGATATCACAACGTTTAAACATGATTTCCAGAATATGCAGAGATGATATGTTTGTTAATATTGTTTAGCCTAAAACAGGATCTCTAAGTGTGCATGGCAGTAAGACCATAATCACAGAAACACTGATTATTAACACATTTAACGCAGGATTTTCTAAGTGATGTGATAGTGAAATGTACATGCTGAAAACAATAAGTATAAGTCCTAGGGAACATGATCTCTAATGTATGAAATGAGTCCTAAGCATGGTCTCTATTGCTCAAGCAGGAATATAAACCTAATAGCATGTTTTCTACCCTTCTGATAGCTAAAGCATGCATAGTCACCCCTTCCCTTTCCACTATCCATCCCTAGAGTTATTTACAAATTATTATAGACCAAGTGATTTAATTACATAAGAAGTTCAAAAATAAGAAGTTACAACAATAGGAAGCCTGATCCTGACTTCCTCTCTGGGTTATGTAATAAACCACTTCAATGCCAATATTCCTCCAAAGCCTTGCTCATATCTGGGTGTGTCAGAGTTCCCTAAGGACCTCAAAGGATCCTAGGTAGTGCTTACACCCAGATTGCATAACCAAGAGTAAGTGTAGTATGGAAGGACCAGCTCTTATGTGTCCAAGTTCAGAGAGAGCTCAAGGGTCCCAAGGCAAAGCTCACACAAGAGGGGCAGAACCTAGTATTCTAAGAGTATATGTGAGAGTGCTTGACATAGTTTGAAAAGAGTTTCTGTAAAAAACTAGACTATCAAATCCATTTTTTCTGAAAGCAGTGGTAGTAGTAAACAAAACTCAAAACCCCTTAAGATGGGATCACACACATAATCCGTAGCCACATAGGGGGGTCAAGGGATTTTGGGATACATAGACATTTGTCTGTAAGCACATTACCCCAGCAGGTGTCTGGTTTGGATATGCACAACAATAGGTGATACTGGCATAATTGCAAACTAGCCAAAAGAACACAAATACATGGAGGGGATAGGGGTTTGGGATTCATAAGATAGCAAGTACACAATAAGTGAATGACAAAGTAGGCCTTAAAACACACACAGGGGAGTGCATTAATCTAAGGGGGAATGGGACATATTACAACATGCTGGTAATGTATCTTAACAGGAGCACAAGCAGAAGTAGACCAAAAATGAAAGAATCTGAAACAAATAAGGAAGCATGTTGTTGTTGAAGCTTTAAAATTAAACTAGGACATACCAGTCAAAGAAGCAAAGTGCAGAAAAGAAAAGTAATCAGGGTTTCAAAGTCCAGCCTTGGCTTCCAGCCGGCTAGACAAGGCAGTAGCACAAGCAGTAGCGAAAGAAAGATAGTTTGAATGTGTAAGTGTGTGTTTTTAAAATCAGTTGTTGGTGTGTTGTTAATGAAAGCATTAGGATATTTATAGCTTTGAAAATAAGTGAAAAATAAGGTAAAAAGTATTCATTGATCATAATTACAAAAATAATACCAACTAGAATCAATTAAAGACTCGGACTCCCTTTAATTAGGGAGTCATAGTTCAAACGGGTACAAGTTGTATCAAATAAGGAAAATAATTGTTTGCAAGACTGATTTGCCATAAAAGGAATAGAAAAAGAATGATGCATGTAATAGGGGATAAGTACAGAACATTTTCAAGTAAGGAAAGTATAATAACAGTACATTGGGCACATAAACAGGCAGATTACAAATTGATTTCGAATATTAATTCAAAGAATCACGAATGAGATTAAAAATCACAGGGAATCAGTACTATCCAAGGAAAGTATCACAAAAGTAAGGAAGTAATTTTCGAAAATAAGTACAGAGTTACAAGTAAAATAGACAGAATCAAAGGTGTAGACATAAGGAGATCATACAGAATCACCATAAATTGTGTGAGCTGTCAGAAAAACAAATGATCGGACCTATAAATAATAAGATTTCAGACAAAATAAAAAAAACCTTAAGAATAGATCAAAACGATAAGCACAAGAGCATATAGAACACACATAAAGCCCAGAAGGTTCATAATAATCATGCAAACACACTGCAAACAAATTCAAACTTCAAATTGAACCCAGAAGTATTAGGGTTTCTTGATAAAAAATGAATCGAGCCAAAAGGAAAGTCTCAAGTAACGTTTAAACATACTAAAATCACAGTACTCAGAAAGAAATTGTTTTTTTCTTGTTGCAAAAAGGGTTTTGAAACCCTAGTTTAAAAATAGAGAAACTGTTTGAAATCAGGGAAATATTTTTGTAGGAAAACAAGCGAAAACCTTAGGAATCCCATAGATCTGCCACAAATCTAAGAGATCGGGGGATTTTAACTAGGTTTTTTCAAAGAAATAAAAGAGACGAAGAAAAGATCGATTAAAACCCATGGATTCATCTAGATCGAAGAAGGATATCAAAGAAAAGTAAAAGATCTCAAGAGCTAGGGTTTCAGAGAACCCACAGAGGACAAGAAAACATTAGATCGTTACCAGTTTTAGCCGGAAAAGTCATGGATCTAACTCGAGTGGCCATGGATGGCCGAAAAAGGACCAGGGATAGAAGTTGAGCAAGGACCAGACCAGATCTCCTCGAGATCTTTCCGTGAAATAACGAAAATAGGCCACCAGGATACATAGGAGACTGGTATACACCTCAAACGGCCATGGGAGTCCATGGATTGAATGAGGATTGCAGAGGTTTAGGGTGGATTTGGGTGGCGGCGGCTAGGGTTAGACTTAGATTTCAGAGAGAGTTTTAGAGGAGAGGGGATTCAAGGGCGGCGGGTTGGTAACAAATGAATTAGGTTAGGGGTCGTTTTGGGTTTAAAATGGTAAAGGGGAATGGTGGTCGTTGATCTGAATGATCAACGGCCAAAATTAAAAGGGGTAGGTAGGGATCTGGGTTTGGGTAGGGTTTAAAAGGGTTTGGGTTGAGTTAAAATTAAAATTGGGCTGGGGGAATTAGGTCCAATTTGGGCTAGAATTGAAATACAAAAGGGGATGTTATTTAAATAGCTAGTTTTCACCTTTTTAATTTATAAAAATAGTAAATAATTTATGAGAACTAAATCAAAAGGGCTAAAATGATTTATAGCACATAAGTAACAATTTAAAAATACAAGGATCAATTTTATGTATATAAAACACAATTAAACCTTAAAAGGGCTAATATTGTAATTTTGTGCAATTTAGCTTTAAAAATAATAAATGAAATTGTAAAAATATATAAAAATTACTTTAATCATATTTTGGCATAAATATAAAAATTCAATAGATGAATTGTCAAAAATAATAATTTTGGAAATAATTATTGGCGATTTTATGGATAAAAAAGGAAATTAAATCAATTTAAAACCTTAAAATTATGGGAAAAATAATAAAACACTTGGACATACTTAGATATGCATATATATGATATTTTGAAAGTATTTTATACATTGAAAATATATAGAAAAAAATTGAGTATCAACAGTATGTAGTCCGTATCTTAGTCTGGAAAGTCTTTATGTGAAAATTTAAAGTAAATATGAATTTTTCCCTTAAAAATGATTTGAGTTGACTATGGTCAATATTTTATGTAAACAAACCTAGATCTATATTTTGACAATCTCGATGGGTTCGTATCGTGATTTAGGACTTAGGCGTATACCCGAAATTGAATTCGAAAGTCCCTAAAATATTTTGACTCATTTTGCCGAAACTAGCATTTTTGAAAGTTGAAAAATTACTAGGTTTTCCCGTAAGTTGACTTCTTAGATAACAGGTTCATATTTTGATGTTGAAACTTGGAATGCGTCTGTATCGCGATTTGAAACTTGTTTGCAAAATTTGGTTCAATTCGGAATTGATTTGACATTATTCGAATGGTTATGTGTGATTTTAGTGTTCTCGAGTTTCACTTTGAAATTTCATTCGTTTTGAGGAGTGATTCATAGATTTAGATATTACTTTGATAATTTGATTGCACAAGCAAGTTTTTATGATGTAATTACACTTATGTGCATGTTTGGTTTGGAACCCGAGGGGCTCAGGTGAGTTTTAGATGTGTTTCAGATGAGTTTGGCTAATACTAGGATAGCTAGTGCACGTTGTTACTGGTGTTTTGCTGAAGATCTCGCATTTGCGAGGTCTGGCTCCCAATAGCGAGCTTTACTTTTGCGAACATGTGCTCGCATTTGCGAGCTAGGCGTGAGATTGGGTAACCTCACAATTGCGAGGAAACGGTTCGCAATTGCGAACAGCTCAGGATCGCATTTGCGATCACTTGATCGCATTTGCGATGCCTGCAATAGTAGACTATCTTCGCAAATTGCGAAGACTCTGGTCGCATTTGAGAAGGTGGGGACTTCGCATTTGCAAATATTTTGTTGTATTTGTGACTTATGTGGCTCTGAGGCAGGGTTCGTATTTGCGACCTTTGTCTCGCATTTGCAATATTCGCAATTGCGAACAAGGCTTCGCAATTGCGGCATGTGCAGCTGCATAAAAGAGGGGGAAAATATGACTTAGCTCATTTCACACAATTTCTCAATCCTGAACACTCTAGAGGTGATTTTCTAGAAACTTTTATTCCCAAATTCATTGGTAAATGACTTTAATCCATTTCTTTTCAATTACCCATTATATTTCATGAGATTCAACATCAAATTTAGGATTTTCATGGTAGTTATGAATTAGGGTAGAATTGGAATTTTTTTATAAAATTGAGATGTAGACCTCAAATTAGGGTCGGATTTCGAAACAAATTACATAACCAGGCTCGGGAGTGAATTGATAATCGGATTTTGGTCAGAATCTAGATTTTGACAAAGTGAGCCTTAGGGTTGACTTTTATTGACTTTTTCAAAAATAATCTATTCATTTGTGGGTAGTTTCTAAAGCTTATTTTGAATCATTTGATCCATAATTTGCTAGATTTGATGGGTCTGGATGCTTGTTCAAAAGACAAGGCCGTGGTCGATTGATTGCTTGAATTATAGGTCTAACCTTGATTTGAGGAAATTAGGAACCCTTGAACTACATGTTATGTGAAATAGGTGGGAAACAACGTATATGCGAGGCGACAAGTGTATATGCGCCGTTATGTACTTGCTTCCATGTATTTTTACTTCATAATATATCTTTTTTCATGCCTTATTGCTACATGCTTATTTGACTTTCATGACTTAATTGTTACTTGTCATTTAGTTATCATTGTATTAAATTGTTCACCTCTTTCATGATTCCATGTTTATTTGTTATTTGTCTCCACTTGCTTTACTTGTATATTTAAATTTTCATATGTTTTGCTTACCTTAATTTTGTAAAATTTGTTGCCTTCTATAGCAGTTCACTTGTATGAGTTGTTAATTAGTAGATATCAATAAGTTGATAAAGTTTAGACATTCGAGTTATTAGAGATTCTTTGATTATTATGTGATTCTTCATTGCCTCGTACATTTACTCTCTTGATGTAGAAATTCTTATAAATTTTGCTTGTTGAATTGTCATTGTTGATCGCAATTGTTTGGGGAGCGGATTGCACGCCGCAACAGAAACTGAAAGGTAATAAATTGAAATGGAGGAATAATAACGTATTATGATATGCATAGTTGATGATATGGTGGGATAGGGTTGTGCGCCACAACGGATTATATAAGTTGTATTTGTTTATTATTATTATTATTATTATTATTATTATTATTATTATTATTATTATTATTATTATTATTATTATTATTATTATTATTATTATTATTATTATTATTATTATTATTATTATTATTATTATTATTATTATTATTATTATTATTATTATTATTATTATTATTATTATTATTATTATTATTATTATTATTATTATTATTATTATTATTATTATTATTATTATTATTATTATTATTATTATTATTATTATTATTATTATTATTATTATTATTATTATTATTATTATTATTATTATTATTATTATTATTATTATTATTATTATTATTATTATTATTATTATTATTATTATTATTATTATTATTATTATTATTATTATTATTATTATTATTATTATTATTATTATTATTATTATTATTATTATTATTGTCCTATGGTCAAGTCCAACAGGACAATGACCACTACCACCAAGTTTATAGTGGGTCAGATATCTATGAGTGGAACATAGATGGTCTTGCTGAAAGGCAAATCTATACGACAGTACATAGAATGCTTATGTACAGCACTATCCGTAAAGTTAATAAAAATACGGATAGGGCAATTGCCGAAATGATTATAGCCGGATTTACTGGTCAGTTAAAAGGATGATGGGATAATTATCTCACTCATGACTAACGCTTTCAAATAATGAATGTGACCAAGACTGAAGAAGAGAAGACTGTCTAAAACTTAGTCTATTATTTAGTTATGAATATCATCGAACACTTTTCTAGAAGATGGTCTGATAATAGTGAGACCATTAAACTATGCTCCAGAATCTAAGGTGTAAAACCCTCACATCTTTTCGATGGTATAAAGATGTTTTCTTATCCAGAGTGATGGAATTACCAGAGAGTAATAGTACTCATCGGAAGTCCAAATTCATGGATAGACTCCCTCCCTTATTTGCTGAAAGGGTTAGAAAGATCCTTAGAGGCATAGGGATGAGTATCAATTGTGATACTTACTCATATGGTAAACTATTCAGTGTATTCACTCAGGAAGGTTTAGCTCTATGTAATGATATCAAGCTAACCCAACAAATTAAGAAACATCAACTCAATGAGAGGCAACAATTAGCCGAATTTTGTGAACAATTTCCATTGACATACCTTCTAATAGAAAGAAATCCCGTAAGAAGAAGGATTTCAAGAAGAAAAAGGGTTCGACGGGAAAACGTTATGAACGGACCCAAAAAAGAAAGGTTTTCCATAAAGCCAGAAAGGGTTTTATTAAATTAAAACCCCTCAGGCCTGCTATAAATGTGGACGAATAGGTCATTATGCAACGGATTGCAAAATCAAGGACAAAATCAAAGACCTTGATTTAAATGATAATATCAAAGATTCTTTATATAAAATTATTTTAAATTCTTCGCCAAAAATATCTGACACTGATGAAGAGGATTCATCAGCAAGAGAAGACTTAAGAGTCCTTCAGGAAGAAAATTGTATTTCATCTTCTGAAGATGAGCAAGAGTTCTGTAATATGGGACAATGCTCAAATCATTGTTGTAATACTGATGATGATCTTTTTAATATTTACTCTCAATTCACAGACTTGAAACTCAATGTCTTGACCAATGATGGCATGCTAGAACTATTAAGGGCTATTAAAGACCCTGAATTAAGGTCCCAAATTATTGATAAATTTCCTACGAGTTCAGAGGTAGGAACAGAGGTGGAAAAAATCCCATCTCAAAAAGGATCTTACACTATGTCTGAAATCAGAAGGCTTATTAAGAATAAGTCTCAGCCTGATAGACCGGCTACTGTCCAAGATTTGTGTACTGAGATAAATTATCTAAAAAAAGAAATCTCGGAATTAAAGGCTTCAAATATAACCTTAGATGAAAGAATTTTCAAATTAGAAAATTCTAATACTGTTATTAATAAAGATTTCAGTACTAATAGCATTAAATCAAATAATTGTGCAAGTACTTCGGAAGAAAATACTACTAGTACTTTACTAGGAGCTACTGATTTTTCTGAAGATGAATTTTTGCAAAAACTACAATATTTTGCCACCCAAAATTTTTTAATAAAAATAAGTCTTTTAATTGATTACAATTTCAAAAAGGAGTCTGTTGCTCTATTTGATAGTGGAGCAGATTTAAGTTGTATAAAAGGAGTAATACTATGACGAGCCGGCCAATCGTCTCATGAGTTATCTCTCCATTTTCCTATTTCTGCTTCTTTATGCTTTGTTTATCCGTGTTATGTGGTATCGGGTTGCTTGGATCGAGTTCAGAAAGGATTTGGTAAGGTTTGAGACACTTAGTATCTTTAGAGTGAGTTCAAGTTGGAAAAGTCAATCGGATATTGACTTATGTGTTAGAAGGTTCGGATGTGAGTTCCGATGGTTCGATTAGCTTTGGGAGGTAAATTGTTACTTAGGAGCATGATCGGAATAAGTTTTGGAGGTTCAAAGTAGATTTAGGCTTGAATTGGCGAAATTGATATTTTTGGTGATTTTTAGTTGATAGGCGAGATTTTGATATAGGGGTCGTAATGGAATTTTGAGAGTTGCAGTAGTTCCTTTGTGTCATTTGGGATGTGTGCGCAAAATTTCAGGTCATTCGGACATGGTTTTGTTGGGGTTTTAATCAAAAAGAGAATTTGGAAGATTTTAGAAAGTTTGGCTTGAATCCGAGGTGTTTTGGTTGATTTGATATTGTTTGAGGTGTTTTGAAGATTAGTACAACTTTTAGTAAGGTATTAGGATATGTTTGTGCTTTTGGATGAGGTCCCGGGGGCCTCGGGGTGATTTCGGATGGTCGACGGGAAGTTTGAGGGATGTTTGCATCTGCTGAACTATGCAGCTTCTGGTATTTCCGCACTTGCAGATTGGGGACCGCAGGTGCGATGCCGGACGTGCGGGAGATCGATGGCAGATGCGAAAAAGGGCCTGACGAGCAGCGACCGCAGAAGCGGTTAGGGTGACCGCATCTGCGATGTCGCATATGCGGAAGTGTGATCGCAGATGCGATTTTTGGCTAGATAAGTGATTTCCACATAAGCGGATTATGAACTGCAAATTCGGTACCGCAGAAGCAGTTAAAGGGTCGTAGATGCAAAAATGTCTGGGCAGAAGGTATAAATTGTGGCCTTCGCGAATTTGAGATATTTCACCATTTTTGACTTCGGCTTGGGAGCTTTTTGAACGATTTGAAAGAGGAATTTCAAGGGAACTTCATTGAGGTAAGAAATTTGGACCTAAAACTCGTTTCTATGCTATTATTACACGGATTAGAGCTAGAAATCATGGATATTAAGGGTTAAATTGGGGAAAATTAGGGCTTGAAATCTTAGACATTTGCTTGGGGATTTGAAGGACCATTTGAGGTCGTATTTCAGAACCTTTGATATGTATGAACTCATGGGGAGATAAGGAATCTATTGATGTAAAAATTATTGAATTCTGAGATGTGGCCCCGGGGTCGGGTTTTAGTAGTTTCGGGATTTATGTTGTAAATTGACTATTTTTGCTTGGGCTTCGTTCCCTTAGCATATTTTGACGTCCTCGTTCTGATTTTGGATAGATTCGACGTGAGTAGAGGCCAATTTGAGGGGCAAAGGTGTCGCGAGCTAGAGATTTGATCGGTTTGAGGTGAGTAATGATTGTAAATGATGTGTTGAGGGTTTGAAACCCCGGATTTGCACATCGTAGTGTTATATTGAGGTGAGGCACATGCTTGATGATGAGCATGGGGTCGTGCACTATTGGGGATTGTGACTTGGTCCGTCCTGATTGATGGTTTTACTGCGTATTTGACTGAAATCTATTTGCTATCATCATTATTTGGGTTGCATGCCATATTTGGGCTTCGTGCCAACTATTTGGACCTTTCGGGGATTTTTACTGGTATTTCCTCACTGTTTTGATTTTATACTTGAACTCAGTCATGTTATATTTCACTATTTTTTGTACTCAGCCATGTTTACTCTGTTTTAACACTTATATGATTTTTTAAATGATATTTTGGGCTGAGAAACATGTTTTACTACTGCCCGAGTGGCTTGTGAGGATTTTTGACTAAGTGAGACCGAGGGCCTATGTTGTGAGGAAACATTTGATACTAATTATGAGGCCGAGGGCCTGGGATATGTACGCCACGAGGTGGATTGATTGATATGAGGTCGATGGCCTAGTGATGATGGCACAAGGTGGCTTGATATTGTGCTTCGGCCGTAAGGGGCCCCTCCATGAGTCTGTACACCCCCAGTGAGCGCGGGTACCCATTGTGATGTGAGATTGAGCCTGAGGGCTGGTATTGTTCTATGTGATTGCCCGAGGGGCTGGTACTATTCTGAGATGTTGCCCGAGGGGCGAATTTGTTGATACTGTGCCCGAGGGACGAACCTTTATGTGTTTATTTTTTATAATTGCCTGTAAATTACCTGTTCAATTATTGAAAAAGGCTTTTCAGGAAGTAAATTTGATATAAAGGATTTTGCCTATCTTTCACTGATTCACTAATTTTTAAATGGTTTTACTGCTTCATTATAGAATGTTTTGTGCTTTATATGATTTCTTGCTTTCAGTCATTATTTACATTTGTTACTTACTGAGTTAGAGTACTCACTTTACTCCCTGCACCCCATATGCATATTCAGGCATTGCTGATCCTGCCAGTGTGAGTTGAGGGCTCCCAGCGGACATTCAGAGTTCACGAGCTAGCTGTTTGGCGTCTGCAGTCCCATGTTTCTCCCTCTTGTCATTTCTATCTCTTTTCAGACATTTGTAGTACTTATAGACTTATCAGACTTGTAGTAGGATTTATAGGTGCTCATGACTAGTGACACCCCGGTTTAGGGCTGTGTTGGGTTGCCTTTCCGTACATTTATGATATTAGCTACTACTTAGTATTATTAAATCATGTTTTAGACTGTTTTCTTGCTACTTAACTGTTTAACATCGAATTGGGAATAGTTGGCTGGCCTTGTCTTCACGAGAGGCGCCATCACGACCGGGACCAGGTTAAGGGTTGTGACAAGTTGGTATCAGAGCCTAGGTTACACAGGTCTCACGAGTCATGAGCAGGTTTAGTAGAGTCTCGTGGATCGGTATGGAGACGTCTGTATTTATCCTCGAGAAGCTGCAGAACCTTTAGGAAAAACTTCATATTCTTGAAATTCTTGTCGTACGAATTTGTTGATCCGAGTACTAAACTTCTGTTATTCTATTCTCTCACAGATGGTGAGGACACGCGCTACCGGTCAAGATGGACGACCACCAGTACCACCAGCCGTGGCCACTAGAGGCCGAGGATGCGGTCGTGGTCGTGGTAGGGCAGAGCAGCTAGGGCAGCACCTACAGATCCACTAGCTACCCCAATTTAGGATCAAGTCCCGGTTATGGACACTCCAGTAGCACCACCTCAGGCACCCAGTTGTGCCTATTGTGATTTTGGGTCTTCAGGAGGCCTTGGCTCAGATCTTATCAGTTTGCACTGGCCTAGCTCAGTCGGTTTTAGCCACTACAGCCGCAGCTACTTCTCAGACCAGGGGAGGCAATCAGACCCCCGCCACTCACACACCTGAGCAGGTCGTGCAGGGACTTCAGATGCTGGGGGCACATCCAGCCCTGCCGATTGCAGCTTCTCAGGACTATGCAGCTCCTGCTATGCCGGAGTATGAGCAGCGTAGGTTGGAGAGGTTTGGTAGACTACAGCCTCCGACCTTTAGTGGTGCAGAGGGTGAGGATGCCCAGGGTTTCTTAGATAAGTGCCAGAGGATGTTTCGTATAGTGGGTATTCTGGAGACCAGCGGGGTCGCTTTCACTACTTATCAATTTTCTAGAGCTGCCTTCACTTGGTGGGAGGCTTTTGAGAGGCATAGGCCTATTGGTGTTGCACCCCTTACCTGGCAGTAGTTCTCTGTTCTCTTTCTGGAGAAGTATGTGTCGCGGTCCCACAGAGAGGAGCTACGTAGAGAGTTTGAGTGGTTGCGTCAGGGAGAGATGATTGTGATGCAGTACGAGATGAGGTTCTCCGAGTTAGCTTGTCATGCTATTTGGATGGTTCTGACAGATAGAGAAAGGATTAGGAGGTTTGTTGATGGCCTCACTTATCATCTTCGTATTCTCATGACCAAGGAGAGGGTCATTGGTGCTACTTTTGAGGAGGTTGTGGATATTGCCCGTGAGATTGAGTTTGTTCGTCGCTAGGAGCACGAGGAGAGGGACGCCAAGAGGCCTCGAGGATCTAGTAGTTACAGTGGTACTCCTTCGAGGGGTCAGTTTCAGCGCGGCAGAGACTGTCCATTCAGGCATGCTCAAACAGCTCGCCCAGGTTATCATGGGGCGTCATCGGGCCATGGTTCTCATAGTTTTCATCAGGGCCAGTCATTACTTAGTGCCCTTCCAGCTCAGAGTTCGTCTCGTGCTCCATCAGTTCAGGGCTCTTCTATGCCGAGTGCATCTGCTAGTCACTCCGGTGCGAGGGGTTCCCTTCAGTCCCCTTCTCCAGCACCTGGGAGTTGTTATGAGTGTGGTGATATGGGTCATATGTAGAGGTAGTTCCCTCGTCATCTCGCAAGGTCATCTCAGCAGAGGGGTCAGTCATCGGGTTTAGTGCTAGTTACTTCACCACCACCCGCCCAGCTAGCTAGGGATGGAGGTCAGTCAGCTAGGGGCCGCCCTAGAGGGGAGGTCGATCAAGTAGAGGTCAGGCCCGTTTCTATGAACTTTCAGGTAGACCCGATGCTATTTCTTCAGATGCTATTATTACAAGTATTGGTTTAGTCTACCACAGAGATGCCTCTGTATTATTTGATCCCGGTTCCACCTTTTCTTATGTGTCATCATACTTTGCTCGTTATTTGGGTACGCCCCATGAGTTTCTTTCTTCACCTGTTCATGTATCTACCTCGGTGGGCGATACTATTGTTGTAGATCGTGTGTACTAGTTGTGTGTGGTGATATTAGGGGCCTAGAGACCCGTGTGGATCTTTTATTATTATGTATGGTGGATTTTGATGTCATTTTGGGCATGGATTGGCTATCTCTGTGTCGTGATATTCTAGACTGTCATGCTAAGACAGTCACATTGGCTATACTGGGTGTGCCATGGATCGAGTGGCGAGCTATGACTGATTATGTTCCTAGTAGAGTGATCTCATTCTTGAAAGCCCAGCGTATGGTTGGGAAGGGTTGTCTTTCGTATCTAGCCTTCGTGAGGGATGTCGGTGTTGAGACTCCCAATATTGATTCTGTTCCACTTGTGAGGGATTTTCCCGATGTGTTTCCTGCAGACCTACCGGGCATGCCATCGGACAAGGATATTGATTTTGGTATTGACCTGGTGCCAGGCACTCAGCCCATTTCTATTCCGCTGTATCGTATGGCATCAGCGAAGTTGAAGGAATTAAAGGAGTATCTTTAGGAACTCCTTGATAAAGGGTTCATTCGGCCTAGTGTGTTACCTTGGGGTGCGTTGGTTCTATTTGTGAAGAAGAAGGATGGCACTATGAGAATGTGCATTGATTATAGGCAATTGAACAAAGTAACAATTAAGAACAAGTATCATTTGCCTCGCATTGATGATTTATTCGACCAGCTTCAGGGAGTGAGGGTGTTCTCCAAGATTGATCTCCGTTCAGGTTATCACCAGTTGAAGATCAGGGACTCGGATATTCTTAAGACAACTTTCAGGACCCAATATGGTCATTATGAGTTCTTGGTGATGTCATTTGGGCTATCCAATGCCCCAGCAACGTTCATGCATTGGATGTACAGTGTGTTCCGGCCTTATCTTGACTCATTTGTCATAGTCTTCATTGATGATATTCTGGTATATTCGAGTAGTCAAGAGGAGCACGCGGAGCACTTGAGAGTTGTGTTGCAGAGATTGAGAGAGGAGAAACTTTATCCAAAATTCTCCAAGTGTGACTTTTGGCTCAGTTCAGTGGCTTTCTTGGGGCACGTGGTGTCCAGCGAGGGTATTCAAGTTGATCCGAAGAAGATAGAGGCGGTTCAGAGTTGGCCCAGACTGTCCTCAGCCACAGAGATTCGCAGCTTTCTTGGTTTGGCGGATTATTATTGCTGTTTTGTTCAGGGATTCTCATCTATCGCATCACCCTTGACCAAGTTGACTCAGAAGGGTGCTTCATTTATATGGTCGTACAAGTGTGAGGAGAGCTTTCGGAAGCTCAAGATAGCTTTGACCACAGCTCCACTGTTAGTTTTTCCATCAGCTTCAAGTTTATATACCGTGTATTGTGATGCTTCGAGAGTTGGTATTTGTTATGTATTGATGCATGAGGGTAGAGTTATTTCTTATGCTTCTCTTCAATTGAAGCCCCATGAGAAGAACTACCCCGTTCATGATTTGAAGTTGGCTGCCATAGTTCACGCGTTGAAAATTTGGAGGCATTACTTGTATGGTGTGTCTTGTAAGGTGTTTACCAATCATCGTAGCCTCCAACACTTGTTCAAGTAGAAGGATCTCAATTTGAGGCAGCGGAGGTGGTTGGAGTTGCTTAAGGATTATGATATCACTATATTGTACCATCCAGGAATGGCCAATGTGGTGGCTGATGCCTTGAGCCGAAAGGCGGTGAGTATGGGGAGTTTGGCATATATTCCAGTTAGGGAGAGACCTCTTGAAGTTGATGTTTAGGCCTTGGCCAATCGATTCGTGATGTTAGATATTTCGGAGCCTAGTCGGGTATTGACTTGTGTGGTTTCCCGGTCTTCCTTATATGATCGCATCAGAGAGCGCTAGTATGATGATCCGCATTTGCTTGTCCTTAAGTATAGAGTTTAGCATGATGATGCCAGAGATGTGACCATTGGTGATGATAGGGTGTTGAGGATGCAGGGTCGGATCTTTGTGCCCAATGTGGATGGGCTTCGGGAGTCGATTCTGGAGGAGGCCCATAGCTCGCGGTATTCCATTCATCCGGGTGCCGCGAAGATGTATCAGGATTTGAGGCAGCACTATTGGTGGAGAAGAATGAAGAAAGAGATTGTGGGATTTGTAGCTCGGTGTCTCAATTGTCAGCAGGTGAAATATGAGCATTAGAAACCGGGTGGCTTGCTTCAGCAGATGGATATTCCTAAGTGGAAGTGGGAGAGTATCACTATGGACTTTGTTGTTGGACTTCCACGGACTTTTGAGGAAGTTTGATGCTATTTGGGTGATTGTGCATCGGCTGACCAAGTTTGCACACTTCATTACTGTGTGTACTACTTATTATTCAGAGCGGTTGGCATAGATCCATATCCGAGAGATTGTTCATTTGCATGGTGTCCCAGTTTCCATCATTTTATATACAGGCACTTAGTTTACATCGTAGTTTTGGAGGTCTGTGCAGCGAGAGTTGGGTACTCAGGTTGAGTTGAGCATAACTTTCCACCCTCAGACGGACAGGCAGTCCGAGTGCACTATTCAGATATTGGAGGACATATTGCATGCTTGTGTCATCGATTTCGGAGGGTCATGGGATCAGTTTCTACCACTAGCAGAGTTTGCTTATAACAACAACTACCAGTCGAGTATTCAGATGGCTCTATATGAGGCTTTGTATATGAGGCGGTGTAAATCTCTAGTTGGTTGGTTCGAGCCCGGTGAGGCTAGGCTATTGGGGATAGACTTGGTGCAGGATTCCTTAGAAAAGGTGAAGGTGATTCAAGAGAGGCTTCGTAAAGCGTAGTCGAGGCAAAAGAGTTATGTTGACAAGAAGGTTTGAGATGTGTCCTACATGGTTAGTGAGAAGGTTCTGTTGAAGGTTTTGCCCATGAAGGGTGTTATGAGATTTGGGAAGAAGGGGAAATTGAGTCCTTGGTTCATTGGACCTTTTGAGGTGCTTCGGAGGATTGGGGAGGTGGCTTATGTGCTTGTTTTGCAACCCAGTTTATCGAGTGTGCATCCGGTATTTCATGTTTCTATGCTCTGGAAGTATATTGGGGACCTATCTCATGTTCTGGATTACAGCACGGTTCAGTTGGATGATGATTTGACCTATGATGTGGAGCCAGTAGCTATTTTGGGTTGTCAGGTTCGAAAGTTGAGGTCAAAGGATATAGCTTTAGTGAAAGTGCAGTGGAGAGGTCAGCCCGTGGAGGAGTCTACCTGGAGCAGGGGATGTGGAGCAGATATCCTCACCTGTTTGAGGCTTCAGGTATGTTTCTTAACTCGTTCGAGGACGAACGTTTGTTTAAGTTGGGGAGGATGTGACGACCCGGCCAGTCGTCTCATGAGTTACCGCTCTATTTTCCCTATTTCTACTTCTTTATGCTTTGTTTATCCGTGTTATGTGGTATCGGGTTGGTCGGGTCGAGTTCGGAAAGGATTTGGTAAGGTTTGAGATACTTAGTCTCTTTAGAGTGATTCAAGTTGGAAAAGTCAACCGGATGTTGACTTATGTGTTAGAGGGCTCGGATGTGAGTTTCGATGGTTGAGTTAGCTTCGGGAGGTGAATTGTGACTTAGGAGCATGATCTGAATGAGTTTTGGACGTTCGGAGTAGATTTAGGCTTGAATTGGCGAAGTTGATATTTTGACAATTTACGGTTGATAGGCGTGATTTTGATATAGGGGTCGGAATGGAATTCTGTGAGTTGCAGTAGTTCTGTTGTGTCATTTGGGATGTGTGTGCAAAATTTCAGGTCATTCGGACGTGGTTTGGTTGGGTTTTTGATCAAAAGCGGAATTCGGAAGATTTTAGAAAGTTTGGCTTGAATCCGAGGTGTTTTGGTTGATTTGATGTTGTTTGAGGTGTTTTGAAGATTGGTACAAGTTTTAATAAGGTATTAGGATAGGCTTGTGCTTTTGGTTGAGGTCCCGGGGGCCTCAGGGTGATTTCGGATGATCGACGGGAAGTTTGAGGGATGTTTGCAGCAGCTGAACTTTGCGGCTTCTGGTATTTCCGCACCTGCAGATTGGGGAATGCAGGTGCGACGCCGCACGTGCAGGAGATCGATCGCAGATGCGAAAAAGGGCCTGACGAGCAGCGACCGCAGAAGCAGTTAGGGTGACCGCATCTGCGATGTCGCATATGCGGAACTGTGATCGCAAATGCAATTTTTGGTTGGATAAGTGATTTCCGCTGAAGCAGATTATGAACCACAAATGTGGTACCACAGAAGCGGTTAAAGGGCCGCAGATGCAAAAATACTTGGGCAGAAGGTATGAATTGTGGCCTTTCGCGAATTTGAGATATTTCACCATTTTTGACTTCGGCTTGGGAGCTTTTTGGACGATTTGAAAGAGGGATTTCAAGGGAACTTTACTGTGGTAAGGAATTTGGACTGAAAACTCGTTTCTATGCTATTATTACACGGATTAGAGCTTGAAATCATAGATATTAAGGGTGAAAATTGGGAAAACCTAGGGCTTGGAAACTTAGACATTTGCTTGGGGATTTGAAGGACCATTTGAGGTCGGATTTCAG
This sequence comes from Nicotiana sylvestris, assembly GCF_000393655.2. Taxonomy (NCBI): domain Eukaryota; kingdom Viridiplantae; phylum Streptophyta; class Magnoliopsida; order Solanales; family Solanaceae; genus Nicotiana; species Nicotiana sylvestris. Next base: position 157,969,605 of record NC_091065.1, on the reverse strand, counting down.
AACTTTTGATATGTATGAACTCGTGGAGAGATAAGAAATCTATTAATGTAAAAATTATTGAATTCTGAGATGTGGGCCCGGGGTCGGGTTTTGGTAATTTCGAGATTTATGTTGTAAATTAATTATTTTCACTTGGGCTTCGTTCCCTTAGCATATTTTGACGTCCTCGTTCTGATTTTGGACAGATTCAACGCGAGTGGAGGCCGATTCGAGGGGTAAAGGCGTCGCGAGCTAGAGATTTGACCGGTTCAAGGTGAGTAATGATTGTAAATGATGTTCTGAGGGTTTGAAACCCCAGATTTGCACATCGTAGTGCTATATTGAGGTGAGGTAAAAGCTTGATGACGAGCGTGGGGTCGTGCACTATTGGGGATTGTGACTTGGTCCGTCCCAATTGATGGTTTTACCGCGTATTTTACTGAAATCTATTTGCTATCATCATTATTTGGGCTGAATGCCATATTTGGGCCGAATGCCAACTATTTGAACCCTTCGGAATTTTTACTAGTATTTCCTCATTGTTTTGACTTTATACTTGAACTCACTCATATTACATTTCACTGTTTTTCGTACTCAGCCATGTTTACTCTGTTTTAACACTTACATGATCTTTTAAATGATCTTTTGGGCTAAGAAACATATTTTACTACTGCCCGAGTGGCTTGTGAGGATTTTTGACTAAGTGAGGCCGAGGGCCTATGTTGTGAGGAAACATTTGATACTTATTATGCGGCCGAGGGCCTGAGATATGTATGCTACGAGGTGGCTTGATTGATATGAGGCCGAGGGCCTAGTGATGATGTCATGAGGTGGTTTGATATTGCGCTTAGGCCGTAAGGGGCCTCTCTACGAGTCTGTACACTCCCAGTGAGCACGGGTACCCATTGTGATGTGAGATTGAGCCCAAGGGACTGGTATTGTTTTATGTGATTGGCTGAAGGGCTGGTACTGTTCTAAGATATTGCCCGAGGGCCGAATTTGTTGATATTGTGCCCGAGGGGCGAACCTTTAAATGTTTATTTTTCATAATTGCCTATTAATTACCTACTTAATTGTTGAAAAAGGCTTTTCAGGAAGTAAATTTGATATAAAGGATTTTGCCTATCTTTCACTGATTCACTGATTTTTAAATGGTTTTACTACTTCATTATAGAATGTTTTGTGCTTTACGTGATTTCTTGCTTTCAGTCTTTATTTACATTTGTTACTTACTGAGTTGGAGTACTCACTTTACTCCCTGCACCCCGTGTGCAGATTCAGGCGTTGCTGATCCTGCGAGTGCAAGTTGAGGGCTCCCGGTGGACATTCAGAGTTCACGAGGTAGCTGTTTGGTGTCTGCAGTCCCATGTTTCTCCCTCTTGCCATTTCTATCTCTTTTCAGACATTTGTAGTAGTTATAAACTTATCGGAATTGTAGTAGGATTTGTAGGTGCTCATGACTAGTGACACCCCAGTTTAGGGCTGTGTTGGGTTGTCCTTCCGCACATTTATGATATTAGCTACTACTTAGTATTATTAAATCATGTTTTAGATTGTTTTCTTGCTACTTAACTGTTTAACATCGAATTGGGAATAGTTGGCTAGCCTTATCTTTACGAGAGGCGTCATCACGACCGGGTCCTGGTTAAGGGTCGTGACAAATACCCTCCAGATATTTTTTAAAAACCACTTATCGTTTAAAAAATGCGAGTGGTGGTCAAATGAGTATTTCTTATAAGTTACCTAAGGCTTATATTTGCCAACAGGATGTCTGTATACCAGAAAGTTTTGTTTTGGTATAGGATATTATTCAGGACGTAATACTAGGTGTCCCATTCTTTCATAAGTTGATTCCTTTTACACATTGGGATACAAAAAGTTTTACTGGAACTTACAATGGAAGAGGAATAACTTTTGAGTTTATAACTCAGCCAATCCAAAGATTTTTGAACAAAATTATTTCTAATAATATTTCTTCAAAGGTCAATCAAATTGCATTTTTGAAAAATGAGATTTGTTCTATTACAACTGAACATGATTTAAAAAATCCCAAATTAGCAGAAAAAATTAATTTTCTCAAAAACTTCTGCTTCTGTTTGTGGTGACCATCCAAATCAATTTTGGAGCAGGAAAAAACATATCATAAGTCTTCCTTATGAAGAAGATTTTTCTGAGGATAATGTCCCTACCAAGGCTCGTCCTTGTCAGATGAACTCTGATTATTTGGACCTATGCAAAAAGGAAATTGATTCCTTGCAACAGAAGGGTTTAATTAGACCCTCAAAGTCCAAATGGTCTTGTACTGCTTTTTATATTAATAAGCATGCTGAACAAGAATGAGGAGTTCCCGGATTAGTTATTAACTACAAGCCCCTTAATAAGGTCTTGAAATGGATTAGATATCCTATTCCTAATAAGAAGGACTTGTTAGATAGATTACATGATGCCATTATATTTTCGAAATTTGACTTGAAATCAGGTTATTGCCAAATTCAAATATCTGAATCGGATAGCTATAAAACAACTTTTAATATTCCACTAGGTCAATATGAATGGAATGTAATGCCCTTTGGTTTGAAAAATGCATCATCCAAATTTCAAAAAATTATGAATGATATCTTCCTTCTTTATACGGATTTCATAATTGTTTATATTGATGATATCTTGATATTTTCAAAAAATATTGAGTCTTATTTTAAACATTTAGAATTGTTTAAAAAAATTATTATTCAAAATGGTTTTGTTATATCCAAAACAAAAATGATAATTTTCCAAAATAACATTAGATTTCTTGGTCATAATATTGAAAAGGGTAGAATTATTCCCATTAATAGAAGTATTGAATTGCTTCTAAGTTCCCTGATGTTATCACTGATAAGACCCAGCTTCAACGATTCCTAGGAAGTTTAAATTATATTTCTCCTTTTATAAAGGATTTAGCCAAAGATATTGCTCTTCTTTATGATAGATTGAAGAAGAATCCAAAAGCTTGGACTGATAGTCATACAGAATCAGTTAAGAAAATTAAACAAAAGGTTAATAACCTTTCATGTTTAACTCTAGCTAATCCCACTTGGGCAAAGGTTGTAGAAACCGATGCTTCTGATATTGGTTATGGTGGGATATTAAAACAATGCTCTCTGATGGACAAACAAGAATATCTTGTTCAGTTTTACTCGGGAAAATAGAATGATTCCCAGAAAAATTATGCAACTGTAGCTAGGGAAATTCTGGTTATAGTTAAATGTGTTATGAAATTTCAGACTGATTTATACAATCAAATTTTTTTAATTAAAACTGATTGCCAAGCTGCAAATTTTATCTTTAATAAAGATTTTAAACATGATGTTTCCAAACGAATGTTTGCAAGGTGGCAAGTTTTATTAGCCCCCTTTGATTTCGAAATAATATACAAAAAAGGGTCTGATAATACCCTTCCTGATTTTCTTACAAGAGAATATCTGAACTAATTGTTCTCTCTTTGATTTTTACAGATTATGAGGCCTACGTGCAGACCTCCTCGACATTGAGGAAGAGGAAGGGCATCTACCGATGGTAGAGGGAATAATATTCTCGCCCAAATGGGAAATCAAAAACTAATAGCTGCTAATATAACAGGAGGTAATATCGACCACCCTTTATATAAGGATTTTATGGATTTTATACAATCCATAAAAGATGAAGGTACATCATCCAATATGCCAACTTATTCCTCAGTTATATCAGAGGAAAGCAATGAAAACCTTGAGGTTTATAACCAAAAGGACACAAAAGAGTTAATAATTCTTTTGGAGCAATCCGGCCTTAAATGGAAGGACAACCCATGGCAATTAATGGCCAAGTACTTTGAAACAACATCATACGCTACTCTTGCTTATAAATACAAGATGTATTACGAGATAATACTCTCAACCACATGATCAGCTGAAAATCAGCATTTCTATCCTGCAAATACAAGAAAAACTTATAGTTTTTCGAAGATAATTATAAAGAAGGTAATACCTTCAGATGAATGGTGAATTAGTACCCTTAAAGATCGAGAATACACTCATTCTGACCAGAAAGTCTCAATTAAATTTAATTATTGGGACTATGTGAAAAGTTTTAATAAAACTTTTCTTTATGAGAATCCTAATAGGAGACACTCATGGTTTATCAAGATCCAAATTGGTTCTTTAAATGGTGAAAATTATATGATCCATCATTAGAAATACTTCCTCCTATGTTTAAAAGTTTATATACTCAATGGGTAGATATATCTCCCAAAATCAATTCACTATAGAAAGATAATATCTTCTATAATGGCATAGCAGCCATGTACTTCTTTATAGAATTTTCAATTTCTTGGATAATGAAATGGGAGGTTCAAACTGGTTATACTGAAGAAGGAATTCCTTGCCTTCAGAGAATTATTTATAACAAGTTTTGGATTAAACTAGTTCAACCAGATCATCAAGAAAAGATCTATGGGGAAGATTTAATAAATCAAATCAAGGCCAAGATCAATGAGTATAATAACCAAGAGGTAACAAATATCGATGAAGGAGAATTAAGCCCCTTCCAACAGGTTACCAGGAAGCTCCAAATGAAAAAAAAGGATCTATATCCAAGAAAGAAATCCTCGCTTCATATTTCGAGGAAATAAAGAGAGATTTAGCAAAAAAATTCGAAATAGAAATTGGAGATGATATATCAATGACCTCCACTGGAAAGTGTCATGACCCGGATTCCCCACCCTCAGGAGTCGCGATGACGCCTACTAATGGGAGCTAGGCAAGTCATTTATCAAACAATTACCTTTTTATCAATTTTATTTCTCTTTAACAAAACATAAAACGATAACGTATAAACGACAAAAATTTAAATTTAGGCGGAAGAAAATGATAAAATATCTAAAATCTGTATCTATTACAACTGTTTAAACCTTAATCACCCAGAACTGCTGTCACAGTTTCACAGACCGTCCAAGAATACTACAAATAAAGGTCTGAAAAAAGTAAATACAACACTTTCTCTGGAAGTACATGAGAGAAACAGGAATAGTAGATAGAAGGAGACGCCAAGGCCTGCGGACGCCTACAGGACTACCTTGGGTCACCTGATGAACAAGAAACAACAATCTTACTACGGTCCGAAGTCTACGACACTGGGGTCTGCACAAAAGAGTGCAGAGTGTAGTATCAGCACAACCGACCCTATATGCTGGTAAGTGCCTAGCCTAACCTCGGCGAAGTAGTGACGAGGCTAGGACCAGACTACCAATTAAACCTGTGCAATTTAATTATATACAACGAAAAAGAAGAACAGTATTATACAGTCAAGTATGGGAGGGGGAAACATACTGCGGGGAAACATCGAATAGTAACAGAAGAGCAACAAATAAATATGAGGATCACCCAGTTCAATTAAAAATAGGAAGGGGAAATCATGTGTGGGGTACAACAAGTATCAACAAGAAGCCAGCAATTAAATGTAGAGAAACCGTAACTCAGTCATCAAAAAAAATTAGGAAATCAAAGACAAGTGCACGGCATCACCCTTCGTGCTTTAACACTCTCTCACCAAAACAATACACGGCACCACCCTTCGTGCTTTAACACTCTCTCACCATAACAGTACACGGCATCACCCTTCGTGCTTTACACTCTTCCTCACCCAAGCGACAATGACAAGGCAAATAGGGTAAGGGAATCTATAACATCGAAATAGAATCAAGTAACAACAGAAAATCAGTAAATAAACGTAAAGGACAACATAACTCAATTATCAGCAAGAATCAGGAAAATCAAGGACAAGTTCACGGCATCACCCTTCGTGCTTTTACTCTCATCCTCACCATGAAATCAATATAATAGGCACGGAATGGTACATCGTGCGGAATGGCATCACCCTTCATTCTTTTACTCTCATCCTCACCATGAAATCAATATAATAGGCACAGAATGGTACATCGTGCGGCACGACATCACCCTTCGTGCTTTACACTCTTTCGCGCAAAACTAATGCACGGCATCGCCCTTCGTGCTTTAACACTCTTCCTCACTCAAACAACAATCACAAACAAGAGGGCAAGGGAATAAATGAAATTATAATAAGGATCCCAGCAAGGGAACTACATTTCAACAATTTAGTTCCGGCAAGGGAACAACATCAATAATATCAACATCCCGCGAGGGAGATAACAAATAAAGCAACAATAGCCCGGCAAGGGTGGCAACATATTGATCTCTTCTCTTTCTCACTTTTACTTCACAATTCACTTCACAACTCGAGCCAATGCTCTAGAGGTTCAATTATCACTTATATTTTCACAATTCACTTCACAACTCGAGCGAATGCTCTACAAGTTCAATTATCACTTATACTTTCACAATTCACTTCACAACTTGAGCCAATGCTCCTCAATGTTCATAGGTAACAATTCCTTCCACAAAATTTACACAACAAATAGAAACCACCTCCAAGGCACGAAAGATACAACAAAGTCATGATAATCACAATATAAAGGCTCGCGGACATGCTAGACACCAACATATAGATATTTGTCACCATGCCTATACGTCGTACTCAACAATTACCACATAGCAAATAGGACTCAACTCCTAATCCCTCAAGCTAAGGTTAGACCAATCACTTACCTCAATGCCACGAACACAATTCACGATTCAATTATAGCTTTACCCCTGGATTTCACCACCAATTCGCTCGTATCTAGTCACAAGTTGCTTAATTACATCAATAAACGCAAAATGAATCAATTCTAATGCATGAAAATGAGTTTTCCAAAGTTTTACCCAAAAAGTCAAAAGTCGTCCCCGGGCCCACATGGTCAAAACCTGAGGTTCGAACCAAAACTTGATTACCCATTCCACCACGAACCCAAATATATAATTTGTTTTGAAATTGGACCTCAAATCAAGGTCCAAATCTCCAATTTTTTAAAAACCTAGGTTCTACCCAAAACACCCAAATTTCCCCATGAAAATCATTGATTTTAAGTTGAAATCATGTTAAAAGATGTTAATGATTGAAGGAAATGAGTTAAAATTAACTTACAATCGATTTGGAAGAAAAATTGTTCTTGAAAAATCGCCCTATGGAGTTTGTGTTTTGAAAAGATGTGAAAATGGGTTAAAAATCGTCTATGTATAAAAGTTGCAGGTTGCAGATGTGGGAATTGCAAACAAGGTTTGGCAATTGCGAACCCCGACCTCTGCTGGGTTGGGAATTGCGAAGGGAGGCTCGCATTTGCGAGCTGGGAATTGCGAACCAGGCATCACATTTGCGATCACTGGCCAAATTGGGAAACTTCGCATTTGTGAAGATAGTCTCGCATTTGCGAGAGGGAGCTGTCTTGGGCTTCTTTCGCAATTGCGACAAGCCGCTCGCATTTGCGATGCGAAGCCTGCAGGCCTGCTATGCACAGCTGAAAAACCTACAATTTTCTAAGTCCGAAATGCACCCCGTGGTCTATCCAAAACTCACCTGAGCCCTCGAGGCTCCAAACCAAATATGCACACAACCTCAAAAACATACTACGGACTTATTCGTGTAATCAAATCACCAAAATAACATCATGAACATCGAATTAAACCTCAAAACCAATGAAATTTCTCAAAGCTTCTTTAAACATCAAATTTTGCATTTAAGGTCCGAATCACGTCAAATGGATTCCGATTATTACCAAACTTCACAGGATTATCTTAAATCACATATAAGACTTGTACCAGGAGCCGGAACCAAAATACGGGCCCGATACTATCAAGTTTTAATCCAAATTCATTTCCAAACCTCGTGAACAATTTCAGAAAATAATATTTTCTTCAAAAATTCATTTCTCGGGCTTGGTACTTCGGAATTCGATTCCGGGCATACACCCAAGTCCCATATTTTCCTACGGACCCTCCAGGACCGTCAAATCACGGGTCCGAGTCCGTTTACCCAAAACGTTGACCGAAGTAAAATTAATTCATTTTATAGTCAAAATTTATCATTTTTCATAGATTTTCAGATATAGGCTTTTCGGCTACGAACCCGAACTACGCACGCAAATCGAGATGATGCTAAAAGAGGTTTTTATGGCCTCGGAATGCAGAATTTACTTTTAAAACAAGTGATGACCTTTTCACATCCTCCACCTCTAAAACAATCGTTCGTCCTTGAATGGACAGAAAAAAAAAGTAACTGAGTCGGGGAAAAGATAGGATAACGGCTCCGCATATCAGACTCGGACTCCTAGGTCGATGCCTCAGTGGGCTGACCTCTCCACTGAACACGAACAGAAGGAAAACTTTTCGATCTCAACTGACGAACCTGCCGATCTAGAATATCTACCGGCTCCTCCTCAAAAAACAAGTCCTTGTCCAACTGGACAGTGCTGAAATCTAACCCGTGGGATGGATCGCCGTGATATTTCCGAAGCATGGACATATGAAACATTGGATGCAGGGCTGACAAGCTCGGCGGCAACGTAAGTCTGTAAGCCACCTCTCCCACTCGATCAAGAACCTCAAACGAGCTAATGAACCTAGGGCTAAGCTTGCCCTTCTTCCCAAATCCCATCACGCCCTTTATAGGCGACACTCGAAGCAATACCCGCTCACCGACTATGAAAGCCAAATCACAAACCTTGCGGTCGGCATAACTCTTTTGCCTGGACTGAGCTGTACGAAGCCTATCCTGAATGATACTGACCTTGTTCAAGGCATCCTGAACCAGATCCGTACCCAACAACTGAGCCTCTTCTGGCTCAAACCATCCAACCGGAGATCGACACCGCCTACCATATAAAGCCTCATACGGAGCCATCTGAATACTCGACGGGTAGCTGTTGTTGTAGGCAAACTCTGCTAAGGGCAAAAACCGATCTTACGAGCCTCCAAAGTCAATGACACAAGCTCGGAGCATATCCTCCAAAATCTGAATAGTCCGCTCGGACTGTCCGTCCGTTTGAGGATGAAACGCATACTCAACTCAACCCATGTGCCCAATTCTCGCTGAACTGCTCTCCAAAAATGGGATGTAAACTGCGTACCTCGATCCGAAATGATAGACTCGGGCACACCATGAAGACGAACAATCTCCCGGATATAGATCTCAGCTATCCTCTAGGAAGAGTAGGAGACTGCCACAGGAATGAAATGCGCTGACTTGGTCAGCCTATCAACAATAACCCACACTGCATCGAACTTACCTCTAAGTTCGTGGGAGTCAAATAACGAAGTCCATAGTGATACGCTCCCACTTCCACTCAGGAATCTCAATCTTCTGGAACTAACCACCGGCCTCTGATGCTCGTACTTAACCTGTTGTCAATTCAAACACTGAGCCACATGTGCAACGATATCCTTCTTCATTATCCTCCACCAATAATGTTGCCGCAAATCCTGATACATCTTCGCGGCGCCCGGATAAATAGAGTACCGAGAGCTATGGGCCTCCTCTAAAATCAACTCTCGAAACCCATCCACATTAGGCATACAAACTCGGCCCTGCAATCTCAAAACTCCATCATCACCCAAGGTAACCTGCTTGGAACCCCCGTGCTGCACCGTGTCTCTGAGGACACACAAATGGGGATCATCATACTGCCGATATCGGATACGCTCCAATAAAGAAGAACGAGTGACCGTGCAAGCTAACACACGACTGGGCTCAGAAACATCCAACCTCACGAACTGATTGGCCAAAGCCTGTACATCCAAGGCAAATGGTCTCTCACCGACCGGAATATAAGCAAGACTGCCCATACTGGCTGACTTCCTACTCAAAGCATCGGCCACCACATTGGCCTTTCCCGAATGGTATAAGATGGTGATATCATAATCCCTCAACAACTCCAACCACCTCCATTGCTTTAGCCTCGTCACTACTTCGTCGAGGTTAGGCTCGGTACTTATAGAGTACATGGGATCGGTTGTACTCATACTATATTTTGCACTTCTTGTGCAGAAACCGGAGTTGGTCCCAGCTGCCCTGAATGGGGTTTGCTCGGATCTAGCTATCAATGGAGACTTGAGGTATAGCTGCACGGCGTTCGCAGCCCTGAAGTCCCCTTCTAAATCATTTTAGTTGTTTATTTTGATTCAGAAAATTATGTTTTATTTCAGACCATTATTTGTAGTACTCTAGACGCTCATGTATTCGTGACACCAGATTTGGAATTGTATTTGAATTTCGCCGTTTATTAGTTTATTCCCTTATTTCAGACTATTCAGTTTTATTATTGTCATTTAATTTGGAATTGTTAAAAACAATTAATAGATATAACTAATATTGGCTTGCCTAACAAGTGAAATATTAGGCGTCATGAGAAGTTCGAGGATGGAAATTCCGAATCGTGACACTTCTTGCAATAATACACAAAGAGTTTGCTCCATTTTCTCTGTATCTTACCCCTTTTAAATTTTATTTTAGTTTCAACTTGCCAACTAGAATCATCCCAATTTTATTTTAGTTTCAACTTGCCAACTAGACTCATCTCAATCAATGTCTATATAACTATATTCCATTAATATTCCTCCCCTAAAATTTTCTTTTATCATACGAGACAAATTATCCGAACCAAATATTTTCAACTTTTCGACATGGTTGTCGTTTTTATATTAAAAAAATTAGTGTATCACATTTATGCTAATTTAAACTGTTAGATGATATACCTCACATAATCAAGTATGTTATCAAAGTAGACAGAGGTCCTTGGTGACTCTGCTTAACGTGTTTTCAGCCGCTATCACGTTAGGCAAAAATTCGGTCTGAAAAGCAACAATATCGGTTAAGCTTAAGTTTGACAGGTAAAATGTTTTAGCCTATCTATGATAACTATTCCACCAAGTCGTTTTCTTGCTTTTCTACTAGCTCATGATTTGAGGCCATCCAGGGAAACAATTGGTCCTACTCCTATCAAATATGCAGCTGTTTATGATTAGTGGTGTAGCTAGATTTTTGGTTAAGGTAATTCAAATATAAAAAAAGTGAACACATCAAACAATTAAAGAATTCAACATATAGTATGCATATACATAAACATATAGTATGCATATACATAAAAAGAATTACATATCTACATAGTGTAATTTTTTTTCAACACCTTTTGGACAAAGGTAGTTCCGCCCCGATTATGATACGAAGAATTAACCTAAGTAACCTAGCTCTCAGACTACCGTTTAAACTATAAATAGCATGTAGATATATAATATATGTATAATTCATTTATAATATATGTATAATCACATATAATTATTGTATAATTTATGTATACTGGCTAAAAAAAGTAAACAGTAAATTCAACTTGCTATGTGTGTAAAAATCTATTGATATCACATTTTTGCTAGAAATGACGCTAGATGGACCTGCTCTAAACTACTATTTATATTTTCACTCCATTACGACAAATTTTGAGATAAATAGCCCTGCATTTGAATTTTAACACGCTAGCCAGAATTTTAAAGCAACAAACATTCGGGCGATCACAACAATTTTCAGCGCTAAATTTTTTCAAGCAACATAAATTCTAATGATCATCATATTTTTGAGCCAGAATGCTGAAAAATTCTGGTGATCTGTCAGAATTTATGGCAATATTCTAATAATCATCGTAATTGCTGAAATTCTGCCTGATGTGTTTTAAAATTCTGGAACCGAGGAAAATCCTGATCGGTGTATTTTCAAAATTCTGACATAGGGCTTTTTTCTCAAAGCTTCTACTATAGGATCAAAAATCAATAGTGGCACAAAAATATTACTTCCTCTGTTTTAAATAGATTGTTTTAATTTGACTAAAAAGAGAAATTTTTGAGATATGTGGTCTTAAATAAGTCATAACATTTGTATGACCGTAAAACTTTTAGAACTTGGTTATCTGAAACCTATCATATTACTTGTGTTGCTATAAATGTTTCTTATTAAAGAAATATTGAAAGATGTCCGTCATTTTGAAACGGACTAATAAAGAAATTGGGTAAATATTATTGAAACAGAGAGAATATATTGTTGTCATTCTCCCATATTTTGTCACACGGCTGGAACATTTATACGTAGCATACCAACAAAGAGTCAGTGCAAGGTCAATTTTAAGGGACCCAAAGGAAGGTGCTATGCAATTTCCTCTTCGTCCATACTTCACGTATAGTCTCTCCTTTATCATGATCACTTACAATTTCTTAGAAAATTCCAATGATCACTTTCCTAGGACATCACATTACTCAACGTCATCTCTTTTCCTTTTAGCGAAACAACCAAGCATTTTACTCATCAACAGACCGTAAAAATGAAGACCCTAAGGAAAGTCAATTTCAATGCCTCAAGGAGTTGTTTGGTTCACGTATTAATTAGTTATATCAGGATTATAATGTAAGAATTGTTATTCAACAAATAATAGTATGGAGCGAATTTATAGGGTAATTTTTAGGGCACGTGAACCCATGTTTTCTCCGTCAAACTAGATATTTTAAGTACATATTTTTTAGAATTAGTCTAATATTATCTGTTGACACTCATGTTTCACAAAGGTTTAGCGATACACTTGGTTGAATACTGAGTTATTTACCAAAAGGAATAATACTGAGTTGAATATGAATTACTCCATATTATGTAAATAAACATGTTGAGGTTGTTATGCGCATATGGTCAATTTTTCTTTCATTACTCCTATCTATGTATTACTATTATATATATATATATATATATATATATATATATATATATATATATATATTCAATATTCTATCTACATATTTTTGCATATTTTGTAGGTATTACTAGCAACGGGTAGTTTAATGAGGCTAATATTGTATAAGTTATGTGGCATATTTTTTTCTTGTATAACTAACTAAATATTGTACTATAATTTATCCAAAAAATTTATACTGGAATTACATCTTTTAAAATAGTAAAGCAAACGACCCCTCAAGCCTCAACGTTTTGATATCTAATTGGAACTTTCATAGCACTTTACGCAAGTGTCTTTTCAACTTTAGTGGCGCAGTTGGCATGTTAATACAGCCAGCATTTCGGTTCTATATAAAGTGTCACACTTAGTAAATAAGCAAAAACATTACTTCTACTTTGATTTGAAAGTCCACATAGTACTTAAATTAACCTGTCAATATCCATATATCAATGGATTCTATCAGAATACCAAAATATTTTGGCTGCTCCTCACACAAAAACCTTACTGTAAAATTACCTAGGCTTAGATCAAAGTCGTCAAGTTCAAGCCAGAGCTCTTCAACAACTCCAAAATCACCAAATATTTCACGACGAAACTCATCAAGAGAAGACGAGTTTAGAGAAGTGTTCCGTCATTTCGACACTGATAACGATGGTAATGTTAGATAATTATCAAATATTTTGAAAAAATGAAATTTATTAAATGCATTCAAGTTCTTTCTCAAAGTTGCACTTCATTAATCTTGAAAATGAATTTGAAAATTTTACTTTAGATTCATTCTTGATATTTAAAAAAAATATTCTTGGTTTTGACAAACACATTTTAATTTGACATCCGAAATTCATTAATACTTGACCAATAAATAGGGACTGGTTTCTTTAGGAATTGTTGCCATTTTCGGTAAAGAGACATTGGTCAGAAGGTAAAATTATAAATTCAAGAATAGAAGAGCAACGTTCTTGAAGACTACCTTTTGTGGCTTAGTTGAATCCCTGTCAGGGCGGCCCAACATAGTTGGTGGCCTAAAGCAAAATCTCAATGAGGGGCCCTAATTTGTTAATAAAATAAATTTGTATATTTTTGTTTGACATCTATTTTTTTAACTTTTTTAAATGATAATATAGCTAATCCGATCCATTTAGATTCTCCTAAATCCTAATACATTATTGATCCTAATGCAAAATTGTTATAGGATAGGTATTTAACAAATATTAATTCTTGTTATCTTATTGAGTATATGGATCAGAGTATTATCTTCTACTTGTAATATTTCGGTTAACGTCGGCTCTCACCCTCCAAAAACTCCTCACCTTGCTCTTGGGATAACTCGAACTCACAACCTCTTGGTTGGAAGTGGAGGGTGTTCACCACTAAAGCAACCCACTCTTGTCAAAAATAAGAGATATCTTTATACCCTTTAAATAAAAAATCAAAATTTACCCACTAAATAAAAAAATCAAAGATATCTTTATACCCTTTAAATTATTAAAATCTCAACTATCAACGCTAATCACAAATTAAAATTTTCTTTTCCTTTTTGTATTAAGTTATTTACTTTTTAACATTAAGATACTTAATTTTTATATAAAAAAATTAAAATTATTGCCGAGGGAAAGTGGGGCCCCCAAAATTTGGGGGCCCTAAGCCATTACTTGTGCTGCCTTACCCTTGAGCCGCCTATGATCCCCGCGATAGTATTGTCATTATATATTCTTCCGTTAGCTCGTGGAAGAGACTTCCAAATTATCTTCAAGAAGCTTGTTTTGCCTAGCTCTAACCCTAACAAGTTATATATTGATTTTCTTACAATATTATTATCAATATACTAATAAATTGAAGATATTTCAGTTTTGATAATTTGAAAATTATATTTTCTTGATTTTAACAGGTAAAATATCTGCTTTCGAGCTAAGAGCATATTTTGGATCCATAGGAGAACACATGTCACATGAAGATGCTCAAGAAATCATAGACGAACTCGACACGGATGGCGACAGTTTCATAGATTTTGAAGATTTTAAGAAAATGGTGGTACAAAAAGAAGGAACAAGTGATGATGAATCCTTAAAGGCAGCATTTGAGATGTATGAAGTTGAAAAAGGTTGTGGTCGGATTACACCTAAAAGTTTACAGAGAGTTTTGAGTCGTTTAGGGGATCCAAAGTCTTATGATGAATGTGTCACTATGATACAAGTCTATGACACTGATGGTAACGGAGAACTTGATTATCATGAATTTCGCCAAATGATGACGCCTTAATTAATAAATAAATTTTAAGTAAAAAGTAAAACAAAAAATTAAATAAGGTCAATATTAATTGAGTGAACTGAGATGACAAACATGAATAGAACTGGAATCGCCCCTTCTTTCAAAGAAAGGAGGACGGATTATTCACATTTCATTTGATGGTTGAAAGCTACCGAATTCTAAAGATTTCCCGAACTGAAAATCCAGGCAGCCTAAGGTTAATTCTTGTCTGCGTGTCTGTAATTGCTCTTTTGCATGTTTTGGTCTTGTATTATTTTTTGTTTTCAATCTTTCAAAATATTATTTTCTGTACATGGATGAATTGGAAGTATGGCATATATGCTTCTTGTTTGATGTATTAATGGAAGATAAGAACATTATAATTTCTATTTCTGAGACAATGAAAGCAAGGTTGTTTGGCTGGATTCTGGAAATGAGGATATATATATATATCTGAAATTATATTCTATGGGAAACCGTGAAGCACTACGGGAGCTTGATTATAAGTGGAAGCTGGTTGATCAATAAAAATTAAGGAAATTAAATAAAAATATATTCTTTCTAACTTTATATTAAATGAGATATATAGTCACTGAATTCAACACATATAATATCAGATGAGGTAATTCAATACTTGTTCTCCCTTCCAATAATCTCTAGACGTTAATTGTTGTTGGTGTTTGTATTGTTGAGTCTAAATGTCAAGTTTTCACGAATTAATTACGATATGGAATATCATCATGTCATTTTATATAATTACTGCGGCACATTGAAGTGAGTGGAATTAAGCTGGTTGATCAATATTATCGGTGAAGCAACTATTCCCAGAGTTAATCTGAACAATTCTTATTTTTTTGGTCCAATATAGTGAGCAAACAAAGAGGATCGACTGAGCAATAAATTTGGCTGGCCTCTGGAAATTTAGGGTTTCTCATCTTGAATACAAGAAAGTGTTTGCTAAGCATGATATAGTAAACAAATATATGCAGAGACATTGGGATATATACATTTGCTATGGGCTACACATAAATTTATGTAAAATTTGAGGAAAAGTATACAATTTGGATGGATGATTTCAGTTGTAATGGTTGACTAATTTGGATTTTCATTAAACTAGATACAAGAAAAAATCCAGATAGAGAATTCTTATTGACATTCTTATGTTATGAGCAATGAAAAGACTCAATTAAACCAAAATTATAAACTCGTGATGCTACATTGTTCGTTGCTAATCTAGACATATTCCTTATTTTTTAGCTCATAAAACAAAACAAACAGACCGGTGACGAGAGAAAAATAAAGAAGCTTCAGCTAAAGTAAAAATTGCTGAGGACGATAAATGGTAATGGAACCAGTAGTGAAGCCAAAGCACGATCTGAAATTCAAAACCATAAATCTTTGATTATACTGAGATTCGTAGAGAAAACTTAAAAAGCAAAAGAAGAAAAAACATAAGCGAGAGAGATTGATAGAGAAAGGTGAAGAGAGCAAAAAAGAGAATTGAAGCGAAAAAAGAAAAAGAAAAATGGAGTGGAGAGAGGGAGAGAGGCAAAAGTGAGAAGATCAACTAACCATAAATAGAAAAATAGGTGCAAATGGAGAGAGAGGGGGACAGAAAGAGGGGACGAGGTGTACAGAGGAAATATAATTTTTTTTTGGGCTAAATCGTGTAATAAACTAATAATTGGGCCGATTTGCCTAAAGTAGATGACCGACCGGCCATTCGGCTGTATGTTCCCTTCTTTACATAGGTATTTTTACCTATCTATACCATATATCAAACCTTATTACCCTCGATGTTTAAGGTTTGTGTTTATTACATTTAAGCATACCAAATTACCATTTCTATACCATAATTCAAATTAGGGATATAATTAAGGGTTCATTTATATTAGGCATAATTATAGGACTGTATCTTCCCACTTTCTCTTTCCTTTCATCTCAACTGTTCACAACACACACAAAACTCACGATGCTCCTATGCTTAGGGATCTCAAATGCATATTCTTAGTAATGAATTAATATCCAGAGTTATCTTTAGGATCCTATGCTTAAATTATATATAACTGTGACTTACAGAGATCAATTTTGCATATCGCGTCCAAAAATAGTTAAAACGGATGTCCTTTTCAAGCCTGAAGGAAAGCAAAAACTGGCTTTATGTGAGAATATGGTTCAGTATGCAAGCATTAGAATTTGGTGCAATATGCAAGCATTAAGTATATTTAAGAATAAATTAAGTATATTAAGCATTAAGATTTTGTAGAAGCTTTAGTCGTTTTGGATTTGTGAAAACAGAAAATAATGCATCTACAATCAGAATACAAATAATCTACAATTTATCTACAAGATATCTACAAAATAGATACATTGAATTTTAATATCCAAATTCTCATTTCAATTGTAGCATAATTGGCATTTTCGACATAATTGTAGAAGATTTGTAGAAGTTTTAGTCTTCCCAATCTACAATTCATCTACAATTTATCTACAATTTATCTACAATATATCTACAATTCTATAATTTAACTACAATTTATCTACAATTTCTTCTTCTTCTTCTTCTTCTTCTTCGAGTTTCAATCTAAAATTCAGTCAAAACCAAGTCTAATCTTCACCAAAACCCCTCAAAATTGAGATATAAACTCCTAAACATATTCCGAATTATTTACAACAACACCCAATCCAAACAAATAATGATTTTTGAAAACCCAAATTTGAATTCAAAGCTTTCAAGCTTTTTAATGGCTATCAATGGTGGAAAATATATGGAAGAACAGATGAAGATGAAGATGAAGAACAGAAATCTCCTTTCCGTTTGATTGCTAGAGCTTCAGTAGCTTGCGTTTTTTGAGAATTGTAGTTGAGTGAGAGAAGAGAGATCTCTTTCCGTTGAGGAAGGAGAGAATTACGCAGCAATTCGAATTTAATGTTGACAGAATCACACGCAGATCTGGTGCCTTCATTTTAGCGCGTTTTTATGGCAAAATCTATCTATTTTTGGATTGGTATATAATTTGTAGTAAAAGTGTGGACTACACGGGTAAATAACAAATTATGAATATTTTTGGTAATAAGGTTTGATATATGGTATAGATAGGTAAAAATCCCCTTTACATATGCATGCTAAAAATGGCTATTTTGTGCATTTCCTCCTCATTATCCTGACATTGGGCCTTGGATTCCTACCAATCTGAATTGGATCGCTTTCACAACTAGGTCCTGTTGATTGGGCTAAGAAAGGGTAGAGACGTGAGGTCAAACAACAATAATATCGTGTATATCGTGTAAAAACTTAAAAAAACAACCACTTTTAAATTAGGTTATTAGAGTTTAGCCAGTATTTAAAAAGTTATTAGTATTTAGTTATTTTTTCATACGAAAAATATTTAGACAATAATACCCCTATCTAATACAAGAAAGAGCTCCAGGAACGATTATTGGATTTCGAACCTTTTATAATTAAAACTACAAGATACTATGGTGGAGTTCGAAAATTCCTTTACAAGTGAAAATATATTAGGTTTTTCCCTGAATTTCTAATATTAGGACTTTCTTTTTTAATGAAGGCAAAAAGACTCCTAAAAGGAATATCTCCTTCATATGCCTTATCCTTTTCTTGGATGAAAAGTTTTACACTTCTATAAATTGAAGATCCCTCCTCACAATAATAAGTTTAGGAGGAGATTATACTCTCAATAATTTTTATATTTTCTCTTATATTAGATTTTATCATATATAGGTCAATTGACCAAAATACAATATAAGATTTTCTTTTACTATAATTTATTTTTCTCGTCTAATTATCATTGCCAAGGCTTGTTGTATTAGCTTTCACATGACGCATTGTTATTTTGATCCCAACAAGTGATATAGAGTCAATGGTTCGAAACAAGATCGAAAATTGATTCAAGCGGGTTCAAATCAAACCGTAACCCAATTTCACGATAATGAAGACTTTTATAAACAAAAGAGGGGTATTATCACTTTAACTCGCGCCAGAAATTATTTACATTCGATAGCCGAAAAAGTATATACAATTTATATAGTTTTTGTATATAACATACAAAATGTATATATATACAAAATATATATTTTTTGGTTATTATTTTGAGAGCAACCATACAGTATCATTTTTCCGAAAAAAATTATCCAGAATACTATATATTTAGAGACAAACTTTCAAGTTTTAGCTATATTTTTAAAATTCACGCTACATCTTCCGAACAAAATTCATTTCTAACCCATATTTATTGGCTCCAATACCAGTTTTAACTCATGCTTCTTTTTAATGCATGAGCTTTTTTAATCAATGTCAGTTTTAACTCATGTTTATTCTTAAGGAATTTTTATCTTCTATAGCAAAGGTTAACACCTTATTTATTTTAAATAAATACAATTTAAAAAAATATATTCTATAGATACCTTTTAATGTTTATAGCAAAATATCTAATTTTGATTACCTCCCACCCCTAAGCCACTAAATACGCTATTTAGTTGCACTATTTTCTTTCTCTCTCTACTTTGATACATATCATTGTCTTCCCCCATATTTTGGGCTATTCTCCGGCGCCAACGCTCTTGAACTAGACTCCGCCATTCTTCCACCAAATCCCTACTACTGCTTTTCACAAACGAATTGCCAATATATTTTTGGACTTTGACCTCTTTTTATAAAGCTAGAATAAACTGAAGTAGATTTATTTGACTTGTGAGAAAGGCACAGGTCTATCAGGAACAAAAATCTTTTGAAAGAATCCAACAACAGCAACTTGTCGCCATTGCTACACAAGTTGGGAGGAAGTGACCTCAGCTCCGGCACCATCGCCGGACGAAGGCGGCGCATTTTCACTACCGGCTTCCGGTGAACGTCGGATTCGTCGAAAATTAGAGTTTGTTCTTGAACAAAGACGACGGAGTTTGAGGCTGAGCAACTTGATTTTCTGTTAATATATTTCAATGTATTTTCATGTATTTCATTGTATTCATTGTCTTTTTTTTTATTATTGTAATTCAATGTATCTCGTTGTATTCCATGTATTTCATTGTATTCTCTATCTTTTTTTTTAATTGTATTTCAATGTATCCCGCTGTATTTTATGTATTTTATTGTATTCACTGTCTCGTTATATGCCATGAATGTATTCATATATTTTTTTAATTAATATAATTTATGTATTATATGATTTCTCTGCAAATTGCTATATTTTTTAGGTATTTTTCGGTTGAAAATCTTTTTTATAACTGAAAATACAAAATTTATGTGTTATAATTGAGTTTTTTGAGTTATATTAGGAGTCTATTATGTTAATTGATTCACTTTCCGTTTTAAAAACAGTGTAATCACTATTTCACGCCGGGAATACAGTCGAATACAATAATCTGTCCAGCTGTAATCCCATGTTTCACACCATGAATATAGTCGAATACACTCGAATACAACAACTGATTAGCTGGACTTCCCTGAATCACGCCTGTCACACCTCCTTTTTCCGTACCCGCGAGGGGCGCAGGGGAGTTTTTCCAATTAAAGGACAATCGAAACGGGGATGGTTTATTAATTTCAGAGTCGCCACTTGGGAGATTTAGGGTGTCCCAAGTCACCAATTTTAATCCCGAATCGAGGAAAATAATGACTCTATATTACAGTCTGCGTACCAGAAATCCGGATAAGGAATTCTGTTAACCCGGGAGAAGGTGTTAGGCATTCCCGAGTTCCGTGGTTCTAGCACGGTCGCTTAACTATCATATTCGGCTTGATTATCTGATTTTATACAAGTGTGAACTTATGTGCAAAATTTAACTTTTAACCGCTTTTATCATTTTACTGTTTTTATCAGGAATTGCAACGTTGTGAAAATGTATCTCGAACCGCGTTACAATCAATGTACCCGTGGTTGTCGACACATTTTGACTCCGTTGAGATTGGGATTTGGGTCACATCACTGCGCACCCGAGTTTAAGGAAACTAAATTATTAAAGACGCGCCTAAAGCGACTAGCGTACTTATTTTGGGTAAGACCGTGGAATTTCACTAAACGGTCCATCCCGAAATCCAAATAATTTTTTAAAGCAAATATTTACTGAGGGCCCCGCAATTTGTATTTTTATTTGGCGAGGCTCATCTCGTTCTTTATTTTTTATGAATTTGCAACGTCATGGACATGCATCTCGAACCACGTCACAATCAATGTACCCGTGATTAGAAACACATTTCGGCTCCGTTGAGAATTGGATTTGGGTCACATAAATGCGCACCCGAGTTTAAGAAGGTAAGATTTATTAAGGCGCGTCCTAAAGAGTCTATCGTATTGTTATTTTTAGGAAGGTTGTGAGATTTGCTAAACAACCCGTCCTGGAACCTAAATGCTTCGATAATATACATTTAAACAAGGGCCCCGCATTTGCACGTTTTGTTTATTTTCATCGAGGCTCATCTCGTTCTTATTTTAAAAGGATATCCTATAGCAACTACGTTTCTTATCGCGTTTGTCCTTATCAATTGAAAAACAGTAGATAGTCCTAATTAATTACATGCTTACAAGTTGATTGTAACAACATTCAGAAATCCCTAAATCAGAAACGAGGCTGTCCGAACAAATAATATCGGGCCCAAATCCAGCCCAAGCGTGATTGGCCAGACCTGGGCCACTGCTTGTTCGAAGCAGGCTGGCTTGGCCTGTTTTGGCCTGAACTCGATCTTTGTGAGGTTGAGGCCCTGAGTTTGTGTTCCTGATCTTAAAACATGGTTTTAAGAGTTATATATAGCAATTTATTGGAAAGGAAAGAACTTATTTAGTGTACGAATTTCATGCTTGGCATACATTACATGCTTATACTACACTATTGCACTAAATCTGAGATACAACCTGTTGCCTTAGGCATACTCTTATCACCATCCTATATGCACAATCTAACATTCAAACTACCATTCATTGACAGTTGTCAAACCTGAAGGCTATCTCCAGCATCCAAAACAAGCATAAAATTTCATACATTACATGATATTTCAAGGGACAAACTACGTATATAAACAAAATTCTTCAGGTCTTTCATTTACATTCATGCTCAAATTTCCAGTTACATCTGACAGTGTATTGGGTGTGTACCTGGTATAGAAAGGAAAGGAAGAAAGGGAATAATCAGTCGAGTAGTGTGCCACAATCAACAGCAGCAACAGACACAGCAACAACACAGCAACAAATAAACAGCCGATAATGGTGAAGCTCAGCAAGGAGTCGAGCGACCAATGAACAATCCCAGAAAAAAAAACAGAGCAGGAAACAACAGCCCAGAGTGTTGAATGTAACAGCAACAGAAATCCAATAACCACAAGAAAGCTTGGCAGACAACAGGAAAAAGCAATACCCCACAGAAAGCCTGATCAAACTGGACTCTTGCACAGTTTCTTCTAGACAATACTCATTCACAATGTTCTGAAATTTATTTCTGTTTTTCCTTTTTAGTTTTTCTTACTCACAGGATCTCTCCAGACTCCAAAAATTGAACCCCCATTCTAATGGAAGGTCTGCCTCTTTTATAGCCTAACCTTAACACTTTACAGTCTTTTTGACAACTCCAAATTCCCCCTCCCTGTTGTTTTTCCACTCACCTCTTTTAAATAAATAAAACTCCCATCAAATCCCTGACAGCCCCTCTCTCTTTTGTTGTTAAAATGTACTAATCACTTGTTTATTTAACCAAAGTATGGGCAGTAGGAATATAATCTGACAGCACATGCTGTCCAATTATTTTAATTCCTTAAAGCTAACCATACACATGCTGCCCACGGTCTAAACCAAATGGCATCGTGTTTTAAAATCAAAGTCTGAATCTGCCATTATAACCTTTCCCCTAGATGTTCTTTAATTCAATTTGAACAAAATCAATAGGCAATACAATTCAGTTCCTAATGGGATTCAAATACGATCACAGCAAAAATAAACAACATGAATCAAGTTGTTATCATTAATGACTGCAACTAATTGACGACATATATCGACTCGACTATATTAGTCGTAACACATAACAATCAATCGTTCATATAAACAACACGTACAGAGTCCCGAGTGACTTCAGACAACTTTGTTCAATCACTGGGAACCTATATGAATTAACTCGTTTGACGACTAATCTAATCGAACATGTATATCACAGAATACATTCAAATCATACACAGAAAACAATTGACCAAATAAAAGGTCTTTACAAAGACGGAAGAAATTAAGAAGAGTATCAGAAAACACCGAACAAACACAACAGAACATGCTAACATACTTAACTAGCAGTTGAATAAAACAAAAAGGAAAAGAAAACTTACCAAAAATGTCCAAACAAAACTGAACCAAATCTGACTCGACATTGACCCTTTGAGGCCGAACAAACTTTAATCAGGGTGTTCTCACATGAGAACACCTTGATTAAGGTCTATTAGACCTCAAACCCCCGTTAAGGCTAGCCGGATTCCCCATGTGCATGTGTTCTAAAGTCTGGATTTTCAGATCTGGATTTTTGGGAGTTGTGGGTAGATTCGGACCAAACCAAGCTTGGTTTGGTCACGAGGAAGGTCAGGGGGGTGTCTGGTATGAAGATGGGGTGGTTTGGCATAGATCCGGGTTCGACTCAAATCTTCAAATGAAGATTCGAGACGAACGAAAGTGATTCGAGGCTAGGGAGTAACAGATCCATGTTCAGGAGAGTGAGGGGGTCTTAGGGTGTTCGGGAGGTGGCCACCGGCGTTCATGCCGCCGGGTTTTGGTGGAAGGGAAACTAGGGCGGCGTTAGGGTTTGGGGGTTTCAGGGTTCGGGGAAGGAGATGACTGAAGGGGGGGGGGGTTCGGATAGGGGGTGCGGGGTAAAGGGCTGAGTTTATATATGGGGAGGTTGATTGGATCTGAGCCGTTAGATCAGATGATCTCAACGGCTGGGATCTGATGCTGAGAAATGAGACGGGGTCGTTTGGTAGTCAAACGGGGTCGTTTGGTTTAAGTGAGGGGTTGGATCGGATTGGTTCCTGGGTCGGGTTTTGAAGCGGGTTACTGATAGAGGTCCTGAGCCGTTGGATCGAGAGTTTGAACGGCTGAGATGGATTGGCCTGAAACGGTGTCGTTTCAGGAGGTGTCTGGGCAACCGGATTTGGACTGGGCCTGATCGAATTGGTTTGGGCCTATTTTTGGTTTATTTCCTTGGCCCAAACCGTTTTCTTCATTCTTTTCTCCCTTTCTTTTTTCCTTTTTCTTTTCTTCTTTTTTTTTCTAATCTTAAAACTAAAAATAAAATGAAATTCAAACAAAC
Source organism: Nicotiana sylvestris (assembly GCF_000393655.2). Taxonomy (NCBI): domain Eukaryota; kingdom Viridiplantae; phylum Streptophyta; class Magnoliopsida; order Solanales; family Solanaceae; genus Nicotiana; species Nicotiana sylvestris. The sequence continues at coordinate 157,945,415 of NC_091065.1, read as the reverse complement.
ATAATTATCAAAATATTTAAATAGGTTAAATCGCACCCTAGAATATTTTTGTGAATTTTTCTTTTACTGAATGAATTATGGTCTAATTACCAGGACATACACATTTTGTATTTTGTTTAATAATGTAAAAATGGACAAAATGGACAGAACCACACATGACTAGCAGCACACGTTACGGAAAATTGAAAATTGTACAGCGAGGTCCTTTGTTACTATTTCTTTTGGAGTGACTGTCCGTGAAGCAAAAATCACGTGCTTACAGCTGCCCCTCTTTGCACGAAGACACGAAGGGTTTTCGCGCAAAGATAAAGCGAGCGATTTTTGCCCGTCCGAATACTCCGTGTGAAGCATTTTTTGAAAGAGATTTGACCGAACCTTTGCTTCAGAGGTTTCCTACATATCCTGGGCTGAACAGGAATCAGGTCAATGTAGTTCGGGAAATTTTGGTAGCTGGGACTACCGTGTGACTGTAGTGTTTGCTGTTGTTGTGCGCTGTTGTATGCTGCTGTAGGATGCTACTGCTCAACCGATCTCCCTATTACATTGCTCTAAAAGGAAAACAAGAAGCTAAGCTAAACTGAGGATCCTGAAATCTCATCCATCTTCAACTTGTTCTTGTTGCCTTGCTTTCTTGTCGGCTAACGCTTTCCTCTGACGCCTTTATTTTGTGAACTTGGAGATGATGCTGGTCCTTCACCTTTTCTGAATGCCAGTTCTCATCACTTTGCTTGATTTGCTGGGGACACGGCTTTCTTCTTTAGATCTTCCAATGGTTTCTTCAGTGGTATGGCTTTTCATCAGAATTGTTATACTGGGCATGCTACAACGTTCCCAAACTACTTCTTTTGAGACGCGTTCCTTCTTCCCTTTGAATTGTGCGCTTGCCTCTGCAGTTGTCTGCTTCTTGGTGCTGGGATTTTATTGTTTCCCGTTCGGGGCTCTCTGTTGTACCCTTCCGTTTTCGGGTGGGGTGACTGATTCCAAAATCTAGAGCTAAAGGGTATTCCCGCATTATACTGGTGGGCGACCTAGAACTTAAAAGTATTCCCGCATTATACTGGTGGGCGACCTAGAACTTAAATGTATTCCCGCATTATACTGGTGGGCGACCTAGGACTTAAAAGTATTCCCGCATTATACTGGTGGGCGACCTAGAACTTAAATGTATTCCCGCATTATACTGGTGGGCGACCTAGAACTTAAAAGTATTCCCGCATTATACTGGTGGGCGACCTAGAACTTAAATGTATTCCCGCATTATACTGGTGGGCGACCTAGAACTTAAAAGTATTCCCGCATTATACTGGTGGGCGACCTAGAACTTAAACGTATTCCCGCATTATACTGGTGGGCGACCTAGAACTTAAATGTATTCCCGCATTATACTGGTGGGCGACCTAGAACTTAAAAGTATTCCCGCATTATACTGGTGGGCGACCTAGAACTTAAATGTATTCCCGCATTATACTGGTGGGCGACCTAGAACTTAAAATGTATTCCCGCATTATACTGGTGGGCGACCTAGAACTTAAAAGTATTCCCGCATTATACTGGTGGGCGACCTAGAACTTAAAAGTATTCCCGCATTATACTGGTGGGCGACCTAGAACTTAAATGTATTCCCGCATTATACTGGTGGGCGACCTAGAACTTAAAAGTATTCCCGCATTATACTGGTGGGCGACCTAGAACTTAAAAGTATTCCCGCATTATACTGGTGGGCGACCTAGAACTTAAATGTATTTCCGCATTATACTGGTGGGCAACCTAGAACTTAAATGTATTCCCGCATTATACTGGTGGGCGACCTAGAACTTAAATGTATTCCCGCATTATACTGGTGGGCGACCTAGAACTTAAAATGTATTCCCGCATTATACTGGTGGGCGACCTAGAACTTAAAAGTATTCCCGCATTATACTGGTGGGCGACCTAGAACTTAAATGTATTCCCGCATTATACTGGTGGGCGACCTAGAACTTAAAAGTATTCCCGCATTATACTGGTGGGCGACCTAGAACTTCAAAGTATTGAAATTGTTTCCCCGTTCTTCCGAGAAAATTTCGACAATCGGCAGAAAATTTTCTGCCCCGGTTTTTGGTAACTTCCATGGCATTGCATCTTGTTGCCGTCATCAATTCTTTGCTCTCCTGCAAAAGACAAAAGGTTTTAGTCAGTTTTAATCGTGGTGGTAGAGGGTGCCTTTCTGGCGAGCAATTTTTCTCTCTTCCCCTTTTCTTGCTCTTTGTCCCCATAATTGGTTGGCGGGCAAAGTTGCCTGTTGGGGGTCTCTAGCCTGCTGGGGATTGGTTTTCAATTTATCCCCTTTTCTGCTTTCTCTTTAAACACATGATGTGGGAGTCTGCTTCTAACTCCCGAAACCACTCCCTTTTGGAGCTTACTTCTTCCAAAATTTCCGGGCACAATCCCTGCATTGCCTGGGACCGGCCTTTAAGACTGTTTGTATTATCCTGCATTGGATGAATTCCCCTTTGGTTTCTGGTAGTAAGCTTTGAAAAATCCTTTCAAGACACATTTTAAGGAAAGAAATAAAAGATACGGAAAGGTGAAAATCTTTCTGAACCAATATTTTTTGTGGGAGGAGACAATCAAAAGAACTTATCTGGAGGATATGACTGGTCCCCGTGATCATGACGTGCACCATAGATTCCCGACCCAGTCTATTTGTATCAATCGATTTGCCGGATGGTCTGACTTGCTGGGGATGATAAATGACTGTCCATGCTGTTGCAAATGTGGTAGCTTTTGTTGATTCGTCTTGTCGCCTCATAGTGCCCTTCGAGGGGTTTTCACTAATGAGACTCTCTCTTTTCTCTCATCTCCCGGCGCCTTATGGTGCCTGTGAAGGTTTTCACCAATAAGACTCTCTCATTTCATATCCCTCATCTTACATCGCCTCTCGGTGCCTGTGAAGGTTTTCACCGATAAGACTCTCTCATTTTATTTCTTTCGAGGATCCGGGGTGTTGTAGGTGCGACCCTCTCTTCCGGGGATTCCTTCGACTATCAATTCATTTCCAGTCTTACGATCCTCTTCTTTGCTGGGGATCAGTGTACTATTCTCGGCCTTATTTGCCGGATTTGGCATCTCTCGAACATTGATCGGGAGGTCTTTTGGATGTTGATGTTGGTTTTGGTGTGGGATTGAAGAAAGGCTACAAAAATGAAAACAATTTGAAGGGTGATGTGCTACAACTTTTGGAATCAAACCTTTGTTGGAACTTAAAACATAACCTCTGCCCCAGTTTTCTTGCTTGGGGAATTTATTTTTTATGCTTATGTTGAGCTATGTGCGTTACGCACATTGTGCCTATTATGCACACTATGTACATTATGCATCCTATATTTGCTATGATGCATACTATGACCGAGCCGTGAGGCGCCTACGTATCCTCTTTGAGGAATCAGGTCAAACGTAGTTCCCACGGTTTTATATTCCTTGATTTTTCTTTTCTTTCTTTTCATTTTCTTTTTCTTTTTCTTTTCTTTTCCTTTTTTTCGTATCTTTCCCATTAGTGATTCCAAAAGAGGGGTATTGAAAGAATTTGCTTAAGGCTCAAAGGGGGAAGCGAGGGTTAAAAGTGTTTGGATAGAAGAAAGAATTGCCTCCGTCATCTCATTATTCAACAAATGCCAAATACAAACAAATAAACCAAAATTGCCATAATTTAAAGAAATTACGCATAATATCTCTTGACTGCATCTGAATTGATAGCCATGTCGACACATCTTCCCTCGACATCTGTCAAACACAAAGCACCATTGGCCAAGACTCTGGTCACGATATAAGGCCCTTGCCAATTTGGGGCGAATTTGCCTTTTGCCTCGACCTGATGTGGGAGGATCTTCTTCAATACCTGCTGCCCTACTTCAAACTTCCTGGGGCGCACCTTTTTATTATACGCTCTTGCCATTCTCTTCTGGTACAGCTGACCATGGCACACTGCTGCCAATCTTTTCTCATCTATCAGGCTCAACTGTTCCAAGCGAGCTTTGATCCATTCATCATCATCAATTCCGGCTTCAGCGACAATTCGGAGGGACGGAATTTCGACCTCCGCTGGTATCACGGCCTCAGTTCCATACACCAACAAATAAGGAGTTGTGCCTATGGAAGTCCGGACGGTAGTGCGGTAACCCAACAAAGCAAAGGGTAATTTCTCGTGCCACTGTCTGGACCCTTCCACCATTTTTCGCAGTATCTTCTTGATATTCTTATTGGCTGCTTCGACTGCTCCATTTGCCTTAGGACGATATGGGGTGGAATTGCGGTGTGTAATCTTGAATTGTTGGCATACCTCTCTCATCAAGCTGCTATTAAGATTCGCACCGTTATCCGTGATGATCACTTTTGGGATCCCAAATCTGCAGATGATATGGGAGTGAACAAAGTCCACCACTGCCTTCTTGGTTACTGATTTGAAGGTTTTAGCCTCAACCCATTTGGTGAAGTAATCAATGGTCACTAGAATGAACCTATGACCGTTGGACGCTGCTGGCTCGATGGGCCCAATGACATCCATGCCCCATGCTACAAACGGCCAGGGTGCTGACATCGTATGTAACTCTGTTGGCGGAGAATGAATCAAATCTCCATGTATCTGGCACTGATGGCATTTCCTTACGAAAGTGATACAGTCGTGTTCCATGGTTAGCCAATAACACCCTGTTCGAAGGATCTTTCTTGCCAATACATATCCGCTCATGTGCGGCCCACAAACTCCGGCATGTACTTCCGCCATAACCGTCGTTGCCTGCCTGGCATCTATGCATCTCAACAATCCCAAATCCGGGGTTCTTTTGTACAATACTCCTCCACTGAGGAAGAAACCATTCGACAAACGCCGAAGGGCTCTTTTTTGGTCCCCAGAGGCATGTTCCGGATATATCCCCATCCTGAGGTATTCCTTGATATCATGAAACCAGGGTTCGCCATCTGCTTCTTCTTCTATGGCATTGCAGTAGGCGTGCTGATCACGGACCTGGATGTGTAGAGGGTCAACATACATTTTGTCAGGGTGGTGCAGCATTGATGCTAAGGTGGCTAAGGCATCCGCAACCTCATTGTGAACTCTCGGGATGTGTTTGAACTTTACCGATCGAAATTGCTTGCTCAGATCATGCAAGCATTGTCGGTATGGTATGAGCTTTAGATCTCGTGTTTCCCATTCACCCTGAATTTGATGTACCAAGAGGTCCGAGTCTCCCAAGACCAAGACGTCTTGGACATCCATGTCAGCAGCCAAGCGCAGACCCAGAATGCAAGCCTCATATTCGGCCATATTGTTGGTGCAATAGAAGCGCAGTTGAGCCGTAACAGGATAATGCCGTCCTGTTTCAGAAATGAGTACTGCTCCTATTCCAACCCCTTTTGCGTTTGCAGCTCCATCGAAGAAAAGCTTCCAACCCGGTTCCTCGGGTAATTCCAACTCATTCGTATGCATCACCTCTTCGTCAGGAAAATACGTTCTTAAGGGCTCGTATTTTTCATCAACGGGATTCTCGGCCAAATGGTCTGCCAGCGCCTGGGCTTTCATGGCCGTCCTCGTCACATAGATGATATCAAACTCTGTGAGCAGAATTTGCCATTTTGCCAACCTTCCCGTGGGCATAGGTTTCTGAAAGATATACTTCAATGGGTCCAAGCGGGATATGAGATAAGTAGTATATGAAGACAGGTAGTGCTTCAACTTCTGAGCTACCCAAGTTAGGGCGCAGCACGTTTTCTCGAGTTGAGTGTACTTGACCTCATGCACTGTGAATTTCTTGCTAAGATAGTAGATGGCCTGCTCCTTCCTCCCTGTGTCATCATGTTGCCCCAGTACACAACCAAATGAATTTTCCAAGACCGTCAGGTAAAGGATTAGGGGTTTCCCGGGCTTAGGCGGGACCAATACGGGTGGATTAGACAGATACCCTTTGATTTGGTCGAAGGCCTCCTGACACTCTGCTGTCCAACCTACTGCAGCGTCCTTTCTCAGCAGCCGAAATATGGGCTCACAAGTTGCTGTGAGTTGAGCGATGAACCTGCTGATATAATTGAGTCTACCCAGCAAACTCATTACCTCTGTTTTGTTCCTTGGTGGTGGCAAATCTCGGATGGATTCAATTTTGGACGGGTCTAACTCAATCCCCCGTCGACTGACGATGAATCCTAGCAACTTTCCTGATGGAACCCCGAATGCGCATTTGGCCGGGTTAAGCTTGATATCATACCTCCGGAGTCTTTGGAAAAATCTCCTTAGGTCTGCTACATGGTCCTCCTGACGCCAAGATTTGATGATCACATCATCGACGTACACCTCTATTTCTTTGTGTATCATGTCATGAAACACAGCAGTCATTGCTCGCATGTACGTTGCCCCGGCGTTCTTTAACCCGAACGGCATTACCCGATAGCAGTAGGTTCCCCATGGCGTAATAAACGCTGTCTTCTCAGCATCCTCTTCGTCCATTAGGATCTGATGATAACCCGCATAGCAATCCACAAAGGATCCGATCTCGCGCCCAGCGCAATTATCGATCAGGATATGAATGTTGGGTAACGGGAAATTGTCCTTGGGACTTGCTTTGTTGAGGTTGCGGTAGTCGACGCACACCCTGATTTTTCCATCCTTCTTTGGGACTGGTACCACATTGGCCAGCCACTCGGGATATCGAGTGACCCGAATGACCTTCGATTGCAACTGCTTGATCACTTCTTCTTTGATTTTTACACTCATTTCTGTTTTAAATTTCCTTAGTTTTTGCTTGACCGGAGGGTATGCCGGGTCAGTGGGTAGTTTGTGAACCACTAAATTGGTGCTCAATCCAGGCATATCATCATATGACCATGCAAAAACATCTTTGAATTCCCTGAGAGTTTCGATCAATTCTGCTTTGACATTCGGCTCAATGTGGATGCTAATTTTGGTCTCTTGGATGTTATCAGCGTCTCCTAGGTTCACAGCCTCAGTGTCATTTAGGTTAGGCTTGGGTTTCTCTTCAAATTGGCACAGTTCTCTGTTTATTTCTTCGAAGGCTTCACCTTCGTCACATTCAGATTCATCGTCACAAACGACCTTTTGCATCATTGAGTCGGTTTCAGATTGATTTATTAGACTAGGTCGAAGATCCGCTGTGCATGCCATGTCATTAGAACCAGTAAAAAGAGAACTGTTCCAGAAAGAAAAAGAACAAGACAAAAATTAAAATGAGACAAAAGAAAAGAACTTTATTAAATTTGCGGGATAAAAAGGGTTCACACTTTTACAAAACGAAAGTAAAATTTGGATTACACCCTTGAATAATCCGATCAAACAAACAAACAAACAAAACATTAATCAAAGCCTACTACCAAGACTCCCCTCGGACAGGAAGAGGAGTAACCGTCCAATTGTTGGTCTTGGCCTCAGGCCCCACAAATTGTATCTCTGCTCTGCTGGAACCTTCTCCAGCTTCCACCATACTGACATCCGCAAACAGCCTCTCAAAACTCTGATTCAGGTCTTCATTTATACCGATCAAAGGTCCTCGAATCTTTGGGATCGCTGACCCCTTGGCACTTGCTTTAACAAAAGACCTTGAGAGGCGTGGCACTGGTTTAGGCAGAAACCAGACCCTCTTCTTCATTTTTCGCGCTTGCTTCCTGTCTGCTGCGGTTGGTTTGAACCCCAACCCGAAAGTTTCCAGATTCTTAGGAAGGGAGACAGGTTGGACTATCCCTTGAAGTTCAACTCCCAGGCCTTTTCCCGGCACAAACCCATTACCCAGCATTTCTGATACCATCATGACTGTTGCGGCAGCCACCCTAGGGTGCGGGATGATTTCTCCTTCAGAAATTTTGTTGGCCGACCCTGTATCGAGAATCTGGTAGACCCAGGGACCCTTGTCATCAGTGGTCTCTATGAAAGGCACAATGGTTCCGCCCATGGTGCATGTTGTATCCTCGCCGTGCAACACGACCTCTTGTCTTTCCCACTCGAACTTCACTGTCTGATGTAGGGTGGAAGGCACCGCTTTAGCTGCATGAATCCAGGGTCGTCCTAACAGCAAGTTGTAAGATACCGTGGCGTCCAATACCTGGAATTCCATGGTAAACAGGACCGGACCAATGGTCAGTTCAAGTACAACATCCCCCACAGTGGCTGTTCCGTTTCCGTCAAACCCCCGGACACAGATGCTATTCTCCCGGATTCTTCCACGGTCAATCTTTAACTGGTCCAGGGTGGATAATGGACAAATATTGGCGCTTGAGCCGTTATCCACCAATACTCGAGTTACCACCGAGTCTTCACATTTGACAGCTAGGTATAGAGCTTTGTTATGCTCCGTACCTTCCACCGGCAGGTCATCATCTGAGAATGTTACCCTGTTCACCTCGAAAATCTTGCTGGCGATGGTTTCCAGGTGGTTTACAGAAATCTCACTGGGTACATGGGCCTCGTTCAATATCTTTAACAGGGCCCGACGATGTTCCTCGGAATGGAGGAGTAATGACAATAGTGAGATCTGGGCAGGTGTTTTTCTCAGCTGCTCAACCACAGAATAGTCTTGTACTTTCATCTTCCTCAGGAAGTCTTCAGCCTCTTCTTCTGACACTGGCTTCTTGGTTGCCACTGGGTTGGTTTTTCTTAGCTCCACCGGAGCAAAACATCGACCTGATCGAGTCAGCCCTTGCGCTTCACAACTGACTTCTTCCACCTGTTTTCCTTGGTACGTCACCACTGCCTTTTCATATTTCCAGGGCACAGCCCTGCTGTCAATCATCGGCAGTTGGACCACCGGCTTTATGGTCACCCGTTCTCTACATACCCCTTTCAACATGACTGCCGGTGTGGGCAGGATCCCTGGTATTACCAACTTGCTTGGCTCGGGTTTGCTTGCTATGACGGACGGGCTCTTCCCCCATATTACTACCGGCTTGACGCCTTCTCCCTGCGACTGTACATTTGTTCCTCCACTGGTTAAGACTTCTTTTGGGGCAGCTTGGATCATCATCACTGTTTGTGAGGGTTTTCTTAATTCTCCTCCCTCACACACCAACTCAATCATGTGAGTTTCGTGGTGCGCTGGCAGTGGGTTTTGGTTGATGTTAGGAGCCTCCGGTGTCTGGACCTCGATCTTATTGGTGTCAATAAGATCCTGTATGGCATGCCTTAACTTCCAGCACTTCTCGGTATCGTGCCCGAGCATCCCTGAACAGTATTCACAACTGATTGAACGATCCAAATTCTGAGGCGGGGGATTTGGTTCCCGAGTATGGACAGGACTAACCAAACCCAATTGCCGCAGCTTGTGGAACACAGCGGTGTAGGTTTCTCCCAGTTCGGTGAAGGTTCTTTGCTTCCGCAACCTGTCATTTCTGGCATCTGGATTTCCCCGGAAACCTGCCCCTGAAGGATTTCTATATGCCCTTGGTGGAGGGTAAGTGTTTTGTGGTGGTGCATATATGTTCTGGGGAGCCGGTGCGCGCCATTGTGGGCGAACCGGAGGCTGAGTGTATACCTGGGCTTGGTGTACGGAACAATGTGGTTCTCGAGGTGGATAGAAATTTTGTGGTGGGTTGTATGGGTAGTTTGACCTGTGAGGCCTGGGTTGGTTGTAGTGCGGCCTGCCAGCCCTGGACCAACTGCCTGCCTCGATCGTGGCAACCTCTTCTTTCTTTCTTCTTAGCGCACCTCCCGTGCCGCTTTGAATAGCCTGGGTTGTGGCCTTAAGTGCCGAATAGTTTAAGATCTTGTCCGACCTCAAACCTTCTTCTATCATGACCCCTATTTTGACCACCTCGTTGAAAGATTTTCCAACCGTTGTCACCAAGTGACCAAAGTAGGTTGGATCCAATGTCTGCAAAAAGTAGTCTACCATCTCTCCCTCTCTCATGGGAGGATCGACCCTAGCTGCTTGTTCTCTCCAGCGGAACCCGAACTCGCGAAAACTTTCCCCGGGTTTCTTCCCAGTTCTCAATAACGTGAGACGGTCAGGGACTATCTCCAGGTTGTACTGGAAATGACCTGCAAAAGCCTGCGCCAGATCATCCCACGTGTACCACCTGCTGAAATCTTGCCTGGTATACCATTCCAGTGCAGATCCACTCAGACTTTGGCCGAAATAAGCTATCAAAAGCTCATCCTTGCCTCCTGCCCCTCTCATTTTGCTACAGAATCCCCGCAAATGTGCCATGGGATCACCGTGCCCTTCATATAAATCAAACTTGGGCATCTTGAACCCAGCCGGGAGTTGGACATCTGGGAAAGGGCACAGATCTTTGTATGCCACGCTGACTTGATTGCCCAGCCCGTGCAAGTTCCTGAAGGATTGCTCCAGGCTTTTGAACTTTCTTAACACTTCATCCTGTTCAGGGGCCTTAACCGGCTTCTCAACCTCTGCCGGTACTTCCAGATGGGGATTGTAAGCCTGTGGTTCGGGTGCATGGAATGTAGGCTCAGGGGGATAGTATTGTGTATCATGAGCCTGAAACAATGGCTCACTGGTCGTTCGCTGCAAAGGGGCTGATGCAGGTCCCACAAAAATGGGAATATTGGGTGTTGGGAGAGGTTGATGGGGTGGTGGAGCTTGGGAATCATGAGGGCTTCTTTCTTGATGATAGAGGGGATTTGGGCGGCTTGTGGAAGGGCCAGAGTGAGGGTACTCCGGCATGTGTCCCAGTGTCTCAGGGCTCTTTTGCGTTTTGGCCAGGGCTAGCTGCATTGCATGCATCTCTAGTCCCATCCTTTCAATCTTTTCCATTGCCTCTTTTAGCAACTGGCTCATCGGCCTTTCTTCCTCATTACTATTCTCTGAAGTAGTCATGCTTGTTGCTACCGGTCCTTTGGATCTGGTTTGGTATGAATGTGTTGCCAGAATTCTTTAACAACTAACTGTCTGGTATCAGACAACAACAAACTTTGTTAGTGTTAGAGCTTAACAGATTTGATCATAACACATAGAGGATGCAATGCACCTAGGCAGTTAACCGTTTCTACATGCTTTGCTTCAAACCAACATGCGTCATCCCGGCTTGCTCAGTTATCCCCTTTTTATTTGTTTTTGTACTTTCTTTTCTTTCTTTATTAAAAGCGGTCGAATCTTATGGGGATTGCCTACGTATCACGTTCCCCGCGTGAATCAGACCAGGCGTAGTTCTGCCTTAAAGTAAAGACACATAGAAATTCTTCCGGAGTCACTTAATTTCATTATCAAAATTTGCTATTACACATTACTTCAAACAAAATAGCAACAGTACAGACTCCAGGGTTTTAAACTTGGTTTGAGGAAAAGAAAACAACATTGGGGAAACAACAAACAAAACAACCAGGACTCGATCAACAACTAATTTTCCAACTTAGGGACCCACGAGGCATCTTTCGGCCCTTTCGCGGCCCTAGGTGTAAGGTCTCTTTGCAAGCCCTTCAACTCGTTCATAATCCGATGGACGCAGCCCATGATGGAAGCAATGAGGTTTTCCCGAGGTGTCTGCTCGCATGCCAAACATTTTAGGTAGATGTAATGCCCGACTTCGTCAATTCTTGCCCGAATGTTGTCCCTTTCTGCGAACAATTGCCTTATCTGTCGGCTCTTTAATCCTAGCGTTTGTGCATTGGCGGCGAGCTGATCCTGGAATATATCCATTTGCCTTTCCATCCTTGTCATTGCATTGTAATAGCGTCTCCGGTCGGCCTGGGCATCTTGTGTTTGCTTGAAGATCCGCTCTTGCAAAGCGGAATTTGTTTCCTTTGCTGCTTTGACGCTCAGTTCACAATTCCTCATGACTTGCTGTAGGCGCTTTCTCCGGGCCATTGTACCTTCTGCCCATTTGACCCTCATCCTTGCTATGCAAGCCTCTGATAGGTCTAATTCTACCTGGCTCTGGATGACCTGATTTCTCAAACTGGCTATCAATCTTTCGTCGGAGCAACGCCTCTGTCGGTCGATGTTATTCTTACTGGCTTGGCGAAGCCGGGCCCTCAGGGTTTGGTTTTCTTGGGCTAACTTGTCTTTTTCAGCCTGCTCTTGGGCGACTTGTACGTTGTTTTCGAATACCATCCTTTCCATTTGTCGCTTCAGCTTCCTAATTTCAACCAGGTAACCTTCCTCTTTTGCGAGCCAGTCCCATTGTTCTTGCGATGACTCAACAAAATTTCGGAGGTGAGGCCGTTTGGTTGGCCGTTTTACGATGTTCTTCTTGTTCTGCCAAGTGATATAGGCCGGCGAGACTTCACCCCTAGACAAATCATTTACTCGGGTATTCGCCGTTAAGTACTGGCATTCACTCCATATGCAACGAACTGTCTTTTCAGGAAATTGGCCGTCACTGCTGACCTCGACTGCATAAGTGCTGAGATCTTCGTCCGGGTGTAGTACTTGACATCTTCCCAACTGCCTCATTACCCTGTAAGGGGCATAAGGTTGAATACCCCTGAGTCCCATCAAGAGGAAGTGAGGACCAGTGGCGGGCATGTATATGATTTCTTCCACAGAAAGCCAACCCAAAGTCCAGTTTATTTGGTCTGCGGTGATGATCCGGAGATAGGATATCCATTCTTCAAACCCTCCCGGTGATCGGAAACCTGAAACCCTTAGGCTATAACCCTCGATGCAGCCCCCATTTGTAGACATGTAGCGCATATACTGAGGGTGGTGACACAAGTGTTCGATCATCCACATCTGTAACAACAAGTTGCACCCTTCGAAGAAGTCTGCTCCAGCCTTACAAGCCGTGAGGGCTCGGTATATTTCTGACATTATCATGGGAGCAAGGATGCTTTTATCGTTGGTAATCAGGATTTTGACGATTCCAGCCACCTTTAGGTCGATATTTCTATCTTTTCGGGGAAACACCACAAGGCCCAAAAATGCCACCATAAAAGCGAACCGCCTATGCTCATTCCATTTTACCAGATTTCCCCTGCTGCAAACACCACTTTCTGGATCATTGAATCCTCCTATGCTCCCGTACCTCTGGTATATGAATTGTAGGGTAGAAAAACCTCTATCCAGTTCAGCGTATGGGACTCCTTTGCTTATCTTCAACAGATCCATGAATTTGTGTGAATTCACAGCCCTTGGAGCGATCAGGTATTTGTGTCTCAAACCTTCAGTGACGTCCATGTAACCCGCCATTTCCTCTAAGGTTGGGGTGAGTTCAAAATCTGAGAAACGGAACACGTTGTGGGCCGGATCCCAGAATGTAACCAAAGCCTTTATGATGTCGCACCGAGGCCTGACTTTCAACAAATCAACCAAACCCCCCAGGTGCAGTTTGACCTTGTCTTGCTCTGGCTTTTCCAAATCCTCCCACCATAATCGCACTTCCAGGGGGATTTTGCTTCTAACTGTTATCGGCAAACTTGGACTCATGCTCATTCTGCATGTTTATTGGGGTGATTAAGCGAAGATCCAGACTCATTAGACTCAAATACACAAATCGACACACTATTTTCTAGAAAAACGAAATTTTGGTTGTTTCTGAAAAGTACGATGTTACCTTAAAACTTTCGTTATTTGGTTTGTACCTCTATTTTGAAAGAACAAGTTGAGCCCGATGGGGGTTGCCTACGTATCCCGCACCATGCGAGAATCAAACTGACGTAGTTCGGGCATAAATCGAATTTTGGGGACACCCTATTTTTCTCTTAAAAATGAATCAAAGACTCCTTTTTTCTTTTTTAAAACAAATTAATAAGACACACATTTTTTTTTCAAAATTCTGGCAGAGCTTTGACCATTTTTGTGACTTTTCAAGAATAAATAAGTAACCCCTTAACCGTTATTCCTCTTCCCTTTCCAAACATTCCCGATATTCAGAAACCGGTCAGCATGCAAGCCTTGAAACAAGTAAATGCATAAAGCAAACAGGATGTAGCAGGATGGCCTTTATTCTCAGGTTGCCTGTCCTAGACGGACCCAGCCCCTGTGCTGAGTCCCCTAAGTCAAATGCACATGATGCAAATAAGCGTTCCTACTAGGGATCCGGCATGAAGCTATGTTATGCTAAGCTGTAAAGCCTAGGTGTTTGTTCTAGACCTGGCTTACCCGAGCGGACAACTCGAGCCGAGGATGGGAGCTGTGTACCGGTAACCAAAAGGCCATCCGATTTTGCAACTCCTCCGAATCCTCGTTCTATTTTGGCATATGACACTAACAGAAAGAAGCCACGACCAGCGTGCGCTCCTCAAGAGAGAAGAGAAGGGTTTCGGCACAGTTTATATATACAGTCCAAATAATATCAAAGCAGTAAAAGCAGCATTTAGCACATTAGGCTCAAACACGTAAAAAACCCAGATAATAAATAAAGCCAAATAATAACAATTATTTCAAGCTCGAATTCTTAACCCTGAACCAGTGGTTCTGGGTTATAGTTCCCAGCGGAGTCGCCAGAGCTGTCACACCTCCTTTTTCCGCACCCGCGAGGGGCGCAGGGGAGTTTTTCCAATTAAAGGACAATCGAAACGGGGATGGTTTATTAATTTCAGAGTCGCCACTTGGGAGATTTAGGGTGTCCCAAGTCACCAATTTTAATCCCGAATCGAGGAAAATAATGACTCTATATTACAGTCTGCGTACCAGAAATCCGGATAAGGAATTCTGTTAACCCGGGAGAAGGTGTTAGGCATTCCCGAGTTCCGTGGTTCTAGCACGGTCGCTTAACTATCATATTCGGCTTGATTATCTGATTTTATACAAGTGTGAACTTATGTGCAAAATTTAACTTTTAACCGCTTTTATCATTTTACTGTTTTTATCAGGAATTGCAACGTTGTGAAAATGTATCTCGAACCGCGTTACAATCAATGTACCCGTGGTTGTCGACACACTTTGACTCCGTTGAGATTGGGATTTGGGTCACATCACTGCGCACCCGAGTTTAAGGAAATTAAATTATTAAAGACGCGCCTAAAGCGACTAGCGTACTTATTTTGGGTAAGACCGTGGAATTTCACTAAACGGTCCATCCCGAAATCCAAATAATTTTTTAAAGCAAATATTTACTGAGGGCCCCGCAATTTGTATTTTTATTTGGCGAGGCTCATCTCGTTCTTTATTTTTTATGAATTTGCAACGTGATGGACATGCATCTCGAACCACGTCACAATCAATGTACCCGTGATTAGAAACACATTTCGGCTCCGTTGAGAATTGGATTTGGGTCACATAAATGCGCACCCGAGTTTAAGAAGGTAAGATTTATTAAGGCGCATCCTAAAGAGTCTATCGTATTGTTATTTTTAGGAAGGTTGTGAGATTTGCTAAACAACCCGTCCTGGAACCTAAATGCTTCGATAATATACATTTAAACAAGGGCCCCGCATTTGCACGTTTTGTTTATTTTCATCGAGGCTCATCTCGTTCTTATTTTAAAAGGATATCCTATAGCAACTACGTTTCTTATCGCGTTTGTCCTTATCAATTGAAAAACAGTAGATAGTCCTAATTAATTACATGCTTACAAGTTGATTGTAACAACATTCAGAAATGCCTAAATCAGAAACGAGGCTGTCCGAACAAATAATATCGGGCCCAAATCCAGCCCAAGCGTGATTGGCCAGACCTGGGCCACTGCTTGTTCGAAGCAGGCTGGCTTGGCCTGGTTTGGCCTGAACTCGATCTTTGTGAGGTTGAGGCCCTGAGTTTGTGTTCCTGATCTTAAAACATGGTTTTAAACAGCCGATAATGGTGAAGCTCAGCAAGGAGTCGAGCGACCAATGAACAATCCCAGAAAAAAAACAGAGCAGGAAACAACAGCCCAGAGTGTTGAATGTAACAGCAACAGAAATCCAATAACCACAAGAAAGCTTGGCAGACAACAGGAAAAAGCAATACCCCACAGAAAGCCTGATCAAACTGGACTCTTGCACAGTTTCTTCTAGACAATACTCATTCACAATGTTCTGAAATTTATTTCTGTT
Organism: Nicotiana sylvestris; assembly: GCF_000393655.2. NCBI lineage: Eukaryota > Viridiplantae > Streptophyta > Magnoliopsida > Solanales > Solanaceae > Nicotiana > Nicotiana sylvestris. The sequence continues at coordinate 157,929,508 of NC_091065.1, read as the reverse complement.
TTTCCTTTTTAGTTTTTCTTACTCACAGGATCTCTCCAGACTCCAAAAATTGAACCCCCATTCTAATGGAAGGTCTGCCTCTTTTATAGCCTAACCTTAACACTTTACAGTCTTTTTGACAACTCCAAATTCCCCCCTCCCTGTTGTTTTTCCACTCACCTCTTTTAAATAAATAAAACTCCCATCAAATTCCTGACAGCCCCTCTCTCTTTTGTTGTTAAAATGTACTAATCACTTGTTTATTTAACAAAAGTATGGGCAGTGGGAATATAATCTGACAGCACATGCTGTCCAGTTATTTTAATTCCTTAAAGCTAACCATACACATGCTGCCCACGGTCCAAACCAAATGGCATCGTGTTTTAAAATCAAAGTCTGAATCTGCCATTATAACCTTTCCCCTAGATGTTCTTTAATTCAATTTGAACAAAATCAATAGGCAATACAATTCAGTTCCTAATGGGATTCAAATACGATCACAGCAAAAATAAACAACATGAATCAAGTTGTTATCATTAATGACTGCAACTAATTGACGACATATATCGACTCGACTATATTAGTCGTAACACATAACAATCAATCGTTCATATAAACAACACGTACAGAGTCCCGAGTGACTTCAGACAACTTTGTTCAATCACTGGGAACCTATATGAATTAACTCGTTTGACGACTAATCTAATCGAACATGCATATCACAGAATACATTCAAATCATACACAGAAAACAATTGACCAAATAAAAGGTCTTTACAAAGACGGAAGAAATTAAGAAGAGTATCAGAAAACACCGAACAAACACAACAGAACATGCTAACATACTTAACTAGCAGTTGAATAAAACAAAAAGGAAAAGAAAACTTACCAAAAATGTCCAAACAAAACTGAACCAAATCTGACTCGACATTGACCCTTTGAGGCCGAACAAACTTTAATCAGGGTGTTCTCACATGAGAACACCTTGATTAAGGTCTATTAGACCTCAAACCCCCGTTAAGGCTAGCCGGATTCCCCATGTGCATGTGTTCTAAAGTCTGGATTTTCAGATCTGGATTTTTGGGAGTTGTGGGTAGATTCGGACCAAACCAAGTTTGGTTTGGTCACGAGGAAGGTCAGGGGGTGTCTGGTATGAAGATGGGGTGGTTTGGCATAGATCCGGGTTCGACTCAAATCTTCAAATGAAGATTCGAGACGAACAAAAGTGATTCGAGGCTAGGGAGTAACAGATCCATGTTCAGGAGAGTGAGGGGGTCTTAGGGTGTTCGGGAGGTGGCCACCGGCGTTCATGCCGCCGGGTCTTGGTGGAAGGGAAACTAGGGCGGCGTTAGGGTTTGGGGGTTTCAGGGTTCGGGGAAGGAGATGACTGAAGGGGGGGGGGGTTCGGATAGGGGGTGCGGGGTAAAGGGCTGAGTTTATATATGGGGAGGTTGATTGGATCTGAGCCGTTAGATCAGATGATCTCAACGGCTGGGATCTGATGCTGAGAAATGAGACGGGATCGTTTGGTAGTCAAACGGGGTCGTTTGGTTTAAGTGAGGGGTTGGATCGGATTGGTTCCTGGGTCGGGTTTTGAAGCGGGTTACTGATAGAGGTCCTGAGCCGTTGGATCGAGAGTTTGAACGGCTGAGATGGATTGGCCTGAAACGGTGTCGTTTCAGGAGGTGTCTGGGCAACCGGATTTGGACTGGGCCTGATCGAATTGGTTTGGGCCTATTTTTGGTTTATTTCCTTGGCCCAAACCGTTTTCTTCATTCTTTTCTCCCTTTCTTTTTTCCTTTTTTTTTTCTAATCTTAAAACTAAAAATAAAATGAAATTCAAACAAACATAATTATCAAAATATTTAAATAGGTTAAATCGCACCCTAGAATATTTTTGTGAATTTTTCTTTTACTGAATGAATTATGGTCTAATTACCAGGACATACACATTTTGTATTTTGTTTAATAATGTAAAAATGGACAAAATGGACAGAACCACACATGACTAGCAGCACACGTTACGGAAAATTGAAAATTGTACAGCGAGGTCCTTTGTTACTATTTCTTTTGGAGTGACTGTCCGTGAAGCAAAAATCACGTGCTTACAACGCCTATTTTTGCTACTGTATTCGTGAATACAATAGCTTAAATACATCAAATATATCTTATAACCACAGAAAATGTATCTGTAATCCATAATATAGCAAATGATATCTATAGATGTCTAATTACTACTAAAAGATAGTGCTTTATGAAAATTGTCCTATTCTTAATGCATGGGCTCCTTTTAACTCATTTTTGGGCTTATTTCAACCAATACCAATATTTTTTAACCTATACCTATTATTAATCATGACAAGCAGCCGTGATAAAGATTGTGCATATGAAGAAGGCGGATTAAGTAATGCGAGAATATTCAGGCCAATTGTCACGACCCAAAATCCATTAATGGTCGTGATGGCGCCGGACACCGCTGTCAGGCAAGCCAACCATAAATACTTAATTAAATTCTCATTTAACAATTGTAAAAAACTCTGGTTTTTCTTCAATTTTTACTAATAAAAGATACTCAGTTCAAATTAAATATACATGTCAAGAAGTCAATACAAAATACCCCATAACTATCCCATAATTCGGTGTCACAAGTGCATGAGCTATTTCTAAGAAGCAACACAATACACCAACCGTCCGGAATATAAATTGGACAGAAAATAAATACAATAATCTGGAAGAGACTCTATTGGCTGCGGGTCGTCTTGAGAAGTACAGCTCACCTAAGTCTCCTTATCAACCATGCTGCTACGCCCGCCATGCCACTAGTGCTGCATGTGATTGTGCAACAAAAATGCACAGCAAGTGTAGTATGAGTACGAAAACAACGTGTACCCAATGAGTATCCCGTCTAATCTCGAATAAGTAGAGACGAGAGGTCGACTTCGACACTTATTAGTTGTTCAATAATGATACGTCCATAATATAATGAATCGAGGATTTATATAAACAAGATTTGTAATTCAATAGGGTGAAACATGTAAACAATTCTTTCTTTTATATGAAATTCTCAAAATTTCCTTTTTCATCATTTATACACATATTCTCAAGCCGGGAAGAGCAATAACAACTTCAATAAGTTTCAAGGCAAGCAATACAAGAATACGCAAATCATGCTGAGGTCATACGGCCCGATCCAATAATATTTAAACTGTGCACTGCCAGAGGGTAGAATGGCACGAACCATATATGCATCTATTTAATCTACCGAGGCGTTCGACCCGTTCTGAAATTAAACATACACACACAGTCAACCAAGGAGTCAACATGGAACAATTATCCAAAGAAAAGCCAATTCTCTTTTAACAATTTAAGAAAATAAAGTTTAATCTTCTTAGAAATTCATTTACTAATCCGATATGATTTAAGCAATTCAAACCGTCAATATGATTACAAATATTTCCAAGTACAGTATGCTTTTGGGTCCTTAACTACCTGGACAATAGCATAATAGTAGCTACGCATGGACTCTCGTCACCTCGTGCATACTTAGCCCCCACAAATAGGAGCACATAACCAATTATTTCACCTATGGGGATAATTCTCTCTTACAAGGTTAGAAAGGAGACTCACCTCGCTCCAAAGTGTACTTCCAATACCAAGAACGAGCCCAAACCCTCAATTCGGAGCCGAACGATCCAAAACTAGTTAAATGAGGTAGGAACTAGTCAATATAAGCTCACAAGATCGTGTTCTATCTATTTAAGCAATTTTTCAACCCTTAACACAAGTTTCCTAAAATCCGATCCCGAACCCATGTGCCCGGATTCCGAAATTTTTCGAAGAAAGTTGTTCTTTATAACCCAATGATCAATAATATATCTAATTCATTTCATAACAAATTTCGTGGTTAAATCTAACCTTTTATCAAAACCCTAGGTTTTCACTCAAATCCCATGATTTTCACTAATTTTAGTGTGTTAATCTACCCAAAAGCCAATTATTAAACTCACATTAAGTAGGAATAACTTACCTCACAATGCTAGGTTGAAATTCTCTCTTTGAAAGCTCCCAAATCGCCCAAGTGTAGAAGTGAAATGAAATAAATGGCCTAAGTCTCGTTTTTAAAAGCTGTGCTCAGGCCTCTGATGTCGCATTTGAGACACCAGGTTCGAAAATGCGAAGTCGCAATTTGCGACAATATGTTCGCAAATGCGAAGTAGGTCTCTCTCTGCCTTGATCGCAATTGCGATAGAGGGGTCGCAAATGCGGACCCTGCTGGGTTCACAAATGCGAAGCAAAAGTCGCAAATGCGAAGCAAAAGTCGCAAATGCGACCACTGCGGTCAATATCTCGCAATTGCGAGATCTGCAGCAGCAGTAAAAATACCAGAAAACTGTTGTGCTTTTCTACTCCCAACCCATGCCCCAAACTCACCCGAGCCCTTGGGGATCCACTCCGAACACTCACACAAGTCCAAAAATATTGTACAAACTTGCTCGAGCGATCAAATCGCCAAAATAACACCTCAAACCACGGATTCAACACCAAAACCCATGAAAATCCTTAAGAACATTCAAATCCTTACGAACATTCAAATTACTATCCTTACAACCGAACATCCAAATCACGTCAACTCAGTCCTGTTTCTCACCAAATTTCACAGACAAGACTAAAATATTATATTGGACCTGTACCGGACTCCGGAACCAACATACGGGCCCGATACCAACATGATCAAGCATTATTCCTTTTCATTAAATCCTTAGAATTTCAGTTTAATAATTTCTAATAAAAATTCATTACTCCGGCTAGGGACCTCAGAATTCAATTCCGGGCATACGCCCAGGTCCCATATTTTTTCACGGACCCTCCGGGACCATCGAAACAAGAATCCGGGTCTGTTTGCCAAAAATGTTGACCAAAGTCAAATTTAGCCTTTTAAGAAAATCTTAAGGAATCAAATGAGCATATTTCAACTCAAACTTATGAGATTATTCCAAAATACTAACTTCCACAATAGGCGCCGAAACATTCCCGGATCTTCCAAAACCCAGTCCGGACATACACCCAATTCCGAAATCATCATACGAACCTGATGGAACCTTCGAATTCCGATTCCGAGGTCGTTTACTCAAAAATCCAATCTTAGCTAATTCTTTCAACTTAAAGCTTCCGAAATGAGAATTGTCTTTCTAAATCAACTCCGAACTTCCCGGAATTCAATTCAGACCGTGCACACAAGTCATAGAGAGTGTTTGGCTAAGCTTATAAGCTGGTCAAACTGGCTTATAAGCACTTTTTGGCTTATCTACGCGTTTGGTAAAATTAAAAGTGCTTATAAGCCAAAAATAAGCCAAAAGCCATAAGTTGGTCTCCCCCAACTTATCAAATTTCAGCTTATAAGCACTTTAGGTTTGACCAAAATATTTACTATTCTATCCCTAAAATACTTCTTTTTAAACGAAACTCTTCGTATACCCAGTTCTTCAGCTTCTTATTATTCATTTCAGCACTTTTATCCAAACACGTAACTACTTATTTTTTAAATCAGCTTCAGCACTTAAAAGTGCTTTTCAGCACCTAATGCTTATCAGCTACTCTAAATCAGCTAAGCCAAATGGGCTCATAATACCTGAAGTGAAGCTGCTCATGGCCTCAAACTGCTGAAGATGCGCTAGAGCTCAAAACGACCAGTCGGGTCGTTACACCAATGGGCGCTAGAGCTCAAAACGACCAGTCGGGTCGTTACACCAATGGGATAATTGCAAGGGTTTTGCGCTGAGTTTTTGATCTATTAGGACTCTCTTTCTTGAAGGAAAGGAAAAAGTTGTTTAAAATGAATAAATCTCCTTCATATGTCTTATCCTTTTCTTGAAAGAGAAGTTTTGCACTTCTATAAATTGAAGATCCCTCCTCACAATAATAATAATGATAATAATAATAATAATAATAATAATAATAATAATAATAATACAACCTCCACAGTTATATAATTTTTAATATTTATGTTAGAGCTATTGTGTCATTGTCCTTCTTTACTTTCTCGGCCGATACCGAAGAGAGTTTTTATTAAATGCAGTTCAATTGATCAAAATACATTATAATATTCTCTTTTACTATAATTTATTTTTTTCATCTGATTATCGTCGCTAAAGTTTATTTTACTAGCTTTCCTATGACGCCTTGTTATTCCAATTCCAACAAAACTTAATATTTTATGCTCGAGTTTGAAACTCTAGTGTTGTACGCTATAGTTTGACACTTTTAAATGTGTACTGCAGCATACATTGCTGGAGTTATACGGAGTCGTTCTTACAATTTTATTGTCTTTCACTTTTTCTTTTAGATAAAACAATTAGTTCTCACCATTGTTGTTGCTATTCTTAGTCATCGACCAATCAGTACAACCACTTTTCTCTTCCCAACAATCTTTTTTTAAAACTCACCTTTTCTGATTGGTCTTAGAGCTACAGATGGAATGTTTCGACGTAAAGTAGCGATTTTTCCTTCCTTATTTAAAATAGAAGAATCATAGTAATCATAGGATTAAAAAATCCTTATTTAAAATACATGAATCATAGTAATCATAGGATTAGTTATTGTGTTTCAATCACTGCCAAATGCTGAAGCAATAGATAAAGCTAATTAGCATGTACACAATCCAGACAACAACATCATCTTCATCAGTGGCGGAGAATTCTAAAATCAGGAATCGTTCTTAGAATCTACACTACTAAAGGTTCAAAAATAAGAAATTGTTGTTGAAGTTTGCACTAGCAAAGGTTCAAATACCATAAATTGTTATTAGAGTTTGAACTTGTAAAAGTTTGGATCCCATGAATCATTCATGCGGTTTCAGAAAATTTTTAAACTCCAGCATAGTTTATTGGGAATTCACTTATCCAAGATTCGAACTCCAGTACCAATTGGCGAATTGTATCGTGTGTTTTAGTGGAGGGAAAAAATATTAATTTTGTCTGACTAATAGCTACTTTGCTAATACATTTAAAAAGCTAGCAAAACTCTAATAGTTGACTCAAAAAATAACTAACTCACCTAATTTATTTCTAATGTCGTGCACTAGCAAAATGGGAATAAGACCTAGTAATCCTTGTTCAATACTTTGCTAAATGTTCGAAAACAAATAGGCCAACTTAAATATACCTCAACGAAATCTGAACCTTTTAGGTAGGGGATAAAGAATATTAGAAAAATGACATGGTATGACAATGCATATAGAGAATTGACAATCTTGTAGTCTTATATTAGGTTTGACAAAGGTAGCCCAAAAAATTGACATTATATAACAAAAACTAAAAAATTCTAATTTCTAATGTATTCTCTTTCCATGTATTTTTTCTTCTCTCTCTCATATTTCTTCTTCAATGTTATCTTTTTATCTTCTTCAATCTAGCAAATTTTTTTCTTCAATCTGGAATTGGAAGGGAATATGTTCTTCGATAATGTTTGGGAAGTTGTAATGGTTGAATATATTTTTCTATGAAGTTATGATCTTCTTACCATGACGGCGATTCCGTAAAAACCTAAAGGCGATCGCTTTCATCAATTGATATAGTTTTCTTCTTGTCTTGATCTGAATTGTTACCTTGTTCAATTTGATTAGACTCTGATTTTCTTCTTCTTCCCTCTTTTTTTTTTTATTATTGTGAAAAAGAAAAATTGCATGGTTGAGGTGGTGTACATTTATGTATATTACCATATATACCTATGTGTACATCATATTATATATCGTGATATACATTGATAGATTTGGCAATATAAGGTGTGATGACCCGATAGGTTATCTCATGTTTTAGAACTAAATTCTGTATTTTGAATCAATAAATATCTTAATTTAGCCTTTCTCAATTTACGTGCGCGGTCTGTGTATTTTTTTGGAAGGCTTGTGTTAAAAAATTGATAAAAACAAGAATTTTTGTCTTACAAGTTAAATTTAGTTGACTTCGATTAACGTTTTGAGTAAACTGACCCGAATCCATATTTTGACGGTCTCGGTGGGTCTATATCGTAATTAGAGACCTAGGCGTATGCCCAGAATCGAATTCCGAGGTCCCTAGCTCGAGATATGAATTTTTGTTGAAAATTGAAAAATTAAAAACTTAATGGTTATAAGAATTTGTTTAATGTTTTATCTCGTTGTTATCGCGTCTATATTTTGGTTTCGGAGCCTGGTACATGTCCATTATAATATTTAAGACTTATCTGTGAAATTTGGTGAGAAACGGAGCTGGTTTGACATGATTCAGACATCTAGTTGTGAAAATATAAGTTTTAAAGCTTTCTTAAAAATTTAATTCGATTTGGTGTTCAATTCGTAGTTCTAGGTGTTATTTTGGGGATTTGATCGCGCGAGCAAGTTCGTATGATGCTTTAGGAGTTGTGTGCATGCTTGATTTGGAGTCTTGAGGGCTCGAGTGAGTTTCGGATAGGCTACGAGATGTTTTGAACTTAGAAAATCTGGTATTTTGCTGCAGCTGGTGTTCTGGTGTGTTCTTCTTCGCGTTCGCGAAGGTACTCTCGCGAACTGGTCGGGTGGAGTTTTCTTCTTCGTGAACGCGAATTCTGGGTCTCGAACGTGGAGCGATGGGGGCTTTACCCTTCGCGGACGCGACCCGCTCAACATGAACGCGAAACATTAGGGACCTGGGCAGGGGTCAGTCATTCCTTCATCGTGAACGCGAGCACGGGCTCGCGAACGCGAAGGCTAGGGTGCGTAACCTTCGTGAATGTGATGAGGCATTCGCGATCGCGTAAGCCTAGCTGGCGCTGCTATTTGCGAATGTGACAGTGTTCACGTGAATGAAATGAACACTGTCGCGCAACTATTAAACAGTCCCATTACGGGATTTAAGCCATTCTTTCAAATTTTCAAAAGTTATAAAGTCTAGAGACGATTCTTCCAAGATATTTTCTTCCCCAAAGTATTGATAAGTGATTCTAAACTACTTTCTTTCAATTACCCCTTTCATTTCATGAATTTTCAACCTAAAATCTAGAGTGTTCATGGTAGAATTGGGAGGTTTTGGGTAGAAACTAGGGATTTGAAAAATTGGGGATTTAGACCTCAAATTGAGGTCGGATTCCAAAATTAATTATATATCCAGGCTCAGGGTGAATGGGTAAATGGATTTTGGTCAGAACCTTGGGTATTGACCAAGCGGGTCCGGGATCGATTTTTGACTTTTTGGGGAAAAGTTTGAGAATTCTAAATTTATGCATTTGTAATTGATTCCTTAAGCAATATTTGATGTTATTGAGTTAACTGTGGTTATATACGAGTGGTTTGGAGGCGAATTCTAGGGAAAAGGCCCCGTAGAGCTTTGAATTGACCGCAGAGCGAGGTAAGTGTCGTGGTTAACCTTGAGTTGAGGGATTAGGTCTTAATTACCTATTTTCTATGTGTTTGAATGTTGGGTACAACGTATAGGTAAGGTGACGAGTACCTATGCGTTGTTGTCGAGTTATAGCATGCGGGTGGATTTATTATCGTAATTGTTGCTTTCCTTGATCATATTATCCATGCTTAGACTAGTTAATCGTTATATTTATCATTGAGTATTCACTCAAGTTTGAGGTTGGTATTATGAAATAAAATGTCGAAGTAAGACTTGTTCTTGTTATTTATATATCCTAGTTGTTATTGTTCATTGTTTTGGTGAGGAAGAGTGTTAATGTACGAAGAGTGATGTCGTGCCATGTGTTGTGAGTGTTAATGCACGAAGGGTGAGGCCGTGCCATATTGTGAGTGTTAATGCACGAAGAGTGATGTCGTGCCATGTTATGAGGGTTAATGCACAAAGGGTGATGCCGTGCCATTTCTATTGATTATCTGGTGAGGTTGAGAGTAAAAGTACGAAGGGTGATGCCATGCGTTTTCCCTTACTATGTTTACTTGTTATTATTTGTTCAAGATATATTGATTTATCAAATTTTCTTTACTGTTGTGATTCTCTATCTTGTAATTTCCTCAACATGTCCCTCTCCAGATGTTATCTGTTTATCTTTTACTTGCCGTTATTTTGTACATATACTATTAAATTGTACAGATTTATTATATTGGTGTTTTGCCTTATCCTCATCACTATTTCGTCGAGGTTAGACTCGACACTTACTAGTACATGAGGTCAGTTGTACTGATACTACACTGCACTTCTGTGCAAATTTTGGTATTGGTTCCAATTAATCGAGAGGCATAGTAGCTCGGATCGGACCATCGGAGACTCAAGGTAGATCTGCCGGCGTTCACAGATCTTGAAGTCCCCGTCTATCTCTTCTGTTACTATTTCTTTTGTTCAAACAGTTTTACTTCGTTCAAACTTTTATTTGTTGTAAATCCTAGAATGTTCATAAATTTCCGACTCCAGATCCGGGTGGTAGTAAATATTGAGGTTTTCTTTATAAAATTCTGCAAACTCTGTCTTAGCTTCTATTTAGTTTAATTATGATTGTTCTCATTATTAAAAAAAATTGGTTGAAGTTGAGTTGTGAATTCTCTAACGTTGGCTTGCCTAGCAAGTGAAATGTTAGGCGCCATCACGACCCGAAGGTGGAAATTTCGGGTCGTGACAAGTTGGTATCAGAGCACTAGGTTGCCTAGGTCTCACAATTCCAGAGCATGCTTAGTAGAGTTTGGAGGATCGGTACAGACACGTCTGTACTTATCTTCTAGAGGCTACGGAGTTTAGGAATAATGTCACTTCTATTCTTCTCTGTCGTGCAATTTTTGTTCTCTCATTACTAATCGAACTCTTTTACTCTTTTTCTCTCGTAGATAGCGAGAATACGTACCGCATCATCAGTTGAGTAGCAGCCAGAGCCCCCTATGGCAGCTCCTACGAGGGGCAGAGGTCGAGGCCGAGGCAGGGGCTTGGCCCAGCCCAGAGTTTGAGCAGCAGCACTAGCGGTGGAGCCTCAGGTAGAGTTTGATGAGGAGGCTCCAGGCCAGACCGTTCCAGCAGGACCAGCTCAGGTCCCAGAGGGGTTCATCTCCACCCCAGTACTTTAGGATGTTTTGTTCCGTTTGGTGGGCTTTACGGAGAGTGTAGCCCAGACTGGCACATTCTCTATGGCACCAACCCTCTCTCACACTCCGGAGCAGATGGTTCCCCAGTTTCAGACTCCAATAGCTCAGCCCGTTAGGGTAGTTCAGCCGGGTGTTGCAGAGTAGACCTGTATAGATGAGACTCGATTTGTGGATTTGTCCCGTTATGCTATTCTTCTGCTTCCTAGCGGGAGAGAGAGAGTGTGTGAGGAGGTTTATTGAGAGACTTGCTTAGCCTATTAGATTGCAGATGGATAAGGAGATTGGGAGTGATATTTCTTTTTAGATGACTGCCAATGTTGCTCGGCGAGTCGAGATGGTTCTAGCTCAGGGGAGTGGCTAGGGATCTAACAAGAGACCTCATCATTCTGGTGGATTCAGGGGTGCCTCATCTTGAGGCAGGGATACTTTTGGTAGAGGCCATCCTTCCAGGCCGTTTCATTCCACACTCCAGGCTTCTCATGGTGCTTCAGGTGGTCGTGGCCCTCATATTCATTACTTCGATCAACTACCCTACAGTGTACCGCCAGCTCCTATTAGTGCACCTCTGCTCCAGACTTTTCAAGGTGGTTACTCAGGCTGACATGGTTAGTTTTAGGGTTAGCAGTCATAGTAGCCGAGATCTTGTTATACTTGTGATGATCTGAGGCACATTGCTAGGTTTTTCCCTCAAACATCGAGTAGTTCTCAGCATCAAGGTTCTCGTGCCGTGGTTCTGGCACCAAGTGCTTTACCGCTCGCTCATCTAGCTAGAGGTATGGGTCAGACATCTAGAGGTGGAGGTCGGGGCATTAGAGGTGGAGGTCAGCCAGCTAGGGCCCATCCTCGAGATGTAGTTCAGAGTGGTGGGGCCCAGTCCTGATGCTATGCTTTTCTATCTAGGCCTGAGTCTGAGTCATCTAACGCAGTTATCACAGGTACGGTTACAATTTGCAGTAGAGATGCCTCAGTACTATTTGATCTGGGTTCTACTTATTCCTACGTGTAATCCTATTTTGCTTCATATTTGGTTGTGCCTCGTGATTCTTTGAGTGCTCCTGTGTATGTGTCCACACCTGTAGGAGATGCTATCATAGTAGATCACGTCTATCGTTCGTGTATGGTTACCATTTGGAGTCTTGAGACTCGTATAGATCTCCTACTTCTCGATATGGTCGATTTTGACGTCATTTTGGGGATGGATTGTCTGTCACCTTATCATGCTATATTCAATTGTCACACTAAGACGGTGACCTTAGACTTTCCAGGGTTACCTCGATTGGAGTGGAAAGGGACTCCAAGCCATTCTACCAGCAAGGTTATCTAGTATGTAAAGGCTCGGTATATGGTCGAGAAGGGGTATTTGGCTTATTTAGCTTATGTTCGCGATTCTAGTGCGGAAGTTACTTCCATGGATTCAGTACCAGTTGTTTGTGAGTTTTCAGAGGTGTTTCCTACAGACCTGCCGGGGATGCCACCCGACAGAGATATCAATTTCTGTATTATTGGCTTTGAGCATGCAACCTATTTCTATTTCGCCATATCGTATGGCCCCGCCAGAGTTGAAAGAATTGAAGGAGCAGTTGCATGATTTTCTTGATAAGGGCTTTATTAGACCTAGTGTCTCGCCCTAGGGTGCGCCCGTGTTGTTTATGAAGAAGAAGAAGGATGGATCGATGAGCATGTGCATAGATTATTGGCAATTGAATAAAGTCACCATAAAAAACAAGTATCAATTGCCAATGATTGATGACTTATTTGATTAGCTTCAGGGTGCCAAGGTGTTTTAAAAGATTGATTTGAGGCCTGACTAAATCAGTTGAAGATTAGGGTATTTGATGTCCCTAAGATAGCTTTTCGGACTCGGTATGGGTATTATGAGTTTCTAGTGATGTCATTTGGGCTAACAAATGCCCTAGCGGCATTTATGGATTTGATGAAGCGGGTGTTCAAGCCCTATCTGGATTCCTTCATGATTGTATTTATTGATGATATTTTGATCTACTCCCTCAGCCAAGAGAAGCATGAACAACACCTTTGGATCGTTCTTCAGACTCTAAAAGACAACCAGTTATATGCTAAGTTTTCAAAATGCAATTTTGTTTGAGCTCAATTGCTTTCTTGGGGCACGTTGTGTCAGTTGATTGTATTCAGGTGGATCTTAAGAAGATTGAGGCAGTCAGAACTAGCATAGACCCACTTCAGCTACAGATATTTGGAGTTTCTTGGGATTGGCAGGTTATTACCGTTGGTTTGCGGGGGGGGGGGGGGGGGTCTCATCTATAGCAGCCTCGTTGACCAGTTTGACCCAAAAGGATGCTCCATTCAGATGGTCAGACGAGTGTGAGGCGAGCTTTTAGAAGCTCAAGACTGCTTTGACTACAACTCAGGTGTTGGTGTTGCCCATAGTTTTAGGGCCTTATACGGTATATTGTGACGTATCTCATATTGGGCTTAGTGCAGTATCGATGCAAGGTGGCAAGGTAATTGCATATGCTTCACGGCAGTTGAAGGTTCGCTAGAAGTATTATCATGTTCATGACTTAGGGCTGACAGCCATTGTTCATGCACTGAAGATTTAGAGGCACTATCTTTATGGCATGTCATGTGAGGTATTAACGGATCTTTGAAGTCTGCAGTACTTGTTCAAACAAAAGGAGCTCAATTTGAGGCAGTGGAGGTGGTTTGAGCTGTTGAAATATTATGATATCACTATCTTGTATCATGTCAGGAAGGCCAACGTGGTGGCCGACGCTTCGAGTAGGAAGTCAATGAGTATGGGCAGCCTTGCGTACATTCCAATCAGTGAGAGACCGCTTGCATTAGATGTTCAAGCCTTGGCCAATCAGTTCGTGAGGTTGGATGTTTCTGAGCCCAGTCGTGTTTTAGCTTGTATGATCGCTCGGTCTTCATTATTTGGGCACATCAGGGAGCGGCAGTATGATGACCCTCATTTTCTTGTCCTTAGGGACACAGCGCGACACAGTGATGCCAAGCAAGTTACAGTTGGATATGATGGAGTTTTGAGGATGCAGGGTCGTGTTTGCTTACTTAATGTGGATGGACTTCGTGAGTTGATTCTAGAAGAGGCCCATAGTTCCCGTATTATATTTATCCGGGCGCCGCCAAGATGTATCAAGACTTGCAGCAACATTATTTTTGGAGAAGAATGAAGAAGAATATAGTGGCATATGTAGCTCGGTGTCTAAATTGTCAGCAAGTAAAGTACGAGCATTAGAGGCCTGGTGGTTTGCTTCAGAATATGGAGATTCCTGAGTGGAAGTGGGAGCGTATTACTATAGATTTCGTTGTTGGACTCCCACGGACTCAAAGGAAGTTCGATATAGTTTGGATCATTGTGGATAGACTAACAAAGTGGGCGCATTTCATTTCGGTTGTAGTTACTTATTCTTCAAAAGGGTTGGCAGAGATTTATATCCGCAAGATCGTTCGTCTTCATGGTGTGCCTATGTATATCATTTCTGATTGAGGTACGCAGTTCACCTCGTATTTCTGGAGGGTAGTACAACGTGAGTTGGGCACGCAGGTTAAGCTGAGCACATCATTTCATCCTTAGACGGACGAACAGTCTGAGCGCACTATTCAAATATTGGAGGATATACTTTGTGCTTGTGTTATAAATTTTAGAGGTTCGTGGGATCAGTTCTTGCCGCTAGCAGAATTTGCCTACAACAATAGCTATCAGTCGAGCATCCATATGGCTCCCTATAAGGCATTATATGGTAGACGGTGTCGATCACCGGTTGGATGGTTTGAGCCGGGGGAGGCTCAGTTATTGGGCACAAATTTGGTATAGGATGCTTTGGATAAGGTTAAAATCATTCAGGATAGACTTTGCACAGCTCAGTCCAAGCAGAAGAGTTATGCCGACCGTAATGTTCAAGATGTTGCATTCATGATTGGAGAGAGAGTATTGCTTCGTGTCACTTATGAACGGTGTAATGAGGTTCGGAAAGAAGGGCAAGTTGAGCCCTAGGTATATCAGACCTTTTGAGATTTTTGAGCGAGTATGAGAAGTGGCTTATAGGCTTGCATTGCCACCCAGTTTATCAGCAGTTCCTCCAGTATTCCATGTGTCCATGCTCTGGAAGTACCGCAATGATCCGTTTCATGTGCTAGATTTTAGCTCTATCCAGTTGGACAAGGATTTGACTTATGAGGAGGAGCCAGTAGCTATTCTAGCCCGGCAGGTTCGCCAGTTGAGATCAAAGAGTTATCCC
Source organism: Nicotiana sylvestris (assembly GCF_000393655.2). Classification (NCBI taxonomy): domain Eukaryota; kingdom Viridiplantae; phylum Streptophyta; class Magnoliopsida; order Solanales; family Solanaceae; genus Nicotiana; species Nicotiana sylvestris. The sequence continues at coordinate 157,914,251 of NC_091065.1, read as the reverse complement.
TTAGTTTGAGTGCAGTGGAGAGGTCAACCGTCGAGGAAGCTACTTGGGAGTCCAAGGCGGACATGCGGAGTATGCTCGTTCGAGGTCGAACGGTTTTTTTAGAGGTGGAGAATGTGATGACTCGATAGGTCATCTCATGTTTTAGAACTAAATTCTGTGTTTCGAATCCGTAAATATCTTAATTTGGCTTTCTCAACTTGCATGCGCGGTGCGGGAGTTTTTCCGAAAGGCTTATATGTTAAAAAACTGATAATCTTATGCCCCACAATATTACGATTATGTTATGTCTTGAAGTATTTTATTATGAGGATGTTACGCCTGACAGTATTACATTACAATGATGTTACGCTTCGTAGTATTAAATTACGACAATGTTGCACCCTGTAGTATTGTACATTGAATTTGTCCTAAGCTAATTGACATCAGTCCAAGGAAAGATAATTTAGAGATTATAAGGATTATGCTATTTCAAACAAGTAATAAGTAAATTAGTGAAGGTGAGAGGATAAACAAATCGAAGAAAATGAATTTCGTCGAAGTTCGATATTTTCGGATAAAATACGGTCCAAGCTATAATACTCGCTATTTATAGACTAGTACCATATAAGGTACCATAGGACCGTGATAGTATGATGTATAAAGTATGTTAAAAATGAGTAGAATTTTAAGTAATTTGAGACAATTCTTAATTTTGCGAGTAATTGGTTAATTACCGGGTAGAGAAACATTACCTAATTATCTAATAAGTGGATAAAAATTAAATATTTTACCCCCACCCCACGTGCAATCTAGCCACATTATCAAGAAATGACTAAGAGTCATTCCTTGATTAGGTGTCACAAAGATACAAATTCCTTTCATTTTTTTGGATATCAAAGTCTTTCAAATTCCTTTCATTTTTAAGACTTTGCATTGAACGTTATCCATCCTTTTACTCCTTCAAATTTCCATTCTCAAAATCACTGAAGATCATATTTTATACGTTAATCAACGTGACTTTTATCATTCCAACAAATCCAGCAAGAACTTTAGAGTTTTAGCAACGAAAAAGTTTTGCGCTTATAAAGGAGTACGGTGCAATCTTTTCCAAGAATATCATACGGATTTTCCCTACTCCAGGTATGTTAAGGCTATCCCTTCTTTCTTTTGGCATGATCTATACGACACAAACGAAACGTGCAAATGCACAATTTCCATACACGACTATATTCATAGAAATATTAGAGATGCTTATGTTCTTGATTCCCCATATGTCATATTATTCTATCATCTATTCATGGGTCTCAGAAAAATACGTAAGTTGAAAAAGTTTACTTCATGATATTATTTAAAGGCATAATGGCCTTATCACACTCCAAGAGATTTTATTGACGTACTTTTCATGCATTGCATTATATTGACCCATGACCAGATGGCGTTATATACATGTATATATGTATATATCTACATGTATATGGGATATATGAAAAGGTTATGGTGCTATATATGCACCATCACCTGATCAGCTAGTATATGTTGATGATTTGCCCATAGTGGTTGAGATGATATGATGGGATGCCCTTAGAGGCATGATGATGTTATGAACGCATATACCCGTGCATGGTATGACATTTATACGCATATGCACAACATTATAATATTAAGTGATTCACAGAGTTATTCAGATATACATGTTGAGTCTTTTACCCCATGTTTCTCTTATGTTTACTAGTTACTAATTTTTATTCCTTACATACTCGGTACATTATTTTTACTGACGTCCCTTTTGCTTGGGGACGTTGCGTTTCATGCCGGAAGGTCCTGATAGACAGGTCGAGAGTCCTCCAAGTAGGCTGTCAGCTCAGTGGAAGATGTTGGTGCGCTCCATTTGCTCCAGAGTTGCTTCTTTTATCAGTATGATTAGTACATGATTTGATTGGTATGGTGGGACTCTGTCCCGACCTTTATGATATTATGTGTTCTTAGAGGCTTGCAGATAGATGTCATGTGTATAGATACTTGTATGGCCTTGTCGGCCTATGTTTCGAGTATATAAAGAATCATGTTGGCCTTATAGGTCTGTACTTCATATGTATAAGTTCGTATTCCCTCATGCTTTATTTCGATTCATTTACCTATAATAGAATGATATAAAAAATACGTTATGTTGGTACTCGGTTCAGTAAGGTACCGGTACCCGTTGCGGCCAATCGGTTTGGGTCGTGACAAAAGTGGTATTAGAGCAGTTTTGTCCTAGGGATGTCTACAAGCCGTGTCTAGTAGAGTCTTGTTTATGGGTGTGTCATGCACCACACTTATAAGTAGAAGGCTACAGGGCATTTAGGACTGTCACTCTTTCTTCTCACTCTAGATTGTGTGGTAGAGCTCAGTTGTAAGAATTCAAATTCCTAACTTCTATTTTATTCGTAATAAGACGATACCTTCATCCAGAAGGACGGTTGGTAAAAGACATGGCTATGGAAGAGTTGAGTCAAAGGAACTCGACTTTGCATCATGCTTATGATAAGTAAATGTGAGGTCTTCAACAGATCATGTGCGTACTTAAAGGTGTAAGCCTCTTGATAAGGAGTCTTAAGGAAGAATACCTATCCACCTTAATGGTGAAAGATAATGAGAGATTCAAAAGATAAATACAAGTTTCAACAAGTAAAAGAAGTAACATGAAGAAGAGTACAAGGCATTCAGTTAATGAAGGTTAACGGTGTTTATAATTCAGACAAAGGAATATGAGCTTTTTGAGTTATATTCAATGGTAACAGAGGTATGTATATTTGGGTGTACCCATCTCAGTTATGCCCTATGAGGGCTAACAAGTGTAGTATAAGAAAAGGACGAAACATCAGGATCTGGCTGGGGTTAGAGTAACCCTAGATGGTAGATAGATTATTTGTATTAGTTGACATATCCAAAGGATATTGCAAAATTGCTAATAAATTTCCTTATGAGACATCCAGATGGTGCACTCTAAAATAGTACAACTAGATATGAGTACTTTAGAAGATAGACACTGAAAGCTCGGAAGAGATAAATATTACCTTAGTGTGACTCTCGTCCCTAGTAGAGCAAGGACGTTGAGAAACCTGAAGAGCCGATGGATGAAGCAAGGGGAGCAATAAACAAAAGAATGTCTTGCTAAAGTTTTTACAAGAAAGGGATAGGCAGAAATATTAGTAGATAATGAGAAGAGAGATAAGGAAGAATTATGAGTAAGATGCGATACATGGATGACAATGGTAGATCAAAAAGATAACGATATTACTGGGTCCATAGTCAGGTGAAGGAAGAGACGAGAGGTGATAGGCCTCAAGAAAACAAAAGAGTATAGGCCACGAAGTCATATCCTCATTTCAAGAAGTAAGTTCATGACTCTAACGTGATTACCAATAGGAAAAGCTAGACCCCAGAATAATAGAGATCAGTATGGGTTGGTGAACAAGATAAACTAAACATGAATTAGGGACTGAGTGATTTGATAATAGTTGGCATCATGAGAATTTCATATTTTAATCCGACGATAGTAGAATGGACAACAGAAGCAGATTCATGAGAAATTCAAAGAATGGTCATTCAAGAAGATGCTTCTCTAAAGTAAGCAATGTGAGAAAAATTAAGCTTAAGAGACTGTACGTGCCAGTTACAGTAATTTCTACCTCGCGAGTAAGGAAATTTGTTATCCTTAGTATAGAAGGATTACCGTAAGGAGAGTAAGGGTCATCGATGATGTGACAAAATGCCAAAGATGAAAAGGTAAAACATCTATAGGTAGATCGTCATAGCGTTAAATCTTAGTACTTCCCTAAAAGGGTAGAGTATGGAGTAATGTGGTATTTAGTCAAAATTAAGTGCTTCTATTAATTATAGAATGGTAAAGGAAGGATGCAATAAAACCAAAAAGGGATGAGATTGCGCTTATTCAAAGCCTACAGATATGCTACAATACCAGTGCATTATGTAAATACGACGTCAGAGAGAGGAAGCAAGGATTCCTGCCCAAGATATTATTGATTAATAAGGGAAATGACCCAAGAAAGATTACACGGAATATTGATACGAGAATGGGACAACAAGAAATTAGTAGTTGATTCAAAAAGAACCTAGCTATGGCAAGACAAGAGAATACAGAAAAATCAATAGATCATACAATATAAATATAAGGAACCCCAATATGGGGAATTCAGCCTCACAGTTATGACATCGTGGTCCTTGAAAAATATCCATATAGGAGTTGGGGAATTTAAAAAGCTACCGTATGAGTGTTACGGAAATAAAAAAAGTGTCACCAAGAAGACATTCAAAATATTATTTCAAGAGTAACCCTACAAGCACAAGGGCGTGGAGATAAGTAACCACAGGTAATTATAGGTAAGGAAGAACATCAAAAATTCCATCAGGCATACGATGGGATAAGCTCTCTGCTTACAAGAGTTAGAGGATGCCCCCCTCCCCCAAGTACCACAATGAAGGACTAATTGAGGAAATAAGGAAGAAGGCTTTAACCAAAGCACAATGACCTAAAGAGGAAAGGGTTGTGTAACAACAGTTTAACTACAAAATTGTATGCACTCCAGAAGAAAGTTTCACCCATCATGGCTAATGAACGGGGAGTAAAACCAAAAGTAATATTCGAAATCATATGAGTTGCACAAAAATTTTGGCATGCATGGGAACTCAGAAAGGGGCAAAAAGACCAGGAAAAACAATTGCTTACATTTGAAGAAAGATGAAATAGAATGAAATGAATTGTTCAATCAATGATCCAGAGTTGGTTACGTTCTAAACACACCTAAGGGTTCAGAGTTTTATACAGCAGCATATACAGCCGTAGAAGATTTTGGTATACGTTAAAAGAAAGAATTGAGCCCAGGTCATAAACGAAGGATTAAATTGTTAAAAGATTTGTATCATGCATATTCCTTAATGCCCATAAACATGAACCCCAGAGTGGGAGATAATTTAAGCCGACATAAAAGCCAATCAGAAGGAGGATACTAAAGAGTTATATCAACAAAGTAAATCGGGAATTCGGTTGTTGGACCCAGAAATTATAGAAATCGTGATTGAGAATATTGTAGAATTTCTCTCAGAGGTACAAGAGAAATAGTACAGTAGCCACATTCTATAACGGCTCTACGATAGAGCCAGTTAAAAGAGTACTAGTATGGAGCTACCACCAGATTGTGTATGCACCAGAGGTGCAATTATTATAGTAGAGCTTCACGTTATGGACGTAAATTACACCTAAGTGTAAGGGAGGTCATGAAAGAGATAGAAGATACAATGCGAGATTTTAAGGTAAGTAAGGTAAAGGTGAACAACGTACGAGATACTCAAAGGCAGAAGATCGTGAATAGTCCATTATTCAGATAAAAGGCTAGAAGTGCAGGGATTCAATATCTAGGAATAATAGTGACATCGTCAGTAGCATATCTTCCAGCCTATGGTCTAGGTATTGAAAAGCCTGACTAAGAGAGTAAATAAGAGTTAGAGGTGATGTGATGTCTCGCCTGACGTTCTAAAATGACATAAGGAAATCTATGATGCAAGCAAGTTGAAAAATTGCAAGTAATAGAAATTGAGTTATGTAGGTTGCAAGATATTGTATGGTGAAGCAACAAGGTTCTAGAAGGCATAAGTAAGGATAAGAACGAGCGAGTGAGAAGGTAAAGAAAATGGACAAGTCCTCAGGATTAAGCTCATGAAAACAAGAAGAGCAGATGATTTCTCCAAGTTATACAAAGCTCACTATCGCCTGAATAAACTCAAGGGGAGTCTAAGACTAATAGCATTTAGAAGAGATGAAATGTTGCCCTAGTAATAGAATGAGGGTGTAATTGTGATAGATAAAGGATGACGTTTGGGACTTCGATTGAGCAATGATTTGAAGAAAGGGATTCATGAATTTTATGGGATTAAATTTACTCATGTAAGGTGAATCATATTGGGATGTTAGGAAATACGGTTATGGAGGTATAGTATCGTCCCTAGGTGGGTCAGGAAAATCACTTCAAATGTTCCCTAGTGATTACGTAAGAAGTAAGAAGTTATTAGTAGTAAATTGTAGATCAATATTGAGGTGAATCAATAATGGATGGACAAAAGTCATAAAGTATGAGATACGATTAGGCCGTCATTCTTAAGATAAACAATAATGAGGGAGCATTAAAGGACTTGGATTTATACATATGGGATAAGCAACGAAAGTAATCGGGAGTTGGTAGCACATCTCAGTAAGGATAAATTGAGGTAAGAGTTATGGTACAATATGAGTTACCTAGGTGCAGTAAAGTCAAACGGATTGATGAGCAAAACAAGGTGTAGCAATATTCGTGAGTTCAACAAAGTACCGAATGAAGAATTTTGGTATACCAATAGATGCCCAAAGGGACATCTTATCAAGCTCTATATATATGTTTACCAAGTGAGGCCTAGAGGTTTGCTAAAATCTAGAGGAAAAAGGAAAGAAGAGTCACATAGGCGTACTTACAAGGAAAAGTCGTACAGACTGCATGACAGAAGGTAGCAAAAGTTGCGAGATTGGAAGAATCCCGATCACAGGTCGTGGTGTAATAAAGAGACCTATAGATAGGAATACCCTAGACTTTGGATTTGTTCACAGAACAACTGCCTAAATGGCGAGGAGAGTATTAAGGTATTCACAAGAACAATATGTTATGAAAAAATGATAAGACCATTAGTCAACATTCAAGGACGAATGTTCCAAAGGGGGGAATGATGTTACGCCCCGCAATATTACGATTATGTTACGTCTTGCAGCATTTTATTACGAGGATGTTACGCCTGGCAGTATTACATTACGATGATGTTATACTTTGCAGTATTAAATTACGACAATGTTAAACCCTATAGTATTGTACGCTGAATTTGTCGTAAGGTAATTGACATTAGTCCAAGGAAAAGATTATTTGGAGATTATAAGGATTTTGCTATTTCAAACAAGTAAAAGTTAATTCGTGAAGGTGAGAGGATAAGCAAATCGAAGAAAATGAATTTCGTCGAAGTTCAACATTTTCGGATAAAATACGGTCCGAGCTATAATACCCGCTATTTATAGACTAGTACCATACAAGGTACCATAGTACCGTGATAGTATGATGTATAAAGTATATTAAAAAAATGAGTAAATTTTATGTAATTTGAGACAATTCTTAATTTTGCGAGTAATTGGTTAATTATCTGGTGGCGGAATATTACCTAATTACCAAATAAGTGGATAAAAATGAAATATCTAACCCCCACCCCACGTGGAATCTAGCCACATTATCAAGAAATGATTAAGAGTTATTCCTTGATTAGGTGTCACAAAGATACAAATTCCTTTCATTTTCAAGACTTTGTATATCAGTCTTTCAAATTCCTTTCATTTTTAAGACTTTGCATTGAACGTTATCCATCCTTATAATTCTTCAAATTTCAATTCTAAAAATCATTGAAGATCAGATTTTATATGTTAATCAACGTTACTTCTACCATTCCAACAAATCCAGCGAGAACTTTAAAGTTTTAGCAACGAAAAAGTTTTGCGGTTACAAAGGAGTACGGTGCAATCTTTTCCAAGAATATCATACGGATTTTCCCTACTCTAGGTATGTTAAGGCTATCCCTTATTTCTTTTGGTATGATCTATATGACACAAACGAAACGTGCAAATGCACAATTTCCATACACGACTCTATTCATAGAAATATTAGAGATGCTTATGTTCTTGATTCCCCATGTGTCATATTATTCTATCATCTGTTCATGGGTCTCAGAAAAATACGTAAGTTGAAAATTTTTACTTCATGATATTATTTAAAGGCATAATGGTCTTATCACACTCCAAGAGATTTTATTGACGTACTTTTCATGCATTGCATCATGTACATTGACCCATGACCAGATGGCGTTATATACGTATATATATGTATATATCTATATTTATATAGGATATATGAAAAGGTTACGGTGTTATATACGTACCACCACCTGATCAGCTGGTATACGTTGATGATTTGCCCATAGTGGCCGAGATGATATGATGCGATGCCCTTAGAGGCTTGATGATTTTATGAACGCATATAACCATGCATGGTATGACATTTACACGCATATGCACAACATTATAATATTAAATGATTCACAGAGTTATTCAGATATACATGTTGAGTCTTTTACTCCATGTTTCTCTCATGTCTACTAGTTACTAATTTTCATTCCTTACATACTCAGTACATTATTTGTACTGACGTCCCTTTTGCTTGGGGATGTTGCATTTCATGCCTGCAGGTCCTGATAGACAGGTCGAGAGTCCTCCAAGTAGGCTGTCAGTTCAGTGAAAGGTGTTGGTGTGCTCTATTTGCTCCGGAGTTGCTTCTTTTATCAATATGATTAGTACATGATTTGATTGGTATGGTGGGACTCTATCCCGACCCTTATGATAATTTGTGTTCTTAGAGTCTTGTAGACAGATGTCATGTATACGGATACTTGTATGGCCTTGTCGGCCTATGTTTTGATATATAAAGAATCATGCCGACTTTATAGGTCCATACTTCATATGTATAAGTTTGTATTCCATCATGCTTTATTCCAATTCTTTTACCTATAATAGAATAATATGAAAAATACGTTATGTTGGTACTCAATTGAGTAAGGTACGTGTAACGACTCGGCCGGTCGTTTTAAGAATTTATGCCTCAATCCCTTATTAACTGCTTTCCTCATGTCTGTTTCTACTATTTTGATTCGCCGGGATGTTTGGTTTTGAGCTTCGGAGTATTTTGGGACACTTAGTCCCTAAATGAAAGCTTAAGCTTTAGAATTTCGACCGTAGTTGGAGCAGAGTGAAGACAACCTCAGAATGGAATTCTATCAGTTCCGTTAGCTCCGTTGGGTGATTTTGGGCTTAAGGGCATGTTCGGATTGTGTTTTGGAGGTCCGTAGCTTATTTAGGCTTGAAATACCGAAAGTTGAATTTTTGAAGTTTCCGGTTCGGTAGTGAGATTTTGATATCGGGGTCGGAATGGAATTTCGAAAGTTAGAGTAGCTCCGTAGTGTTGAATGTGGCGTGTGTGCAAAATATCAGGTCATTCGGACGAGGTTTAATAGACTTTTTGATCAAAAGCGTAATTTGAGAGTTTTCAAAGTTCTTAGGCTTGAATCCGATGCTAAATTGGTATTTTGATGTTTTTTAGCGTTCCAAAGGTTGGAACAAGTTTGAATGATGTTTTAGGATTGGTTGGAATGTTTGGTTGAGGTCCCGGGGGCCTCAAGTGTGTTTTGGATGTTCAACGGACCATTTTTGGACTTGGAGAAGGATCAGATTTTGCTGGTTTTTGTTGCAGACTTTTCTTCATCGCGATCGCCGGAGGAGGCTCGCGATTGCGAAGGCTTGGATGAGGTAGAAAGGATTTTGTTCTACGCGATCGTAGGAAGGAGAGTGTGAACGCGTAGTAATAGCAGTAGTTGAATCGCGAATGTGTGGGCTATGCCGTGTTCGTGTAGAGGAAGAAGTGAGGCAGCTGAGGAGTGGATGATTTTCTCTTCGGGATCGCGTGAAGTCAACCGCGATTGCGTAGAGCTGAGCAGTGCAACATCGCGATCCCGTAGGGTTAATCGCGTTCGCGTAGGTTTATTTTGGGGGTCTACGAAGTCGCTCTTCGCGATCATGTGGGAGTTTCCACAATTGCGATTAAGGACGCGTCTGGGTAGATCATAAAGTTCAAAATTGAGGGTTTTGAGTTTATATCACAAAAATTAAATTGGGACGTCGGTAGGAGATGAATTTTGGAGAGATTTTCGGAGGGATTTTGCGTGTAATGATTCTTCACTCCTTTTTGCTTATAATCCTTTATTCTAATCATGAATTCATCATCTAATTTCGGATTTGGGGTGAGAAATTGGGGGAAACTTTGGAAAAATTCTTAGACCAAAACTTCGAGTTTTGATTGAGGATTTGATATTGGATTTGGATAATTTTGGTACGTATAGACTCGTGAGAGTATGAAAATTATGAAAATGTAAATTTTACCTGATTTCGAGACATGGGCCCGAGAGGCGTTTTGGTCATTTTACCTAATTTCGCATATTAGCTTAGAACTTTTTTGTAGAATTAGTTACTTGAAGTGTTATTTACATTATCCAATTGATTTGAATAGATTTGGGTCATTTGGAGTCGAGTGCTCGTGGCAAGAATGTGGTTTCGAATTGATTTTGAGCCGGTTTGAGGTAATTGGCTTGTCTAAGCTTGTGTGGGGGACTTCCCCTTAGGTTTTGGTATTGTTGATATTTGAAATGCCTTGTACGTGAGGTGACGAGTGCGTACTTGTGCTAATTGTTGAAAATTCGGGTTTTTCACTAAGTAATTAAGATTGAGTTTCTTCTCCTGTTATTACTACTTGCAATTTAAGCATGTTGTTAGCTTAGGGGAGCATGTCTAAGTGACTTAATTGTTTTATTTGCTCAAACGGCTTTCCCTAAATTCTGTGCAGCATGCTAGGCTAGAATTTCCTGTTTGTCTTGGTATGAAATTGACATTTGCTGAATATTCTTCATGTTGCTGATGTGTATTTACATTTGGGACTACGGGTGTGGGATTCCAGTAGATCCCCCTGCACAGTTTTATGGAACTATGGGACTGCACCTGGTAGATTCCCCCGGTACTGGATATTTATATTTGGGACTACGAATCGAGATTTCGGTAGATCCCCGTGCACTGATAGTTGGGCTACGGGACGGTATTCGGGGAGATCCACTGGATAGTTGTAATTGGGACTACATGATGGTATCTTGGAAGGTATCCCGGTTGTTATCTATGTGTTGAGTTATATTTCCTTTCCGTGATTATTTTGTCTCTGTCTAGTTGTTATTGTTCTTTCTATTCTATGTTATTTCTTACTGTTGCACTTAATTATACTATCTTATTCTACACTGTTATACCTTGTATTTTATCTAACCTCAGTAGGACCCTGATCTTCCTCGTCACTACCCGACTGAAGTTAGGCTTGGAACTTATTGAGTACCGTTGTCGTGTACTCATGCACTTTCTGCACATGTTTTTCATGTGCAGATCCATGTACTTCCACTCAGTCTTATCATCCTTGAGGCGAGGCGCTTCTGTAGACACTTTGAGGTATATCTATCGCGTCTGCAGACTGAGGAGTCCCTTTCTATCTTCTGTAATAGTATAACCCTTATATATTTTCCTTTTGTTAGACATTTCTGGAGTTAGAGCTTCTTATGTATCTCTTAGCTTGTGATTCATGGGTTTTTGGATTTTGAGAAGTATTAGGTTGAGATTCTTGTACTGTTATATGCCAGGCGGCATCTTAAACACTATTTCAGTTGTTATTTCGGTTTTATATTATTTTTCTTTCCGCAAATTGTTCTTCTTTCCGCATTTGTTAGGATTACCTAGTCGTAGAGACTAGGTGCCGTCACGATAGTTTACGGAGGGCGAACTGGGATCGTGACAAGTTGCTATTAGAGCTTTAGGTTCATAGGAGTCATGAATCATAAGACGGTTTATTAGAGTCTTGCAAATCGGTACGGAGACATCTGTACTTATCTGCGAGAGACTATGTAACTGTTAGGAAAATTCCACTTTATTTGATTTCCTTGTCGTGCGAGATTTTGACATCACAATTCTAAACATTTGTCTTCTATTCTCTCATAGATGGTGAGGACATGTGCTACCCGAGATGATCAGGCACCCGCACCCCCTTCTACAGTCGTCAGAGGCCGAGGTAGGGGTAGAGGTCAAGGACGCGCACGTGGTACAGCTAGAGCACTCGCACGAGCTACCGCCTAGGTACCACCAGCAGTTCCAGCCAGAGTCCAGGCACTTGATGTGCCTACTTCTACTACTACTCCAGCTCTTCAGGAGACTCTTGCACAGGTCATGAGCATGTACACTACTTTGGCTCAGGCATGGTTGCTTCCCCTTGTTGTAGCTATATCCCAGGCCGGGGGAGGAGCACAGACTCCTGTCGCCCGCACTCCTGAGCAGCAAGTGCATGTTGATCAGGTTCCATAGATTATTCCTGTATAGCCTGCAGTCCCAGATCAGCCCGAGGATAGGTCAGTGGCTTCAGAGGATGAGCAGTAGAGGCTTGAGAGGTTCAAAAAGTATGATCCTCCTATATTCAGTGGGCTAGCATCAGATGATGCCTTGGGATTTCTGGAGGAGTGCTATCATATTCTCCGTACCATGGGTATATCAGGGCCGAGCGGGGTTTCCTTCACTACTTTCCATCTTTGAGGAGCCACATATGAGTGGTGGCGTACTTATGGGTTAGATAGTCCGGATGAGGCAGCTTCCCTGACTTAGACTTAGTTTTCAGATATGTTCCTGAGATAGTATGTTCCTCAGAGGCTCAGGGATGCATGGCGCACAGAGTTTGAGCATTTGCGCCAGGGTACTGTGACTGTCTCGGAGTATGCTGTTGGTTTCACTAGCTTGGCTAGACATGCTCCAGCCTTGGTTTCTACTGTTCACAAGAGGGTTCGCCGGTTTATTGAGGGGCTTATTCCCAGCATCAGGTCTAGCATGGCTCGCGAGTTGGAGATGGATATTCATTATCAACAGGTGGTGAGCATTGCTAGGAGGATTGAGGGTGTGCGTGCTAGGGATAGAGAGGAGAGGGAGGCCAAGAGGTCTCGAGAGTCAGGCCATTATTCTGGTATCCGTGCCCCAGCCGCAGGTCGTCATGGTAGGGGTTATATGAGTCGCCTTGTTCATTCAGCTCTTCCAGCAGCCAGTGGTATTCCAGATTTTTCTAGGCCTTAGGAGCCTTATTATGCACCTCCAGTATCTAGTGCACCTCCTGTGCGGGGTGCTTTCAAAGGTCAGTCCAACCGACCTGGCCCAAGCCAGTCACAACCACCACGTCCTCCCAGAGCTTGTTTTGAGTGTGGTGATACACACCATATGGTGAGGAATTTCCCCAGACTTAGGAGGGGTGCACATTCACAAACTTCTCAGTCACAGTGTGCCCCACAGAGTTCTCAGGCTATGGTTATAGCTGCAGTTGCTACCCCACCTGCTTAGCCAGCTAGAGGTGGAGGCCAGGCCCGATACTATGCCCTTCCTGCCCGTACCGAGGTTGTTGCCTCCAATTCTGTCATCATAGGTATTATACTGGTTTGTCACAGAGATGCATCGGTTCTATTAGATCCATACTCCACTTATTCTTATGTGTCTTCTTAGTTTGCTCTGCATTTTGGTGTATCTCAAAATTCTTTGAGTTACCCTATTTACGTTTCTACTCCGGTAGGAGATTCTCTTGTTGTGGACCACGTTTATCGGTCGTGTTTGGTTGTTCTTAGTGGTTTTGAGACCAGAGCTGAATTGTTATTGCTCAGCATGGTTGATTTTGATATTATCTTGGGCATGGACTGGTTGTCGCCCCATTATGCTATTCTTGATTGTCATGCCAAAACCGTGACACTGGCTATGCTAGGTTTACCTCGTGTTGAGTGGAGGGGTGATTTAGATCACACTCCTAGTAGAGTTATTTCTTTAATTAAGGCTCAGCGAATGGTTGAGAAGGGGTGTGATGCGTATCTAGCTTTTGTGAGAGATGTCAGTATTGATGCCCATTCAGTTGATTCAATCCCAGTAGTATGGGATTTTCTTGATGTGCTTCCAGCTGATCTTCCAGGCATACCGCCCGACAGAGATATTGATTTTGGTATTGATCTGTTGTTGGGCATTCCACCCATTTCTATTCCTTCGTATCATATGGTTCCTCCTGAGTTGAAGGAGTTGAAGGCCCAGTTACAGGAATTGCTTGATAAGGGTTTTATTAGGCCCCGTGTATCTGTTACACCCCAAGTTTTCATACGTGAGAGTACGCCGTAAGTCATTGATGTACGCTCGGAAATAAGATTATATTTGGAAGCAAATAAAGTAAGTTAATCATGTTACCTTGGAGGTTACAAATATTTAAGATCATGAATAACGAGTACCAAGAGGGTTGGAAATCGTAGAAGCTAAACCAATTGAAGAAAATAAGTTTCGTCAAAAGTCGACAAGTTTGGAATGTTATAACATGTACTTTGGGGTGAGACTAGGGTTCTTAACATGATAAGGAGGTTATTCTATGAGTTATTTTTGTCGTATGATATTCATTTTCTACATTTTGAAGGCAAGCAAGTTGTGGAACAAGAGTCGGCAAAGGTCATCACAAGTTACATTCATAAATTTGCTGATTTTTAGGTCCAATGTATCTGAGCATTTCTCCAAATACACTTGGAATCATGGGGTGTTCTACCTGCCAAATTGAATATCTATGAGTCTAGTTTCTAACGCATTAAACCGTTTGTCAATACGACATTGGAGTAGAGAGATATTCATGTTTTTGCGAGACCGTGCAAGCAGCTCCCAATGGGACCCACTTAGGTGGTGGTTGACCTAGTTCAATTTATAAACGATTTGGACGCCTATTTTTGCTCATTTTTCAACTTAACATCGTCTCCAAACTTCTCCTAACCCTCCTAAACATATACCACAAGGTTTTGAAGTTATTCCAAAGTGATTACACCATATTTCAACATAAAAACTTAGTTCTAGTGAAGAACAACACCTCTTTGAGATTGTGTTGTCATTGAGGATTGTTGTGGGCTATATTTGGAGGAAATTCCAAGTTGTTGCTGCTGTCTAAGGTGAGTATAACAACCTACTAATTGTGCTTAAGCTTTCTTGTATGTTGGTTAAGTTGTTAGGATGATAAACTACAAGATAATACTTGGATTAGCTTAAGTCACTTCTATGGTGTTGTATTGCCATTGAGGGTTGTTGTAAGCTGAATATAACTTGGATTTCGACTTGAAGTTACTATAGGAGGTATGTGTATTGTGTTCTTGCATGTGCTTAAGGTTATCTTGATATTGATTAAGTTAAATGGATGGAGTAGACATGAACTAGCGAATAAAGTTACTAATTGAAGATAGTTGGAGTTGTGGAGTGTTTCCTTTGTTATAAATATATGGTATTGATAACTGTGATTTCTACATGTTTTATACCCATTCTTACCTAAGCTTTGTGCATTAACTGCCATAAATTAGTCCCAAAATGCTTACAAGTTGCGCTTGATTGCAGGTTTGAGCAACAAGATGACAAATACCAAAGATCGGCTCAAAAAGGAGTGAAATCTGCCAAGTGTCGAAAGACAACTAAAGTGGGGAACAAAATGACCTGTGCGGTCCGCACTGATTTGTCACGCGGTCACACAGGAGATTTCAGAGGCTGGGAAATTTCCAGGTCAACCTGCATAGTCCGCACAGCTTTGCCACGTGACCGCGCAGGATAGTTTAGAGACCATGCAATTTTCAAGTCAAGATGCGTGGTCCGTGCTCCTTTCCACGCGGTCAGCGCTCAAGAGTGTCAGAAACTCGGTCATTCAAGGCAAAAGCCCACGCGGCCACACACCTAATCAGTGCAGTCCGCGTGGAAACGCCTTACGTGGCCGCGTGTCGCATTTGCGCGGTCCGCGTCCCCAAGTGTCAGAAGCAAGATATGAAGACCCAAACCCCTACGCGGCCGCGCGTCATTTGTGCGCGGTTCGCGCCAGACCCTCAGGGGTATTTTTGTCCGGTTTTTCCTGTGTAGTATAAATAGAACATTTTACTTTTTAGGTGCAGTTTTCAGTTTTGGTTTTTATCAGATAGCAGCTGAACTCGAGACTTCATGGTTATAGCCTATTTTGGGAAATTTCTTCTAGTATTAACGTGGATTTGAGTATATTAATATTGTAGTTAATTATTATGTGAATTTCATCTACTATTTCTTCAATTTCTGTTTCTATTATGGCTAGCTAAACCCATTAGCTAGGGTTGTGGCTCAACCCTAGTATTGGTAATTAATAGGTGTGATTGTTTAGTGTATGAATGATGTTGGGTATTTGTTATTTGGATTAATCTTATGTTTTCATTAAGATTTGGTGGTTGCAAACACTAAGTCTAGCTTAGTGAGTTTTGACTCTTCTTGAGAAAGAGAGTCTATGAACCCAAGATTAATTCCAACAAGGAATTGGGATGGACCCATGAGAATGGTAGTCCCAATTAATGGGTTAAACCTCGAGAGAGTAATTACCCAACTTGAACCATAAGTTGCTTGGGAAAATTGGCCTACCCAATTGGTCTCGAGAGAGGCATTAGGGCAAAATCACTCTCTCTACCGAGAGGTATGAGAGTGGGTACAAAAGTGCAACAGTTATAGCATAAATCCCATATTCATCATTCTTGCATTAGGAATCTCTACCCATTAGTTGACCACCTATGTACATGCCACGACCCTAGTGCCTTTCTCTATATTGCATATAACTTAGAATCTATATCTTAGCCTAACTTAGCTTTAAACTTGTAGTTGATAATCGAAAGAAAACCAAAAATGTTAGAAGATCAATTAGGAGCTAAAACATAGTCCTAGACCATCAAACACTCAACTCCAATTGAGGCCAAAGCGGAATGGCAAATGTTGAGGACTTGAGGCCGTGCTATTGAACATGGATGTTGATGATAATGCTAGAAGGGTGGAGTGTGTGAACGCATTACATGGCATGGGCTCATATTCTTATGAACCGAGAAAGTTATCTCTTGATCTTGAAAATCGCAAAACTCCACCCACCAAGCCATCTATTGAGGAGCCACCGGTGTTGGAGTTGAAACCACTTCCTCTTCACCTCAGGTATGAATTTCTTGGGCGTAATTTCACTTTACCAGTTATTCTTTCTTCTTGTTTGACTAATGTGCAAGTTGACGCCACTTTGGCGGTTCTTCAAAAGCGCAAGCGGGCGATTGGATGGACCTTGGCGGATATTTGGGGTATTAGCCCCGCGTTTTGCATGCACAAGATAATATTGGAGGAGGATGCTAGGCCGTATCTTGAACATCAAAGGAGACTCAATGAGTCCATGCAAGAGGTGGTCAAAAAGGAAGTCATCAAGTGGCTTGACACCGGTGTGGTGTATCCAATTTCTGACAGTTCGTGGACTTCTCCGGTACAATGTGTGCCAAAGAAGGGAGGAATGATGGTGATGAGCAATGACAACAATGAACTAATTCCGACTCGTACTGTGACGGGTTGGAGGGTATGCATGGACTACCGGAAGTTGTACAAGGTGACTAGAAAGGATCATTTCCCATTGCCGTTCTTGGACCAAATGCTTGATCGTCTTGCGGGCCGGGCTTTCTATTATTTTCTGGATGGGTATTCAGGATATAACCAAATTCTCATTGCCCCGGAAGACCAAGAAAAGACAACCTTCACATGTCCTTATGGCACATTCGCCTTCTCTCGAATGCCATTTGGATTATGTAATGCACTGGCGACCTTCCAACGATGTATGATGGCAATTTTCACCGACATGGTGGAGGACATATTGGAGGTCTTCATGGACGATTTTAGTGTGGTTGGGGACTCATTTGGTGAATGCTTGCAAAACTTGGATCGTGTGTTGGCTCGATGCGAAGACACAAACTTGGTTCTTAATTGGGAGAAATGCCATTTTATGGTAGAAGAAGGAATTGTGTTGGGTCACAAAATTTCAAAAAGAGGGATTGAGGTTGATAAGGCGAAAATTGAGGTTATCTCAAGGCTCCCTCCCCCTACTTCTGTCAAAGGGGTGAGGAGTTTTCTTGGACACGCGGGTTTTTACCGAAGATTCATCAAAGACTTTTCTAAGGTAGTTAACCCATTGTGTAAATTGCTGGAGAAAGATGCCAAATATGTGTTCGATGAGAGATGTATGGAGGCTTTTGAGCTTCTAAAGCAAAAGTTGACAACTACCCCCATCATTACCGCACCAAATTGGAGCTTGCCTTTTGAGATCATGTGCGATGCTAGTGATGTTGTGGTGGGGGCGGTCTTGGGCCAAAGAATCAACAAAATGTTCCATCCGGTGTACTACTCAAGTAAGACAATGAATGAAGCTCAAAGGAACTACACGATCACCGAAAAGGAATTGCTTGCTATTGTTTTTGCCATGGAAAAATTTCGCCCATACCTTATGGGGGAAAAAGTGATTATTCATACTGATCACGCCGCACTTAGGTACTTGATGACGAATAAAGATTCAAAAGCAAGGTTAATGAGATGGGTGCTTCTTCTTCAAGAATTTTATTTGGAGATTGTTGATAGAAAGGGTAATGAAAATCAAGTGGCGGACCACTTGTCTCTATTGGAGGAGGAAGGGAGGCCTTTGGACGGCCTTGAGATAAATGATGCTTTTCCGGATGAACAACTCCTCTCGGTTTCAATGCTAGACATGCCATGGTTTGTCGACATTGCCAATTATCTTTTTACTGGTGTGGTTCCGTATGAGCTCTCTTCTAACCAAAGGAAGAAGCTCAAGCGGGATTGTTTGGACTACTATTGGGATGAGCCGTATCTTTTCAAAATTTGCACCGATGGTGTAATTCGCCGGTGTGTTCCTGAAGAAGAGAAATTGAGTATTGTGGAAGCTTGTCACACTTCTCCCTATGGTGGCCATCATGGCGGGGCGAGAATGACGTCTAAAGTGTTGAATTGTGGTTTCTATTGGCCTTCTTTGTTCAAGGATGCCAGTGACTTTGTGAAAAGATGTGATGAATGCCAACGTGCCGGAGGGATTTCAAAGAAAGATGAGATGCCCTTTAACACGATTCTAGAGGTTGACATTTTTGATGTTTGGGGAATAGACTTTATGGGACCATTCGTAAGTTCTTGTGGCAACACCTACATCTTGGTAGCGGTTGATTATGTGTCGAAATGAGTTGAGGCCATAGCTTTGACAAATAATGAAGCTCGAAGTGTGGTGGCGTTCTTGAAAAGGAGTATCTTCATGAGGTTTGGCACTCCACGTGCTATCATTAGTGACAGGGGTTCTCATTTTCGCAACCGGGCTTTTGACTCGTTGCTAGCCAAGTATGGTGTAAATCACAAGGTGACCACTCCTTATCATCCTCAAGCGAGGGGCCAAGTTGAGGTGTCCAACCGTGACATCAAGAGCATTTTGTCCAAGACTGTCAATGCAAATAGGACCGACTGGTTGAAGAAATTGGATGATGCTCTTTGGGCTTATCGTACAGCTTTCAAGACTCCGATTGGTATGCCGCCGTATCGGTTGGTGTTTGGGAAGGCTTGTCATCTTTCGGTAGAATTGGAACATAAGGCTATGTGGGCCCTGAAAAAGTTGAACTTAGAATGGGATGTCGCTGCAAATCTCAGGGTTGAGAAATTGAATGAACTTTATGAGTTTAGGTTTCATGCTTACTCCAGCTCGTCCTTGTATAAGGACAAGATGAAGTACCTTCACGACAAGTATGCCCAAGGGAAGGAATTCAAAGTTGGTGACATGGTTCTTCTTTTCAACTCCCGGTTGAGGTTATTTCCGGGCAAGCTGAAGGCTAAGTGGAGCGGCCTATTTGAAGTGGTTGGTGTAACTCCTTTTGGTGCCATTGATCTCAAAAATAAGAATGGTGAAGTTTTCCGGGTCAATGGGCATCGTGTCAAGCACTATTTGGGCAAGATTGATGACAGCCTCGTGGTGGCACTCATTCATTTGAAATGACTGTGATGGTAACATGCGTCGTGCCGTGATGTTAAATCAGGCGCTTCTTGGGAGGCAACCCATGTCTTTTTCTTTTTCTTTGTTTTTCTGTTGTAGAGTAGGATTTTTGAGCTGATAGTCTGTGAAGTGTTGCAGGGATAATGTTGAACCAGTGCAGGGCAAAAGTGCAAAATAGTCATTCTCTGAATATTGCCTACGCGGCCGCGCAGCAAAACAGTGCGGTCCGCGTAGGTTTGAGCAGCTGAAGGGTTAAGGCCCAGAAGACCCAGCGCGGTCGCGTGACATTTCTGTGCGGTCCGCGCTGGAGGACCCAAAATTACATGCTCTCTGACAAAGTTCCCACGCGGCCACGCACCATAGCAGTGCGGTCCGCGCTGGGATGGCTGAAAGTATCAAGTCTCTCAAGACTTCCACGCGGCCGCGCACCAAAACAGTGCAGTCCGCGTGGATTGAATAGCTAATGTGTAGGAACCAAAACTCACGCGGTCCGCGTCCCTTTTTGTGCGGCCGCACTGGTAGGTAGGTACTGGGTCCCAGGGCTTTTCTATAAATAGAGGCCTTGGGCCTCATTTTAAACTTTTCGTAAAATTTACACCTGAGCTATTATTTTCACTGTTCATCAAGACTAATTGTGCACATAGTTGAAATCTCATTAATCCCTGGTAACAACTCTCATTCATTTCAATCATAGTCTAATTTTTGTTTTGTTTAATTGCTTTTTACTAGTGTAACTTCTTACTTTCGTCTTTTTCCTCTTAGTTTAACTGTTAGCTTAGATTTTTGTGTGTTTTTGTTTAATCATGGGCATGGAATCTTGTTAAATAACTGAGTAGGGACACTTAGGACCCACAAAGGTGAACAAAAATTGGATTTAATTGAACAAACACCCGGCTCAGTTAAATTAGCCCTACACGGCCGCACAGCATTTGTGCGCGGTCCGCGTGACTCTGGTTAAGAGATGATGAACCTCTCTACGCGGTCCGTGTGCCATTTGTGTGCGGTCCGCGTGAGCCCAGCGCGGCCGCGGTCCAAAACAGTGCGGACCGCATGTGAAGAGTTCAAAGAGGTCAACATTTGGGTATTTCACCTGCGCGGACCGCGTACCATTTATGTGCGGTTCGCGTTGAACCAACGCGGCTGCGTACCATTTTTGTGTGGTCTGCGTCGGTTTATTCAGAAAGGTATGTATGGGTGTCAGTATACTGCGCGGACCACGTGCCTTTGGTGCGGTCCGCGCCCCTCTGTCTGTGTCACTGTGTCTGCATTCTTTGCATTCAACTGAACTGTCTACTTCACCTTATGTGCTTCTACTAACAATGTTAGACATGTATTCCTTGCAGACAATGGTTCAAAAGCGAGCGGGCAAAGAAAAACAACCCGGGAGAGGTGGTTCCTCCCGAGGGGGGAAAAACAAGAGGATTGTGAAACTCACTCCAAAAACCAGGGAATTGATAAAGAAAACCCGGAAGATAATCCGGGAACCTGATAGAGCTGCATCTCAGCTCCATGATTCCCCTTCCCCGGATCATGGTAATGTAGCCTCCTCCAAGAAGCCGGTTAATGTCATCTCGGACTCGTCTGATGAGTCCGTAGCAAGAGAAGAAGAGCAATACTCCACATCTCCCACAACTTCATTATCAGGGGAGAGTGGAGGGTATGCTGAGGGAGGTGAGCCACAGGTTGGGGGGATAGAGCATACTAGAAAACCAAAGGCATGGACAGACAGGTTTGTTAGTGAGGTTGCTTTCCACAGATTCCGGGAGTGGTGGCCCAAAAGGAAACTGATTCCGGAGAGGCAGTTCATAGATGCTGATCTTGTCCCTCTCAACCCTCATATGCAAGCACAATTCCGCACTAGAGAGGGTTGGAGCTTCTTCAAAGAACGTGTTGAGATGGCAAATGAGCATATGGTGAAGGAGTTCTACAGCAATGTTCACCATGTAGTTCGGGACTCAAAAGCAACTAAAGTGAGGGACAAGACAGTTGTGTTTGATGGCAAATCATTGAATAAATTCCTGGGGTTCGAAGAAGAGGATGAATCACAATATTTAGAAAAGTTAGCAATGAAAGAAGAGGTTCGTCCTTGGTTGGCCGAGCACTTGGCAGCCCCGGGTATAGTCCCAGTCTGGTTGAAAGCACAAGAAAAGATCTTTAGGAACACCCTGAACTTTGAAGCCAAAGGGTGGTTGACTTTCGTGTGTAGTCGACTTGACCCGTATACACATGATCACTCCATTCCCCTTCCTCTTGCTGTCTTGGTAGCATCTATCATGGTGGGTTTCCCTCTGAATGTGGGTAATATTATGTCGAGAGTGATTTCTACAGTTGGTAATGAGACCCAAACAAACTACCCCTTCCCAAACGCACTCTCTTTGTACTTCAGAGAATTGAAAGTGAAGAAAAAGAAATATGATGTCAAGGTACCTCCGGTGGCCCCGTACTCATGGTATAGTCAGTTGGGTCCAGACAATCCAAAGAGGGGAAAGAAGAATGTGGCATCCACTTCCACTGCACCTGGCCAGTCTGAGGAGCCAGTGGTCATTGAGCAGCCCAGTGAGCCTTCCACCATTCCTTCTACTGATGAGGCATTGCCTCCAGGTCCGTCGTCAGCAGCTGGTCCTTCTATTGCAGCTGACCCGGTAGTCCCTTCATCAAAGACTCACCTATTCACCTCAAACTAGCTCACCCTCTCCTTTCCCAGTTTGAACAACTGGATGTCAGCTGCAACATCCAAGTTGTCTACTTTGACCATTGCTGTACAGGCACAGGGAGAACCAGTTACTGTTGAGATTCCTTCCTCCATTGAGGATGCACTGAAGAAGATCCCTGCCAACCAGGAAAAGATGATGGCAACGCAGGATGCCTTGACTAAGGCGGTTGGGGCACATGGCAAAGCGTTGGAGAAATTGGCTCGGGAGCATAAGAAGCTGAGGAAGCAGATGGCTTCCAAGGAGACAGTGACACAGTTGAGAGTGGAGGTGGACAAGCTCATGGCGGATCAGTTGCCACTTGACCTACTATTTGGGGATTCGGCTGTAGAGCCAGGAGTAGCACAGGTACAGGAGGAGGAGCAGAGGCCGAGGAAGAAGAGGAAACTCCCTAGCACTAAGGGAGTTGTGATTGAGGTAGTACCGGTTCAGGAGAGTCCCTCCACTGCCCCACCAGTTGATGAGCTAGTTCTTGAGCAGGCACCTGGCCCAGCAGCACATCAACAACAGGCCAGGGACCAGTCTGAGGTCCCCGCTAGTACAGAGGACTTAGGAGCCACTGACCAACACAGGGTGACGGATGAGGCTTGAGGGGCCTTTCTATATCCTTTCTTTTATTTTGGTGTTTATTTTGATAGTTAGCATTGGGGACAATGCTAGCTTTTATTCGTGGGGTTGTGGCCCTACTATTTTGATTGACTGTTGGATTACTGTATATATTCTTTTACTTTCAGCACATTCGTAGTTGTAGATGGCTTGTATATAACTGTTCATTCTAGATGCTCTTAAACTCTATGTATATATTCATCCCCCCTGGTTGTATATTCTACTCCCCTTTTGTACATATTCATTCGGTTTTCATTTTGGTTTTCTATTTTTCATTTTAGTTGCAAAGTTAGGCTCGTAGCCTTTTTGTTTTGTTTTGGCGTTTGCAATAAGCCCTTGGTTTTCTTAATGCCACGGTTCTTTCCAAGGGTAGAGTGTTGTGCGAACCGGGTGGCTCTTCCCAATGATAGATGGCGTGACAACCTTCTTAAAGGTTTGAGTCCGTTTTTTATTTTTCTTTTTGATTTTCAAGTTTTTGTAGTTAAGGGTACCTCAGGCAAAGCTTCACTTAGGCCTAGCACATTTTCCTTTGATCCTATGGTCAAAGACATTATGTTGTGTTTAGGATGGTGAAAGTTGTGGCCTTGAGACTCTTGTGTTGACCAAACAATCATCATGTGGTCATTTTGGGCCATCGTGTGCTTGAATCATATTTAAGGTCATTGTGGGCCCTCGACTCCGTCTTTGGCAATCCTTGAGTGTGTATAGTGAGAATTCGAATCGTGAACCCAAGTACCGAGCCGATGGTCTAGAACTTGCCCTGAATGTTTGTTGAGGCGAAATCATAGGTGGAACTTGACTTGAGACGTGATTATAGGCTCTCCTTCATCCAAAATGCAAAATTTGAACAATTCCCATGACCTACCAATGAAATAATCCCTAGTTCACCCCTTTTGAGCCTTAAACCTTTTTCTTTCATGAACCAAGCTACAAGCCTATACCCATTCTTAATGAGACCCTCTCTTGACACCCAAATCTTCCCTTGAGTAAATGGCAAATGTCTAAGTTTGAGGGGGGAGACAAGAAAGGCATCAATGTGGTAAAAAGGCGCAAAAGAAAAAGAAAAGGAAGGCAATGAAAAAGAGGAAAAGACAAAAAGAAAGACAAAAATGAATAAGAACCAAAAAGGAAATCCAAGGACAACAAAAAAGTGAAAAAGGTGTGGAAAAGTGGTAAAAAGGAGAAAGGGTTTAAATTGCAAAAGAAAGAGTGATAATGTGTCTCTCTAACCCCTTGAAAGAAGTGAATTACTCAATTGAGTCAAGAAAGTGCGCCAAAATAAATCAAAAGAAGTGTTTAAGGGAAGATTGAACCCATTTGAACAAAAACATATCCTACCTTTACCCAAAGCCTTCACAATGACTCCTCAAAAGGCCTATATGATCTTGAGTTGAGGGAAGCCTACATTAGTGGATACTTACATAAGGGGCAAGCATATGGTACTTAGAGCCGGACTAAGGGCCTTTTCTTTGTGAGAGATGAGAGAGAAGTCCATTCACCTCGATTTGTGTGCAAATACTCTAAAAAGGTGAGGTTCACTTAGGGAAAGTCGAGGATGTGTGAGTTTGCATTCCACAATGACCAAAGAAATTGAGAAAGGCTCCTTGATGAAATGTTTCAACTCTTGATGCTCTTGTGTCACATTTGATCCACAAGTTTTCAAAGTTAAATGTGTTAATGATGCATTCGCATTGAGGGCAATTGTTAGTCCCAATTGATGCTTGTTGAGGTTACTTTAGGATAAACAGGAATTACTTGGGTGTTTTCCATTGAGGGGTAGGTCTCATTTTATTTGCTTGAGGACAAACAAAGGTTTAAGTTTGAGAGAGTTGATAACTGTGATTTCTACATGTTTTATACCCATTCTTACCTAATCTTTGTGCATTAACTGCCATAAATTAGTCCCAAAATACTTACAAGTTGCGCTTGATTGCAGGTTTGAGCGACAAGACGACAAATACCAAAGATCGGCTCAAAAAGGAGTGAAATCTGTCAAGTGTCAAAAGACAACTGAAGTGGGGAACAAAATGACCTGTGCGGTCCGCACTGATTTGTCATGCGGCCGCACAGGAGAGTTCAGAGGCTGGGCAATTTCAAGGTCAACCTGCGCGGTCCGCACTGCTTTGCCACACGTCCGCGCAGGATAGTTCAGAGACCATGCAATTTTCAAGTCAAGATGCGCGGTCTGCGCTCCTTTCCACGCGGTCCGCGCCCAAGAGTGTCAGAAACTCGGTCTTTCAAGGCAAAAGCCCACGCGGCCGCACACCTAATCAGTGCGGTCCGCGTGGAAATGCCCTACGGGGCCGCGCATCCCATTTGCGCGGTCCGCGTCCCCAAGTGTCAGCAGCAAGATATGATGACCCAAACCCCTACGCGGCCGCGCGTCATTTGTGCGCGGTCCGCGCCAGACCCTCAGGGGTATTTTTGTCCGGTTTTTCTTGTGTAATATAAATAGAACATTTTACTTTTTAGGTGCAGTTTTCAGTTTTGGTTTTTATCAGATAGCAGCTGAACTCGAGACTTCATGGTTTTAGCCTATTTTGGGCAATTTCTTCTAGTATTAACGTGGATTTGAGTAGATTAACATTGTAGTTAATTATTATGTCAATTTCATCTACTATTTCTTCAATTTCTGTTTCTATTATGGCTAGCTAAACCCATTAGCTAGGGTTGTGGCTCAACCCTAGTGTGGGTAATTAATGGGTGTGTTGTTTAGTGCATGAATGATGTTGGGTATTTGTTATTTGGATTAATCTTATGTTTTCATTAAGATTTGGTAGTTGCAAACACTAAGTCTAGCTTAGTGAGTTTTGACTCTTCTTGAGAAAGAGAGTCTATGACCCCAAGATTAATTCCAACAAGGAATTGGGATGGACCCATGAGAATGGTAGTCCCAATTAACGGGTTAAACCTCGAGAGAGTAATTACCCAACTTGAACCATAAGTTTCTTGGGCAAATTGGCCTACCCAATTGGTCTCGAGAGAGGCAATTGGGCAAAATCACTCTCTCTACCGAGAGGTGTGAGAGTGGGTACAAAAGTGCAATGGTTATAGCATAAATCCCATATTCATCATTCTTGCATTAGGAATCTCTACCCGTTAGTGTACCACCTATGTACATGCCACGACCCTAGTGCCTTTCTCTATATTGCATACAACTTAGAATCTATATCTTAGCCTAACTTAGCTTTAAACTTGTAGTTGATAAATTGTAGTTGATAATCAAAAGAAAACCAAAAATGTTAGAAGATCAATTAGGAGCTAAAACATAGTCCTAGACCATACAAACACTCAACTCCAAATTGAAGCTCCCTGTGGAAAATTGACCCCGATACCGCTATTGGGTAAAAGTATTAGCGCCCACTCTTCCTTAGGTTGAGTCCGCTGCGATCAGGTATAAGGATGGAATCATTGATGAATGACTTAGTTATCATGTTAATGATACTTTTAAGTTAATTTAAGAAGTCTATAAGGGGTGATATGGGTTATACAAATTCCAATTTGAGCTTACCGCTCGTCGTGAAGTAGTTGTGACTAGCTGTTGTTATATGGTGTCTTGTTATTGACATTTATATATTGATGGATTTATCTAGTTGTTGTTGTTGGTATATGGTATTGGTGGAGTCCCTTGTTACAAGGGAGATGTTTCCCACACTTAGGTAAACGAGCTACTAGATTAAGTTATAGACTTAGCCTTTGCTCAACACTGATTTTGAATCTCCTTATACTATGATAGATTGAGTTGACTTGTTTGCAGAGTTTCTTGGAAGGGATTAAGGACTCAATGGGTTTAAGGTATGTTAAGGCACTTTCTTCTTTCTTTTGGCATGATCTAAAATGAAATGAACATAAACGATACGCTATTTCATAATGACTCTACTCCTAGCAACTAAGGTTGTCCATGTTGTTCTTTCCTTATAAAATTATTCTAAACAAGTGTGTATGATCCTTAAATCCTACTAAGGTTCATATTGATGGTAGGGATGTCCATAATGTTCTTAAGTCACTCCAAAAGGTTTAGAAGATGATTCCATGAGTCTAGCATGCATTATATATAGTATCTATTTTACTCTACCGAGCCGCGCTATAGTCGGCCGGGTACGGCACCTATTGTGCAACCACTGATCAGTTGGGTTTACCGAGCTCCACGTGGCCGGGTACGATTCTACCGAACCTTATGATGGTCGGGTACGCTTTTACCGAGTCCTCTTTGAGGCCGGGTACGATATGATGATGATGATGCCCACAGAGGCGAATGTTTTAAAAAGTTTATGTATATATATGTATTATGCATTTCATATCAGTAACCCCCAGAGGCACTCTGATGTTACAGGTTGTATCTCCTCTATCTCTCTCTTTACATTACTGTTCTTGTTTATGCTTTCCTGCCTAACATACTCGGTACTTTATTCGTACTGACGTCCCTTTTGCCTGGGGACGCTGCATTTCATGCCCGCAGGTCCCGATTGATAGGTTGACAGTCCTCCTAGTAGGCTATCAGCTCAGCGAAGGTGTTGGTGCACTCCACTTGCTCCGGAGTTGCCTATTTGGTCAGTATGCTTTGGATATGTATTGATTGATATGGCGGGGCCCTGTCCCGACCTTTATGATTTTATGTACTCTTAGAGGCTTGTAGACATATGTCAGGTGTATGGATAATTGTATGGCCTTGTCGGCCTATGTTTCGAGTTTACTAATGGTCATGTCGGCCTTATAGGCCCGTATGTCACATATATTAGTTTGTATATCATGTTGGGTCTTCATATGTTGAGTATTCCCTTATGTTTTATTCTTGTTATCTCATGACGCATTTTCTGGATCATTTACTCATGATAGTAAGATAAGAAAGATATGTTACATTGGCACTCGGTTGAGTAAGGCACCGGGTGCCCGTTGCGGACCTTCGGTTTGGGTCATGACAAAAGTGGTATTAGAGTAGTTCTGTCCTAGGGAGTCTACAAGCTGTTTCTAGTAGAGTCTTGTTTATGGGTGTGTTGTGCACCACACTTATAAGCAGGAGGCTACAGGGCATTTAGGTCTGTCATTCTTTCTTCTTACTCTAGATCGTGTAGTAGAGCTCAATTGTAAGAATTCAAACTCCTAAATTCGACTTTAGTCATAATACAACGATACCTACATCCACAAAGACATTTGGTAAGAGATTGCATGTGGAGGTGGAAGAGTTGAGTCAGAGGAACTCGATTTCACATCATGCTTATGATGAGTAAATGTGAGGTCTTCAGCAGATCATGTGTGTACTAAGATGTGTAAGATTCTTAATAAGGAGCCTTAAGGCAAGGATATCTATTCACGAATATGGTGAAAAGCTATGAGGGATTCAGAAGCTAGATACAAGTTTCAACAAGTAAAAGAAGTAAGGCGAGGAGGGGTACGAGGCACCCAGCTAATGAAGATTATCAATATTTTCAAATCAGGCAGAGAAATATAAGCATTTTAGTACCTTCATTAATGACAGAGGTATGTACAATTGGCCACACCAATCTCAGTTATGTTCTATGGGAGCTAACAGATATTATTTAAGAGAAAGATGAGATATCAGGATCCAGTTGGAGTTAGAGTAACCCAAAAATTATGGATGGGTTGTTATTATTAACTAATGTTTCTAAAAGATGGTGCAAATATGGTAATAGATCTCCTTGTAAGACACCCAGATGGTGAATCCTAGAGTAGTACAATTAGATATGAATACTAGAATATTCAGAAATTTCAGAAGATAGGCAGTGGGATCCTAGAAGGGACAAATATTTACCTTAGCATGACTATAGCCCCGAGTAAAAAAATGTTAGGCATTCCAAAGAGCCAGTGAGATGAAGCTAGGGGGCTAAAAGGGAAAGAACTTTTTGTTGAAGTTTTCAGAATAAAGTGATAGACAAAAAAGTATTATCCGGAGAATAAGAAGAAAGTAAATGAAGCATCATGAGTAAAATGTGATATATGGGTGATAATAGTAAATCAAAATATGATACAATGACAGAGTCTATAGTAAAGTGAAGAAAAATACAAGAGGTGACAGGCCTTGAGGGAATAAAAGAGTATAAGCCATAAAGTCATATCCTTATTTCGAGAAATGAGTTGGTGACTTCAACGTGATTACCAAGAGGAAAGGTTAGACCCCAGAGTAATAAAAATCAGTATGGGCCAGTGAACAAGATAAAACCGAACATGAATTAGGGACCAGAGGATTTGATAATGGTCAACATCATGAGAATTTCAAAGATCGTGCTCCAACAATAATAGAATAGACAATAAACAAATAACCTTTAAAGGCCATTTAGGAAGTAGCTTACCTAAAGAAAACACTTTGAGCAGAGTTAATCTTAAGGGACTAAGTGTGCCAGTTACAGTAGGTGTCACCTTCGTGCGTAAGAAATTTAGTTATACCTGGTACAGAAGGTTACCATAGGGCGATTAAGGTTCATGGATAATGTGAAAAGACATCAAAGATGAAGAGGTAAAACAACTATAGGTAGATCGTCGTAGTACTAAATCTTAGTACTCCACTAAAGGGGGGAATATGGTGTGATATGGTATTAAGTCGGAGTTAAGCAGTTCAGTTAACTATGGAATGGTAAAGGAAGAATGTCGTAAAAAAAAGAAAGGGATGATGTTGCATTTATTCAGTTCCTACAGATATGTTGCGACTCCAGAACATTATACAAGCACGACACTGGGGAGAGGTAGTAATAGTTTTCGGCCAGGATGTTATTGATAAATAAGTGTGAATGGACACTTGATACATCAGGAGCTAGTGGCGAGAGATAAGTTAAGACAAAGGATATACCCCAAGGGAGATTATGCAGAATATATATATGAGAATGGACCAACAAGTAATTAGTAGTTGATTCAGGAAGAGCCCAGTTATGGCTAGACAAGAGGTCACAGATAAATCAATAGATTATGCAAGATAAATGTAGTGAACCGCAGCATAGTGAATTCAGTCTCGCAGATGCGAGATCGCAGTCATTTGAAAAAAATTCAGATAGGAGTTGAGGCAGTTAAAGATACCTTTTTTAAGGTTTATGAAAATAAGATAGAGTGCCACTAAGGAGATAATAAAAATTTGAACTTAGAAGTAACCCTACGAGCACAAAGGCACAAAGCTATGTAACTAAGGATTATTATAGGTGAGTAAGAATAACGAAAATTTCCTTTGGGTGTACGATATAACAAGTTCGCAACTTTATAAGAGCGAGAAGGTCTCCCTAAGTACTACAATGAAAGACTAGATGAGGAAATAAGGAAGAAGGTTTCCACCTAAGCATAGTGCGCTAAAGAGTAAATGATCTTGTAACAATAGTCTCACTATATTATTGTATACACTCCATAAGAAGTGGCACCTATCATGGCTAATGAATGGAAAAAAAGTCATCAAAGGTGATGTTTGAGAGCATATGAGGTGCAGGAAATTACAGTATTCGTGGGCAATAAGACAAGCCAAGTATTCATGCAACAAGTGATAGAACAACTAGGAAAAGTAATTGCTTACATTTAAGGACAATTGAGAAGGCACGAAAGGAAATTTAGGGTGCTAGCAAGTTAAATGAAGGTTGCGAGTAGTATAAATATATAGGTGTAGGTCGTAAGGTAAAATATTGTAGAGCAAAAATGTTTTAGGTAGATAAAAGTAAGGATATGAAAAGATGAGTGAGAAGGTGACGAAAATATGTACGTCCTCGGGAATAAACCCATCAAAACAACAAAGTTGATAGCATTTGTAAGTTATTGAAAGCTCGGTACAGCCTGAATGAACTTAGAGGAGTCTAAGACTAGGTGCATTTAGAAGAGATGGAATGTTGCCCTGACAGTAGAATAAAGGTGTAATTGTGATAGATAAGAGGATGACGCTTAGGCCTTTGGTTGAGTAACGATTTAACGAGAAACGGATTTCATTAATTGCACGGGATTAGAATACCCCCATAAGATGAATCGTGTTGGGATTTAATGAACTACAGTTATTGAAGTATAGTATTATCCCTAGGTGGATCAGGAAAATCACTTCAGATGTTCCCCGATGAGATGTGAGCCCTAGTGATAGTGTATTATGTAAGAGGTTGTAAGTTATCAGTGATAGATTATAGATCAATATTAAGGTGAATAAACAATAGATGGGTACAAGTTCCAAAGTACGAGATGAGATTTGTTTGTCATTCTTAAGATGAATAATAATGAGGAAGCACTAAAGGACTTAGATTTATACATATAGAATAAGCAGCAAGAGAGTAATCTGGAGTTGGGTAGCAAACCTCGGTAATAATAAATCGAAGTATGTTTTATGGTATAGTATAACATAACTAGATGTATTAAATCCATAAGGATAGATATACAAGGCTATGAAACAAGAGATAGCAATAGTCTTAAGTTCAATAAAGTACCAAGCGAAAGACATCAGTACACTTATAGATGCCTAGAGGGACAACTTGTCATAATTTTGTATATGTTCATAAAGTGAGGCTTAGAGATTGGCTAAAAGATGGAGGAAAAAGGGAAGAAGAGTCACTAGGCGCTTATACAAGGACACAGTTGTACATAATGCATGACATAAGGTAGCAAATGTTACGATATTGGAAGAATTCCGACCACATGTCATGGCGTGAGAAAGAGGCCTAAAGGGGGGAATGGCCAAGCGTTTGGATTTATTCACAAAACACTTGCTTAGATGGAAAGATGAGCATTAAAGTATTTGTAAGAGCTACAGTTTATGAAGATTATCAATATTTTCAAATCAGGCAGAGAAATATAAGCATTTTAATACCTTCATTAATGACAGAGGTATGTACAATTGGCCACACCAATCTCAGTTATGTTCTATGGGAGCTAACAGATATTATTTAAGAGAAAGATGAGATATCAGGATCCAGTTGGAGTTAGAGTAACCCAAAAATTATGAATGGGTTGTTATTATTAACTAATGTTTCTAAAAGATGGTGCAAATATGGTAATAGATCTCCTTGTAAGACACCCAGATGGTGAATCCTAGAGTAGTACAATTAGATATGAATACTAGAATATTCAGAAATTTCAGAAGATAGGCAGTGGGATCCTAGAAGGGACAAATATTTACCTTAGCATGACTATAGCCCCGAGTAAAAAAATGTTAGGCATTCCAAAGTGCCAGTGAGATGAAGCTAGGGGGCTAAAAGGGAAAGAACTTTTTGTTGAAGTTTTCAGAATAAAGTGATAGACAAAAAAATATTATCCGGAGAATAAGAAGAAAGTAAATGAAGCATCATGAGTAAGATGTAATATATGGGTGATAATAGTAAATCAAAATATGATACGATGACAGAGTCTATAGTAAAGTGAAGAAAAATACAAGAGGTGACAGGCCTTGAGGGAATAAAAGAGTATAAGCCATAAAGTCATATCCTTATTTCGAGAAATGAGTTGGTGACTTCAACGTGATTACCAGGAGGAAAGGTTAGACCCCAGAGTAATACAAATCAGTATGGGCCAGTGAACAAGATAAAACCGAACATGAATTAGGGACCAGAGGATTTGATAATGGTCAACATCATGAGAATTTCAAAGATCGTGCTCCAACAATAATAGAATAGACAATAAACAAATAACCTTTAAAGGCCATTTAGGAAGTAGCTTATCTAAAGAAAACACTTTGAGCAGAGTTAATCTTAAGGGACTAAGTGTGCCAGTTACAGTAGGTGTCACCTTCGTGCGTAAGAAATTTAGTTATACCTGGTATAGAAGGTTACCATAGGGCGATTAAGGTTCATGGATAATGTGAAAAGACATCAAAGATGAAGAGGTAAAACAACTATAGGTAGATCGTCGTAGTACTAAATCTTAGTACTCCACTAAAGGGGGGAATATGGTGTGATATGGTATTAAGTCGGAGTTAAGCAGTTCAGTTAACTATGGAATGGTAAAGGAAGAATGTCGTAAAAACAAGAAAGGGATGATGTTGCATTTATTCAGTTCCTACAGATATGTTGCGACTCCAGAACATTATACAAGCACGACACTGGGGAGAGGTAGTAATAGTTTTCGGCCAGGATGTTATTGATAAATAAGTGTGAATGGACACTTGATACATCAGGAGCTAGTGGCGAGAGATAAGTTAAGACAAAGGATATACCCCAAGGGAGATTATGCAGAATATATATATGAGAATGGACCAACAAGTAATTAGTAGTTGATTCAGGAAGAGCCCAGTTATGGCTAGACAAGAGGTCACAGATAAATCAATAGATTATGCAAGATAAATGTAGTGAACCGCAGCATAGTGAATTCAGTCTCGCAGATGCGAGATCGCAGTCATTTGAAAAAAATTCAGATAGGAGTTGAGGCAGTTAAAGATATCTTTTTTAAGGTTTATGAAAATAAGATAGAGTGCCACTAAGGAGATAATAAAAATTTGAACTTAGAAGTAACCCTACGAGCACAAAGGCACAAAGCTATGTAACTAAGGATTATTATAGGCGAGTAAGAATAACAAAAATTTCCTTTGGGTGTACGATATAACAAGTTCGCAACTTTATAAGAGCGAGAAGGTCTCCCTAAGTACTACAATGAAAGACTAGATGAGGAAATAAGGAAGAAGGTTTCCACCTAAGCATAGTGCACTAAAGAGTAAATGATCTTGTAACAATAGTCTCACTATATTATTGTATACACTCCATA
The DNA here is from genome assembly GCF_000393655.2 of Nicotiana sylvestris. NCBI lineage: Eukaryota > Viridiplantae > Streptophyta > Magnoliopsida > Solanales > Solanaceae > Nicotiana > Nicotiana sylvestris. Next base: position 157,880,728 of record NC_091065.1, on the reverse strand, counting down.
AGAAGTGGCACCTATCATGGCTAATGAATGGAAAAAAAGTCATCAAAGGTGATGTTTGAGAGCATATGAGGTGCAGGAAATTACAGTATTCGTGGGCAATAAGACAAGCCAAGTATTCATGCAACAAGTGATAGAACAACTAGGAAAAGTAATTGCTTACATTTAAGGACAATTGAGAAGGCACGAAAGGAAATTTAGGGTGCTAGCAAGTTAAAGGAAGGTTGCGAGTAGTATAAATATATAGGTGTAGGTCGTAAGGTAAAATATTGTAGAGAAAAAATGTTTTAGGTAGATAAAAGTAAGGATATGAAAAGATGAGTGAGAAGGTGACGAAAATATGTACGTCCTCGGGAATAAACCCATCAAAACAACAAAGTTGATAGAATTTGTAAGTTATTGAAAGCTCGGTAAAGCCTGAATGAACTTAGAGGAGTCTAAGACTAGGTGCATTTAGAAGAGATGGAATGTTGCCCTGACAGTAGAATAAAGGTGTAATTGTGATAGATAAGAGGATGACGCTTAGGCCTTTGGTTGAGTAACGATTTAACGAGAAACGGATTTCATTAATTGCACGGGATTAGAATACCCCCATAAGATGAATCGTGTTGGGATTTAATGAACTACAGTTATAGAAGTATAGTATTATCCCTAGGTGGATCAGGAAAATCACTTCAGATGTTCCCCGATGAGATGTGAGCCCTAGTGATAGTGTATTATGTAAGAGGTTGTAAGTTATCAGTGATAGATTATAGATCAATATTAAGGTGAATAAACAATATATGGGTACAAGTTCCAAAGTACGAGATGAGATTTGTTTGTCATTCTTAAGATGAATAATAATGAGGAAGCACTAAAGGACTTAGATTTATACATATAGAATAAGCAGCAAGAGAGTAACCTGGAGTTGGGTAGCAAACCTCGGTAATAATAAATCGAAGTATGGTTTATGGTATAGTATAACATACCTAGATGTATTAAATCCATAAGGATAGATATACAAGGCTATGAAACAAGAGATAGCAATAGTCTTAAGTTCAATAAAGTACCAAGCAAAAGACATCAGTACACTTATAGATGCCTAGAGGGACAGCTTGTCATAATTTTGTATATGTTCATAAAGTGAGGCTTAGAGATTGGCTAAAAGATGGAGGAAAAAGGGAAGAAGAGTCACTAGGCGCTTATACAAGGACACAGTTGTACATAATGCATGACATAAGGTAGCAAATGTTACGATATTGGAAGAATTCCAACCACATGTCATGGCGTGAGAAAGAGGCCTAAAGGGGGGAATGGCCAAGCGTTTGGATTTATTCACAAAACACTTGCTTAGATGGAAAGATGAGCATTAAAGTATTTGTAAGAGCTACAGTTTATGAAGATTATCAATATTTTCAAATCAGGCAGAGAAATATAAGCATTTTAATACCTTCATTAATGACAGAGGTATGTACAATTGGCCACACCAATCTCAGTTATGTTCTATGGGAGCTAACAGATATTATTTAAGAGAAAGATGAGATATCAGGATCCAGTTGGAGTTAGAGTAACCCAAAAATTATGAATGGGTTGTTATTATTAACTAATGTTTCTAAAAGATGGTGCAAATATGGTAATAGATCTCCTTGTAAGACACCCAGATGGTGAATCCTAGAGTAGTACAATTAGATATGAATACTAGAATATTCAGAAATTTCAGAAGATAGGCAGTGGGATCCTAGAAGGGACAAATATTTACCTTAGCATGACTATAGCCCCGAGTAAAAAAATGTTAGGCATTCCAAAGAGCCAGTGAGATGAAGCTAGGGGGGCTAAAAGGGAAAGAACTTTTTGTTGAAGTTTTCAGAATAAAGTGATAGACAAAAAAATATTATCCGGAGAATAAGAAGAAAGTAAATGAAGCATCATGAGTAAGATGTGATATATGGGTGATAATAGTAAATCAAAATATGATACGATGACAGAGTCTATAGTAAAGTGAAGAAAAATACAAGAGGTGACAGGCTTTGAGGGAATAAAAGAGTATAAGCCATAAAGTCATATCCTTATTTCGAGAAATGAGTTGGTGACTTCAACGTGATTACCAAGAGGAAAGGTTAGACCCCAGAGTAATAAAAATCAGTATGGGCCAGTGAACAAGATAAAACCGAACATGAATTAGGGACCAGAGGATTTGATAATGGTCAACATCATGAGAATTTCAAAGATCGTGCTCCAACAATAATAGAATAGACAATAAACAAATAACCTTTAAAGGCCATTTAGGAAGTAGCTTACCTAAAGAAAACACTTTGAGCAGAGTTAATCTTAAGGGACTAAGTGTGCCAGTTACAGTAGGTGTCACCTTCGTGCGTAAGAAATTTAGTTATACCTGGTACAGAAGGTTACCATAGGGCGATTAAGGTTCATGGATAATGTGAAAAGACATCAAAGATGAAGAGGTAAAACAACTATAGGTAGATCGTCGTAGTACTAAATCTTAGTACTCCACTAAAGGGGGGAATATGGTGTGATATGGTATTAAGTCGGAGTTAAGCAGTTCAGTTAACTATGGAATGGTAAAGGAAGAATGTCGTAAAAAAAAGAAAGGGATGATGTTGCATTTATTCAGTTCCTACAGATATGTTGCGACTCCAGAACATTATACAAGCACGACACTGGGGAGAGGTAGTAATAGTTTTCGGCCAGGATGTTATTGATAAATAAGTGTGAATGGACACTTGATGCATCAGGAGCTAGTGGCGAGAGATAAGTTAAGACAAAGGATATACCCCAAGGGAGATTATGCAGAATATATATATGAGAATGGACCAACAAGTAATTAGTAGTTGATTCAGGAAGAGCCCAGTTATGGCTAGACAAGAGGTCACAGATAAATCAATAGATTATGCAAGATAAATGTAGTGAACCGCAGCATAGTGAATTCAGTCTCGCAGATGCGAGATCGCAGTCATTTGAAAAAAATTCAGATAGGAGTTGAGGCAGTTAAAGATACCTTTTTTAAGGTTTATGAAAATAAGATAGAGTGCCACTAAGGAGATAATAAAAATTTGAACTTAGAAGTAACCCTACGAGCACAAAGTCACAAAGCTATGTAACTAAGGATTATTATAGGTGAGTAAGAATAACAAAAATTTCCTTTGGGTGTACGATATAACAAGTTCGCAACTTTATAAGAGCGAGAAGGTATCCCTAAGTACTACAATGAAAGACTAGATGAGGAAATAAGGAAGAAGGTTTCCACCTAAGCATAGTGCGCTAAAGAGTAAATGATCTTGTAACAATAGTCTCACTATATTATTGTATACACTCCATAAGAAGTGGCACCTATCATGGCTAATGAATAGAAAAAAAATCATCAAAGGTGATGTTTGAGAGCATATGAGGTGCAGGAAATTACAGTATTCGTGGGCAATAAGACAAGCCAAGTATTCATGCAACAAGTGATAGAACAACTAGGAAAAGTAATTGCTTACATTTAAGGACAATTGAGAAGGCACGAAAGGAAATTTAGGGTGCTAGCAAGTTAAAGGAAGGTTGCGAGTAGTATAAATATATAGGTGTAGGTCGTAAGGTAAAATATTGTAGAGCAAAAATGTTTTAGGTAGATAAAAGTAAGGATATGAAAAGATGAGTGAGAAGGTGACGAAAATATGTACGTCCTCGGGAATAAACCCATCAAAACAACAAAGTTGATAGCATTTGTAAGTTATTGAAAGCTCGGTACAGCCTGAATGAACTTAGAGGAGTCTAAGACTAGGTGCATTTAGAAGAGATGGAATGTTGCCCTGACAGTAGAATAAAGGTGTAATTGTGATAGATAAGAGGATGACGCTTAGGCCTTTGGTTGAGTAACGATTTAACGAGAAAGGGATTTCATTAATTGCACGGGATTAGAATACCCCCATAAGATGAATCATGTTGGGATTTAATGAACTACAGTTATTGAATTATAGTATTATACCTAAGTGGATCAGGAAAATCACTTCAGATGTTCCCCGATGAGATGTGAGCCCTAGTGATAGTGTATTATGTAAGAGGTTGTAAGTTATCAGTGATAGATTATAGATCAATATTAAGGTGAATAAACAATAGATGGGTACAAGTTCCAAAGTACGAGATGAGATTTGTTTGTCATTCTTAAGATGAATAATAATGAGGAAGCACTAAAGGACTTAGATTTATACATATAGAATAAGCAGCAAGAGAGTAATCTGGAGTTGGGTAGCAAACCTCGGTAATAATAAATCGAAGTATGTTTTATGGTATAGTATAACATACCTAGATGTATTAAATCCATAAGGATAGATATACAAGGCTATGAAACAAGAGCTAGCAATAGTCTTAAGTTCAATAAAGTACCAAGCGAAAGACATCAGTACACTTATAGATGCCTAGAGGGACAGCTTGTCATAATTTTGTATATGTTCATAAAGTGAGGCTTAGAGATTGGCTAAAAGATGGAGGAAAAAGGGAAGAAGAGTCGCTAAGCGCTTATACAAGGACACAGTTGTACATAATGCATGACATAAGGTAGCAAATGTTACGATATTGGAAGAATTCCGACCACATGTCATGGCGTGAGAAAGAGGCCTAAAGGGGGGAATGGCCAAGCGTTTGGATTTATTCACAAAACACTTGCTTAGATGGAAAGATGAGCATTAAAGTATTTGTAAGAGCTACAGTTTATGAAACTGATAAGCGCATCAATCAACATTCGAGGATAAATGTTCAAAAGGGGGGGAATGATGTTACACCCCAAGTTTTCATAAGTGAGAGTACGCCGTAAGTCATTGATGTACGTTTGGAAATGAGATTATATTTGGAAGCAAATAAAGTAAGTTAATCATGCTACATTGGAGGTTAAAAATATTTAAGATCATGAATAACAGGTACCAAGAGGGTTGGAAATTTTAGAAGCTAAACCAACTGAAGAAAATAAGTTTCGTCGAAAGTCGACAAGTTTGGAATGTTATAACATGTACTTTGGGGTGAGACTAGGGTTATTAACATGATAAGGAGGTTATTATATGAGTTATTTTAGTCGTATGATATTCATTTTCTACATTTTGAAGGCAAGCAAGTTGTGGAACAAGAGTCGGCAAAGGTCATCACAAGTTACATTCATAAATTTGCTGATTTTTAGGTCAAATGTATCTGAGAATTTCTCCAAATAAACTTGGAATCATGGGTGTTCTACCTGCCAAATTGAATATCTACGAGTCTAGTTTCTAACTCATTAAACCGTTTGTCAATACGACATTGGAGTAGAGAGATATTCGTGTTTTCGCGAGACCGCACAAGCAGCTCCCAATGGGACCCACTTAGGCGGTGGTTGACCTACTTCAATTTATAAACGATTTGGACGCCTATTTTTGCTCATTTGTCAACTGAAATTCATCTCCAAACTTATCCTAACCCTCCTAAACATATACCATAAGGGTTTGAAGTGATTACACCATATTTCAACATAAAAACTTAGTTCTAGTGAAGAACAACACCTCTTTGAGGTTGTGTTGTCATTGAGGATTGTTGTGGGCTGTATTTGGAGGAAATTCCAAGTTGTTGCTGCTGTCTAAGGTGAGTATAACAGCCTACTAATTGTGCTTAAGCTTTCTTGTATGTTGTTTAAGTTGTTAGGATGATAAACTACAAGATAATATTTGGATTAGCTTAAGTCACTTCTATGGTGTTGTATTGCCATTGAGGGTTGTTGTAAGCTGAATATAACTTGGATTTCGACTTGACGTTACTGTAGGAGGTATGTGTATTGTTTTCTTGCATGTTCTTAAGGTTATCTTGATATTGATTAAGTTAAATGGATGGATTAGACATGAACTAGCGAATAAAGTTACTAATTGAAGATAGTTGGAGTTGTGGAGTGTTTCCTTTGTTATAAATATATGGTATAAGGATGGAATCATTGATGAATGACTTAGTTATCATGTTAATGATACTTTTAAGTTAATTTAAGAAGTCTATAAGGGGTGATATGGGTTATACAGATTCCAATTGGAGCTTACCGCTCGTCGTGAAGTAGTTGTGACTAGCTGTTGTTATATGGTGTCTTGTTATTGACATTTATATATTGATGGATTTATCTAGTTGTTGTTGTTGGTATATGGTATTGGTGGAGGCCCTTGTTACAAGGGAGATGTTCCCCATACTTAGGTAAATGAGCTACTAGATTAAGTTATAGACTTAGCCTTTGCTCAGCACTGATTTTGAATCTCCTTATACTATGATAGATTGAGTTGACTTGTTTGCAGAGTTTCTTGGAAGGGATTAAGGACTCAATGGGTTTAAGGTATGTTAAGGCACTTTCTTCTTTCTTTTGGCATGATCTAAAATGAAATGAACATAAACGATACGCTATTTCATAATGACTCTATTCCTAGCAACTAAGGTTGTCCATGTTGTTCTTTCCTTATAAAATTATTCTAAATAAGTGTGTATGATCCTTAAATCCTACTAAGGTTCATATTGATGGTAGGGGTGTCCATAATGTTCTTAAGTCACTCCAAAAGGTTTAGAACGTGATTCCATGAGTCAATCATGCATTATATATATGTATCTATTTTACTCTACCGAGCTGCACTATAGTCGGTCGGGTACGACACCTATTGTGCAACCACTGATCAGTTGGGTTATACCGACTTCACGTGGCCGGGTACGATTCTACCGAGCCTTACGATGGCCGGGTATGTTTTTACCAAGTCCTCTTTGAGGCCGGGTACGATATGATGATGATGATACCCACAGAGGCGAATGTTTTTAAAAAGTTTATGTATATATATGTATTATGCATTTCATATCGGGAGCCCCCAGAGGCACTCAGATGTTACATGTTGTATCTCATCTATCTCTCTTTATATTACTATTCTTGTGTATAATTTCCTGCCTTACATACTCGGTACTTTATTCGTACTGACGTCCCTTTTTCTTGGGGACGTTGCGTTTTATGCCCGCAGGTCCCGATTGATAGGTTGACAGTCCTCCTAGTAGGCTATCAGCTCAGCGAAGGTGTTGGTGCACTCCACTTGCTCCGGAGTTGCCTAATTTGTCAGTATACTTTGGATATATATTGATTGGTATGGCGGGGCGCTGTCCCAACCTTTATGATTTTATGTACTCTTAGATGCTTGTAGACAAATGTCTGGTGTATGGATACTTGTATGGCCTTGTCACCCTATGTTTTGAGTTTACAAATGGTCATGTCGGCCTTATAGGCTTGTATGTCACATATATAAGTTTGTATATCATGTTGGGTCTTCATATGTTGAGTATTCCCGTAGGTTTTATTCTTGTTATCTCATGATAGGTTTTCTGGCACATTTATTCATGATAGTATGATAAGAAAGATATGTTACGTTGGCACTCGGTTGAGTAAGTCACCGGGTGCCAGTCGCGGCCCTTCGGTTTGGGTCATGACAGTATCACCTTGGGGTTCTCCTATCTTGTTTGTGAAGAAGAAGAAGGATGGTTCTATGCGTATGTGCATTGATTATCGCCAGTTGAACAAAGTTACAGTAAAGAACCGTTATCCTTTGCCTCATATTGATGATTTGTTTGACCAGCTTTAAGGTGCATGAGTGTTTTCTAAGATTGACTTGTGTTTAGGGTACCATTATTTGAAGATTCGAGAGCCAGATATCCCGAAGACTGCTTTCAGGACTCGATATGGTCATTACAAGTTCCTTGTTATGTCATTTGGGCTGACCAATGCCCTAGCATCCTTTATGAATTTGATGCACAGTGTGTTCCGGCCATATCTTGACTCATTCGTCATTGTCTTTATTGATGATATTCTAGTGTATTCCCGGGGTCAGGAAGATCATGAGCAACACCTGAGGATAGTGCTCCAGACTTTGAGAGAGAAGAAGTTATATGCTAAGTTCTCGAAATATGAGTTTTGGTTGGATTCCATGGCATTCTTGGGCCATGTGGTTTCTAATGAGGGAATAAAGGTGGATCCAAAGAAAGTGGAGGCAGTGTAGAGTTGGCCCAGACCATCCTCAACTATAGAGATATGTAGTTTTCTTGGCTTGGCAGGTTATTACTGTCGTTTTGTTGAGGTGTTTTCATCGATTGCATCCCCTATGACTAGGTTGACTCAGAAGGGTACTCCGTTCTAGTGGATGTAAGAGTGTGAGGCGAGCTTTCAGAAGCTCAAGACAGCTTTGACTGCAGCCCCAATTCTGATATTGCCTACAGGTTCGAGGTCTTATACTATCTATTATGATGCCTCGAGGATTGGCCTTGGAGCGATATTGATGTAGGACGGTAGGGCGATTGCCTACACATCCAGACAGTTGAAGGTATATGAGAAGAATTATCATGTCCATGACCTTGAGTTAATTGCCATTGTTCATGCCTTGAAGATCTGGCGTCATTATTTGTATGGTGTGCCTTGTGAAATTTATACTGATCATCGGAGTTTGCAGCACCTGTTCAAGTAAAAGGATCTAAATTTGTGCCAGAGGAGGTGGTTAGAGTTGCTGAAGGACTATTATATCACCATTTTGTATCACTGGGCAAGGCCAATGTGGTGGCCGATGCTTTGAGTCACCGGGCAGAGAGTTTGGGGAGTTTGGCTTATTTAACAACATCGGAGAAGCCTATGGCGATGAATTTTCAGGTCTTAGCCAGTAAGTTTGTGAGATTAGATCTTTCGGAGCCCAGTCGGGTTCTAGCTTGCGTGGTTTCTCGGTCTTTATTATTTGATCGTATCAGGGAGCGTCAGTTTGATGACCCTCATTTGCTTGTCCTCAAGGACAAGGTTCAACATGGTGATTCCATAGATGTGACTATTGGTGATGATAGGGTATTGAGGATGTAGGGTCAGATTTGTGTACCCAATGTTGATGGACTTCAGGAGTTGATTCTAGAGGAGGCCCATAGTTTGCAATATTTCATTCATCTGGGTGCCACGAAGATGTACCAAGATTTGAGGCAGCACTATTGGTGGAGGCTGATGAAGAAAGATATAGTTGGGTTTGTAGCTTGGTGCCTCAGTTTTCAACAGGTGAAGTTTGAGCACCAGAGACGGGGTGGGTTGCTTCAGCAGATAGAGATTCCGAAGTGGAAGTGGGAGCGGATTACCATGGACTTTGTAGTTGGGATCCAACGGACTTTGAAGAAGTTTGATTCCATTTGGGTGATTGTGGATCGGCTGACCAAGTCTTCTCATTTCATTCCTGTGTGTACTACATATTCTTTAGAGCGTCTAGCAGAGATTTATATCCGGGAGATTGTTCGTCTGCATGTTATTACAGTTTCCATCATTTCAGATAGAGGTACTTAGCTCACATCACGGTTCTGGAGGGCTATACAACATGAGTTGGGTACTCAGGTGGAGTTGAGTTCATCATTTCCCCCTCAGATGGACGGATAGTCCGAGCCCACTATTCAGATTCTTGAGGATATGCTCTGCGCGTGTGTGATTGAGTTTGGAGGGTCTTGGGATCATTTCTTTCCACTTGCGGAGTTTCCTTACAACAACAACTATCGGTCCGACATTCAGATGGCACCGTATGAGGCTTTATATGGTAGGCGGTATAGATCCCTGGTGGGTTAGTTTGAGCCGGGTGAGGCTAGATTATTGGGCACAGACTTGGTTCAGGATGCTTTGGAAAAGGTTAAGGTGATTCAGGATAGACTCTGTACAGCCCAGTCCAGATAGAAGAGCTACGCAGACCAGAAGGTTCGTGATGTTTCCTATATATGGTTGGAGAGCAGGTTCTGCTTCGGGTTTCACCTATGAAGGGCGTTATGAGATTTTAGAAGAAATAGAAGTTGAGTCCGAGGTTTATTAGCCCTTTTGAGATATTGAGGCGTGTTGGGGAGGTTGCTTATGAGCTTGCCTTACCTCCCAGCTTGGTAGGAGTTCATCTAGTATTTCATGTTTTGATGCTCTGGAGGTATCATGGTGATCCATCGCATGTGTTTGATTTTAGTTCAGTCCAGTTGGACAAGGATCTATATTATGTTGAGGAGCCCGTGACAATATTAGACAGGCAGGTTAGAAAGCTAAGGTCAAAGAACATTGCATCAGTGAAGGTTCAGTGGCGGGGTCAGCTGGTCGAGGAGGCGACCTGGGAGACCGAGCAGGATATGCGCAGCTGTTACCCTCATCTTTTTACTACTTCAGGTATGTCTCCATGCTCGTTCGAGGACGAACGAATGTTAAGTGTGGGAGGATGTAATGACCCAGTCGATCGTTTTAAGAATTTATGCCCCGATCCCCTATTAACTACTTTCCCTGTGTCTGTTTCTACTATTCTGATTCGCTGGGATGTTTAGTTTTGAGTTTCGGAGTGTTTTGGGACACTTAGTCCCTAAATGAGAGTTTAAGCTTTAAAATTTAGACCATAGTTGGAGCAGTGTGAATACGGTCTCGGAATGGAATTTCGTCGGTTCCGTTAGCTCCGTTGGGTGATTTCGGGCTTAGGGGCATGTTCAGATCGTGTTTTGGAGGTCCGTAGCTTATTTAGGCTTGAAATGCCGAAAGTTAAATTTTTGAAGTTTCTGGTTCAGTAGTGAGATTTCGATATCGGGGTCAGAATGGAATTTCGGAAGTTGGAGTAGCTCCGTAGTGTTGAAACAAGTTTGAATGATATTCTAGGATTGGTTGGCATGTTTGGTTGAGGTCCCGGGGGCTTCGGGTGTGTTTCGGATGCTCAACGGACCATTTTTGGACTTGGAGAAGGATCAGATTTTTGCTAGTTTTTGTTGCAGACTTTTCTTCATCGGGATCGCATGAGGAGGCTCCCGATCATGAAGGCTTGGATGAGGCAGAAGGGATTTTGTTCTACGCAATCGCGGGAAGCAGAGTGTGAACACGTAGTAAAAGTAGGAGTTGAATCGCAAGTGCGTGGGCTACGCCGTGTTTGCGAATAGGAAGAAGTGAGGCAGCTGAAGAGTTGAAGATTTTCTCTTCGCGATCGCGTAGAGCTGAGCAGTGCAACATCGCGATCGCGTAGGGTTTATCGCGACCGCGTAGGTTTATTTTGGGTGTAATCGATGTTGCTCTTCGTGATTGCGTGGGAGTTTCCGCAATCGCGATTAAGGACGCGTCTGGGTAGATCATAAAGTTAAAAATCAAGGGTTTTGAGTTCATATCACAAAAATAGAATTGAGAGCTCGGTAGGAGATGAATTTTGGAGATATTTTCGGAGGGAGTTTGTGGGTAATGATTCTTAACTCCTTTTTGCTTATAACCCATTAATATAATCATGAATTCATCATCTAATTTTGGATTTGGGGCTGAGAAATTGGCGAAAATTTTGGAAAAGTTCTTAGACAAAAAAATCGAGTTTTGATTGGGGATTTGACATTGGATTTGGATAATTTTGGTATGGATAGATTCGTGAGAGTATGAGGATTATGAAAATGTAAAATTTACCCGATTCCGAGACGTGGGACTGAGGGGCGTTTTGGTCATTTTACCTAATTTCGAGTATTAGCTTATAATTGTTTTGTAGAATCAGTTACTTGAAGCGTTATATACATTATGCAACTGATTTGAATAGATTTGGTCCATTTGGAGTCGATTACTCGTGGCAAGAACGTGGTTTCAGATTGATTTTGAGTCGGTTTGAGGTAAGTGGTTTGTCTAACCTTGTGTGGGGGATTTCTCCTTAGGTTTTGGTATTGTTGATATTTGAAATGCCTTGTATGTGAGGTGACAAGTGAGTACTTGTGCTAATTGTTGAAAATTCGATTTTTCACTAAGTAATTAAGATTGAGTTTCTTCTCCTGTTATTACTACTTGCAATTTAAGCATGTTGTTAGCTTAGAGGAGCATGTCTAAGTGACTTAATTGTTTTATTTTCTCAAACTGCTTTACCTGAATTCTGTGCAACATGCTAGCCTAGAATTTTCTGTTTGTCTTGATATGAAATTGACATTTGCTAAATATTCTTCATGTTGCTACTGTGTATTTACATTTGGGACTACGGATGTGGGATTTCGGTAGATCCCCCCTCCCTTGTCTCTTTATTTGGGACTACAGATGTGGAATTCCAGTAGATCCCCTACACAGTTATATGGAACTACGGGACTGCACCCGATAGATTTTTCCAGTACTGGATATTTATATTTGGGACTACGGATCGGGATTCTAGTAGATCCCCGCGCATTGATAGTTAGACTATGGGACGGGATCCTGGGAGATCCTTCAGATATATATGATGGACTAAGGGACAGTATCTTGGGAGATCCACTGGATAGTTGTAATTGAGACTACAGGACGATATCTTCGAAAGTATCCCGGTTGTTATCTCTGTGTTGAGTTATATTTCCTTTCCGTGATTATTTTGTCTCTGTTCTAGTTGTTGTTGTTCTTTCTATTCTATGTTATTTCTTACTGTTGCACTTAATTATACTGTCTTATTCTACACTGTTATACCTTGTATTTTATTTAACCTCAGTAGGACCCTGACCTACCCCGTCAGTACCCGGCCGAGGTTAGGCTTGGCACTTACTGAGTACCGCTGTGGTGCACTCATGCCCTTTCTACGCATGTTTTTCATGTGCAGATCCATGTACTTCCACTCAATCTTATCATCCTTGAGGCGGGTCACTTCTATAGAGACTTTGAGGTATATTTGCCGCGTCCGCAGACCGATGAGTCCCTTTTTATCTTCTGTAATATTATAGCCCTTCTATTTTTTCTTTTTGTTAGACATTTCTGGAGTTAGAACTTCTTATGTATCTCTTATCTTGTGATTCATGGGGTTCCAGATTTTGGGAAGTATTAGGTTGAGATTCTTGTACTGTTATATGCCAGTCGGCATCTTAAACGCTATTTCAGTTGTTATTTCGGTTTTATATTATTTTTCTTTCCGCAAATTATTCTTTTTTCCGCTTTTGTTAGGCTTACCTAGTCGTATAGACTAGGTACCGTCATGATAGTTCACGGAGGGTGAACTGGCGTCGTGACAGTACCGGTGCCCGTCGCGGCCCCTTGGTTTGGGTTGTGATAGATAAAAACAAAACTTTTTGCCTTAAAAGTTAAATTTAGTTGACTTCGGTCAATGTATTAAGTAAACAGACTCGGATCCATATTTTGACAATTCCGATAGGTTCGTATCGAAATTTGGGACCTACGCGTATGCCCGGAATCAAATTCTGAGGTCCATAGCTCGAGATATGAATTTTTGTTGAAAATTGAAAGACTGAAAATTAAATGGTTTTAAGAATTTGGTTAATGTTTGGTCTCGTTGTTATTGGATCCGTATTTTGGTTTCGGGGCTTGGTACATGTCCATTATAAAACTTAAGACTTATCTGTGAAATTTGGTGAGAAACGAATTTGGTTTGACGTGATTCGGACATCAAGTTGTGAAAATAGAAGTTTTAAAGCTTTCTTGAAAATTTATTCGATTTGTGTTCAATTCGTAGTTCTAAGAGTTATTTTGGTGATTTGATCACGCGACTAAGTTCGCATGATATTTTAGAACTTGTGTGCATGTTTGGTTCGGAGCCTCGAGGGCTCGAGCGAGTTTCAGATAAGCTACAGGATGTTTTGAACTTAGAAAATCTAGTATTTGCTGCAGTTGGTGTTCTGGTGTGTTCTTCTTCGCGTTCGCTAAGGTACTCTCGCAAACGCGAAGAGTCAACTGGTCGGGGTGGAGTTTTCTTCTTCGTGAACGCGAAGGCTGGGTCGCAAATGCGGAGCGATGGGGGCTTTGCCCTTCGCGAATGTGAACCGCTGAACGCAAACGTGAAGCATTAGGGACCTATGGAGGGGTCAGTCTTTCCATCACCGCGAACGCGAGCACGGGCTTGCGAACGCGCAGGCTAGGGGGCGTAGCCTTCGCAAACGTGATGAGGGATTCGCGATCGTGTAAGCCTAGCAGGCGTTGCTCTTCGTGAACGCGATGAACACTGTCGTCCAGCTATTAAACAATCCCATTACGGGATTTAAGCCCTTCTTTCAAATTTTCAAAAGCTAGAAAGCCTAGAGACGATTCTTCCAAGATATTTTCTTCCCAAAAGAATTGGTAAGTGATTCTAAACTACGTTTTTTCAATTATCCATTTCATTTCATGAATTTTCAACCTATAATCTAGAGTGTTCATGGTAGAATTAGGAATTCTTTTGGTAGAAACTAGGGATTTGAAAAATTGGGGATTTAGACCTCAAATTGAGGTCGGATTTCAAACCCAATTATAAATTTGCGCTCGTGGGTGAATGTGTAAATGGATTTTGGTCTGAACCTTGGTTTTTGACCAAGCGGGTCTGGGGTCGATTTTTGACTTTTTGGGGGAAAGTTTGGGAATTCTAAATTTATGCATTTGTAGTTGATTCCTTTAGCAATATTTGATGTTATCGAGTTAATTGTGGCTAGATACGAGTGGTTTGGAGGCGAATTCTAAAGGAAAGGCCCCAGTAGAGCTTTAAATTGACCGCAGAACGAGGTAAGTGTCGTCGTTAACCTTGACTTAAGGGATTTGGTCTTAATTGCCTATTTGCTAAGTGTTTTAATGTTGGGTACAACGTATAGGTGAGGTGACGAGTACCCATGCGTTGTTGCGGGTTATAGTATGCAGGTGGGTTTTATTCTCGTAATTATTGTTTTCCTTGATCATATTATCCATGGTTAGACTAGTTAATCGTTATGTTGATCATTCTTATCATGTTTACAGACTTTGGTATTGATTGACTATTGACTCAAGGTTGAGGTTGGTATTATGGAATCAAATGTCAAAGTAAGACTTGTTCTTGTTATTTCTATCTCCTTATGGTTATTGTTCACTATTTTGATAAGGGAGAGTGTTAATGCGCGAAGGGTGATGCCGGGTGTTGTGAGTGTTAATGCACGCAGGGTGATGTCGGGTGTTGTGAGTGTGGGTGATGCCATGCCACATTGTGAGTGTTAATGCACGAAGGGTGATGTTGTGCCATGTTATTAGAGTTAATGCACAAAGGGTGATGTCGTACCGTTTCTATTAATTATCTGGTGAGACTGAGAGTAAAAGTATGAAGGGTGATGTCGTGTGTTTTCCCTTACTATGTTTACTTGTTATTATTGGTTCAAGGTATATTGATTGATCAAGTTTTCTTTACTGTTGTGATTCTCTATCTTGTAATTCCCTCAGCATGTCCCCCTCCCGATTTTATCTGTCTCTCTTTTACTTGCCATTACTTTGTACATATACTATTAAGTTGTACATGTTTATTATATAGGTGTCATGTCTTAGCCTCGTCACTACTTCGTCAAGGTTAGACTTGGAACTTACCAGTATATGTGGTCGATTGTATTGATATTACACTGCACTTCTGTGAAGATTTTTGTATTGGTCCAGTTGATCGAGAGGCATAGCAGCTCGGATCGGACCACTGAAAACTCAAGGTAGCTCTGTCGGTGTTTACAGACCTTGAAGTGCCCATCTATCTTCTGTTTACTATTTCTTTTGTTCAAACAGTCATACTTCGTTTAGACTTTTATTTGTAGTAAATCCTAAAATGTTCGTGAATTTTGTGAATCCAGATCCGGGTGGTAGTAAATATTGAAGTTTTTTTTATAATATTTCGCAAACTCTGTCTTAGCTTCTATTTAGTTTAATTATGATTGTGCTCATTATTTAAAAATTGGCTGAAGTTGAGTTGTGAATTCTCTAACGTTGGCTTGCCTAGCAAGTGAAAAGTTAGGCGCCATCACTGCCCGACGGTGGAAATTTCAGGTCGTGACATAAGGTTAAACCAGAATCAAATCGTGCTACTAATTTTAACTAAGAGAGAAAATTTATTCTGAACAAACTTGCTTTAATTTTGTTATTGATCAAAGAAGAAAAATAAATTTTTGATATAACAGGCTTAGAGCAAGTTCTAAAATATAATTGTGGGAGTAAATAAAAATTTGATATAAAAGAAAGAAAATAAAATGTTAATGTACATTTTAACATACACAAAAAAGAAAAGTAAACTTATGATATCTAGTTTGGTATACACATATCAATATATTATATATTGCGATACACACACTATAATTATTTTTTGTTGTGATACACATTGATAGAGACATCAATAAATTTTAAATAACTATATATATATATATATATATATATATATATATATATATATATATATATAATTTATATTTTATATATACAAAAAAAGAAAATTTTAATATATATGTTGATATACACATTATTATTAATATACATTTATTGACTACTTGGAACCAATAAATATAACTAGGGATTTTTTCTCTTAATTATATAGGTACATTATCATACTATGCCAAAATCCCAAAAATAATGTTGGAAGTTGGAAGCTAATAGGTACATCGTTGGCATCAACACTCATGGTTCTACCTATTTTGGTGTCCCAAATCTCTACATGCCCATATCTTAACTATCATTTTCTTTTGTAGTTTTTAAAAAAAAAAATTAATTTGATGTTTGTACCCCGCTTTGAGTCGCTCCGATTAATTTTAATTCGTACTGCATAAAGTTCATTAAAATGTGAAATGCACCTACTAGAATTTTTTTCCATTCTTCAAGCTCGACCAAGACCGATTAAGGATAAAGAATTCTTATCCATACCACTATAACTGTCATTTCTAGATAATTACATAAAAGAAGTAGGATTCTTGAACCTAGAAAAGGATTCAATAAAATCAAAATAATTGAATGAAGAGCCGTGTAAAGCGAAAATCTCATATACAATACTATGGATTGATAGTAAAAATCACCTGTTAATACTATTACCCAAAAAGACCAAACTCGGTTACGAAGTAATCCTATTTGATAGTATGATCGCACTTCATATATCTTTTCCTTTAATCTTTATGATATGTGATGACCCGAAAGGTGATTTTGTGTTTTAGAGCTCAATTTTGTACTTTTAAACCTTAAAATCTCCTTTGACCCTCCTCGCGTTACGTTCACAGTCCTAGCGTATTTCTGGAAAGATTTTATATTAAAAGCTGTTGAAAATAAGAAATTTTGCATTAAAACTTCATTTGAGTTGACTTCGGTCAACATTTTTGATAAACGAACCCGAATTCATATTTTGACAGTCCCGGTGAGTTCGTATCGAGATTTGGGACTCGGGCGTATGCCCGGAAATGAAATCGGAAATCCCTAGCCCGAGATATCGGACTTTGTTGAAATTTAAAAATTAAAGGCTTAATGAATTTGAAAGGTTTGACCCATAGTTGACTTTTTGGATATCGGGTCCGTATTTTAGTTCCGGAACCTGGTATAGGTCCAATATCACATTTATGACTTGTTTGTGAAATTTGGTGAGAAACGGAGTTGGTTTGACGTGATTGGGACGTCTGGTTGAGAAAATAGAAATTTTAAAGTGTTCTTGAGAATTTCATTTGATTTAGTGCTAAATTTGTAGTTCTAGGTGCTATTTTGGCGATTCGATCGTTCGAGCAAGTTCGTATGATATTTTTAGACTTTTGTGCATTTTTGGTTTGGAGCCCCGAGGACTCGGGTGAGTTTTGGATAGGCTACCGAGTGTCACACCTCCTTTTTGCGCGCCCGCCCCGAAGGGTTAAAATGCGCGGGTGGAGTTTTTCCAATTTAAGTGACAATATTCGAAATGGGATTATTTATTTAATTCAGAGTCGCCACTTGGGAAAGGTTTGGTTTTTGGTGTCCCAAGTCACCGGTTTATCTTGAATCCCAAATCGAGGAAATTTTCGACTTTTCCAAATGAAGTCTGCGAACCAGAAATTCTAAGTAAGGAATTCTGTTGACCCGAGGGAAGGTGTTAGGCACCCTCGAATCCCGTGGTTCTAGCACGGTCGCTTAAATTGTTATAATGGCTAAATATCTGATTTAAATACATGTTGTGACTTATGTGCTTTTATTAAGTTTAAACCCGCTTTTATTATTATCATTTATTTTATAGAATTACAACGTCGTGAAAATGCATCTCGAACCACGTCACAATCAATGCACCCGTAGTTGTTAACACATTTTGACTCCGTTGAGACTTGGATTTGGGTCACATCAATGTGCACCCGATTTTTTAAGAATATAATTTACTAAAGTCGCGCCTAAAGAATCTAAACGCGTTATTATCTTTGGGGAAGGCAGTGGAATTCACTAAACAGTCCGTCCCAAATTCTAAGTATTTATCATGATCAATTATTGAGGGCCCCGCAATTTGCATTTTATTCGGCGAGGCTCGTCTCATTATTTTAGAAGGGTACCCTACAATGGCTACATTTCTACTACGTTTATCTTTAAAGAGAAGGACGATGCCGAACTTTGCTTGTTTGAACAAATACAGACTGAATCCTTATTATATTTGCCGAACCTAAACTTGTTTGATTACCTGATTGATTGTTCATGAGGTGAGGGTTACCTCGTGCTTTGTCTTCATCGAGTGAATACGCTTATTAATTTGCTAAATGAGATTTCAACAAACTAACAACATATATTGAGTTATGTTTAAAGACCTCCAAGTTCCATTTTAACACTCTAACCTATTTGAAATTGATAAAACGAAATCGGTTGTTTATTAGGAAAATTACTACTAAATGAACTCAAAACGACTATTAGTTTCTCTCAACAATCATCACATTATTTCGAAACAAAGAATCTATACCGAAACCCGATATAGAACTTATATTGGAGCACATAATCTGACAGGAAAGTTGGCCTTCATATCCAAACTCTTAATGTGACTGCGTGAGGGTTTGTTTGGGATACATTTATCTCGGACCTAGTACCATAGATTTGTCAATCCAGTGGTCTAGGCAAAATACATACAAGTACTTACCATGACTCTATGTTATACAATCATAACTAAATCAAGCAAGTGTTATACTGAACTGAATGTATACTACATCAAGCATGCTGTCATACTGTCATTACTGTTGAGCCATGCTATCTAACAGTTCATTTTAAACAGAATGTATGCTAGTTTATACAGAATATTTGCAGTTTGTAGTAAAATACAGGCCCAACTAACATTCGAACTATCTTTTTACACCAATGCTATAACATAAACTGGTGTTCATTTCTTTATTTCTGCTTCAACTTCAAACTTTCAACAATACATGGTTCAAAGGTTGTGTACCTGGGAATATTTGCAATTGAAGAAGAGGGCAATCAGTAGAGTAACAATGAACAAATGCAGCAGCAGTAACAGCACTAACAGTAGCAGCAGGGCAGTATAGCAACAGCACCAAGAAACAGAAGAATAACAACCACAACTCACAAAACAAATGGAGTGAGATCAACCCCAACTGGACCAAACTTTCGAGTAGAACAAACAACAAACAAGCAGACTCAGTTGTGAGAAATCAGTGTTTGCACAAAACAGGTCCAGATTTAGTGAAGTCAGAAACAAAAGGAAAGGAAGCAACTTCTGGTTTTGTTTGTCTGAATTATCAGACAAAAAATTCTTTTCCAGTTTTCTGTTTCCAAAAAAAAAATTGAACTCTCAGGTGTTCCCTCTTAGTATCTCTTTGTATGTCTTTCCAGCTCTCTCTTTCAAAACTCCTCACTGTGTGTGTATATTTTCTTTTTCAGGTCTGATTCTGTATCTCTATCCTCCTAATTCTGTCCCTCTCTATATCTCTGTGTGTGTCCTAATATCAGATGGTCTTCCCCTTTATAAGCCTCCCTCCTACTCCTTTTAAACAGCCTCTTTTTAATATCACAGTACCCCTCCCATGTGCCCTTTTCATTTTTCAGATTCCAATTAGTTATTTAAGTATTAACCCCCATCAACATTCCCTGGCAGGCTTTCCTTTCCTATTTTATTAACTAAAAGCAAGCATGGGCAGTAGAATATATCTGACAGCATATGCTGTCAAACCATTTTAAAATTGAAAGCCCTTTATGCAGGAAAAACAGGTTGTGCACAATGCACATGCTGTGCACAAGTGCACATGCTATCAACTCAGATTTCAATTACAGATCAAGCCTTAGGTTTCTGAAATCATATTAATAACTATAAGTAACTGAACTTGGTTCTTAATTGATTCAGGCAAATGTTCAACAGAAGCGAATCGATTTATTTTGTTCAGGCAGTTGAAACTAATTGACGACTCATGTCGACTCGACTATATTAGCATTAACATACACAATCGTAGCCAAAAATCAGACATTCAAAGTATAGGGCACATGACTTGAATTGTACTGGCTAAACAAAGTGGTGCTCGAGGAGTCAATTGATCAGTTCAAATTTTGAGAATCAGCTAATTGCACACTACTTATATCAGGGCAAATAGAAAGACTCATTCAAACAAGCAGAGGTTTAGGCAAAGTGGACGGGGCACAGTTGACAAAATTCAAAGACACAAAATCAAAGTATGAACAGATTTTTACCACAATCAGAGGGGCCAAAACAAATAAAGAAAAGAAAGGACTCACCTTAAACCTTGAAAAATCAAAACTTGACTCGGACTTGGACAGACCTTTCTTAAGGCTGAACGGACTTTAATCGAAGTGTTTCTCAAATGAGAAACACTTTGATTAAAGTCCATTAGACCTTAACCGCTTCGGTTTGAACGAATATGGACCAGTGACGAAGAACCACCAAGTTCCAAAACTCAGATCTGGGATTCACGCTTCCTTGATCAGATTCGGACCAAACCAAGTATGGTTTGGTCACGAGGGGGGTCTGGGGGGTGTCTGGTGTGAAACTGGGGTTAAACTGAGTAGATCAAGTTTTGACTCGAATCTTCAAATGAAGATTCGAGAAGGTGGGGAGGGATTCGAACTACATGGTTGATAGATTTGGGTTCAGGATGGCAAGGGCGTTCTAGGGTGTTAAGGGGAAGGTCACCGGCGTTCATGCCGCCGGTTTCCATGGTGAAGGATATAGGGGCGGCTAGGGTTTAGGGCGGTTTGTTTGGGGAGACGAAGGCTGGGGTTCGGATAGGGGGGCAGGGTAGTGTTAGGAGTTTATATAGTTAGTGAGCAAATGGATCCTGGCCGTTAGATGAGATGAGATGAAGGGCCAGGATCCTTTGGCTAAACAGGGACGACGTCATTTCAAGGATAAAGGTTTGGGGTCGGTCCGGGTGAGACGGGTCGGGTTTGTTGGTGGGTTACGGGGGATTGATCTTGGCCGTTGATCAATCTGAGATCAACGGCCCAGATCACACTGGGCTAAAACGTCGTCGTTTGGATGTCCTGGGTATCAGGTGGTGTTGGACCGGGCAGGCCTGGGTTTTGGGCTGTTTGTTTGGGCCAATTTTGTTAAAATTGGCCCAAGTCCGGAAGGGAAGGGGTCTTTTCTTTATTTATTTTTTTATTTATTTATTTCCTTTTTTTCTTATTTATTTTAAAACAAAACTAAGCCAAAAAATCAAATTAAAATTAAATACACACTCAATACAATTATTTGCACACACACTAAAATATTTCAAAACAGGTAAAGTCAAACCAAATAAAATCACGGACGAAAATGCCTATTCATGATTTTCTATTTAACGACCGGATTACGGTTTGAATTATGCAGGACACATATATTTTTTTTGAATTTTATTTTAATAAAGTAAATAAATAAAAATGGGCCAAAGTCACAAATAAATCAACAAGGTGCCGCACAGAAATCCGAAATTGTACAGCAGGGCCAATTATATTTGTTTTTATTTCTTTTTGGAGCGATTGTCGTGTGAAACAAAAATCACGTGCTCACAGCTGCCCCTCTTTGTTCGGAAACACGAAGGGTTTTCGTGCAAAGATCAAGTGAGCGTGTATGAGCGATTTTTGCCTATAGACCACTCCGTATGAAGCATTTTTTTTTTGAAAGATCTGACCGAATCTTGCTTCAAAGATTTCCTACATATCCTGGGCTAAACAGGAATCAGGTCAATGTAGTTCGGGAAAATTTTGGTAGCTGGGACTACCATGGGATTGCAATGCTTGCTGCTACTGCTGCTGCTGTTGTCACTGCTACGTTACTGACCGCCTTATTACAACCAAACGAAAATTAGAAACTGAACTAACTACTTATACGTATGTCAACTACTAGTTACAAGATTCCTATCTATGATTCTTTCCTGATCTGAATCTTGATGCTTGCGAGTTGCGGTGACTGGTTTAATCTCCGGGATACCGAATAAAATGTGACTGGCAGAGTTCAGGACCTTAGTCAAATGTAGGAGTCGATCTGCTTTTCCTTTACTCTGATATCTCGGGACATCTTCTTTTGTCTTTTTCTTCTTTTGATTCCGAACTGGGATTTATCTCGTGGGTCATTTCGATCCATGTGGCTCGAGGTCAGACCTGCGGGAGAAAACAAACAAACGAACGAAATTTTCTGCCCCAGTTTCACTAGGAAAATTTCGTTAATTATTCACCAGGAAGTTCATAAAATTGATGAAAGAGGATATGCATGCTCAGTTCAGGGTTGGAGTCCTAACACCGGCTAGCTGGGGAGAGGTTCGGTTTGGGGTTTAAAACCCTAATGCTGACTAAAAGGAAAATTCAGTTTAGGGTTTAAAACCCTAACGCTGACTAAAAGGAAAATTCAGTTTAGGGTTTAAAACCCTAACGCTGACTAAAAGGAAAATTCAGTTTAGGGTTTAAAACCCTAATGCTGACTGAAAGGAAAATTCAGTTTTAGGGTTTAAAAACCTAATGCTGATTGCATGGAGAAGCTCAGTTTAGAGTTTAAAACTCTAATGCTGGCTAAAAGGAAAAAGTTCAGTTTAGGGTTTAAAACCCTAATGCTGACTAAAGGAAAATTCAGTTTAGGGTTCAAAACCCTAATGCTGATTGCATGGAAAAGCTCAGTTTAGAGTTTAAAACTCTAATGCTGGCCAAAAGGAAAAAGTTCAGTTTAGGGTTTAAAACCCTAATGCTGACTAAAGGAAAATTCAGTTTAGGGTTTAAAACCCTAATGCTGATTGCATGGAAAAGCTCAGTTTAGAGTTTAAAACTCTAATGCTGGCTGAAAGGAAAAGTTCAGTTTAGGGTTTAAAACCCTAATGCTGATTGCATGAAAAAGCTCAGTTTAGAGTTTAAAACTCTATTGCTGGCCAAAAGGAAAAAGTTCAGTTTAGGGTTTAAAACCCTAATGCTGACTAAAAGGAAAATTCAGTTTAGGGTTTAAAACCCTAATGCTGATTGCATGGAAAAGCTCAGTTTAGAGTTTAAAACTCTAATGCTGGCTGAAAGGAAAAGTTCAGTTTAGGGTTTAAAACCCTAATGCTGATTGCATGAAAAAGCTCAGTTTAGGGTTTAAAACCCTAATGCTAGCTAAAAGGAAAATTCAGTTTAGGGTTTAAAACCCTAATGCTGATTGCATGGAAAAGCTCAGTTTAGAGTTTAAAACTCTAATGCTGGCCAAAAGGAAAAGTTCAGTTTAGGGTTTAAAACCCTAATGCTGATTGCATGAAAAAGCTCAGTTTAGGGTTTAAAACCCTAATGCTAGCTAAAAGGAAAAAGTTCAGTTTAGGGTTTAAAACCCTAATGCTGACTAAAGGAAAATTCAGTTTAGGGTTTAAAACCCTAATGCTGATTGCATGGAAAAGCTCAGTTTAGAGTTTAAAACTCTAATGCTGGCTGAAAGGAAAAAGTTTAGTTTAGGGTTTAAAACCCTAATGCTGACTAAAAGGAAAATTCAGTTTAGGGTTTAAAACCCTAATGCTGATTGCATGGAAAAGCTCAGTTTAGAGTTTAAAACTCTAATGCTGGCTGAAAGGAAAAAGTTCAGTTTAGGGTTTAAAACCCTAATGCTGACTAAAAGGAAAATTCAGTTTAGGGTTTAAAACCCTAATGCTGATTGCATGGAAAAGCTCAGTTTAGAGTTTAAAACTCTAATGTTGGCTGAAAGGAAAAAGTTCAGTTTAGGGTTTAAAACCCTAATGCTGACTAAAAGGAAAATTCAGTTTAGGGTTTAAAACCCTAATGCTGATTGCATGGAAAAGCTCAGTTTAGAGTTTAAAACTCTAATGTTGGCTGAAAGGAAAAAGTTCAGTTTAGGGTTTAAAACCCTAATGCTGACTAAAAGGAAAATTCAGTTTAGGGTTTAAAACCCTAATGCTGATTGGCTGGGGATAGAGCTCTAGAATGCTATACGATCATTTTTCTGAGTTTTCTTGTTTTAATAGAAAAATAAGAGGGAGTTTTGCGGGAACTTACCTTTTGAGTGAATTCCTTATTGCCAAAATGTTTCTTGTACCCGTGTACCTTCTTCTTTGGGCGACACCTGCTTCTTGCACGGTTGTCTTGGATTAATACCTGTTTCGACTTAAAGAACAATTGTTAGTTCGAAAATGACGGTTGGTTCGGTGACCTTGATCGTTCCCGGTTGCTTTGTTGCGTCTTCATTTCTGTTGTGAAGTCCCGCCATTGATTTGATTCATATGCCGAAACCCTTTAGACCGCTCAGGCTTGTATTTCCAGATTCTGTGATGATTTGCCTCGTAAGGCTCTTTTTCCTTTTCTCTTTTTTTTTGTGTCCCGTTTTGCTTGGAGGTTCTCAACGGGGATTTTATTGGAGGTATTTTGTGGGGATTTGTACAAAAGGGAAGCTCTGTGGGGAATATTTACAAAGTGGATTCTTTGTGTGGATTTTTGTACAATGGGCATGCTGGGGATTTATTTCAAAGTGGGATTTCTAGGATTTGTTGGGGTAAGCTTGTTGGGGAATGTTTACAAAAGGACTCGCTGGGATGTGCTGGGGAGATTCCAATTTTTTTTTTTTTATTTTTTATATTGAGGAGATTCTGTGGGAGATTGTACAAGACTCTGTTGGGATTTGTACAGGGGGAGACTCTGTGGGGATTTGTCCGAAGGTGGACTTGCTGGGGAAGATTTCAAGATTTCTCTCTTTTTCCTTTACTCCGGAACACCATCAAACGTCATGATTCATCATGCTTGGGTAATCATATCAACGAGATGAGGTGCTTTCCTTCATGAGACGGGATTCCGTGCAAACAAACCATGCCACCTACTCTTTCCGGTGTGTCCTGAACTCGGGGTTAAAATGCAAAAGGGATTCGAAAAGAAACAAAGCAGGGGAAAACAAATCAGAAAAGGAATACCCTTTTCGGGACGAGAAAGACTTATCTGAGGAAGATAACGCTGGCTTTAAATGACATGACATGCTCTTTGGACTGGACGTCCGACCTTCCATGAACTTGCGTTTTCCTGAACCAGAACAGATCTGTGATTCCAAAACCGGTGGAACTTTGCCGAGACCTTCTTGGGGTGGCGTCATTCCTTTTCGGCCAACAGCGCCCTTTGCGGGTTTTCACTGGCTGACCTCTCTCATTTCTCTTCCTGTCATCGCTTGATAGCACTCTTTGCGAGTTTTTACTAAACAAGCTCTCTCATTTTGGTTTCTCTACTCCCGTCGCCTCGTGGTGCCCGAAGGTTTTCACCGCCGAGACTCTCTCATTTTATTTCTCTCAACTCAGGGTGTGCCGGTTTCCATTTGTGATGCTTATTGGTTTCCCACTATCTTTGGTAATTGATTTGAAGGCTTGTACTTGGTAAAGAGAGGTAGCTGATACTAAACTTCTCAAGTGTCCGACATGCCCCGGTTTTCAATTTCAGGGTGGATGGGATTTTGTTGTTGGTGTGACTGAACCTCAGGGAGAGGCTGCCTACGTATCCTTTCGGAATCAAGTCAAACGTAGTTCAGGCCTCAATCAATGTTTTGTTTTGTTTTGTTTTCTTTTTTTTTTTTTTTTTTTTTTTAAGCGGCTCAAAAGTTGGTAGAGAGAATTGGGTAGTGTTTGGGGAGCAGTGGGGAATAAACACCTTCGCCATTTTCAACGTGTCAGGACCACTTGGAGTATGATCTAGACGTAGTACCTCTTGACTGCATCTGCATTCACCGCTGTGTCAGGGTCATTTCCTTCGATATCACCTAAATACAATGCTCCTCTTGGCAATATTTTCCTTACGATGTATGGGCCTTTCCAATTTGGGGCAAACTTTCCTTTTGCTTCTTCATGATGCGGCAGAATACGCCTCAATACCAATTGTCCTACTTCGAAATTCCGAGGTCGGACTTTCTTGTTGTAAGCACGGGCCATCCTTCGTTGGTATAACTGTCCGTGACAAACTGCAGCCATCCGCTTTTCATCAATCAACGTCAATTGCTCCAGTCGAGTCTTAACCCACTCGCTGTCCTCGATTTCTGCTTCGACAATGATTCGAAGTGAAGGAATCTCTACCTCTGCCGGTATTACGGCCTCGGTCCCATAAACCAAAAGATAAGGAGTCGCTCCCACCGATGTGCGTACCGTAGTGCGGTACCCCAATAATGCAAAAGGTAACTGCTCATGCCACTGTCGGGAACTTTGTATTGTTTTCCTCAAAATCTTCTTGATGTTTTTATTTGCAGCTTCCACAGCACCATTGGCTTTTGGCCGATAAGGAGTGGAATTCCTGTGTGTTATCTTGAATTGCTCGCACACATCTCCCATCAAGTGACTGTTCAAGTTTGCTGCATTATCTGTAATGATAGTCGCAGGAATACCGAAGCGACAGATAAGATTTGAGTGTACAAAATCCACTACAGCTTTCTTGGTGACCGACTTGAGAGTGACAGCCTCTACCCATTTTGTGAAGTAATCGATGGCAACCAGTATAAACCTGTGTCCATTCGAAGCCTTTGGTTCAATTGGTCCAATGACGTCCATGCCCCAAGCGACAAATGGCCAAGGTGCGGACATGGGATGCAGTTCCGTGGGAGGTGCATGAATCAAATTACCGTGCACCTGACACTGATGACACTTCCGAACGAAACTAAAGCAATCCTTTTCCATGGTCATCCAGTAATAACCTGCTCGAAGGATTTTCTTTGCCAAGACATACCCGTTCATGTGAGGTCCACACACACCTGCGTGTACTTCGTGCATGATCTTTCTCGCTTCCTCGATATCGACACATCTTAAGAGATTGAGGTCCGGAGTCCTCTTATATAACAATTCACTGCTCAAAAAGAAACCACTTGCATGTCGCCTAATGGTCCTCTTTTGATCTCCAGTTGCATGCTCGGGGTATTCTTGTGTCTTCAGGAATTTCTTGATGTCATGGTACCAAGGCTGCGTATTTGATCCCGCCTCGATTACACTGCAGTAACCGTGTCTTTCCTTGATTTGGATTTCCAAAGGATCGACGTGGGCGTCGCCCGGGTAGGGTAGCATAGAAGCCAGAGTAGCAAGTGCATCTGCCAGTTCATTGTGACACCTCGGAATATACCTGAATTCTATTGAGGTAAAGCGCTTGCTGAGGTCCTCCACATGTTGTCGGTATGGGATAAGTTTGACATCCCGAGTTTCCCATTCGCCTTGAACTTGCCGGATGATCAGGTCAGAATCTCCCATAATCAGTAAGTCTTTGACATCCTGATCGATTGCCATATGTATGCCCATAATGCAGGCTTCATATTCAGCTGTATTATTTGTGCAGAAGAAACGAAGTCTAGCTGTGGCGGGATAATGCTGACCGGCAGGTGAGATCAAAATTGCCCCAATCCCTATACCCTTGGCGTTCACGGCTCCGTCAAAGAACATCTTCCAAACATGAGCTTCCTCTGAGATCACTTCTACGGTGTTTACCTCTTCATCTGGAAAGTAGGTATCCAATGGCTGGTATTCCTCATCGACCGGGTTTTCGGCCAAATGATCTGCTAACGCCTGGGCTTTCATTGCCGTGCGAGTGACATAAACTATGTCGAATTCCGTAAGCAAGATTTGCCATTTAGCCAGTCTCCCAGTAGGCATTGGTTTCTGAAATATATATTTCAAGGGATCCAACCTGCTTATGAGGAATGTAGTGTGGGCTTGGAGATAATGCCTCAGCTTTTGAGCAACCCATGTGAGAGCGCAGCATGTCTTTTCCAACAGAGTGTATTTGGCCTCGTAGCTGGTGAATTTCTTGCTCAGGTAGTAGATCGCCTGCTCCCTTTTCCCGGTCACATCGTGTTGCCCGAGGACGCAGCCAAAAGAGTTCTCCAAGACTGTCAGATACAAGAAAAGTGGCCTCCCTGGTTCGGGAGGGACCAAGACTGGGGGATTCGAAAGGTACTCTTTGACTTTATCAAAGGCTTCTTGACACTCCGTTGTCCACTTAATCGCCGCATCTTTTCTTAACAACTTGAAATATGGGCTCACACGTGCTTGTCAGCTGGGCAATAAACCGACTGATGTAGTTCAGCCTGCCCAAAAGACTCATCACGTCTTTCTTCGTTCTTGGGGGAGGTAGATCTTTGATAGATTTTATCTTAGTCGGATCTAGCTCGATACCTCTCCTGCTTACGATGAAACCCAAAAGTTTACCTGACGGAACTCCGAAAGCGCATTTGGCTGGATTTAGCTTCAAGTCATACTTCCTTAGCCTCTCGAAGAATTTCCTCAAGTCTTGGATGTGATTATCCTGCGTCCTGGACTTGACTATTACATCGTCCACGTACACCTCTATTTCCTGATGCATCATGTCATGGAAAATGGCGGTCATGGCCCTCATGTAAGTAGCCCCAGCATTCTTTAGACCAAATGGCATGACCCGATAACAGTAGGTGCCCCAAGGCGTGGTGAAAGCGGTTTTCTCGGCGTCCTCTTCATCCATCAGTACCTGATGATACCCAGCATAACAATCTACAAAAGACTGTATCTCGTGTTTGGCACAATTATCAACGAGGATGTGGATGTTGGGCAGCGGGAAATTATCTTTGGGACTTGCTCTGTTCAGATCTCGGTAATCTACACATACCCGAGTTTTCCCGTCCTTTTTCGGTACTGGAACCACATTCGCCAACCATGTTGTATATTGGACTACCCGGATCACTCCTGTTTTCAGTTGCTTGGTGATCTCCTCTTTAATTTTGTCACTGACCTCGGTTTTGAACTTTCGTTGCTTTTGTTGAACCGGAGGACAATCAGGATGAATCGGCAATTTGTGAACCACTAGATCGACACCTAGTCCCGGCATGTCATCATATGACCAAGCAAACACGTCTTTGAATTCGAAAAGAAGTTGAATTATCGCCTCTCTCGTTTTCTTGTCCGTGTGAATGCTTATCTTGGTCTCCCGGATTTCTTCCGGGGTTCCTAAATTTACCGGTTCAGTGTCATTTAGATTCGGCTTAGGTTTATTCTCAAAATATTCCAACTCTCGGTTTATCTCCCTAAAAGCCTCTTCCGCATCATATTCTGGTTCTGGGTTCATTAATTCGCAGTTAAATAGCTCATTGTGATCTGGGCGTGAAGTCCGCAAGCATGTCATATTTAAAGCCGCATTATTAGGACTGAAAAGGAAGATGAAAGGAAAACTAATAAAAATCAGAACAAAAAATAATAGGAAAGCAATGATGATTTTTTTGTATATTTTCTTTGGAAAATTGGAAGACAATAATGTTTACAACTAGGAACAACAATTGAAAAGAAGAAAACGTTCAAGTTATGTCCCGGAGATAACTTGTGATACAGGAAAGGTGGCAGGACAGGTCTACCCGGACTTCCGTCTAGTTGGGAATGGCGTGATCTCCCAGTTTTGGAGCTTGGCGTTTGGCCCCATGTACATCATCTCAGCAGTGCTCGTGCCTTCGCCTGGTTGAACCATGTGGACCTCGTAGAGCATTTCCCTCATTGCCCCACATATTTCCTCGATTTCCTCAACTGTGAAGACCTCATCTTCTTCTTCTTCAGTGTACCTTGGCCTGACAAAAGTCGCATGTAAATCCGGCAGTGGTTGAGGCAACTTCCAGCCCTCATTTCTCCTTTTCTTTGCCCATTTTTCGTCTGCTGGAGTAGGTTTGAAACCTAGTCCAAAAGGTTTCTTGATGACTGGTAAAGTAATGGGTTCCGTCATTCCCTGAAGGGTTCGTCCAAGCCCCTTCCCTGGCCTAAATCCGTGTCGGATCATCTCTTTGGCCACCATAACCGAAGCGTTAGACAAGAAAGGCTGGGGGCAAGGTACTCCCTCTTCGTGCTGCTCTGCCAATACCACCTCGAAAGCTTGATAGACCGTATGCTCGCTCCCTTCTCTTGGTTCAAGATACGGGATAGATGGGTCCCGATAAATGGCATGTTCATCTTCTCCATGGACCACGATCTCTTGGTCTTCATACTCGAACTTCACCATCTGGTGAAGAGTAGAAGGCACGGCTCCTGCCGCATGGATCCAAGGCCTGCCGAGGAGGAAATTGTAAGATGTGTCCATGTCGATCACTTGGAAAGTGACTCGAAATTCGACTGGTCCTATGACCAGCAGCAGGTCTATTTCTCCCATGGTGTCTCTCTTGATACCATCGAAAGCTCTTACGCAGACGTTGTTGGGTCGGATTCTTCCGGTCTCAATTTCCATTCTTTGCAGCGTGGAGAGCGGGCAAATGTCAACACCTGATCCCCCATCCAGCATCACCCGCTTGACATAGTAGTCCTCACATTTGACTGTTAAATGCAATGCCTTGTTGTGTGCTGCTCCTTCCGGGGGTAGATCGTTCTTGCTGAAGGAGATTTGGTTGACGGCGAAGAATCTTTCTGTCATCTGCTCTAATTGCTCCACCGAGGTTTCAACCGGCACATATGCCTCATTCAGGGTCTTCAGTAAGATCTTTTGATGCTCGGCCGATCTTGTCAATAATGATAGCATGGACACCTGCTCAGGGTGCTTGCGCAACTGATCTATCACTTCGTAATCCGGCATCTTCATTTGTTGGAAGAACACTTCCGCTTCTTCAACACTCACGGGCTCCTTTGGAGGGAAGCGCCTTTGTGTGGCGTTGTTCAGTTCTTGGGTATTTGAGTACCCTCCAACGAAAGTATTTTCTGGAAGTTCTTCCATGACCTCCTTACCTTTGTATGTTACCAAAGTCTTTTGATAATTCCACGGCACTGTGGACGGGTTGGTCATTGGCTTTTGTGGCACGCGTCCGATAACCACTGGCTCATTCAGCCGAGGTGGTTGAATCGTCCCCCGGACCACATAGGCCCCTTTTGGCACGTACATAGGTTTTGTCTTTTTGATCCCGAAGTTCTGCGTCTTCTTGGCTTGACCCCGCGGTATGTAAAGAACTCCACCCTTTGCTGGTACCACTTTCTTCTCCACCTTCTTTTCAGGCTTGCTTTCTGTAGCCTTGACCTCCTCCCCCTTTCTGATTTCTGGTCTATTTCAGGCCTCCTCCCCGTGTCGACAATGGCAATTATGGCTTTCAAGGCAGGGTCGAACTCTTTGTCTTCACAAATCATGCCGACCAGCGGCCCATTATTGTGAGCGGGCAATGGATTGTTAGTCACATTTGGGATCTCTTCGTCCCTTAGCACTATTTTTCCCTGCTCTATCAAATTTTCGACCACTCTTTTCAATGACCAGCAGTCGTTTGTATCATGTCCTTCGGCCCCTGAATGATAGGCGCATCTGACTCCGGCTTTATAAGAAGGAGATGTCGGGTTTTGCCTCGTTTGGGGAATTGGTTGCAAGAAACCCAACTGGACTAGCTTAGGGAACAATGTGGAGTATTGTTCACCGATGGGCGTGAAAGTCCGCCGTCGAGGTGGCTCCTGGGGGCGGTAGTTATTCTGCGGGGGTTGTGGGTTATAGTGGTTGCGGTAAGGAGGCTGATTTCTGGGAGGTGGAGCTGGGCCTCGGTTGGCTTGTTGTGGTGAATGGTTATAAGGTTGGGCATTCATGACCATATAAGGTTGATGAGCATATGCCACATTTGAGTGGGGGTAGTAGTGTTGTGGGGCCCTTTCCGGAAAATGGGGCCTGGGATGACGATACTCCCTTGCTTCAGAGGCTGCCATAGCCGTTTCTTCCTTCTTCTTCCCCCTTGTCGTCCCTCCAGACCCGCTTTGGACGGCCTGGGAGGTTGCCCTTAGGGCTGCTTGACTCAGAATCCGACCCGTTTTCAGCCCATTCTCTACCATCTCTCCTATCTTGATTGCTTCCGCGAATGGCTTACCCATGGCCGACATCATGTTTTGGAAATAGTCAGACTCTTGAGCCTGGAGAAAGGTAGTGACCATTTCCACTTCATCCATGGGAGGCTTCACTCTCGACGCCTGTTCACGCCACTTAATAGCATACTCTCTAAAGCTTTCCGAAGGCTTCTTCTTCAAATTCGACAGAGAGTTTCGGTCTGGCGCAATGTCGATGTTATACTGGAATTGCTTTACAAAATCTCTGGCGAGATCATCCCATATATGCCATCGGGACATTTCCTGATCCATATACCATTCCGAAGCTATCCCTACTAAGCTTTCCCCAAAATACGCCATTAGCAGTTCTTCTTTTCCGCCGGCTCCCCGCAATTGGTTGCAGTATTTCTTAAGATGTGCAATGGGGTCACCGTGCCCATCGTATTTCTCGAACTTGGGGGTCTTGAAACCCGTCGGCAGGTGCACGTGAGGGAACATGCACAGGTCGGCGTAAGAGACGCTCTTTTGTCCGCTCAACCCTTGCATATTCTTCAAACTTTGTTCAAGGCTTCTCATTCTCTTAGCAATCTCATTTTGTTCTGCAATCCTGGGGTTCTGATCCTGTCCCAGTGCGAGTTCGCACTGAGGCGGTAGAGGATTATTGTTGGTAGCGAACCTGGTTGGTTCCATTGAGAACGATGGTGCTTGGAATGTAAAAGAGGATGAGTCAAAGCTTGGCTTGTATGTGGCAGGCTGTGCCGTAGCTGGGCAAGGCGATGCAGTAAAGATGTTCATGCTTGCATCAGTGGCCGACATTCGGGGATGAGGCTCAGAAGGTGATCCTGCGGAGAGAGCGGAGTTGGCTGGGTACCCGAATGGGGTAGCAGGGTAATTTATGGGGACATTAGAAGTCCCACCTGACCTGGAGAATAATTCAGGGAATCCGGGGACGACACTTGGCGGCTCTTTCCCATTGTTCCAGTCATCCAGCATTTCCAACATGCGGAGCCGTAGGATTCTATTTTCTTCCGCAGTTGCGGATTCAGGCGTGAGGACGGCTGAGATTGAGCTCTCCTCAGAGACGGGGACTGTTTGCAATGGAATTTCCGAAGACATTTCCACACTTCCTTTTGACCTGGTGAAGTAAGTGTGAGTACTGCTTCTAGTCCTAACAACAGGTAGTTGAACACCTCTCCTTGATCTCGTGAAGTATGAATGCGAGGCCAGACTTTCACCAAACCAACCGTCTTTTCAAAAACCCTGGAAAATGCTCAATGACAAGTGCACGGTTAATTTGCAGCAAATAACGGATAGTTAATCTCACGTTGGGCATGATGCACCTATACAGTTAAGTGGATTGCTATATGTCTGCTACGAGAGCATGCGTCATTCCGGTATTTTTCCTCTTATTTCCCCCTCTTTTTTTCTTTTCTTTTGTTTTCCTTTTATTTTATTTACATTTATTTTTCTTTTATATTTTTTTTGTAGCAAAAGAAAATGCGATCGGATCCGATGAGGATTGCCTACGTATCACGATACTCACGTGAATCAGATCATTACGTAGTTCGAAAACACAAATGAGCGTGAAAGAAGCAAACTCTTTATTATTGAAGCAGTCTATTACAAACTACATTTTGCAAAAGAAAAAGCAAACTTTGAAAATAAACCTAGACTCAAAAAATAGACTAAAAATCACCCTGATGAAAAAACAGGCAGAAGATGCTAAGATACAGATTTGACCTATGAATGCATTATGGTTTTAAAAATTGGTTTCCGCGGGGCGTCGTTCGGCCTCGCCGCGGTCCTAGGCGTGAGATCCCTCTCAAGTTGCTCTAGCTCGTGCATAGTCTGCTTGACATAAACCATTACTGCCGAGAGGAAGGTAACACTAGACATGTTCTCACATCGTAGACATCGTCTGGTGATGGCGTGGGCAACGGCTTTGATCCTATCTCTGGTTTGCTTCTTCTCTACAAGCAGGTGCTTTATCTGATCGCTGCATATCTTGAAGACTTGAACATCTTGCACGTGTTGATGCTTCAATCGCCGTACTTCCAATTTCATATGGGCTATTGTGTCATACCAGTATCTGCTTTCCATTTGGAAATCCTTGGCCTGACTAGCTGCTTTGATTTCAAGTGCTGCCATCTCTCTCTTTATTTTAGCAACAGTCTTCTCGTGGTCGCCTTCCAATTGATTCAGGTGTCTGCGATGCTTATCTGCTCTTGTATCCCACTGTGCCTTGAACTCTGCTATGATGTTTTCAGATTTCTCCAAACCATCTCGCCATTCCCTGATTTCACCTTTTAGCCCTTTTATCAGCTGCTCGTCCGATCGACGCCTTGGTTGTCTATCTGCGTCCAACCTTATTTGTTTGATCTGAGCTCTGAGCATCTCATTTTCTTGAGTTAACCTGTTCCGCTCTCCCAGATCGGTAGCAATCTGCACGCTGTGCTCGTATTTCATGCCTTCTACTTGTTGTTTTAATCTGCTGATTTCGGCACAATAACCTCTTTCCTTTGCTAACCAATCCCAATGCCTTTTCGATGACTCGGTGAAATCCCGGATGTGGGGTCTCTTAGCTGGCCTTTCATGCTCGAGTTCCCTTCTATACCATGCAAGGTAACCTGGCGCCGTTTCTCCCTTGGCTCGATCCCGCACGCAAGTATCTGATTTCAAATATTGACCCTCATTCCAGATTTGGCGAATCTTCGCTTCTGGGAATTGTCCGTTAGGACTTATCTCAACTGTTTGAGTGCTAAGATCTTCCTCATGAGGTACTGTCTGGCACCTTCCGAACTGTCTCAAAACTCGGCAGGGTGCGTAAGGTTGAATGCTCTTAAGCCCCATCAGTAAGAAATGAGTTTTAGCCGCCGACATATATAAGATCTCATCAACAGGTAACCATCCCAACGCCCATTGTATTTGGCTGGCAGTAAGAGCTTGCAAGAACGAGGTCCATGCCAGGACTCCTTTAGGCCAAGTGATCTCTCTGGTTCTCGTGTAAGATTCTTCTATGCGGGTTTTTTCCGGGGAACCATGGCTCAATACCTCGGAATGATGGCAGAGGTGCTCGGTCATCCATATCTGTAGGAGCAAGTTACAACCTTCGAAGAAATTTCCCCCAGCTTTACAAGTTGTGAGAGCTCGAAAGATGTCAGATACCACCATTGGCGCGAGAGTGCTGCCACTTTGCGTGAGTAAAGTGCTGGCGACCCCAGATATCTTCAAATCAATGTTTCCATCTTTTCTCGGAAATACCAGAAGACCCAGAAACGTTATCATGAACGCCACCCGTCTGTGCTCGTCCCACTTCTGACGAACTCCTTTGCTGCACAGTTTGTTGATTGGATTATTGAATCCCCCCTCGTGACCGTATCTATCATATATGAAGCATGGAGTACAGAATCCGGCTGCTAGATCCGGGTTGTGGACCGTTCTAGGTATTTTCAATGAATCCAGGAACCGATGTACCGTGACGACTCTTGGGGCGACCAAGTATTTTTCCCTCAACGGGAGTTCAGTATTCCCGATGTATCCGGCCATTTCTTCCAAAGTTGGGGTGAGCTCAAAATCAGAGAAATGGAAAACATTGTGCGCCGGGTCCCAATAGGTAACCAAAGCTCTTATGATATCTCCCCGAGGCTGGACTTCCAACAGACCCACAAGACCTTTCAAATATTTCTTAACCTCATTTTGTCCTTCAACACCTAGATCATTCCACCATAGCCGTAACTTGACAGGGATTTTGGTCATTATTGAAAAATGTTCATTTTGCATCGTGCTCATCCTGCACATTTATTAAGGTGATTTTAACAAAATTGACTGACTCAAAAAATATATATTTTTTTAGAGAGGAGGATCAAGCTTTGCCCACGGCCTTTAAACACTTCGGAGACAAAGATTTTAAGGCTGTGCGGGTCTAAAAAAACGCTAAACAAGACCCAAAGGTGGCTGTTTATGCAAAGTCAGCCTTCCGGCGTCCCTTTCGGGAACATTTGGCTATTTATGATAAAACAATGTCACCTGACTTATTTACGACTCTATTAAAAATTTGACACATCTTTTATTTGTTTATTTACTGATTTTTGGCTATTTAGAAAAATGGGGTTGAACCCGACGAGGGTTGCCTACGTATCTCACATCCGGTGAGAATCAAACCGGCGTAGTTCGGGCATATCATGAATAGAGAAAACCTAGAAATCAAGAATAAGTATTATTATTTTGAAAAAAGATAAAGGCTAAAGAAAAAATATTATTTTTTTTTGCAATATTGGACCATTAGTCTGAATTTATAAAAGGGGTACTACAAAAGAAACAACACACCTTTTGAATTATGGATTTTCCATTTTTTTTTTACTTTTAAAATAAATACTTTTTCTTTTTTTTTTTGATTTTGAAAGTGATAAAAGAAATTTATTTTTTTATTTTTTTTTTTATTTTTTAATAACTCTCAATAAAAGACAGTTTTTTTTTTTTTTTAGAAAAAAAAAAATCCGGCGAGGTTTTGACACTACTTGGACATTGGTTTTATTTTCCAAAAAATAAGTAATTATCTCCCCTACGCTGCTATTTTCCCCTTTTTAGGAACCGGTCGACATGCGGAACCGAAGCAAATAAATGCACAACACAAATAGGATGCACCAGGGTGGTCTTTTTCGTTTCAGGCTGCCTGTCCTAGACGGACCCAACCCCTGTGTTGAGTCCCCTAAGTCAAATGCAACATGATGCAGATAAGCGTTCCTACTAGGGATCCGGCATGAAGTCAAGTTATTCTAGGTTCGTAACCTTGGTATTTGTTCTAGACTGTGTACCCGAGCGGACCAACTCGAGTCGAGGAGGGGCTACGTACCGGGGACCCGCGAGATCGTCCGGCTTTGTAACTTGTCCGTCCTCTTTCTTATTTTAGGTATTGACATTAACAGAATAGGGAGTCCCGACCAGCGAGCTTCTCCCCGGAAGTAAGAAGAGAAAGGTTTCGGCACAGTTTATATACAGTTCAGATAATATCAAAGCGGTAAAAGACAACATTTAGCACGTTACGCAAAAAACATGTAATAAAAATCAGATAATAAAGCCAAATATAACAATTATTCTAAGCTCGAATTCTTGAACCCTGAACCAGTGGTTCTGGGTAAATCACATCCCCAGCAGAGTCGCCAGAGCTGTCACACCTCCTTTTTGCGCGCCCGGCCCCGAAGGGTTAAATGCGCGGGTGGAGTTTTTCCAATTTAAGTGACAATATTCGAAATGGGATTATTTATTTAATTCAGAGTCGCCACTTGGGAAAGGTTTGGTTTTTGGTGTCCCAAGTCACCGGTTTATCTTGAATCCCAAATCGAGGAAATTTTCGACTTTTCCAAATGAAGTCTGCGAACCAGAAATTCTAAGTAAGGAATTCTGTTGACCCGAGGGAAGGTGTTAGGCACCCTCGAATCCCGTGGTTCTAGCACGGTCGCTTAAATTGTTATAATGGCTAAATATCTGATTTAAATACATGTTGTGACTTATGTGCTTTTATTAAGTTTAAACCGCTTTTATTATTATCATTTATTTTATAGAATTACAACGTCGTGAAAATGCATCTCGAACCACGTCACAATCAATGCACCCGTAGTTGTTAACACATTTTGACTCCGTTGAGACTTGGATTTGGGTCACATCAATGTGCACCCGATTTTTTAAGAATATAATTTACTAAAGTCGCGCCTAAAGAATCTAAACGCGTAATTATCTTTGGGGAAGGCAGTGGAATTCACTAAACAGTCCGTCCCAAATTCTAAGTATTTATCATGATCAATTATTGAGGGCCCCGCAATTGGCATTTTATTCGGCGAGGCTCGTCTCATTATTTTAGAAGGGTACCCTACAATGGCTACATTTCTACTACGTTTATCTTTAAAGAGAAGGACGATGCCGAACTTTGCTTGTTTGAACAAATACAGACTGAATCCTTATTATATTTGCCGAACCTAAACTTGTTTGATTACCTGATTGATTGTTCATGAGGTGAGGGTTACCTCGTGCTTTGTCTTCATCGAGTGAATACGCTTATTAATTTGCTAAATGAGATTTCAACAAACTAACAACATATATTGAGTTATGTTTAAAGACCTCCAAGTTCCATTTTAACACTCTAACCTATTTGAAATTGATAAAACGAAATCGGCTGTTTATTAGGAAAATTACTACTAAATGAACTCAAAACGACTATTAGTTTCTCTCAACAATCATCACATTATTTCGAAACAAAGAATCTATACCGAAACCCGATATAGAACTTATATTGGAGCACATAATCTGACAGGAAAGTTGGCCTTCATAGCCAAACTCTTAATGTGACTGCGTGAGGGTTTGTTTGGGATACATTTATCCCGGACCTAGTACCATAGATTTGTCAATCCAGTGGTCTAGGCAAAATACATATAAGTACTTACCATGACTCTATGTTATACAATCATAACTAAATCAAGCAAGTGTTATACTGAACTGAATGTATACTACATCAAGCATGCTGTCATACTGTCATTACTGTTGAGCCATGCTATCTAACAGTTCATTTTAAACAGAATGTATGCTAGTTTATACAGAATATTTGCAGTTTGTAGTAAAATACAGGCCCAACTAACATTCGAACTATCTTTTTACACCAATGCTATAACATAAACTGGTGTTCATTTCTTTATTTCTGCTTCAACTTCAAACTTTCAACAATACATGGTTCAAAGGTTGTGTACCTGGGAATATTTGCAATTGAAGAAGAGGGCAATCAGTAGAGTAACAATGAACAAATGCAGCAGCAGTAACAGCACTAACAGTAGCAGCAGGGCAGTATAGCAACAGCACCAAGAAACAGAAGAATAACAACCACAACTCACAAAACAAATTGGAGTGAGATCAACCCCAACTAAACCAAACTTTCGAGTAGAACAAACAACAAACAAGCAGACTCAGTTGTGAGAAATCAGTGTTTGCACAGAACAGGTCCAGATTTAGTGAAGTCAGAAACAAAAGGAAAGGAAGCAACTTCTGGTTTTGTCTGTCTGAATTATCAGACAAAAAATTCTTTTCCAGTTTTCTGTTTCCAAAAAAAAATTGAACTCTCAGGTGTTCCCTCTTAGTATCTCTTTGTATGTCTTTCCAGCTCTCTCTTTCAAAACTCTTCACTGTGTGTGTATATTTTCTTTTTCAGGTCTGATTCTGTATCTCTATCCTCCTAATTCTGTCCCTCTCTATATCTCTGTGTGTGTCCTAATATCAGATGGTCTTCCCCTTTATAAGCCTCCCTCCTACTCCTTTTAAACAGCCTCTTTTTAATATCACAGTACCCCTCCCATGTGCCCTTTTCATTTTTCAGATTCCAATTAGTTATTTAAGTATTAACCCCCATCAACATTCCCTGGCAGGCTTTCCTTTCCTATTTTATTAACTAAAAGCAAGCATGGGCAGTAGAATATATCTGACAGCATATGCTGTCAAACCATTTTAAAATTGAAAGCCCTTTATGCAGGAAAAACAGGCTGTGCACAATGCACATGCTGTGCACAAGTGCACATGCTATCAACTCAGATTTCAATTACAGATCAAGCCTTAGGTTTCTGAAATCATATTAATAACTATAAGTAACTGAACTTGGTTCTTAATTGATTCAGGCAAATGTTCAACAGAAGCGAATCGATTTATTTTGTTCAGGCAGTTGAAACTAATTGACGACTCATGTCGACTCGACTATATTAGCATTAACATACACAATCGTAGCCAAAAATCAGACATTCAAAGTATAGGGCACATGACTTGAATTGTACTGGCTAAACAAAGTGGTGCTCGAGGAGTCAATTGATCAGTTCAAATTTTGAGAATCAGCTAATTGCACACTACTTATATCAGGGCAAATAGAAAGACTCATTCAAACAAGCAGAGGTTTAGGCAAAGTGGACGGGGCACAGTTGACAAAATTCAAAGACACAAAATCAAAGTATGAACAGATTTTTACC
Source organism: Nicotiana sylvestris (assembly GCF_000393655.2). Lineage (NCBI taxonomy): Eukaryota > Viridiplantae > Streptophyta > Magnoliopsida > Solanales > Solanaceae > Nicotiana > Nicotiana sylvestris. The sequence continues at coordinate 157,840,928 of NC_091065.1, read as the reverse complement.
ACAATCAGAGGGGCCAAAACAAATAAAGAAAAGAAAGGACTCACCTTAAACCTTGAAAAATCAAAACTTGACTCGGACTTGGACAGACCTTTCTTAAGGCTGAACGGACTTTAATCGAAGTGTTTCTCAAATGAGAAACACTTTGATTAAAGTCCATTAGACCTTAACCGCTTCGGTTTGAACGAATATGGACCAGTGACGAAGAACCACCAAGTTCCAAAACTCAGATCTGGGATTCACGCTTCCTTGATCAGATTCGGACCAAACCAAGTATGGTTTGGTCACGAGGGGGGTCTGGGGGGTGTCTGGTGTGAAACTGGGGTTAAACTGAGTAGATCAAGTTTTGACTCGAATCTTCAAATGAAGATTCGAGAAGGTGGGGAGGGATTCGAACTACATGGTTGATAGATTTGGGTTCAGGATGGCAAGGGCGTTCTAGGGTGTTAAGGGGAAGGTCACCGGCGTTCATGCCGCCGGTTTCCATGGTGAAGGATATAGGGGCGGCTAGGGTTTAGGGCGGTTTGTTTGGGGAGACGAAGGCTGGGGTACGGATAGGGGGGCAGGGTAGTGTTAGGAGTTTATATAGTTAGTGAGCAAATGGATCCTGGCCGTTAGATGAGATGAGATGAAGGGCCAGGATCCTTTGGCTAAACAGGGACGACGTCGTTTCAAGGATAAAGGTTTGGGGTCGGTCCGGGTGAGACGGGTCGGGTTTGTTGGTGGGTTACGGGGGATTGATCTTGGCCGTTGATCAATCTGAGATCAACGGCCCAGATCACACTGGGCTAAAACGTCGTCGTTTGGATGTCCTGGGTATCAGGTGGTGTTGGACCGGGCAGGCCTGGGTTTTGGGCTGTTTGTTTGGGCCAATTTTGTTAAAATTGGCCCAAGTCCGGAAGGGAAGGGGTCTTTTCTTTATTTATTTTTTTATTTATTTATTTCCTTTTTTTCTTATTTATTTTAAAACAAAACTAAGCCAAAAAATCAAATTAAAATTAAATACACACTCAATACAATTATTTGCACACACACTAAAATATTTCAAAACAGGTAAAGTCAAACCAAATAAAATCACGGACGAAAATGCCTATTCATGATTTTCTATTTAACGACCGGATTACGGTTTGAATTATGCAGGACACATATATTTTTTTGAATTTTATTTTAATAAAGTAAATAAATAAAAATGGGCCAAAGTCACAAATAAATCAACAAGGTGCCGCACAGAAATCCGAAATTGTACAGCAGGGCCAATTATATTTGTTTTTATTTCTTTTTGGAGCGATTGTCGTGTGAAACAAAAATCACGTGCTCACATCGAGTGAAATTGGACTTGGAGGGATTGCTGGTGTGTCTAATATTGTTGTAGGCCCCTGATCTCGCATTTGTGAGATCAGGCATCGCAATTGCGAGCTTTCATTGCAAATGCGAAGAGAAGCCGGGCCAATAGTTTTCGCATTTGCAAAGGGAGTCTGGGAAGGGCGGTGATCACAAATGTGATCATTGAGTCGCAAATGCGGAGACACAGGTTCGCATTTGAACAAATCTTCGCATTTGCGATGGTCCCTTCGCATTTACGGGCTTCACATTTGCGAAGCCCAAGTCGCAAATGCGGCATCTGCATCTGGGTAAAAGAGACTTAGACGGGATTTTTCTCCCATTTTTCAAATTTTCAAAACCTAAAAATACAAGAGGCGATTTTTCAAAGACCATTTCTTCCCCAAAATATTGGTAAGTGATTCTAAACTAGTTTCTTTCAATCTTTCACTTTATTTTACAAGATTTCAATCTAAAATCTAATGTTTTTATGGTGGAATTGGGGATTTTTGGGTGGAACCTAGGGATTTCGAAATTTAGGGATTTAGACCTCAAATTGAGGTCGGATTCCAAAATCAATTACATATCTGGACTCGGAGTTAAATAGATAATCGAATTTTGGTCTGAATTTCAGGTTTGGATCAAGCAGACCCGGGTATTGACTTTTGTTAACTTTTTCAAAAATTGCCTAAATTGAATTATTTGCAATCATTGGTAGTTCCTAAGGCTTAAATTGAATCGCTTGGTTGGTAATTTGCTAGATTCTATTGGTTCGGAGGCTTGTTTGAAGGGAAAGGCTGTGCTTGAGCTTTGAGTTGGTCGTTGAAGCAAGGTAAGTATCGTGGTTAACCTTGGCTTGAGAGATTATGTAACAACCTGACCTGTCGTTTTAAGAATTTACGCCCCATTCAGTGACAGATCTTGAGCAACTTCGTAAAACGTATTATGACTTGCGTGTGTGGTCGAGTTTGATTTTCGTAAGATTCAGAATTTAATTGAAAGAATAACTCTCATTTTTGAAGCTTAAAGCAAACGACTTCGGAATAGAATTTTGATAACCCCAATAGCTTTATATGGTAATTTTGGACTTGGGCATATGCTCGGATTTGGATTTGGAAGTCCGTAGGACATTTCAACACATTTTGGAGAAAGTTAGAAAATAGAAGATTTTTGGAAAGTTTGACTGGGGAGTTGACTTTTTGATATCGAGACCGAAATTCGATTCTGAAAATTGGAACAACTCCGTTATGTCATTTATGACTTGTGTGTAAAATTTTAGGTCAATCGGAATTGATTTGATAGGTTTCAGCATCAAATGTAGAATTTGAAATTTGTTAGTTTTGAATAAGCTTGAATTGGCTTGCGATTCATATTTTAGTGTTGTTCAATGTAATTTGAGGCATTGAATAAGTTCGTATCATATTATGGGACTTGTTAGTATACTTGGTTGAGATCCCATGAGGCTCGGATGATAGATATCAATTGTGAATTATATGTCCTAACGGTATGAGGGTTCATTATACGTTGTGATTTTGTTTAATGGAAATTATTTAAAAGAAGAAAGAAAGGAAATGGAAATTTCAGTTGGCACAATGTGCAAAATACTTGTGATTCAGAGTTGAGGACGAGATCCTCGTATTTTTTTTATTATGTGAAATATTTAAAACGAGCTATGTGCCGCGATGGAAGTTATATAAGGACGAGATCCTTGCGATGAAATTTTATTTGTTTAAATTCTTCCTTTAGTGAAATTATAATTTGTTCTATAGTATTAATAGGGAGTCATACATGTTAGGCTTATTTGATAATTATTTTATGTGTTATTGTGTATATGTTGCAAAATTCGTGTTGAAATTATTGAGTTTTAACCTACGAGGTGAGTGCCTAGGTGGCGTTAAATGTGACTCACTAATTCGGATAAATAATAATAAGGTCTTCATGCCTCGTACCTCATTGTTAGAAAATGGAGGTTTGAAATGAAATTCTTGTTGACATGAGGTTAATTGACGATTTTGTAATCGATTATGAACAACTATTAAGACCAGAGAAGTGGACATGGTCATACATATGATGTGTTTCATGTCCCGATATCATTATGATAATGTCGTGCTTGTAATACGAAGATTAGCATTGTTGATATATACATTGTGGTAATTTGTTGAGTTGTGGATGTGGTGTTAGGAGTTATTTTGGTGTTACTCTGACAGGTGGATAGTCCCAATTACAGGGGAGACCCTGCCGAAATTTCAAAAAAAAAATTGGCACATTGAGATGTGCGAATAAAGAGATAAGTACATTGTGTATTTGAGGATGAATGACCCTATGTGGGGGAGAATGTAACATTATGGAAAAAAATTCGAAGTATTTAAGCGTTATTAAAAGTTGATGTGTGTTAACATAAGACTAATACCATGTAGTGATGTGGAAAAAATTGGACCATTTTTAAAATGTTTAGAGAGTAAGAAATTTGGTCTTAGAGTTTACAAATACGCATAAAGGAAATATTCTCAACTGAAATGGTATTTTCGGACTTATGTCAAATGTAGTAACGTGAGATCAACCGTGAGTATATGTGCAAAAGTAAAATCATTAATTTGGCAACCTCAGAATGATTCTTAGTACGTTCGAGGACGAATGTATGTTTAAGAGGTGGAGAATGTAACGAACCGACCTGTCATTTTAAGAATTTACGCCCCATTCAGTGACTTAAGATCCCAGGCAACTTTGTAATACGTATTATGACTTGCGTGTGTGGTGGAGTTTGATTTTCGGAAAGATTCGGAATTTAATTGAAAGATAAACTCTCATTTTTGAAGCTTAAATGAAAGAGTTGACCGGAGTTTGACTTTTGAGCAAACGACTCCGGAATAGAATTTTGATAACTCCAATAGCTTCATATGGTAATTTCGGACTTGGGCATATGCTCGGATTTGGATTTGGAAGTCTGTAGGGCATTTCAACGCATTTTGGTGAAAGTTGGAAAATAGAAGATTTTTGGAAAGTTTGACTTGCGTGTGTGGTCGAGTTTGATTTTCGTAAGATTCAGAATTTAATTGAAAGAATAACTCTCATTTTTGAAGCTTATAGCAAACGACTTCGGAATAGAATTTTGATAACCCCAATAGCTTTATATGGTAATTTTGGACTTGGGCATATGCTCGGATTTGGATTTGGAAGTCCGTAGGACATTTCAACACATTTTGGAGAAAGTTAGAAAATAGAAGATTTTTGGAAAGTTTGACTGGGGAGTTGACTTTTTGATATCAAGACCGAAATTCGATTCTGAAAATTGGAACAACTCCGTTATGTCATTTATGACTTGTGTGTAAAATTTTAGGTCAATCGGAATTGATTTGATAGGTTTCAGCATCAAATGTAGAATTTGAAATTTGTTAGTTTTGAATAAGCTTGAATTGGCTTGCGATTCATATTTTAGTGTTGTTCAATGTAATTTGAGGTATTGAATAAGTTCGTATCATATTATGGGACTTGTTAGTATACTTGGTTGAGATCCCATGAGGCTCGGATGATAGATATCAATTGTGAATTATATGTCCTAACGGTATGAGGGTTCATTATACGTTGTGATTTTGTTTAATGGAAATTATTTAAAAGAAGAAAGAAAGGAAATGGAAATTTCAGTTGGCACAATGTGCAAAATACTTGTGATTCAGAGTTGAGGACGAGATCCTCGTATTTTTTTTATTATGTGAAATATTTAAAACGAGCTATGTGCCGCGATGGAAGTTATATAAGGACGAGATCCTTGCGATGAAATTTTATTTGTTTAAATTCTTCCTTTAGTGAAATTATAATTTGTTCTATAGTATTAATAGGGAGTCATACATGTTAGGCTTATTTGATAATTATTTTATGTGTTATTGTGTATATGTTGCAAAATTCGTGTTGAAATTATTGAGTTTTAACCTACGAGGTGAGTGCCTAGGTGGCGTTAAATGTGACTCACTAATTCGGATAAATAATAATAAGGTTTTCATGCCTCGTACCTCATTGTTAGAAAATGGAGGTTTGAAATGAAATTCTTGTTGACATGAGGTTAATTGACGATTTTGTAATCGATTATGAACAACTATTAAGACCAGAGAAGTGGACATGGTCATACATATGATGTGTTTCATGTCCCGATATCATTATGATAATGTCGTGCTTGTAATACGAAGATTAGCATTGTTGATATATACATTGTGGTAATTTGTTGAGTTGTGGATGTGGTGTTAGGAGTTATTTTGGTGTTACTCTGACAGGTGGATAGTCCCAATTACAGGGGAGACCCTGCCGAAATTTCAAAAAAAAAATTGGCACATTGAGATGTGCGAATAAAGAGATAAGTACATTGTGTATTTGAGGATGAATGACCCTATGTGGGGGAGAATGTAACATTATGGAAAAAAATTCGAAGTATTTAAGCGTTATTAAAAGTTGATGTGTGTTAACATAAGACTAATACCATGTAGTGATGTGGAAAAAATTGGACCATTTTTAAAATGTTTAGAGAGTAAGAAATTTGGTCTTAGAGTTTACAAATACGCATAAAGGAAATATTCTCAACTGAAATGGTATTTTCGGACTTATGTCAAATGTAGTAACGTGAGATCAACCGTGAGTATATGTGCAAAAGTAAAATCATTAATTTGGCAACCTCAGAATGATTCTTAGTACGTTCGAGGACGAATGTATGTTTAAGAGGTGGAGAATGTAACGAACCGACCTGTCATTTTAAGAATTTACGCCCCATTCAGTGACTTAAGATCCCAGGCAACTTTGTAATACGTATTATGACTTGCGTGTGTGGTGGAGTTTGATTTTCGGAAAGATTCGGAATTTAATTGAAAGATAAACTCTCATTTTTGAAGCTTAAATGAAAGAGTTGACCGGAGTTTGACTTTTGAGCAAACGACTCCGGAATAGAATTTTGATAACTCCAATAGCTTCATATGGTAATTTCGGACTTGGGCATATGCTCGGATTTGGATTTGGAAGTCTGTAGGGCATTTCAACGCATTTTGGTGAAAGTTGGAAAATAGAAGATTTTTGGAAAGTTTGACTGGGGAGTTGACTTGTTGATATCGGGATCGAAATTCGATTCTGAAATCGAAATAGCTCCTTTATGTCATTTATGACTTGTATGTAAAATTTGCGGTCAATCAGAATTTATTTGATAGGTTTCAGCATCGAATGTAGAATTTGGAATTTGTTAGTTTTGAATAAGCTTGAATTGGGGTGCGATTCATATTTTAGTGTTGTTCAATGTAATTGGAGGAATCTACTAAGTTCTTGTCATGTTATGAGACTTGTTAGTATACTTGGTTGGGATCCCATGTGTGATGACCCAAAAGATCATCACTTGTTTAAAAACAAAATTCTGTGTTTTGAGGCCTTAAAAAACCTCTTTTAGCTTCACCTCGATTTGCGCGCACAGTCCGGACATGTAGCCAGAATGCCTAAATATGAAAATCTGTGAAAAATGATAAATTTTGACTATAAAATGAGCTAATTTGACTTTAGTCAATATTTTGGGTAAACGGACCCAGACCCGTGATTTGACGGTCCCTGAGGGTCCGTAGGAAAATATAGGACTTGGGCGTATGCCCAGAATCGAATTCCGAGGTCCCAAGCCCGAGAAATGAATTTTTAAAGGAAATTATTTTCTGAAATTGTTTAAAGAAATTTGAAATGAAATTTGAATAAAACATGATGGTATCGGGCCCGTCTTTTGGTTCCAGCGCCCGGTACAAGTCTTATATATGATTTAAGACATTCCTGTAAAATTTGGTGAAAAACAAACATCGTTTGACGTGATTCAGACCTAAATTGCTAAAGTTGATATTTTAAGAAGTTTGAGAAAGTTCTATGATTTTGAGGTTTAATTCGTTGTTATTGAGGTTATTTTGGTGATTTTATTACACGAATAAGTTTGTATGATGTTTTTGAGGTTGTGTGTATATTTGGTTTGGAGCCTCGAGGGCTCGGGTGAGTTTTGGATAGGCCATGGGTTTCATTTTGAACTTAGAAGTTGCAGAAAAAATTTTGCTAGTATGAACAGACCTGCAGGCTTCGCATTGGCTCGCAAATGCGAAGGATGGATCGCAAATGCGAAACCAGCCCAGGCCTGCCTTGACTCGCAAATGCGAGGTTTTCTTCGCAAATGAGAAGGTTTGCCTATTGGCCAGGGATCACAAATGCGATGTTTTATTCGCAAATGCGAAGGTCGCAAATGCGACAATAGTTTCGCAAATGCGAATGTTTGGGATTTCTGAAGGGTTCGCAAACCTGCAACTTTTATACTTAACCGATTTTAAAACCCATTTTTCATATTCCCTCAAACATAAACACACTTAGGCGATTTTTCAAGGATTCCTTCTTCTCCAAATCAATTGTAAGTCGTTTTTAACTAGTTTTCTTCAATCATTAACATCTTTTAACATGATTTCAACTTAAAATCAAAGATTTTCATGGGGGAAATTGGGTGTCTTGGGTAGAACCTAGGTTTTTAAAAAATTGGGGATTTGGACCTCGATTTGAGGTCCGATTTCAAAACAAATCATATATTTGGGTTCGTAGGGGAATGTGTAATCGGGTTTTGGTCCGAACCTCGGGTTTTTGACCATGTGGGCCCGGGGGAGATTTTTGACTTTTTGGTTAAAACTTTGATAAAAAACTCACTTTCATGTATTGGGGTTGATTTATTTAGCGTTTATTGATGTAATTAAGTAATTTATGGCTAGATACGAGTGAATTGGAGGTGGAATCAAGGAGTAAATCTATAATTGAACTTTGAGTTGTGTTCGAGGCATCGAGGTAAGTGTTTGGTCTAACCCTAGCTTGAAGGATTAGGAGTTGTGTCCTATTTGTAATTGATTCTTGTTGAGTACGACGTATAGGCATGGTGACGAGTATCTATATGTTGGTGTTGAGCATGACCGTGAGTCTTAAATTGATATTTGTTGTTTTCCTAAATGATTCTACGGATGCTTTAATTGATGATTTTCGATATTGGGCAATGATTTAGTTTATTTTCGTGGAAATTTATTTATGACTGAGTATCGATATTAATTGAGCTAAGTAGAAGTTGAGTTAAGATTGGTTATAGCTGATTCTCCCATGCCGGGATGTTTGTTTCGATATTGTTTTTCCCTTCCTGGGAAGTTATTATACTATTTTGTTCCCTTGCCGGGAAATTATTATATTGCTTTGTTCCCTTGTCGGGATTTCCTTGTGCTTTTGTATTGGCTTGAAATGGGAGGGGGTGGTATGCCTACCACAAGTTGTAATAAAATGGGAGCGGGTGGTACGCCTACCACAAGATTTAATAAAATGGGAGCAGGTGGTACGCCTACCACAAGATTTAATGAAATGGGAGCGGTTGGTACGCCTACTATAAGATGTAATGAAATGGGAGCGGGTGGTACGTCTACCACGAGATTAAATGAAATGGGAGCGGGTGGTACGCCTACCACGAGATTTAATGAAATGGAAGCAAGTGGTACGCCTACCACAAGATTTACTTAAATGGGAGCGGGTGGTACGCCTACCACGAGATACGAGAAATGGGATCAGGTTGCATGCCTGCAACAAGATGTGAACCGAAATGAAGTCTTCCATTGTTTTCTTTATTCTTGTTAGGAGTAACTTTGGCTTCTTTATAATTCTCTTGATATTTTGTTTTTTTTATCTGTTATTTCCCCGAAGCATGTTCCCCCTTCCCAGCTTTTATTGCTTGTATCAGTTTATTTCCCGCCATGTATGTATGTATATATATATATAAATGCACAGGTTTATCTGGAGTCTGGTCCTAGCCTCATCACTACCTCGTTGGGGTTAGGCCAGGCACTTACCAGCACATGGGGTTGCTTGTGCTGATACTACATTCTGTACTCTGTGTAGATACCGGAGCAGCACTTGGTCAGCAGCAGTAGGGGAGCCAGCCTTCAGTCCACCGAGACTCCGAGGTAGCCCTGCAGGCGTTCGTAGGCCCGACATCTATTCTATCAATTTTTATGTTCTGTTATCATTTGTACTCGAGACAGACCATGTTCTTTTGTTTCAAACACTTATTTGTAGTAATCATAGATAGTCCGTGAATGTTGTGACACCAGTTTCTAGGTAAAGGCATATGTGGAGTTTCTTATTATTTTGGTTCATTTTATCTATGTCTTTCGGTTAATCTCATATTCCGCTGTTTAAATGTTATTATATCGAAATTGTTAATGAATATAAAATGGGTAAAAAGGTAAATTGTGTAATTAATTGGTTTGCCTAGCTCGTACTAGTAGGCGCCATCACGACTCCGGAGGGTGGGAATCCGGGTCGTGACAAGTTGGTATCAGAGCTCTAGGTTACATAGGTCTCACAATTCACGGACAAGCTCAGTAGAGTCTGAGTGATCGGTACGGAGACGTCTGTATTTATCCCCCAGAGGCTACAGAGTTAGGAAAACTTCACATTTGTTCTTTCTCGTCGTGCGGTTTTGTTTCTCAATGCTAATTGAACTTCTACTATGTTCGTTCGTAGATGGCTAGCTTCCTCATCCACCGCTCAGCAGCCTGAGCCCCTAGCAGCAGCTCCCACGAGGGGCAGAGGGTGAGGCCGAGGTAGGGGCAGAGCTCAGCCCCGAGCAGCAGCACCAGTAGTAGAGCCTCAGGTTGATTTTGATGAGGAGGTTCCGGCCCCAGCAGTTCCGGTGGGTCCAGCTCAGGTCCCAGAGGGGTTTATTGCTACCCCAGTTCTTCAGGATGCTCTGGTCCGATTAGTGGGCCTCATGGAGAGTGTCACCCAAGCAGGCTTGCTTCTTGTAGCACCAGCCATCTCTCAGGCTAGAGGAGGGGCTCAGACTCTTGCGACTCGCACTCCGGAGTAGGTAGCTCCTTAGATTCAAACTCCGGTGTTCATCCAGTTGGAGCAGTACAGCCGGGTATGGTAGCTCAGATTGGTGATGGAGCAACTATGTCCGTTGATGCTTTGTGGAGGCTGGATAGGTTCACCAAGCTCTTCACTACCACGTTCAATGGTGCATCTACTGAGGATCCCCAGGATTATCTAGACAGCTGTTATGAGGTTCTCAAGAACATTGGTATTGTTGAGACCACTGGGGTTGATTTTGCTACATTTCTCTTGTCTAGATCCGCCAAGACTTGGTGGAGGGATTTTTGTTTGGCCAGACCAGCCGGATCGCCATCTTTGACTTAGGAGCAGTTTACAGTGTTGTTTGTGGAGAAGTTTCTCCCCATTACTCAGAGAGAGGCCTATCGGAGGTAGTTTGAGCGCCTCCAGTAGGGTTTCATGACGGTTACCCAGTATGATACCAGATTCATCGACTTGGCTCGCCATGCTCTTGTCATACTTCCTACCGAGATAGAAAGAGTGAGGAGGTTTATTGATGGTCTTATTCAGCCTATTTGTCTTCAGATGGCTAGGGAGATTGGGAGTGAGATATCTTTCCAGGAGGCGGCCAATGTGGCCAGGAGAATGGAGATGGTTTTGTCCTTGGGAGGTGGTAATGGGTCGGATAAGAGGCCCCGTCATTCAGGCAGATTCAGTGGTACCTCATCTGGAGGTAGAGATTCGTATGGTAGAGGCCATCCCCCTAGGCCTTTCCAGTCAGCACTTCAGGCTTCTCACGGTGCTTCAGGTAGCCGTGGTCCTCAGATGCAGAATTCTGATCAGCAGTCCTATAGTGCACCACCAACACCTATCAATGCACCACCACTTCAAAGTTTCCAGGGTCGTCAGCCCCAGCAGCCGAGGGCTTGTTTTACTTGTGGTGACACGAGGAATATTGCTAGGTATTTCCCTCGCGCGCCAGGTAGTTCTCAGCATCAAAGTTCCCGTGCTATGGTTCAGGAACCAGGTTCCCCACAAGCTGCCCAGCCAGCTAGAGGTGGGGGTAGAGGTGCTAGAGGTGGAGGTATAGGTGCTAGAGGTGGAGCTCATACCACTAGAGGTGGAGGCCAGCCAGCAGTAGGCCATCCCAGAGATGTGGTTTAGGGTGGTGGGGCCCAGCCCCGATATTATGCTCTCCCAGCCAGGCCCGAGGCTGAGGCTTCAGATGTAGTTATTATAAGTATGGTTCTGGTTTGTGATAGAGATGCTTCAGTGTTATTTGATCTAGGGTCTACATATTCGTATGTGTCATCTTATTTTGCACCGTATCTGGTCATGCCTAGTGATTCACTGAGTATTCCTGTTTATGTGTCTACACCGATGGGTGATTCTATTGTGGTTGATCGAGTCTATCATTCGTATATTGTGGTGATTGGGGGGTCTTGAGACTCGTGTAGATTTGTTGCTTTTAGACATGGTTGATTTCGATATTATATTGGGGATGGATTGGTTATCACCTTACCATACTATCTTGGACTGTCACGCCAAGACTGTGACCATAGCCCTGCCAGGTATGCCCCGTTTAGAGTGGAGAGGGACTCCTGGTCATTCTACCCGTAGTGTTATCTCTTATGTGAAGGCTCGACGTATGATAGAAGGGGTGTTTGGCCTACATATCATATGTTCGTGATTCGAGCGTTGAGGTTCCTTCTATTGATTCTGTGCCCGTTGTTCGTGAGTTTCCTGATGTTTTCCCTACAGACATGTCGGGTATGCCGCCCGACAGGGATATTGACTTTTGCATTGATTTGGCTCCGTGCACTCAGCCCATTTTTGTTCCGCCATATCGTATGGCCCTTCCTGAGTTGAAAGAGTTGAAGGAACAGTTGCAAGACTTGCTTGAGAAGGGTTTCATTAGACCTAGTGTTTCACCTTGAGGTACGCCGGTGTTGTTTCTTAAGAAAATGGATGGTTCGATGAGAATGTGTATTGATTACCGGCAGTTGAACAAGGTTACAATCAAGAATAAGTATCCATTGCCGAGGATTGATGATTTGTTTGACCAGCTTCAGGGTGCCAAGGTGTTTTCAAAGATTTATTTGAGATCTGGCTACCATCAGTTGAGGATTAGGGCATCCGATTTCCCTAAGACAGCTTTCCGCACTCGGTACGGGCATTATAAGTTCCTGGTTATGACATTCGGGTTGACAAATGCCCCAACAGCTTTTATGGATTTGATGAACCGAGTGTTCAGGACTTATTTGGACTCGTTCTTGATAGTCTTCATTGATGATATTTTGATATTTTCCCGCATCCGGGAGGAGCACGAGCAGCATTTCAGAGTGGTTCTTCAGACTCTGAGGGATAGCCAATTATATTTTAAGTTTTCGAAGTATGAGTTCTGGTTTAGTTCAGTTGCATTCCTGGGTCATGTTGTATCAGCAGAGGGTATTTAGGTTGATCCGAAGAAGATTGAGGCAGTCAAGAACTGTCCTAGACCAGCATCAGCTATAGAGATTCAGAGTTTCTTGGGATTGGCAGGCTACTATCGTCGATTCGTGGAGGGGTTCTCATCTATCACAGCCCCGATGACCAGCTTGACCCAGAAGGGTGCCTAGTTCCGATGGTCAGACGAGTGTGAGGTGAGCGTTCAAAAGTTCAAGACAGCTCTGACTACGGTACCGGTGCTGGTTTTGCCCACAAGTTCAGGGCCTTATACAGTTTATTATGATGCATCTCGTATTAGGCTTGGTGTAGTATTGACGCATGATGGCAAGGTCATTTCCTATGCTTTGAGGGAGGTTAAGATTCATGAGAAGAACTATCCAGTTCATGATTTGGAGTTGGCAACCATTGTTCACACATTGAAGATTTGGAGGCATTATCTGTATGGCGTGGCATGTGAGGTGTTCACGGATCACAAGAGTCTTCAGTATTTGTTCAAGCAAAAGAAGTTGAATTTGAGGCAGAGGAGGTGGTTGGAGTTGTTGAAGGATTATGATATCACAATCTTATATCATTCGGGAAAGGCAAATGTGGTGGCCGATGCATTGAGTAGGAAGTCAGCCAGTATGGGTAGTCTTGCTTATATTCTGGTCGGTGAGAGACCGCTTGCCTAGGATGTTCAGGCTTTGGCCAATCGGTTTGTGAGGTTGGATATTTCTGAGCCTAGTCGTGTATTAGCTTGTGCGGTCGCTCGTTCTTCTTTATTGGAGCGTATCTGTGATCGGCAGTATGATGATCCCCATTTATGTGTCCTTAGAGACACGGTGCAGCGCGGAGGTGCCAAGCAGGTTACCCTAGATGATGATGGAGTTTTGAGATTGCAGGGTCGAGTTTGTGTGCCTAATGTGGATAGGCTCCGAGAGTTGACCTTAGAGGAGGCCCATAGCTCCCAGTACTCTATTCATCTGGGTGCCGCGAAGATGTATTAGGATTTGCGGCAGCATTATTGGTGGCGTAGAATGAAGAAGGATATTGTTGCATATGTGGCTCGATGTTTAAATTGTCAGCAGGCGAAGTATGAGCATCAGAGGCCTGGTGGTTTATTTCAGAGGATTGAGCTTCCCAGTGGAAGTGGGAGTGGATCACTATGGATTTTGTTGTTGGAATCCCGCAGACTCGGAGGAAGTTCGATGCAGTATGGGTCATTGTTGATAGGCTGACCAAGTTAGCGCATTTCATTCCTGTGGTAGTCTCCTATTTATCCGAGAGGTTAGCTGAGATCTATATTCGGGAGATTGTTCGTCTTCATGGTGTGCCTGTGTCTATCATTTCGGACCGAGGTACGCAGTTTACCTCACGTTTCTGGAGAGCAGTTCAACGAGGGTTGGGCACTCAGGTTGAGTTGAGTACAACATTTTATCCTCAAACGGACTAGTAGTCCGAGCGGACTATTCAGATTCTTGAGGATATTCTCCGAGCTTGTATTATCGACTTTGGAGGCTCGTGGGATCAGTTTTTGCCTTTAGCAAAGTTTTCCTACAACAACAGCTACCAGTCGAGTATCCAGATGGCTCCTTATGAGGCTTTATATGGTAGGCGGTGTCGGTCTCCGATTGGATGGTTTGAGCTGGGAGAGGCTCGGTTGTTGGGTACGGATCTGGTTCAGGAGGCCTTGAACAAGGTCAGGATTATTCAGAATAGGCTTCGTACAACTCAGTCTAGGCAAAAGAGTTATGCAGACTGCAAGGTTTGAGATGTGGCTTTTATGGTCGGTGGGCGGGTATTGCTCCGAGTGTCGCCTATGAAGAGCGTGATGCGATTTGAGAAGAAAGGCAAGCTTAGCCCTAGGTTCATTGGCCCGTTTGAGATTCTTGATCGAGTGGGAGAGGTGGCTTATAGACTTGCATTGCCGCCGAGCTTATCAATCGTGCATCCAGTGTTTCATGTGTCCATGCTTCAAAAATATCACGGCGATCCATCTCATGTGTTAGATTTCAGCACTGTCCAGTTGGGCAAGGATTTATCTTATGAGGAGGAGCCGGTGGCTATTCTAGACCCACAGGTTCGTCAGTTGAGGTCAAAGAGTTTTCCTTTTGTTCGTGTTTAGTGGAGAGGTCAGCCTCCTGAGGCATCGACCTAGGAGTCCGAGTCCGATATGCAGAGCCGTTATCCTCATCATTTCCCTGACTCAGGTACTTCCTTCTTTTTTCGAGGACGAACGGTTGTTTTAGAGGTGGAGAATGTGATGACACTTGTTTAATAACGAAATTCTGTGTTCTAAGGCCTTAAAAAACCTCTTTTAGTGTCACCTCAATTTGTGTGCATAGTCGGGCGTGTAGCCGGAAAGCCTAAATATGAAAATCTATGAAAAACGATAAATTTTGACTGTAAAATGAGCTAATTTGACTTCGGTCAACATTTTAGGTAAACGTACCCGGACCCATGATTTGACGGTTCTGGAGGGTCCGTAGGAAAATATAGGCTTGGGCGTATGCCCGGAATCGAATTCCGAGGTCCCAAGCCCGAGAAATGAATTTTTAAAGGAAATTATTTTTTGGAATTGTTTAATGAAATTTGATTAAAACATGATGGTATCGGGACCGTATTTTAGTTCCGGCACCCGGTACAGGTCTTATATATGATTTAAGACATTCCTATAAAATTTGGAGAAAAACGGACGTCGTTTGACGTGATTCGGTTCTAAATTGCTAAAGTTGATGTTTTAAGAAGTTTGAGAAAGTTCTATGATTTTAAGGTTTAATTCGTTGTTATTGAGGTTATTTTGGTGATTTTATTACACGAATAAGTTCGTATAATGTTTTTGAGGTTGTGTGTATATTTGGTTTGGAGCCCCGAGAGCTCAGGTGAGTTTTGGATAGGCCACGGGTTGCATTTTGAACATAGAAGTTGCAGAAAAATTTTTGCTGGTATGAACATGCCTGCAGGCTTCGCATTTACAAAGCCTGGCTCGCAAATGCGAAGGCTGGATCGCAAATGTGAAACTAGCCCAGGCCTGCCTTGACTTGCAAATGCGAGGTTTTCTTTGCAAATGCGAAGGTTTGCCTATTGGCCAGGGATCGCAAATGCGATGTTTCCTTCGCAAATGCGAATGTTTGGGATTTTTGAAGGGTTCGCAAATGTGAACCCTGTTTCGCATTTCCCAGCTTATCAGAGGTCGGGGTTCACAATTGCGAACCCCTGTTCGCAATTCCCATACCTGCAACCTGCAACTTTTATACTTAACCGATTTTAAAACCCATTTTTCATATTCCCTCAAACATAAAGACACTAGGCGATTTTTCAAGGATTCCTTCTTCTTCAAATCAATTGTAAGTCGTTTTTATCTAGTTTTCTTCAATAATTAACATCTTTTAACATGATTTTAACTTAAAATCAAAGATTTTCATGGGGAAAATTGGGCGTCTTGGGTAGAACCTAGGTTTATCAAAAATTGGGGATTTGGACCCCGATTTGAGGTCCGATTTCAAAACAAATCATATATTTGAGTTCGTGGAGGAATGGATAATCGGGTTTTGGTCCGAACCTCGAGTTTTGACCATGTGGGCCCGGGGCGATTTTTGACCTTTTGGGTAGAACTTTGGAAAAAAACTCACTTTCATGCATTGAGGTTGATTCATTTAGCATTTACTGATGTAATTAAGTAATTTGTGGCTAGATACGAGTGACTTGGCGGTGGAATCAAGGGGTAAAGCTATAATTAAACTTTGAGTTGTGTTCGAAGCATCGAGGTAAGTGTTTGGTCTCACCCTAGCTTGAGGAATTAGGAGTTTTGTCCTATTTGCTAATTGCTTCTTGTTGAGTACGACGTATAGGCATGGTGACGAGTATCTATACATTGGTGTCGAGCATGACCGTTAGTCTTAAATTGATATTTGTTGTGTTCCTAAATGATTCTACGGATGCTTTAATTGATGATTTTCGATATTGGGAAAGGATTTAGTTTATTTCGTGGAAATTTATTTATGACTGAGTATCTGTATTAATTGAGCTGAGTAGAAGTTGAGTTAAGATTGGTTATAGCTGATTCTCCCTTGCCGGGATGTTTGTTTCGATATTGTTGTTCCCTTGCCGGGAAGTTATTATACTATTTTGTTCCCTTGCAGAGAAGTTATTATATTGCTTTGTTCCCTTGCCGGGATTTCCTTGTGCTTTTGTATTGGCTTGAAATGGGAGCGGGTGGTACGCCTACCATAAGATTTAATGAAATGGGAGCAGGTGATACGCCTACCACGAGATTTAATAAAATGGGAGCGGGTGATTTAATGAAATGGGAGCGGGTGGTACGCCTACCACAAGATTTACTGAAATGGGAGAGGGTGGTATGCCTACCACGAGATATGAGAAATGGGATCGGGTTGCACGCCTGCAACAAGATGTGAACCGAAAATGATGTCTGCCATTGTTTCTTTATTCTTGTTAGGAGTAACTTTGGCGTCTTTATAGTTCTCTTGATATTTTGTTTTCTTATCTGTTATTTCCCCGAAGCATGTTCCCCCTTCCCAGCTTTCATTGCTTGTATCAGTTTATTTCCCGTCATGTATATATATATACATGCATAGGTTTATTTGGAGTCTGGTCCTAGCCTCGTCACTACCTCGCCGGGGTTAGGCCAGGCACTTACTAGCACATGGGGTCGGTTGTGCTGTTACTACACTCTGCACTTTGTGCAGATACCGGAGTAGCACTTGGTCAGCAGCAGTAGGGGAGCCAGCCTTCATTCCACCGAGACTCCGAGGTAGCCCTGCAGGCGTCCGCAGGCCCGATATCTCTTCTATCGGTTTTTATGTTCTGTTATCATTTGTGCTCGAGACAGACTATGTTCTTTTCTTTCAAACACTTATTTGTAGTAATCATAGATAGTCCATGAATGTTGTGACACCAGCTTCTAGGTAGAGGCATATGTGGAGTTTCTTATTATTTTGGTTCATTTTATCTAAGTTTTCTGCTTAATCTCATATTCCGTTGTTTAAATGTTATTATATCGAAATTATTAATGAATATAAAATGGGTAAAAATGTAAATTGATTGATTGGCTTGCCTAGCTCGACTAATAGGCTCTGTCACGACTCCTGAGGGTGGGAATCCGGGTCGTGACACCATGGGGCTCGGATGAGTTTTGGAAGAGTTTGGTGTTTTGAGCATAAGCATGTAATGATCCAAAGATCTATTTTTAGTTCTAGAGATTAAAACTCGATTTTGAGACTTCCGGAATTTTGATAATGAATTATAGGAGTGATCTAAAAAGTTTGATCTAATTTCATCAAGTCGCGATTGAATTTTTAGCGCAAAACATGAATTAATTGTTTAACGAGAAAAATTGGTATTGCATTGAGTAAATGAGCTCTAAATTGAGTTTCAATTGAAGTAATAGGTTCGTATTATTATTTTTGACTCATAGGAACAAGAATCGTCGAATTCCGAGTTTGTATGATGGAGTTAGAACATTTTTAGTGAAATTAAAAGCTGCTGAAATTTTGGGCAGTTGATGTGTTTTTCGCAGGTGCGTGAACAGTACTGCACCTGCGTGAACAGTAATCGCATGTGCGTGAACAGTAATCGAAGGGGCATAAACAGTAACCGCACCTGCGTGAACAGTACCATAGGTGCGAAAATGCTGGGCAGTGTATAAATCGAGCAGTCCGAGATTTTTACTCATTTTTGGAGTTATGGAGCTCGGATTGAAGCGATATTTGAGGCGATTTTTACCATATAGATTGGGGTAAGTGTTCTATATCCAAAAGTGATTATATTTAATGATTCCATGGTTATTTTCATCAAGTATTAGTGAATCAAATGGAAGAAATTGGAGAAAATTTGTAAAACGTTTCAAAAACAAAAATTCTAGATTTGGAGGTTGATTCGTCATCGAAATTTGATAACATTAGCATGGTCGAACTCATATTGGAATGAGTGTTTAGATTTCATACAAATTTTGTCGGATTCCGAGAGAATGGTCCCGCGTTGACTTTTGGTTGACTTTTTTATGTGAAATTGTAACTCGATGTTTTATTATCCAGAATTGTTTCCGATGTATTTTAATAAAGTTATACAATTGATTTTGATAGATTTGAGCCTCCCGGAGGT
Source organism: Nicotiana sylvestris (assembly GCF_000393655.2). NCBI lineage: Eukaryota > Viridiplantae > Streptophyta > Magnoliopsida > Solanales > Solanaceae > Nicotiana > Nicotiana sylvestris. Next base: position 157,822,220 of record NC_091065.1, on the reverse strand, counting down.
CAATTCAAGCAAGACAACTATTTTGGAATATCGGCTTAATTTCAAAAAGGTAAGTATCTTGCCTAACCTTGTGTGGGGGACTTCCCCTTAGGATTTGAGTCTTATATGTTGATTGTAGTTCGTGTACGCGAGGTGACGAGTGCGTACTCGGACTTATTTGTGGGAAATTGGCCTTTTCGAGTTCTTAGGTATTTACATTCGTTGTGTATGAACGTGTTCTTGATTTGGGTGAGTTCTTATTTACTAGTTTCACATCTACATGCTTAATTGGAATTAATTGCTTCATGATTCACGCTTATTGCCTAATTGACTCCTATTTAACTTAGCTGAAGAGTTTTGCCTCTCCTATTGTCATGTTATATTTTTATAACTGCTTGTCTTATTTAAGAATCATTATTATCCCTCCTGAAAATTATTTAGTCTTAAGTGAAGCTAAGATCATTTTTCCCAAATTGAATTGTTGAATATCCTTGTAATTTTCCAACCTTAAAAAGGGGGTTTAGATAACCTATCTCCTGGTTGATTTGCCTTTATTTGGGCGACTTGACTCGTGTTGAGGTTCTTATTATTGATTTGTATATTGTGGGATCGTTGCTACATGTTAGTTTTTCCGTTGTTGAACTGTTCCCTTTATGCCAGCATTCTTTTCTGTGGTTATTCCTTGTGAGCTGGTTCTACCATTCCTTTGTGATTTACAGTCCTTGAGTTGATCTATTTGTCTTACCTTGTATTATTGTCATTGTTGTTGTTATATGTAATGTGGTGATGTTCGATCTTTCTGTTGCAATGTAATTGTTAATTTTGTTGGTTGCGCTGCGTATTTTCTTTGGGACTGCGGGACGATATCCCGGGAGATCCTCCAACATATTTACTTTGGGACTACGGATTTGGTATTCCAGGAGATCCCCCTGCACATTTATGATTGGAACTATGTGAATGCACCCGGTAGATTCCCTCAGTACTGGGTATTTATATTTGGGACTACGGATTGGTATTTCGAGAGATTGATCTGCACATTTATGAAAGTCTACTCCAATTTTCGGAATCGAAATCCAACCCCGATATCAGAAAGTCTACTCCCGGTCAAACTATCCAAAATTTCAACTTTCGCCATTTCAAGCCAAATTCTACTACGGACCTCCAAATCACAATCCGGATGCGCTCCTAAGTCCAAAATTACCTAACGGAGCTAAAGGAACCATCAGAAATTCAATCTGAGATCAAATACTAAAAAGTCAAACTTGGTCAATCCTTTCTAATTTAAAGCTTTTAGCGAAGAATCATTCTTCCAAATCAAATTCCGAATAACCTGAAAACCAAAACGGACAATTCGCGTAAGTCATAATACATCATACAGATCTACTCATGCCCTCAAACAATCGAGCAAAGTGTAAATGCTCAAAATAACCGGTCGGGTCGTTACAAACCTCCCTTACTTAAACATATGTTCGTCCTCAAATGTGCGCAGAGTTGTTCTTAAAGTCATCAAACCGCCGTGTAACCTTACCATGCACATACCCGAGGATGATCCCACGTCACCCTATCCCATATAGGTCTGATAACACAATATAACTAAAATTTCTTAATCCAACCTAGCCCATAAGTCTTAGAACCCAATTTTCAACATCCGAAATTTTCTATAAGATCAGAATCTTGCATCTACACACTTTATAGTTCTGAACAAGTTGTTTCAAGCCATATCCGTAACCCAAGATGTAATCACATGATATATCTCAAAACGCAGATACTCATAGCGATAATTTCTAATCACGGTAGCTGCTAAAAACTACCCAATGCCGGTTATAAACCTCTTATCAAACAAAGCTTCATTCTAACACCTTCATATGTTGCCAATGATGAAAGAAACACGCATAAACTCATAACCATTTGTCAGATCAGTAAATCATAGTGCTCTCTCTCCTTCAACAAGGACTATAGCAAATTTCTAAGCCGACTTTCGATATTATTCTTCCAACCACGCTGTATTCAATTCCGAAAGTATTTATTCTAGGTCCAATGGCCCCATCTCATCCAACACGACCACTCTAGTGACATGACATATCTATACAATCTAAAGCCGTAACTCGTGTAATCTGTGCACCAATAAGCAACATTCCAAATGTACTCAATCATGGAAAATGACTCAGACGAGAGAAATGTCTCGCAAGCTCAACAAGTACCACCACAACTTAATGCTAAGAACCTATCACACAACGTATAATCAAAACACACGAATCTAACACAAAGGATCATGTCTCAACATAACTCCGCTACAATGCGTGACCCATCCAAACGCTGGTCCATATTATATACCTCGAGCCACCCTGCTCAAAATCAATAACCACACAAAATTCGATATCAAGCACCCAAAGTAAATTACCATAACCACGGAGAAGCAAATGACACAACGCCACACAAAACCCAAAAGAGCATGACCAATACGCCATTAACCAAGCAATACCTAATACTCTTTTCGCTCAAATTCCGCTAAGACCCCAATAGAACCGCACCATATGTGCATATAACCAACAAATCACAACTCCTCATAGCATAGAAGAGTAACTCATAGATCATTTCAGAACACAAATAAGCTCAACAACAACCGAATGGCACATCCATCAACAATAGCAGTATGGAGCCAACCAATGGACCCCCAAATCAACTCTAGTCATCCACAAATAGATAAATAATCCTCCTAAAGTATACAATGACTGAATCATAACACATACTATCATCTGGCTAGCTTCGGCCACGACTTCACAATCCATAACCATGAAATAATCTACTCATGAGAACTCCCAGTCTCTAAATCTATAGAGCAAACGAATCACCATATCCTATCCCAACTCCACCACCCGAATATCTAACACATCTCTCATACACGATCATCCCCCGAGGAATACTTCTAAAATTCTTTTGTTCCCACATAGCAAAATTTGAAAATCAGTAGTCAATCAACTAGGAGAGTGCCTCAATACCAATGAAGTATCCGTAAATCAAAATACATTGCCCCTTCTGAAATGTATGCTCTCATCAAGCCATACCAAATAGTAATGTCATTTACCTAGTCATCTGAAACCATCCATGCTGCCCGAGAATTTATGTCCTTCCCTTCAAAATCGAATCGTGACCTTGCACATGCAAATCTCGATCGCACACAACACACTGCATATACAATGCCATCATATGAAAAATATAAGAACTTCATAATCCACTCCGAGTCACAATCAAGTACATGCTCAATTAGACAAGAACTTCCCATTTGATTTCATCCAGAAAAAATCACTATACATCACATGCTCCTCACGCTTGTAGGAAATATACTCCTCGAACCGTGGTAGAAACTATTGAGATCTCTTTGAAACTCATTTACATCTTATTAAGCCATCAGAACTAAATCTCTATAACTCAACCAAGCCACGCCGGTCACCAAAAACTCAAAAGCATTGCCACAAAACACATGTAGAAATCCACCACATCATAAGCACCCAAAGAACCAATCATATCCATTACCATGCCGATCCAACTTACTACAAGCTGTCCTATTTACCCAACTTCCTTCTGAATTACCTTCAAATTGATACTTTTTCTCGCCATAATACCACAATCCTCAACCAAGACTCACCACACGAGACCTATCATAAAACCACACCGCCCTAAGGCTTATAAGCCACTGAATGCTCTCTTAAGCACCCCAAAAGTACCATAACTGAGATACCCGCTCTGAAGAGACCTTCTATGAATTTAAAGATGTTCATCTTACCTTCCCGACTGAATGTAAAATCCATAATGATAAAGAAATACTGTGAGTCTCGACACCATCCAATGTAACTCTCAACTTCTAGCCATATACAAATTCGCAACATTCTCAATTACCACGTATATATCTTGAATTCATTAGAACCATTATTGAGAGTCATCCACTCTACTTGAATCTCAATAGCACCACCTAAATGGACCGACGACCTGTGCCCCATTTGCACCCCAATACCCTAAGAAGTAATTCACACCTCTAAGCAACCAAGCACATCTCTACTCCATGAATACTACATCCATTATGAATAACCACTCAATCATTTCATGATTTCCAAATACACATAAAGTGTAATACATCTCGTATCCTAAAATTCCCTTACTCGAGTCATCCTCGATCTCAACCTCTATAAACCATAACTGATTCACCAGTATAAATCAAACTGAAACAAATACAACACATTACCGCGCAATCAACCTGTCAATAGCAGACTCCCCCACTTGGCTCAAATCCAAGGAATAAAGTATTTGATAACTTATAATACCTATACTCTGTTGCTGCCTAAAATCTCGCACTGAAATTCAACTAAATCCTTCATAAGCTTATGTAACACAAACCATCTAATATCTTAAATCATCTGCAAATCTCGTATTCACCCTTGTAACAGTCAAGCCAACTCTCATAAATGATCCAAACTCAAATTGCAACACATATAATTCACTGGTAAAAGAGAACTCGCTACAAAACAACATTGGAATCACACAAACCTCAGGACACCCTGCAAGAGATAAGCCACATGTTTTGCCTCAAACTAACATCTTTTTATACCCTTCCACAGTCATAACTATTACACAATCACTTACTTATCCTAAAGTCTTAACTCATATCATGATATGAAAATCTACTTCACTCTTTAGCTAAACAACATGAAAAGATCCTTCAACACACCCATAGTTTGAGACTATACATCAAATCAAAATGGAAATCAGGCACCCAATAGTTCTTTCTACACCTCAATCAAATCTTTCTCGTCACATTCAATCCATATGAACACATCTTGCAGTCATATCATACCCATCACGTATCCATCCAGCCACAAATTCTACTAATAGGGACACTACCGGACATATAAATCCAAAAGCACGTGCTCACACAATCAACATCTATGTGCTCAAGCTACAATCAAAACTCGGCATCAAGTCCTCTAGACTTTCCCATCATCAGCATACTGAAATCACATCTCGTACCTCATCCCTAGAATCATAAGCCGTCAATGCACAGCTGATACCGAGCACTCATATGCGCATACGAATGTGTGGAAGGAATTCAAGAGTTACGCTTCAAGCTGAATCAATGTCGCATGATAAAGAAAGAAATATGGGAAGTTTATCCTAAATGCCTTGCAACCTCTCAAAAATAGGTATGGACGTCATCATACCGATCCGCAAGACTCTAGTAGACACTTGTTTATGACTTGTAGAACCAATGAACCTAGAGCTCTGATACCAATTTGTCACGAACCAAAATTCACTAGTCGTGATGGCACCTAACCCAACTGTTACACTCCAAATTTTGTACATGAAAATATGCCATAAATAAATTAATGAGAGCTCGAAAGTGAGATGTCACGTCCCGCAGTACTATATTACGATGATGTTGCACCCTATAGTGTTGTACGTTGAATTTGTTGCAAGGTAATTGACATCAATACAAGGAAAAGATTATTTGGAGATTATAAGAATTATTCTATTTCAAACAAGTAATAAGTAAATTCGTGAAGGTGAGATGGGAAGCAAGTCAAAGAAAATGAATTTTCGTCCAAGTTTGGTATGTTGGGATAAAATATGGCTTGAGCTAAAATACTTGGTATTTATAGACTAGTACCAACGAGGTACCACATGACCATAATAGTAAGGTGTATAAGGAATGTGAAAAGTGAGTGATATTTTAAGTAAGTGGGAATAATTCTTAATTTTACGGGTAACGGGATATTACCTAATTAATTGGGGGATATATTTGGATAAGATCAACCGCCCCACGTGGCAGCACCCCCAAATCCCCATGTATGAATATTTAAGTTAAATAGAAAGGTGGCAAATGAAGGGAAGGTCCCAACTCCCAACACATTCACATTCAAGAAATCCAGATATGAGATACCCATTTTCAATCCCTTTAGCGAAAAGCTGTTATTATTGGAATTAATCCCTCTTTATTACTATGTCATCTTTCCCCATTCCTAACTCCATTTCTCCAGTAGACTTATAAAAAATAGGCGCTTCTAAATCAGTTCCGCAGAAATCAATCCATGAATTCACTGTCAAGGTCATCCCTTTATAATGGTTTCTTCTATGGACATTAAAGGGAAAGATGTAGACCTTAGCATGTAAAAAGGCAAAGTGATTCTTGTCATTAATGTTACCTCCAAATGTGGGTTCACAAGCACCAATTATATCTAATTGACTCAACTCTATAACCACTACAAATATAAAGGTTTTGAGGTCTTTGCCTTCCCTTGCAACCAATTTTTGAAGCAAGAGCCTGGTACGAGTCAGAAAGCTCAAAAATTTACATGCACATGATTTAAGGCTGAATATCCCATTTTCCAAAAGCAGGATTTTGCGATTCTAAGGGAGTACGGTGCAATCTTTCTCAAGAATATCACATGGATTCTCCTCTACTTTGATGTGCCGTTACATTTTTGTTGCAATTGACGTATGTTAGAGGGGTGGTTAAGAGAATCAGCTCAGGTATGTTAAGGCTATCCCTTCTTTCTTTTAGCATGATCCATACGATATAAACGGAACAAGCAAATGCAAAACTTCCATAAATTACTCTATTCGTAGAAATGCTAGAGATGTGTATATTCTTATTCTCCCATGTGTCATATTATTCTATCATCTGTTCATGTGTCTCAAAAATACGTAAGTTTGTAAAGTTTATTTCATGATATTTATCAGAGGTATAATGGTCTTATGACGTACCGAGAGAATTTATTAATGTATTTCATATGCATTTCATGCATTTATACATGCACATTGACCCATGACCAGATGGAGTTATACGCGTATTTATATGTATATATATGTATATGGGATATGGGAAAAGGTTAGGCGTTATATACGCACCACCACCTGATCAGCTGGTATACGTTGATGATTTGCCCACAGTGGTCAAGATGATATAATGGGATGCCCTCAGAGACTTGATGATGTTATGAACACATATATCTATGCACGATATGACATTCATACGCATATGCATGGCACTATAAGTATTTCATGATTCATAAAGCTATCCAGACTTACAGGTTGAGTCATTTACTTTATATTTCTTTTATGTCTATTATGTACTTATTTATGTGCCTTACATACTCGGTACATTATTCGTACTGACGTCCCTTTTTGCCTAGGGATGCTGCATTTCATGCCCTAAGGTCCCGATAGACAGGTCGAGAGCCCTCCAAGTAGGCTAGCAGCATAGCTGAAGATGCTGGTGTGCTCCATTTGCTTCGGAGTTGCTGGATTGGTTAGTATGATTTAGACGTGTATGGTTTGGTATGACGGGACTCTGTCCCGGGCTTTATGAAACCCATAATTCATATATATAAGTTTGTATTCTCTTATGCTTTACTCTAGTTCATTTACCTATGATAGAATGATATGAAAGATATGTTACGTTAGTACTCGGTTAAGTAAGGTACTGGGTGCCCGCCGCGGCCCATCGGTTTGGGTTGTAACAAAAGTGCTATCAGAGCAGTTCTGTCCTAGGAGTTTACAAGTCGTGTCTAGTAGATTTTGTTTATGGGTGTGTCGTGCACCACACTTATAAGCAGAAGGCTACAGGATATTTAGGATCGTCACTCTTTGTTCTTACTCTAGATCGTGTGATAGAGCTCACTTATAAGAATTCAAATTCTGAAATTCTATTTTATTCGTAATAAGACAATATCTACATCCAGAAAGAAGGTTGGAAAGAGAGATAGTTGTGTAAGAGCTGAGTCAGAGGAATTCGATTTTTGTATGATGCCTACGATAAGTAAATGTGAGGCCTTTATCAGATCATGGGTACACTAAAAGGTGTAAGCTTCCTGATAAGAAGCCTTAAGGAAAGAATGCATATCCACCTTTATGGTAAAAGACAACGAGAGATTAAGAAGATAAATACAAGTTTCAACAAGCAAAGAAAGCAAGATGAAGAAGGGTACGAGGCGCCTAGTTAATGAAGGTTAACAGTGTTTATAATTCAGGCAGAGGAACATAATTTTTTTTTGTAATATTCAACAGTGATAGAGGTATGTACAATTGGTCACACCCATCTCAGTCATGCCCTATGGGAGCTAACGGATATAGTTTAAGAGAAGGACAGGACAGTTGGATCCGGTTGGGGTTAAAGTAACCCAAAAATGAGGAATGGATGGTTTGCATTAGTTGATATTTCCGAAGGATATTACAAAGGTGCTAATAGATCTCCTTATGAGACACCCAGGTGGTGCACTCTAGAATATTACGATTATATGAGAATACTAGCGTGATCAAAAAAATTCCGAAGATAGCCACTGAAAGCTTGGAAAAGATAAATATTACCTTAGTGTGACTCTCATCCCTAGTAGAGCGAGGGGTTTGAGCAACCCGAAGAGCTGATAAATGAAGCAAGGAGAGCTAAAAGCGAAATAATATCTTGTTGACAGTTTTAGAATAAAGTGATAGACAGAAATCTTAGCAGAAAATAAGAAAAGAGATAATGAAGCATTAAGAGTAAGATATGATACCTAGATGACAGCGGTAGGTCAAAAAGATGATAGTATTACAGAATCTATAGTCAAATGAAGAAAGAGGTGAGGGGTGATGGTCCTTAAGACAACAAAAGAATATAGGCCATACAGTCACGTCCTCATTTTTACAAATAAGTTCGCGACTCTAACGTGATTAACAGAAGGGAAAGTTAGACCAAAGGGTAATGGAAATCAATATGAACTGGTGAACAAGATAAACTAAACATGAACTAGGAACTGAGTGATTTGATAATAGTCAGCATCATGAGAATTTCATATTGCCTTCCGGCAATAATAGAATGGACAACAGAAGAAGATCCTCGACGAATTCAGAGGATGGTCATTCAGGAAAACGCTTCCCTAAAGCAAGCAATGTGAGCAAAGTTAAGCTTAAGGGACTATATGTGCCACTTACACTAAGTGCCACCATTGCGAGTAAGGAATTTTTTTATCCTTGGTACATAAAGATTACCTCAAGGCGAGTAAGGGTCATTGATGATGCGAAAGGATGCCAAAGATGGAGAGGAAAAGCATCTATAGGCAGGTCATCATAGCTCTAAGTCTTAGTACTCCCCCTAAAGGGAGGAATATGGAATGATAAAGGAAGAATGCGATAAAAATGATAAAGGGATGAGATTGCACTTAGCCGAATCCTACAGATATGTTATGATTCCAAAACATTATGTAAGCACGACGTCAGAAAAAGGAAGTAAGGGTTCCTGCCCGGAAGGTTATTGATAAATAAGGATCTAGTGCAAGAGGTAAGTTAGACAAAGGAAATAACCCAAGAGAGATTACGCGGAATATGGATATGAGAATGGGTCGACGAGTAGTTAGTAGTTGATTCAGGAAGAGCCTAGTCATGGCTAGACAAGAAGTTACAGACAAATCAGTAGATCATGCAAGATGAATATAGTAAACCCCAACATGGAGAATTCAACCTCGTAGTAACGTCATTAAAATACTTGAGATATATTCAAATAGGAGTCGGGGTAGTTAAAGGTACCGCATGAGTGTTACGGGGATAAAAGAAAGTACCACTAGGAAGGCAGTCAAAATATCAGTTCAGAAGTAATCTTACAAGCATAAGGGCATGGAGGTAGGCAACTACGGATGATTATAGGCAAGGAAGGACATCAAAAGGTCCGTAATAAGCTCACAGCTTTACGAGAGTCAAGGGTTCTCCCTAAGTACTAAAAAGAAAGACTAGCTGAGGAAATAAGGAAAAAGGCTTCAACCTAAGTTGGGTGACCTAAGGAGGAAATGGTCTTATAATGATAGTCTCATAACAACATTGTATGCACTCCAAAAGAAAATGACACTTACTGTGGCTAAGGAACGGGAAGTAAAATCAAAAGAGATATTCAAGATCATATGAGTTCTATGGAATTCCAATATGTGTGGACACCAAGATAAGCTATGTATGCATGCAAAAAGGGGGCAGAAAGACCAAGAAAAGTAATTGCTTACGTTTGAAGAAAGTTGAGATGGAACAAAAAGAATTATTCAATTCATGATACAGAGTTAGTTACGTTATGAACTCACTTAAGAGTTTGGAGTTTTATACATGCAGCATATACAACCGTAGAAAATTCCGGTATAAGTTAAAAGAAAGAATTGAGCTCAGGTCATAGACAGACTGTATCATGGATATACCTCAGTGCCTATGAAAGGCTAAACATAATAACTAATCCCATGAACCGCATATCGGGAGGTAGCTTAAGCCTACATAAAGGCTGATCAGAATAAAGAGGAAACTAAAGAGATACATCAACAAAATAAATCAGGAATCTGATTATTGAACCCTAAAAATTATAGAAATCGTGATTGAGAACATTGCAGAATCACTCTTTCTATTAAAGGTACAAGAGTGATAATGCAATAGCCATATTCTATAACGGCTCTACGATAAAGATAGTTAGAAGTGTCCCAACCGCATAAGAAGTTAGTATGAAGCTCTCACGAGATTGTATAAAGAAGTGCATGTATTATAATATAAGTTCAAGACGTGGATGTAAATTACACCTATGTGGAGGGAAGGTTATGAAAGAGATAGAAGATATGATGTGAGGCTTTAAGGAAAGTAAGTTAAAGGTGAAAAATGTACGAGATACTCAAAAGCAGAAGGTTGAGAACATTCCATACTTGGGATAGAAGGCTAGAAGTGCGGGGATTCAATATCCAGGAATGATAGCAGCGGTGTCAGTAACATATCTTCCATCCTATGGTCTAGCTATCGAAAAGCCTGATTATGAGAGTAAACAATAGTTAGAGACGATGTGATGTCTCGCTTGATGTTCTAGAACAACATAAGGAAATCTATGGTGCAAGCAAGTTTAAGGAAGGCCGCAAATAGTATAAATAGATATGTATAGGTCACAAGCTAAAGTATAGTAAAGTGACAAAGTTTTATGACAGGATGTAAGAATGAGAAAGGACGAGTGAGAAGGTTACGAGAAGGAATAAATCCTTGGGATTAAACCCATGAAAAAAAGAAAGCTAATGGTTTCTCTAAGTTATAGAAAGTTCAGTATAGCCTGAATGAACTCAAAGGAGTCTAAGACTAATAACATTCAAAAGAGATGGAATGTTGCCCTGTTAATAGAATGAGGGGTAATTATTATAGACAAAAAAATGACGTTCTGGCCTTCGATTAAGTAATGATATGACGAATAAAAGAAAGGGATCTCATGATTGGACAGGATTAAAATACCTACGTAAGGTGAATCACATTAGGATGCCATGAGATACAGTTATGAAAGTAGGGTATCGCCCAGGTGGATCAATCTAACCATTTCAGATGTTCCCCGATAAAACGTGAATAAAATTGAGGTGAATCAATAATGGATGGATAAAAGTTATAAAGTATGAGAGGAGATTAGGCCGTCATTCTTAAAGATGAACTGAAGGCATTAGAGGACATAGATTTATACGTATGAGATAAGCAATGAAAGTAACCTGAGATTTGGTAGCAGACCTCAGTAACGAGAAGTCGAGGTAAGAGTTATGGTACAGTATAACCTATGTAGATGTAGTAAAGTCATACGAATGGATAACTAGGTCTATAAAATAAAATATAGCAATATTCGTAAGTTCGACAAAATACCAAGCGAAGAACTTCAGGATTGGCTAAAAGCTAGAGGAAAAAGGAGAGGAGAGTCGCATAGCACACTTACAAGGTCAGTATTGTAGAAGCTGCATAATGGAAGGTAGAAACAGTTATGAGATTGGAAGGTATTCGAACACAAGTTATGGCGTGGGAAAGAGGCCTAAAGGGGGAATTCCCTGGCCTTTGGCCTTATTCACATAACAGTTGCCTAGATGGCAAAAGGACTACTAAAGTATTTGCAAGAGCTATGGGATTTGAGGACGATAAACGCATCAGTCAATATTCGAGGATGAATGTTCCAAAGGGGGGGAATGATTTTACATCCCATATTTCGTACATAAAAATACGCCATAAATAAATTAATGAGAGCCCGGAAGTGAGATGTCACATCCCGCAGTACTACATTACGACGATGTTGCACCCCATAGTGTTGTACGTTGAATTTGTCGTAAGGTAATTGACATCGGTCCAAGGAAAATATTATTTGGAGATTATAAGGATTATGCTATTTTAAACAAGTAATAAGTAAATTCGTGAAGGTGAGAGGGGAAGCAAGTCAAAGAAAATGAATTTTCATCCAAGTTTGGTATGTTAGGATAAAATACGGTTCGAGCTAAAATACTCGGTATTTATGGACTAGTACCATACGAGATACCACATGATCATAATAGTAAGGTGTATAAGGTATGTGAAAAGTGAATAATATTTTAAGTAAGTGGGAATAATTCTCAATTTTGCAGGTAATTAATTAATTACCGGGTAACGGGACATTACCTAATTACTTGGGGATATATCTGGATAAGATCAACTTCCCCACGTGGAAGCACCCCCAAATCCCAATGTATGACTAGTTAAGATAAATAGAAAGGTGGCAAATGAAGTGAAGGTCCCAACTCCCAATGCATTCACATTCAAGAAATCCAGATATGAGATACCCATTTTCAATCCCTTTAGCCACTGTTATTATTGGAATTAATCCCTCTTTACTATGATGCCATCTTTGCCCATTCCTAACTCCATTTCTCTAGTAGACTTATAAAAAATGGGAGCTTCTAAATCAGTTCCGCAGAAATCAATCCACGAATTCACTGCCAAGGTCATCCCTTTATAATGGTTTCTTCTATGGACATTAAAGGGAAAGATGTAGACTTTAGCATGTACAAAGGCAAAGTGCTTCTTGTCATTAATGTTGCCTCCAAATGTGGGTTCAGAAGCACCAATTATACCTAATTGACTCAACTCTATAACCAATACAAGGATAAAGGTTTTGAGGTCTTGGCCTTCCCTTACAACCAAATTTTAAAGCAAGAGCCTGGTATGAGTCAGGAAGCTCAAGAATTTGCATGCACAAGATTTCAGGTTGAATATCCCATTTTCAAAAGCGGAATTTTGCAATTCTAAGGGAGTACGGTGCAATATTTCTCAAGAATATCACTCGGATTCTCCTCTACTTCGATCCGCCGTTACATTTTTGTTGAAATTGACATATGTTAGAGGGGTGGTTAAGTGAATTGGCTCAGATATACTAAGGCTATCCCTTCTTTCTTTTGGCATGATCCATACGATATAAACGAAACGAGCAAATGCACAAATTCCATAAATTACTCTATTCGTAGAAATGCTAGATATGTGTATATTCTTATTCTCCCATGTGTTATATTATTCTATCATCTGTTCGTGGGTCTCAAAAATACGTAACTTGGTAAAATTTATTTCATGATATTAATCAGAGGTATAATGGTCTTATGATGTACCGAGAGATTTTATTAACGTATTTCATATACATTTCATGCATTTATACATGCACATTGACCCATGACCAGATGGCGTTATATATGCGTATTTATATGTATATGTATGTATGTAGGATATGGGAAAAGGTTACGGCATTATATACGCACCACCACCTGATCAGCTGGTATACGTTGATGATTTGCCCACAGTGGCCGAGATGATATGATGGGATGACCTCAGAGGCTTGATGATGTTATGAACACATATACATATGTACGACATGACATTCATATGCATATGCATGACACTATAAGTATTTCATGATTCACAAAGTTATCCAGACATACAGGTTGAGTCATTTACTCTATATTTCATCCATGTTTGTTATGTACTTATTTATGTGCCTTACATACTCGGTACATTATTCATACTAACGTCCTTTTTTCCTGGGGACGCTGCATTTTATGCCCGTAGGCCCCGATAGACAGGTTGAGAGCACTCCAAGTAGGCTAGCAGCTTAGCGGAAGATGTTGGTGCACTCCATTTGCTTCAGAGTTGCTGGATTGGTTAGTATGATTTAGACATGTATTGTTTGGTATGGCGGGACTCTATCCCAAGCTTTATGAAAATTATATATTCTTAGAGGCTTGTAGACATATGTCATGTACCTAAAAGATTGTATGGCCTTGTTGGCCCATGTTCAGTACACGAGTGGCTATTTTTGTCTTATAAGCCCGTACTTCATATGTATAAGTTTGTATTCCCTCATGTTTTACTCCGGTTCATTTACTGTCATGACCTTGGTTCACCCTCCATGAACCATTGTGATGGCACCTAGTCTCTATGACTGGGTAAGCCTAATTTGCAGAAGAAAAACCAAAATTTTTGTAGAAGTAAACAATTTAAAACAGAAATAAAGCAGTAACAGTGTTTAAATGTGCCGCTCGGCATACACCATATTTAACTCTCAATACCAAAACATAATTCCATGACCCTGAAACCCACGAATAACAAGCTAAGATCAATACTACATTGCTCTAACTCCGGAATGTCTTATAAGAAAAGAAAAATACAGAAGGGCTAAATACTAAAAGCAAGAATAGAAAGGGACTTCTCGGTATGTGGACGCGGCAGATATACCTCAAAGTCTCTAGAGCAGTCGCCTCCTCAAGGATGATAGTCATGAGTAGCGGTACCTGGATATGCACATGAAAAACATGCGCAGAAGGGGCATGAGTACACCACATGGTACTCAGTAAGTGCAAAGCCTAACCTCGGTTGGGTAGTGACGAGGAAGGTCAGGGCCCTACTGAGGTTAAATAAAATATAAAGATGACAGGATAAGATAAGCAATGCAATTTAGAATCTACAGTAAGAATCTATACAGGATAATAAGAGTACAATAATGGAAACAGAGATGAAGTCAAACCACAAGGAAGTACTTAAAACAAAGATGATAACCGAGGATCTCTTGGTATCCCAAGGATCTCTTGGTATCCTCAATATATGCTAGAAATCTCTTGGTATCCTCAATATATGCTAGGGATCTCTTAGTATCCTCAATATATGCTAGGAATCTCTTGGTATACTCAATATATGTTAGGGATCTCTCGATATCCCGAGAATCTCTTGGTATCCTCAATATATGCTAGGGATCTCTCGATATCCCGAGGATCTCTTGGTATCCTCAATATATGCTAGGGATCTCTTGGTATCCCGAGGATCTCTTGGTATCCTCAATATACGTGCCAGGGATCTCTTGGTATCCCTCTCCTCAGTTCAGATCATAAATACATACAGGGGATCTCCCAGGATGCCGTCTCATAGTCCCAAAGTAAAAACACACAGCAGCAGCATAAGAATACCCAATTAAGCTAAATTTCGTACCAAGTAAACAGTTAATTCTAGCCTAACATGCTTCACATAATGCAACTAAGGCAGTTTAAGCAAATAGCCAATTAAGTCAACTAAGCATGCTTTTCTAAACTAGTAACAGGCTATATTCACAAGTAGAATAAAACAGGAAAAAGAACTCAATTGAAATACTTAAGGAAAACCCGGGTTTTTCAACAATTAGCTCAACTACGCGCTCGTCACCTCACGTACAAGGCATTTCAATTATCAAATATATCATATCCTAAGGGGAAGGTCCCCACACAAGGTTAGACAAGCCACTTACCTCGAACCGGCTCAAAATCAATCTGAAACCACGCTCTTGCCACGATTACTTGACTCCAAATGGCCCAAATCTATTCAATTCAATTTCATAATGTAAATAACACTTCAAGTAACTTATTCTACAATTAAATTCTAAGCTAATACACGAAATTATGTAAAATAACCAAAATGCCCCTCTGGCCCACATCTCGGAATCGGATAAAATTCACATTTCTAGAATCCTCTCACCCTCACGAGTTTGACCATATCAAAATTATCTCAATCTAATGTCAAATCCCCAATCGAAACTCAAATTCTTGACCTAAAAACTTTTCCCCAATTTTCATACAAATTCCCGAAATTAAAGGATGAATTCATGTTTAGATTAATAGGTTACAAGCAAAAAGGAGTTAGAAATTATTACCCAATCGATGGCTCTGAAAATCTCGCTCAAATCCGAGCTCCCAAGCTTAAGTTTGCTCAAAATGGC
Source organism: Nicotiana sylvestris (assembly GCF_000393655.2). Lineage (NCBI taxonomy): Eukaryota > Viridiplantae > Streptophyta > Magnoliopsida > Solanales > Solanaceae > Nicotiana > Nicotiana sylvestris. The sequence continues at coordinate 157,806,205 of NC_091065.1, read as the reverse complement.
TAAACCCTCGTTTTAAAATTTTTATATTCTGCCAGTTGCATCTGACCGCATCTGCGGTCCCGCTTTTGCGGACAAAAGGTTTCACCTGCGACTTTCACTTAGAGGCCTGACTCTGCACATGCGATTCCCTTTTCGCAGATGCGGCACCGCTTCTGCGGTATTACTTCTGCATCTACGGAACCTGTAGCCCCTTCCCAGCTCCGCTTCTGCGATGGCTCCACCGCATCAGCGGCTCCTACTGGACTTCCCCAATTTCGCTTCTGCAGCTCCGCACTTGTGGGACCCAAACCACAGGTGCGGTTATGACAGATACGAGCAATGCAAAAATCTTCCTAAGTCCAAATTCAACTTCCGTTAAGCACCCGAAACTTACCCGAGGCCCTCGGGACCTCAACCAAACATTCCAACCAATCCCAAAACATCATTCAATGTTCCAACCTTGGAACACTCAAAACAACACCAAAACACCAATTTAACCTCGGATTCAAGCCTAAGTACTCCAAAACTCTATAAATACGCATTCGATCAAAAAGTCTATCAAACCTCGTCCAAATGACCTGAAATTTTGCACACTCGTCAAATTTAACACTATGGAGCTACTCCATCTTCCTGAATTCTATTCCAACCCTCGGATCAAAATCTCACTATCGGATCGGAAACTCCAAAAATTCAACTTTCGGCATTTCAAGCCTAAATTAGCTATGGACCTCCAAAACACAATCCGATCATGCTCCTAAGCCCGAAATCACCCAACAGAGCTAACGAAACCATCAGATTTCCATTCCGAGGCCGTCTTCACATTGCTCTGACTATGGTCAACTTTCCAACACTTAAGCTCTCATTTAGGGACTAAATGTCCCAAAACTCTCCAAAACTCAAAACTGAACATCCCAGCAAATTAAAATAGCAAAAATAAACTTGGGGAAATCAGTTAATAGGGGATCGGGGCATTAATTCTTAAGATGACCGGCCAGGTCATCACATCCTCCTACACTTAAACATTCATTCGTCCTCGAACGAGCATAGGGACTCAAGTACTTCCTTCTTCTGTCCGTTCGAGGATAAACAGTTGTTTTAGAGGTGGAGAATGTGATGACCCAAAAGGTCATCACTTGTTTTTAAAATGAATTCTGCATTTCGAGGCCTTAAAAACCTCCTTTAGCATCACCTCAATTTGTGTGCGCAGTCCGAGCGCATAGCCGGAAAGCCTATATTTGAAAATCTATGAAAAAAATGATAAATTTTGACTATAAAATGAACTAATTTGACTTCGGTTAACGTTTTAGGTAAACAAACCCGGAGGGTCCATAGGAAAATATGGGACTTGGACGTATGCCTGGAATCGAATTCCGAGGTCCTAAGCTCGAGAAATGAATTTTTAAAGAAAATTATTTTCTGAAATTGTTTAAAGGATTTGGAAATGAGTTTTGATTAGAACATGTTGGTATCAGGCCCGTATTTTGGTTCCGGCACCCGGTACATGTCTTATATGTAATTTAAGATAATTTTGTGAAGTTTGGTAAGAAACAGAATCCGTTTGACGTGATTTAGACCTTAAATGCAAAATTTGATGTTCAAAAAAGTTTTGAGAAATTTCATTGATATTGAGGTTTAATTCGATGTTTCTGATGTTATTTTAGTGATATGAGTACACGAATAAGTCCGTGGGATGTTTTTGAGGTTGTGTGTATATTTGGTTTGGAGCCCCGAGGGCTCGGGTGTATTTTGGATAGGCCACGAGGTGCATTTTTTAACTTAGAAAGTTGCAGATTTTAGCTGGTGTGTCCAGGCCTGCAGGCTTCGCAAATGCGAAGCCTCGCTCTCAAATGCGAGCTCGCAAATGCGAAGGCTGGATCCAAATGCAAAACCAGCCCAGGCCTGCCTTGTCTCGTAAATGCGAGTGTCCTTTCCGCAAATGCGATGCCTTCGCTGTAAATGCAACATATGTGTCGCAAATACGACATTGTTTTCGCAAATGCGAAAGTCCAGCATTTTCTGAAGGGTTCGCAAATGTAAGCCTTGTTTTGCATTTCCCAGCTTAGCAAAGGTCGGGGTACGCAATTGCGAACCCCTGTTCGCAATTCCCATACCTGAGACCTGCAACTTTTATACTCAGACGGTTTTAAACCCATTTTTCATATCCTCTCAAAACATAAACACACTAGGGCGATTTTTCAAAGGCTTTTTCTTCTCCAAATCAATTGTAAGTTGTTTTTAACTAGTTTTCTTCAATCATTAACATCTTTTAACATGATTTCAACTTAAAATCAATGATTTGGGGAATTAGGTGTTTTGGGCAGAACCTAGGGTTTTCAAAAATTGGGGATTTGAACCTCGATTTGAGGTCTGATTTCAAAACAAATTATATATTTGGGTTCGTGGGGGAATGGGTAATCGGGTTTTGGTTTGAACCTGCGTTTTGATCATGTGGGCTCGGGGGCAATTTTTGACATTTTGGCAAAACTTTGGGAAATTTATTTTCATGCATTCAAATTGATTCATTTAGCATTTATTGATGTAATTAAGTAACTTGTGGCTAGATTCGAGCGAATTAGTGGTGGAATCAACGGGTAAATTTATAATCGAAACGTGAAGTGTGTTTGTGGCATCGAGGTAACTGTTTGGTCTAACCTTAGCTTGAGGGATTAGGAGTTGTGTCTTATTTGCTACGTGTTAATTGTGGAGTATGACGTATAGGCATGGTAACGAGTATCTATACATCGGTGTCAAGCATGTCTGTGGATCTTGTATTATAATTGTTATGATTCCATTGTGGTTTATTGTGCCTCACATGTTATTACCATCATTGTTCCCTTGTCGGGCTATTTGTTTGATACTATTGTTCCCTTGCCGAGATATTGTTGAAATATCATTGTTCCCTTGCCGGGATTTTGTTGAAATATCATTGTTCCCTTGCCGGAATATTGTTGAAATATTAATGTTCCCTTGACGGGAAGTTGTTATACTGTTCTTGTTCCCTTGCCGGGATTCTTTGTGATTGTTGTTGATTTGTAACATGGGAGAGGGTGGTACGCCTACCATAAGATATATGAAATGGGAGTGGGTGGTATGCCTACCACGAGATATATGAAATAGAAGTGGGTGGTAAGCCTACCATAAGATATGATGAAATGGGAGCGGGTGGTATGCCTACCACAAGATATATGAAATGGGAGCGGGTGGCACGCCTACCACGAGATATATGAAATAGGAGCGGGTAGTACGCCTACCACGAGGTATATGAAATGGGAGTGGGTGACATGCCTACCAAGAGATAAATGAAATGGGAGCGGGTCGCACGCTTGCCACAAGATATGAGAAATGGGATCAGGTTGCACGCCTGCAATAAGATGTGAAATGAAAGTGAAATCTGCCTTCGTTTTCCTTATCTTTGTTAGTAGTTGGATTTTGGTTCCCCATAATTCTCTTGATATTCTGTTTTTACCTGTTATTCTTTGAAGCATGTTTCCCCTTCCCATCTTTATTTGTTTATTTTGCTTTACTTTCTGATATATATTATATAACTGCACAGGTTTATTTGATAGTCTGGTCCTAGCCTCATCACTACTTTGTCGAGGTTAGGCTAGACACTTACCAGCACATGGGGTTGGTTGTGCTGATGCTACACTCTGCACTATGTGCAGATCTCGGAGCAGCTCTTGGACCGTAGATTGGAGGCTTCCTTCAGTCCACCCGAAGATCCAAGGTAGACCTGCAGGCGTCCGCAGGCCCTGGCGTCTCCCTCTATCTCTATTTTCTGTTTCATTTTATTTATATTCCGAAACAGTGTATTGTTGTTTTCTTCAGATCCTGTATGTAGTTAATCCTAATTTGTGACACTGTGACACCAGGTTTTGGGTAATTAAAGTTTAAACAGTAGTAAAAGATACAGAGTTCAGCTATTCATTGTTTTCTTCTGCTTAAAATTAAATTTTTGCTGTTATTACGTTATATAACGACCCAACCGGTTGTTTTGAGCTTTTGCATCTTTGTTTGTCAGTTCTCGTGCGTGACTTAGACCGTATGATGTATTATGACTTATGTAAATTGTTGGCTTTGGTTTTCAGGGTAATCAGAATGAATTTGGAAGAACAGTTCTCAGTTTAAAACTTAAAATTTGAAAGGTTTGACCAAGATTTGACTTGTTTGTATATGATCCCGGATCAGGATTTTTATGATTTGGTTAGCTCCATTAGGTGATTTGTGACTTAGGAGCGTAATTGAAATGGGTTTTGGAGTTGTAGAGGAGATATAGGCTTGAATTGGCGAAGTTGATATTTTAGCGATTTACGGTTGATAGGCAAAATTTTGATATAGGGGTCGGAATGGAATTCCGAGAGTGACAGTAGCTTTGTTGTGTCATTTGAGATGTGTGTGCAATATTTCAGGTCATTCGGACGAGATTTGATAGACTTTTTGATCGAAAGCATAATGTAAGAGTTCTTTGAGTTCTTAGGCTTGAATCCTATGTTAAATTGGTGATTGATGTTGTTGTGAGCGTTCCGAAGTTTTGAACAAGTTTGAACGATGTCATGGGATGTTTTGGTATAATTGGTTTGAAGTTCCGGGGGTTCCGGGTAGGTTCCGGGATGTTTTAGGCCGAAAATTATAGCTGTAGCAGGTCCAGAAGGGTTGCAGGCCTCGGCACCCACCAGCGCGGTCCGCACAAAATGAAGTTCGGCCACGGTAGGTGCTATGGGGACTGTACAAAATTCAGTGCGGTCGCGGTGGGGAACATTTCACTATTCCTACTTCAGAAGCTCATATCTTTTGATTTATAAGGAATTTTGAGATGACGCAAAAGCGAAAGTTGTAGCCCTTCGTGTCTCGTTTCCAGAATGGTAAAGATATCGCAATTGGGACATTTGTAGAGAAAGGTATGGCCAAAGTGCTAAAGCCTGTTGCTGCAGATGAAAACCTGTGTGGCCGCAATCGTTTTTGTGCGGACCCGTGTCGTTTTTGTGCAGATAAAAACTTGTGTTGTTTTTGACCTAGAGAGCTCGGATTTTGGTGATATTTAGAAGGTTTTCAAGAAATTCATCGGGGTAAGTGATTCTAACTCAGATTTGGCTAGAATACATGAATCTATCATTGAATTCACCATTTAATTCGTGATTTGGGATGGAATTTTGGAAGAAAAGTTGTGGAAACTTCCAAAAATATAAAATGATGATTTGAAGGACCAAATGGCACCGGAATTGGATAATTTTGGTATGGTTAGTCTCGTGAGGGTATGAGGATTCTGAAAATGTAAATTTTACCCGACTCTGAGATGTGGTTCCGGGGCTCGGGTTTGGTAATTTCAGGAATCGTGCCCTTTGTTGAATGTTTTCTCTTGGGCTTTGTTCCCTTAGCATATTGTGATGTATTCATTCTGATTTTGGATAGATTTGACATGCGTGGAGGCCGATTCGAGGGGCAAAGGCGTCGCGAGTTAGAGATTTAGCCGATTCGAGGTGAGTAATGATTGTAAATGATGCTCTGAGGGTTTGAAACCCCGGATTTGCACATCGTAGTGCTATATTGAGGTGAGACACATGCTTGATGACGAGCGTGGGGTCATTCACTATTGGGGATTGTGACTTGGTCCGTCCCGATTGATGATTTTACCGCGTATTTGACTGAAACTTATTTGATATCATCATGAATTGGGTTGATTGCCATATTTGGTCTTTGTGCCAACTATTTGAACCCTTCGGGGATTTTTATTACTATTTCCTCATTGTTTTGACTTATTACTTGAACTCAGTCATGATATTTTCCACTGGTTTACTACTCAGCCATCTTTACTCAGTTTTGAGACTTAAATGATATTTTTAAATGATGTTTTGGGCTGAGAAATATTGTTTTACTATTGTCGAGGGGTTGTGATGATTTTTGGACTGAGTAAAGCCGAGGGCCTAGTTGTGAGGATACATTGATACTAATATGAGGCCGAGGGCCTGCGATACATAAACATGCCACGAGGTGGCTTGATTGATATGAGGCTGAGGGCATGGATTTGATGCCACGAGATGGCTTGATATTTCACTTGGGCTGTAAGGGGCCCCTACCGGAGTTTGTACATCCCTAGTGAGCGCGGGTACCCATTATGATGTGAGATTGAGCCCGAGGGGCTGATATTGTTCTGAGATTGAGCCCGATGGGCTGGTACTATTCTAAGATGTTGCCCGAGGGGCGGATTCGTTGATACTGTGCCCGAGGGGCGAACTTCTATTTGTTTACTTACCCGTCAATTACTTGTTTTATTTGTTGAAAAGGGATTTTACTTGACTCTTCACTGTTTTACTGTTTTAAGTGATTTTTACTGCTTCGGTATAGAATGCTTTGTGTTTTACGTGTTTTCTTACTTTCAGTCATTATTTACATGTGTTACTCACTGAGTTGGAGTACTTACTTTACTCCCTACACCCTATGTGCAGATTCAGGCATAGCTGGTATCGTTCCTAAGTGTTGATTCCTCCAGTTCCAGGCGGTTTTTTACGGAGACTACGAGGTAGTTGTTGACATCCGCAGCCCCATGTCTCTACTTCTCTATCATTTCTGTTTCCTTTCAAACACTTGTAGTAATTTATGACTTTAGCAGACTAGTATTATGGTTTAGAGATGCTCGTGACTTGTGACACCCCGGTTAGGGTTGTGTCGGGTTGGACTTTCCGCATTGTTATCGATATTTCCGCTATTTAGTATTGTTTAAATCATGTTTAGACTATTTTTATGTTGATTAACTACTTTAAAAGTTGATTTGGGTTGAACTGGCTGGCCTTGTCTTCATGAGAGGCGCCATCGCGACCGAGTTCGGGGTTAGAGTCGTGACAAGTTGGTATCAGATCCTAGGTTACATAGGTCTCACGAGTCATGAGCAGGTTTAGTAGAGTCTCGCGGATCAGTACGAAGACGTCTGTATTTATCCTCGAGAGGCTGTAGAACCTTTAGTAAAACTTCACATTCTTGAATTCTTATCGTACGTCATTGATTTAGCTTGAAATATAACTCTTTGAATTCCTTCCACGCGTTTGTATGCGTGTATGAGCACTCTATATTATATGTGCATCGATGGCTGGTGATTCCCTGATCGAGGGACGAGATGTTATCTCTATGAGTTGATGTTGGGCTAGTCTGGAGGACTTGAGGCTGGATTGTTGCCTATAGTTTGAGTACCGAGGTGCTGATTGTGTGGGCACGTGTTTTTGAACTTATATATTCGATAGTGCCCCTATTAGTAGAAGTGATGGCTGGATGGCTCTGTGATGAGTATGTTATGACTGCGAGATGTATCTGTACGAATTGGAAGTGATGAGAAGGGTCTGCTGGAGGATAGAAGAACTATTAGGTGCTTGGATTCCATCTTAATTGAAGGTATAGCCCCGAGTTATGGGCGTGTGAAGAATCTTTTCATGTTTCCCAATTCTGAGTGAAGTAAATTTCATGTTTCGGTATGAGTTCAAACTCAGGAAGACTCAGTGACTGCGTAATGTTTGTAATGGTGGAAGGTATACAGAAATGTTAATTGAAGGCAAAGCAGGTGGGCTATCTCCTACGAAGTGTTTTGAGGTTGTGTGATCCTTATTTGTCTGTTAGAAGATCTTATGTACAAGTGAAATATAAGTGTGGAAATTTGAATTTTGGGTCACTTAAGAGAGTGGGCTTAGCTGTTGCGAGAGTGAATGCGAGATTTGCAGAAGATTTAAAGTACTAGATGATCTGTGTTTTCACAAGCCTACAAAGGATTTGAGTTTAATCTCACTATGGTATTATGGCATCAATAGAGTATATGCATTATGAGTTATTGAGTGTGTGTTGATCTATGGCTTTGAGCCAAGTGGGGGAGTTTGCTAGCATTTGTTGACTAGTCGGTTATGTGCTATGTCGGTTCCAGTTTAAGGCGTTCAGGTGAATCAGTTATGGCCTATGGAGATTGATATCGAGGATGGCTCGAGTAAAGGAAAATTCTTAACAAAGGTTATAGTATGCTTCGTAGGTGTGTGAGAATCTCGCCATGTCTTGAGTTATTATTGGTAAAGGATGCTCGGTGCATAGAGCATGAAATTGCTTGGTTGTAATGGAATGATGTCACATTATGCGGTGTTAGAGTGCCAACGAGACACGGGTTGTTCGGTTCGTTCGATCAGGCTAATTGCAGTTTGAGTAGAGTGAATAACTCGTGGGAATGGTTCTAATGTGTTCAGGATTTTACAATGGGGTATTTTAAAGTTGTATATGTGGTTAGAGACTGAGTTTTCATTGGAAGATGTCAAGACTTGTGGTGTTTTCTATATTAATTATGGGATTCTAGGTATCAGTATCAGGAAGGTAAAGGTAACGGATTTAGATTCGCAGGAAGTTCTTCAGAGTAAAGTATTTTGAATGTAGTGCTTTTGGAATATTTAAGAGAGTATTCAGCGGCTTATGAGCCTTAGAAAGTGTGATTTTATGCTTGGGTCTCGCGTGGTAAGTCTGGGTTGAGGAGTTGTGGTGCTACAGCAAAAGGGAATACCAAGTTGAAGATAAATCAGAAGGAAACTCGGATAGATGGGATAGCTTGGTAGTAGGCCGGATCAGTTTGGTAAGGATATGATTAGTTCCTTGGGTGTGTACGGCGTAATGAGTTCCTATAGGTATTTCGCGGCAATGCTCTTAGGTATTGATGGCTTGCATAGCTTGGTCGAGTTAGAAGGATTCAGTCCTGGCAGGTTTGGTTTGTGCAAGGGGAACTCGGAGAGTTCTTGATGGTTTCTACCTCGGTTAGAGATGTATATTATCTGTGGGCATGAGGAGCATGGGATATATAGTGATTTTCTTCTGGATGGGACCTATGGAAAGTTCTTGACTAGTTGAGTACGTAGATATTTGTGGCTCGGAAGGAAGATGAAGTTCTCATGTTATCCTAGGGTGGTATGGTATATGTAGTATGTTGTGGAGGATTGATATTTGCGTGTGGAAGGTCACGGTTCAGTTCTAAATGGAAAGTCATAAAATTCTTAGGCAGCATGGGCAGTTTCAGATGATTAGAGGAATGAGCTTCAGATGATTAGGGGGATGATCTTCATATGATTAAGGAAATGGTATTGCTAATTGGAGTGATTGACGAGGGTATATGTTTCAGAAAAGGCAATGTGATAAAGTTGATGGTACTTCGGCAGTATGGATCAGGTGTGGGATCAGGTGTGGTGATTCGTGTGCTATATGGAGTTGGAGACTGGGAGTTCTTGTGTTCAGGCTATGTTGTGGTTGTGGGTCGCGTGTATTGGCATATTGTTTAGTGACTATCAGGGTTTGGAGACCCGAGCGGATCTTTTGTTGCGTTAGATTTTGGATGTGATATTGGGTTCAGATTGGCTATCTCCGTGTTGTGTTATTCTGAACTGTTGCGCTAAGGCGGCGCTGTTGGCTATACCGGAAATTCCATGGATTGAGTGGCGATGTTCGACGGGTTATGTCCTATTGGAGTGGTTTTATATTTTGAAGACCCAGCAGACGGCTGGGAAGGGTTGTCCTTCTTATTTGGGCTCTCGTGATGGATGTCAGTGCAGAGGCTCCTCATATTGATTCAGTTCCGGTGGTGAGGGACTTTTCGGATATGTTTCTTGTGGCAGGGCATGTCGCCAGGCAAGGTTGTTGATTTCAGTATTGATTTGATGTTGGGCACTGTATCGTATGGCACCGGCAGAGTTAAGAAGTTGAAGGAGCATCTTCAGGTTTCCTTGATAAGGAGTTCGTTAGCAGGCCAATGTGGATGCGTGTTCTAACTGGAGTCGGCTTAGTTGACTCCGGTTGTATTGTTGAAAGATGTGTTGATTCGATTGTTATTGAGCTTACTAGTAATCTGGGGAGATCTATGAGCTGCATTTCTGTGTTGCGAGGTGTTATGATTTGTTGGCTATAGGCATCTATGGTGCAGTTCTATCGGAGTTTCATAGTGGAAGCCGAGCGGGGAGAGTAATTGGGTATAGCTCGGTGAATAGTGTATCGGTTATGTCCTTTTGGTTGTGTGATATATGTTATTGGCTTCATCGTGGGTATGCTGATTTGCTTTGGTTCCAGACATCAAATTGAGCGTGGTTGTTGATTTCGAGCATAGTAACCTTGCGGTTAGATTCGTGTATTCTGTTCCTATGATGTGAAACGGGTTCTCAGCCTTGTGTTGTGGTGGTACTGGTGAGCTTGAGGTATAGCTCTTTTATTTGAGTCATTTTCATGATTTGAGTATGTTCAGACTGTTGCTTATTGGTGTGCGTATTGTGCAAGTTGTGGCTTAGGTCTCTATTGATGTGTCTTGTCACCAGAGTAGTATGTTGGATTAGATGAGATCGTTGGGATCATTAATGAATACGAACGGATTCGATTTTAGCATGTTGGAAGGATAATATCGAGCTTCGGCTCAGGAAAATTACTGTGGTATTTTCCAAAGGAGAAGTGGCTTCATGAATGGTTGATCTGAGAAATAGTTATGGCTTACTGTGTGGTTTATTTATCATTGTCAGTATATGAAAGTGTGGGAATGAGACTTTAGTTGATAAGAGGTTTTCTATCGGTATTCGATTGTTGTGTGCAGCTGTTGTGATTGGAAGTTATTGCTACAAGTGTCAGAGGTATGTGGTATATCATGTAATTGCCCTTGAGATTGCAGGTATGGGTTACTATAGCTAGTTCGGGCTTGTTCAGAATGTTGATGTGAGATTTTGATCTTGTGGATGATTGCAGAAGTGAAAATGTGGTTCCAAGGTTAATGGGCTGGGATGAATTATGAAATTTCAGTTAAGTTGTGTTATCGGACCTACAAGAGATAGGGTGACGTGGGATCACCCCCGGGTATATGCATGGTAAGGTCATTCAACGATTGGTTGGCTTCTGGAACAACTCTGGGCACGTTCGAGGACGAACGTATGTTTAAGTGGGGGAGGATATAACTACCCGACCGATCGTTTTGAGCTTTTGCCTTTTTGCTCACCAGTTTTCGGGTGTGACTTAGACCGTGTGATGTATTATGACTTATGTAAATCATTGGTTTTGGTTTTCAGGGTAATCAGAATGAATTTGGAAGAACAGTTCTCAGTTTAAAACTTAAAATTTGAAAGGTTTGACCAAGATTTGACTTGTTTGTCTATGATCCCAGATCGGGATTTTTATGATTTGGTTAGCTCCGTTAGGTGATTTGTGACTTAGAAGCGCGATCGGAATGGGTTTTGGAGTTGTAGAGGAGATTTAGGCTTGAATTGGCGAAGTTGATATTTTGGCAATTTTCGGTTGATAGGCAAAATTTTGATATAGGGGTCGGAATGGAATTCCGAGAGTGACAGTAGCTTCGTTGTGTCATTTGGGATGTGTGTGAAAAATTTCAGGTCATTTAAACGAGATTTGATAGACTTTTTGATCGAAAGCATAATTTAAGAGTTCTTAGAGTTCTTAGGCTTGAATCCTATGTTAAATTGGTGATTTGATGTTATTGTGAGCGTTCCGAAGTTTTGAACAAGTTTGAACGATGTCATGGGATGTGTTGGTACAATTGGTTTGAAGTTGTAGGGGTTCCGGGTAGGTTCAGGGATGTTTTAGGCCAAAAATCATAGTTGTAGCAGGTCCAGAAGGGTTGCAGGCCTCGGAACCCACCAGCGCGGTCCGAACAAAATGAAGTGCGGCCGCGGTAGGTGTTGTGCGGACCGTACAAAATGCAGTGCGGTCGTGGTGGGGAACATTTCACTAGTCCTACTTCGGAAGCTCATATCTTTTGATCTATAAGGAATTTTGAGATGATTCAAAACGAAAGTTGTAGCCTTCGTGTCTAGTTTTTAGAAAGGTAAAGATATCGCAATTTGGACATATGGAGCGATAGTTATTGCCAAAATGCTAAATCCTGTCACTACAGATGAAAACCTGTGTGGCCGCGGTCATTTTTGTGCGGACCGCACTAGTTTTGTGCGTACCGCGGTCGTTTTTGTACGGTCCGAAGAGGTGAAAATATGTGGGGTACTCTATAAATACGAGGTTTGGATTTTATTTAATATTTTGACCTAGAGAGCTCGGATTTTGGCGAGTTTTTTAAAGTTTTTCAAGAAATTCATCGGGGTAAGTGATTCTAACTCAGATTTGCTAGAATACATGAATCTATCATTGAATTCATCATTTAATTAGTGATTTGGGATGGAATTTGTGAAGAAAAGTTGTGGAATCTTCAAAAATATAAAATGATGATTTGAAGAACCAAATGGCATCGGAATTGGATAATTTTGGCATGGTTAAGCTCGTGAGGGTATGAGGATTTTGAAAATGTAAATTTTACCCGACTTCAAGTCGTGGGCCCGGGGCTCGGGTTTGGTAATTTCGGGAATCGTGCCCTTTGTTGAATGTTTTCGCTTGGGCTTTGTTCCCTTAGCATATTGTGACGTATTCGTTCTGATTTTCGATAGATTCGACGCGCGTGGAGGCCGATTCGAGGGGAAAAGGCGTCGCGAGTTAGAGATTTAGCCGGTTCAAGGTGAGTAATAATTGTAAATGATGCTCTGAGGGTTTGAAACCCCGGATTTGCATATTGTAGTGCTATATTAAGGTGAGACACACGCTTGATGATGAGCATGTGATCGTGCACTATTGGGGATTATGACTTGGTCCGTCCTGATTGATGATTTTACCGCGTATTTGACTGAAACTTATTTGATATCATCATGATTTGGGCTATTTGCCATATTTGGGCTTTGTGCCAACTATTTGAACCCTTCAGGGATTTTTATTACTATTTCCTCACTGTTTTGACTTATTACTTGAACTCAATAATGATATTTTCCATTGGTTTACTACTCAGCCATCTTTACTCAGTTTTGAGACTTAAATGATATTTTTAAATGATGTTTTGGGATGAGAAATACTGTTTTACTATTGCTCGAGGGGCTTGTGATGAATTTTGGACTGAGTAAGGCCGAGGGACTAGTTGTGAGGATACATTGATACTAATATGAGGCTGAGGGCCTGCGATACATAAATATGCCACGAGGTGGCTTGATTGATATGAGACCGAGGGTCCTAGATTTGATGCCACGAGATGTCTTAATATTGCGCTTGGGCCGTCAGGGGCCCCTCCCGGAGTTTGTACACCCCCAGTGAGCGCGAGTACCCATTGTGATGTGAGATTGAGCCTGAGGGGCTGATATTGTTCTGAGATTGAGCCCGAGGGACTGGTACTGTTCTGAGATGTTGCCCAAGGGGCAGATTCATTGATACTGTGCCCGAGGGGCAAACTTCTATTTGTTTACTTACCTGTCAATTACTTGTTTTATTTGTTGAAAAGAGATTTTACTTGACTCTTCACTATTTTACTGTTTTAAGTGATTTTTACTGCTTCAGTACAGAATGTTTTGTGTTTTACGTGTTTTCTTACTTTTAGTCGTTATTTACATTTGTTACCTACTGAGTTGGAGTATTCACTTTACTCCCTCCACCCTATGTGCAGATTCAGGCGTAGCTGGTATCGCTCCTGAGTGCTGATTCTTCCAGTTCCAGGCGGTTTTTTTCCGGAGACTACGAGGTAATTGTTGACGTCCGCAGCCCTGTGTCTCTACTTCTCTATCATTTCTGTTTCCTTTCAAACACTTGTAGTAGTTTATGACTTTAGCAGACTAGTATTATGGTTTAGAGATGCTCGTGACTTGTGACACCCCGGTTAGGGCTGTGTCGGGTTGGACTTTCTGCATTGTTATCGATATTTTCGCTATTTAGTATTGTTTAAATCATATTTAGACTATTTTTATGTTGATTAACTACTTTAAAAGTTGAGTTGGGTTGAACTGGCTGTCCTTGTCTTCATGAGAGGCGCCATCACGATCGGGTTTGGGGTTAGGGTCGTCACACGTTATCGCTTTATGTTTGCTAAAAGGGAATAATTTGATAATGAGGTAAGTAGTTAAAAGATTGGCTTGCCTAGCTCTCATTAGTAGGCGCCATCACGACTCCCGAGGGTGAAAAATCCGGGTCGTGACATTTAACTATTGTAGAATGATATAAAAGATATGTTACGTTGGTACTTGATTGAGTAAGGTACCGGGTGCCCTTCGCGGCCCATCGGTTTGGTTCGTGACACTAACCCGCTAGGTATGCCAACTAATAACTATTCAATTTCAATAATATTAAAAAGACGATTAAACAAAGGAATTATTTGAATCTTATACCTTTCCCAAGGACTGGTAGTACAAATCATGAGCTTCTAAGAATAGAGTTTACAAAGCTGATATGAAGAAAATACATCTTCTATTTGAAAAGTACATAAACAGAGTTTTATAAATATAAAGCTACCATGAACAAGAGGCAGCTACCATAGGAACGCAGGTACATCTTCAAATCCAACAACCACCGAACACAGCAACAACATCAGCCAACATCTGCGCGCAATGTGAGGAAGTGTAGTATCAGTATAACTGACCCCATGCACTGGTAAGTAACAAACCTAACCTTATGTTGAAAGTAGTGACGAGCTGGAACATAGGTCGGGTCCAACACCAATAACCAATACCAGTTTATAACAACGTAGATCATATAAGTAAAGAAGTAACTCAGAGACAAAATGCTCAGCTTTTTCACAGTTTTTCCAAAAATAGTTTCGCTTTTTCAAGAATATCAGTGAAAATCCAAATCTTTTACCGAAATCATCGAAAAATATGAGAAGTTTGAAAACTATAATTTTTCCAAAAATACTTTCCACAATAAATAAGATATTTTTTTCTTTTCAGACAGCAAGTGTGAAATACCTCTCTATGCCCACATATCAATGTATGTAAAAAGTCATGAATGATGTTATACCGTAAAGCATGAGGAAAAATGTATCTCTATGCATGTATGTCATGTGTGCATGCCAATGCCATCTATCTCAGAGATGAATCATGTTCCCACACTCTCTGAGTACTCATTCTCACTATCTCACACTTTTCACTCATCATGTTCAACCACTCAGCATTGTATATGGCCCATACGGCCCAGGAAAGATCCGTCCCAGAATATATACATCACTTACCATCAGTCACTCAGTACCGAGGAAGGCTAATCCGGCCCCATGGAGAAGATCCATCTCCAGGTATATAAATGCTTCGGACAAGATTCATGTCTAGGTAAGATCCATACCTCAATATAATCAATCGTGCTTATTGGGGGTGTATACAGACTCTGGAGGGGCTCCTACAGCCCAAGCGCTATCATAAGTCAGATCTAGGCATAAATCAATATAACATGCTGCGACGTGCAGCCCGATCCCATAACTGTCATTCATAATCAGGCTCTCAGCCTCACTCAGTCATCAATCTATACAGTCTCACTCATAGGCTCACAATGTCATAAAACTAGCCCGACAACAATGATATGATGTATCAATAAACTACAACTGAGACTGAGATATGATATGAATGCATGAATATGACTAAGTACGAAATATCAATAAAAACAGTGAGATGACAGTAAGAAACGACCACAATGGGTCCTAACAATATCAGCATAAAGCCTAAACATGATATATAGCATGATTGACAGCTTAGTTACTTAATCACATGGTGAAAATACAGATATCAACAAAATAGGGCCACTAAACAGTACCATAAAAACAACGGAGTCACAATTCACCGGGTGCATGCCCACACGTCAGTCACCTAGCATGTGCGTCACGTCATCATCAATCACATAGCACGTAATTCGGGGTTTCATACCCTCAGCACTAAGTTTAGAAGAGTTACTTACCTCGAACAAGCCAATTCCAATACCAAGCAAGCCAAGCGATGCTCCAAAAATGCCATCTCGTGCGTACTTTCGAACGGCTCGAAACAAACCAAAAATAACTCAAATATATCAAACAATGCTAAAGGAACCAATCCCAATCGAAAAAGGTTGAATCTTTAATGTAAAGCCCAAAATCGGCCAAAAAGCCCAACTCAGGCCCGCACCTCAAAACCCGAAAAACTCATAAAATCTGATAACCCATTCAATTATGAGTACAACTATACTAATTTTATCCAATTCCAACTCCGAATCAATATTCAAAACTCAAATACTCACTTTAGAAAAGTTTTTGATAAAAATCCCCAATTCTCCAATCAATATATGGATTAATTCAAAAATGAACTTCTGTAATCATATTAAAATGCAGAAATTGCAGTTAGATATTTACCCCCATGAAAAGACGAGAAGAACGCTGCAAAAAGCACCTCAATCGGAGCTCTAGAACTCAAGATACGCTCAAAATACCAAAAGAATGCAGTCTGATTTTTTTATACACAGGGATTTTCGCTTTTGTGATAAAAACTCCGCACCTATGCATTTCCAGTTGTCATTTCAACTTTTGCGGACCATTTTTCGCACCTGCAAGGCCGCAGATGCGGACCCAACTTCGCATTTGCGGAAACACCAGCATCTTCTCCGACACTAAAATGAGCATAACTCCCTCATACGATGTCCAAATTTGACGATTCTTTTTGCTATGGCTCTATAATTACGATACGAATCTAATGCTTCAATCAAAACAGAAATTGGAGCTTATTTTCTTAATGTGATACCATTTATGCTTGGAGAAACGACGCCGAAACATCAAAAACGAGCGCAACACAACACAAACCTATCCGAAACTCACCCGAGCCCTTCGGGACCTCCTTCAAACATACCAACAAGACCCATATCATAACACGGACCTACTCGAGGCCTCAAAAAACACATAGCAACATCGAAACGACAATTCACACTCAATTCGAAATCAATAAACTTGAAACTTTAAACTTCCACAACCGACGCCGAAACCTATCAAATCACGCCCGCGATTGACCTCAAATTTTGCACACAAGTCACATTTGACATTAGGGACCTGCTCCAACTTCCGAAATCGAAATCCGATCCCGATATCAAAAAGTCCACTCCCGGTCAAACTTTCCAAAATTCCAACTTTCGTCATTTCAAGCCAAATTCTACTGCGGACCTCTAAATCACAATTCGGACACGCTCCTAAGTCTAAAATCACCCAACGGAGATAATGGAACCATCAGAAATCCAATCCAAGGTCAAATACTAAAAAGTCAAACTTGATCAAACCTTTCCAATTTAAAGCTTCTAGCTGAGAATCATTCTTCAAATTCCGAATAACCTGAAAACCAAAACCGACAATTCACATAAGTCATAATACATTATACGGAGCTACTCATGCCCTCAAACAACCGAACAAAGTGTAAATGCTCAAAACGATCGGTCGGGTCGGTACATTAATTATGGTGTGACATTAAGACCAATATAGTTATACTTGTATCTTACTTTTTTGTCAGCGTATCTGTCAACAAAAGTCAATTGCATGCAATATAGATCCATCACTGGTCGTCTCTATCAAAATGCATAAAATACAGCATAGCAGACAGATGGAAGATGAAAGATTAGAGATAAACGTGACAACATGAGATGAAATCTGGGAAACTGAAAAGGATGTTTGATCCTCCAAGTATGTATACAGAGCCAGAGGACCACTGTAACAGGGACCCCAAGGAAATGTAGATAAGATTTTAGGATTCTCCATTACAACTTTGTAAACCATTTAAATGGTGGATAACCAACAGCCTATAAGATTTTACTAAGGACAAATGTGTTCCTTCATATATCTGAATCTGTGGTGTACCCAAATTTCCAAGCTGTTCTAATAAATTTCATTCCCCAGAAATAGATATTCCTAATGAATTTAGGTACTATGCATCGACAATATATATGAAAGGTACATGCAATAATTAGATAACTTTTAAGGTAATTACAAATAAATTTTTATGATTATAAATATTAATTAGTAATATGATAAATTTAATAACTAATATGCGATTACATGTTAAACTAAATAGATAACTTAAAAATCTTTATCACGGATCAGCACGGGTCAGTCATCCCATCACATCTAGAGCAGGTTCAAAATTTGTTTGGCGTAATATGATTTTTATCAATGCATGATATTAGATTTTTCATGAAAATAGGAATGCTTCCCCGCCACTTTTTTTCCCTTTCAATTTTGATAATCGAAATTGCACACACATGTTCTCATTGAATGTTACAAGACAGACCAACAGACTCAGGATTTTAAATTTATAGTTATTATACATATTAATAGTATAATAATAACTAATTTTACATTCAAATATTTATAAATATTTAGTGGGCTTTTTAAATATATATACACCAAATCTAAGCAACGTGCAGCCGCAACCGATGACCCTGCAAGCCAATAGTCATGCGCCTAAATGATCGCGTGTATATTTATCATTCCATATCCAAGATCTTTGACTTATCTATATTTGATTGAGTTGCATGGAAAATTAGCGTATGCCATGACCATCTGAAAGATTTCTGTTATCAAATTATCAATCACCATATCTAAAAGATGTCACCATATATAAAAAGATCTCCCATAACTATGCATGACTTCAGAGTTCAGAGCTGGGTTCCTCTAAGTCACATTTCAAAATGGTGATAGTAGTAAAGCATATGTGTGGTTAGGGACGGAGTTAGAGTGCCGACCAAACCCAGTAACTTTAAAAAAAACCTTGTATTTGTCTTAAAAATCTATTAGATATGTGTAAATTATTAATTTAGAACCCTTAACTTAAAACGATTAAAATTCCGAACCCATAAGCTTGAAATCCTAGCTCCACGTCTGTGTGTGGTTAGGTATTCATTAAATCTTTACTGCTTCCTCACTCCAAACTTGACATTTGATGATAAAACCAGTCTTCCTAGCTCGATACGCTGAGGTAATTCACGGGAGGCAAGAAATAGAACCTGGGCTGGATTATAAGGTATAGAAAACTAAACTTACAGTAATAGTACCAAAAAAAAATTACACTGTCAACATATATAAGTTAAATCGATCTATATATGTGACCGGATCGCAAAGATTATGTTGCTACCTCAACTGGTTTTACCAGCCAATGTAATATGACTTATAAAGAACTAGCTTTAAGGATTTTTTCAGTGTTGCGGCTTGCAAGTTGCAAGTAGACGTACATATTTAACTCAATTCCCCACCAATTGTTGCAATAACTCATTCTAATCTTGGTTCGAAACATTAGCACGCTTAGATTAACCAGGTGTTAGGTTTATCCGTCTTATTTTTCAGGCTACATCTTATTTATTATAGATAATTTCCTGCAGGTTGTAGTTATCCTTCAGATGACTTAATGGTGTAAAATTCCGTTACATGATCAATGTATATAAATTAATTAAACTCAATGTTTACTGCTCACTCGCTCCAACTTGAAATGTGACAATAAATAACCAATCTTCTCTAGCCAGATATGCTAGGTAATTCTCCACATGACAGAAAAATACTATAATAAAAAAAGTATTACCTTTCCTGGAAGGTGAATATGGTTCTATGTGCTCTTTAGGTGTATTAATTTGTTTTGTTCGATGTTAATATTTCACAGTTATTATAAAAAAAATAATAAATGAAAGTAACGCAAATAATTTGCTAGAATAAGTTAAATTATACTTCATTAAATATAGTTTAAAAAATTCTTATATTGTCCGTGTATATAATAAGTTAAATACTTATAATATACTCATATAACTGGATCCAAAAGGTAGTCTTGCTGCTGCCCGATTTCACCCAGTCAAATTATACGGGTTAAAAAGTAGTACAGGTTTTAAGGACATCTTTTATTCTGCGGCTTGCAAATTGCAAGTAGACATTCATATGACCTTCAATTGACCCCACAAATTGTTTCAATAATTCATCCCATTCATTATGATTAGTTAATCTTGGTTCAGAACACTAATACAGTTAGAATAATAAGATTAGTAGCATGGTCCTAGTAATTAATTTCTGTCATGACCCAGGTGTCCTTGTCCGGCGGAATCTAACTTTCTCTCAGTTTTGGCAACATGTATAACTTTGTTTTTTCCTTCCATAGATTTTTAAACTAGTATTATGCTCTTATCCATAACGTATTATCATGAATATTCTATACTCAACAAGATGGCGTACGCTGGTGGCATATCCTGCAAACAAAATGGCTGAAAAGTTTTGATAGGTGAAAGAGAAGACAGCAACCTCTTGTCCTTACTACCGAGGAAACGTCATAGAATGGATAGAATTTTTTTATCTTTAACTTAAATTTTCTATTTCGAGCTTTAAAAATGAATAAACTCTTCATTGAAAGCAGTTTAATGAGCCATATATTGCACGAAGTTGTATTAGTCAGACAAGTGTATACTAGATAACCGATGGTTATACCAAATAAAAAATAAAAATAAATTAACGTTTCTATTTTTGAACAGAAAGATATTTATTCTATTAAAACCAAAACATTAAGCATTACAACAGTAGTTATGATCCTGAGGATCATTGATGGATGGTAATCCATGCATGACATGAGAATTACCCGTGGGGGTTTTATGTATTCAAGTATATTAAATACTTAAAAGAGGGTGAATAGGAAATGAAGGGAAATAAAATTTTTGAGTGAAATTTTAAGTTTCCTCCCTTGGCAAAGGGACATTGTCCCATATTGGAAGAGGAAGAGATTTTTTATGGGTATATAAGCAATTGCTCTTCTTCTAGCTCTTAAAGAGTTGAGAAGAAGGCAAGCCTCGCGCCGTCGTCGCTTGATTGGCTCGGCTTCGGCTTCGGTCAATTGATTGATTAATTTTTTGAACCAAATTTATTTTTAATAGCAAAATATTAACAGAAATGTTATTCAATATTTGTTTTAATAACATAATATTAATATTAAATTAATATTAATCCAATCCCTTTTTCAGTTGTGTAACTGAAAATTAAACTACCCTCTTCAATTTTTCCTCTTTATTTTCTCTCTTTATTGTTGATTAAATAGCCATTTATGTTATAGCATTTATGTTGTGGTCGTCTTGCATAAACAGCCATTTTGAAGAGTTGCACCTCTTCAGATTTCAGCCCAACTTTGGCTATAGATACAATACTATTCTGCCCAGAATTTCCATACGAATTTTCTGAGTTCTTCTCCTTTCTTCGGCATACTTTTAACATCAAACAAAGCAACAGTAAGTGTGATTTGCTACCGAACTTTGTGTTTGCTGAAATACTAGGGTTTGAAGTACCACTACACGAGTGTGTAATTCGTTCTATCATGGGAGGAAATAATCCACAACCTTGGGTACTAGGAGGGGATTAAATTCCTTAAGGAAATACTGTGAATTCAGTGGGCTCGGATTAAAATTCTATTTCTGTTTTTCATTTCTGTTTATGTTACTCCCTCCGTTCCAATTTATGTGAACTTGTTTGACTGGGCACGAAATTTAAGAAAAAATGACGACTTTTGGAATTTGTGGTCCTAAACAAGTCAAAAAGGGGTACAGAGTGTTTGTGTGGTTATAAACGTTTCTCATTAAGGGTAGAATTGGAAGTTTAAACTAAATTGTTTCCAAGTTTAGAAAGGGGTCATTCTTTTTGGAACGGACCAAAAAGAAAATAGGTTCACATAAACTGGAACGGAGGGAGTAATTTATATTTTTCAGAATTATTTTACAAATACAGTTTACTAACAAGACCTAGAGTAGCAAGGATTCTACAACAATTAAAGGAAATAGGTTTGACAACACCCTCACCTCCCTTGTCTGCCAGCATCCTGGCCAGAACAAAAGGTGGTAGAAACAACAAAAATTCTAATTAAAATAAATTAACGTTTCAAACTAAACGTTTTGGTGTTTTCCATCTTTGAAAGAGTTGGCAGACTAAGTTTGAAAATTTTATATATATATATATATATATGACATTTAGTTGTTGTTGTTCTTAGTTCAAACTAACTAATTATGCAAAAATTGAAAACTAAAATTTGCAGACTCAAATACTTCAAACAACATATAATAAGCCACAGTAACTGTTGACATTTGTAGCATTCATAAGTTTCTACTCCATTTATGAAGCGCTAATAATTAATACTCTCTCCGTCTATTTTTACTTGTCCATTTTTTACTTTGCATTCCCTTTGACAAAAAATAAATAAAGTATATATTTTATAATTTTACTCATAACAATGATAGTATTTCAAAAAGTTTTAAAAAATGATTTGAAAAATATGTAATTAATGAGAAGGGTAAAATAAGAATTTGCTTTTGTCTTTATCTAAATTTGCTAAATTGGACAAGTTAAAGTAAAAATATATTTTTTGTCTAGTGGACAAGTAAAAGTGAACGGAGAAAGTATATATTACTATTATTCTTGTATTGTGGTTATAGTAGTTGATGGTATAATTAGTAAATGAAAATGTTAGGCGAATTACAATCATGATTGTACATTTGTAGCTTACCAAATTAATCCTTTGCGGGAAAATCATGATTAAACCCCTATAATGGTTAACTATCAGCAAAACAAAAATTCTAAAAAAGAAGCTGACCAATTTTGAATCAACCAAATAATTTGAGAGCAGCTCTTGAATCTCAACTTATTTACAAAACCTACTATTTACAAGATAAAATGAACACTACTCTATGTATTGGGAAAAACTGAATTTATATATTGAAGATGACGTGTCATGATACGTGGACTTGTCAAATGGTCAAAACACGGTAATCAACCAAGAAGGCACAGGCGACAACAGATACGGAGAGAAGAAAGTTAAATAGGCACGAGTCGTTATTCAAGAGGCACGAGTTTCGTACCTATATAAGTCATTTAAAACCCCGAAGATCGAAAAGGATTGAAGATATGAATCTGATGACGCAAAAGAGTCCAAATTCAGCATTAAATATCAAATACGTTAGAGAATTTGTATTTAATAGGAATGATTGAGAAACGTTTCTTTTAATGTCATTTATTGCTCATTATTGCCTTATTAAGACAAAGGCATTACACTTTCTCCTAGAATCAACTATAAAATGAGAAGGACTCGACATCTGTAGAGAGGACTGAAATTCAAAGCTATTTACTGTTTTATCATCGTTCTCAAAAATCTTTTATTATTTTCGTCTCCTGATTATCATTAACCCGAATTTCTCTTCGTTTCTAGCTTTGACCAAAGACTCAGATTTTTGGTTAAACAAATTGGTTCCGTTACCGGAAAACTGATAATCTTTTCTTTTAAGCTACGCTCTATCCGTTGTTATCATCATGTCAAACAACAACAACCACAGTGAAAACACCTTGGGAAACCATGAAAATCAAACCCATCAAAATCAAAGAGACCTACCGAACATTGACGTGGTTCCCTCCCCTCTAGATTCACCACGTCAATCTCGTGAAGGTACTCCTGCCCCTGAATCCCATGCTGATCAACAAGAACAATCTGAACATTTTGAAGGAGGTGCAAATGAAGCTTTACAAAAGCTAATTGATGCACAGGTCGGCAAAGCTCTTCAGGCTCCAGTTAGTCGATTGCCTGCTGCACTACCCACACCAACTCCTAATAATAATACATTGGAGAATCCTCGTTCTGGTCTTGTTAATTCTGGAAATGGAGGAACCACCAGTGAACCACAGGAAGGGGGACCAGGTAATTCAAATAATTCCTATTTTCAAAATTTAGTTCTAACCTTGCAGAAACAGATTAAGGAACAAAATGACCGTATTGAGCAAATCCCTGGAGTTCCGCCTGTAATAAAAGGAGTAGACATGGACAAATACTCACAACAACCTTGGAAGCCAAGTGCTGCTCCCCTTCCAATTCCGAAAAAGTTCAAAATGCCTGACATCCCGAAATATGATGGTACTACAGACCCACGTGACCACGTGACTGCATTTACAACAGGCGTGAAAGGCAACGACTTGACCAAACAAGAAATCGAATCAGTACTGGTCAAAAAATTTGGAGAAACACTCACCAAGGGTGCATTAACCTGGTATTCTCTTTTATCTGAAAATTCTATAAATTCTTTTGCTGAGCTTGCAGATTCTTTTATTAAAGCACACTCGGGAGCTCAAAAGGTTGAGAAAAGAATGGAAGATATTTTCAAAATCAAACAAGGGGATTCAGAGTTGCTCGGAGACTTTGTTGATAGATTCCAGCGAGAAAGAATGACTCTACCCCGTGTACCTGACAACTGGGTTGCAATAGCTTTTGCAAGTAATTTAAATGACAAATGTTCTGAAGCCACGAGAAGACTCAAAGTAAGCCTTCGAGAATTCCCTGCAACTACTTGGAATGATTTTTACAACAGGTACAGTACGAAGCTGCGAATTGAAGAAGATATTGTACCTAAGTTTCATCATGAAGAAAGGGACGGTTCCAGAAGATCAGAAACCGAAAAAAGATCAGGTAAAAACATGTACGATTCATATATGGGACCTGCAGGAAAAGACTCACGGTCAAAACAAGATAGCCAGCAATATGATCAAAAATCGAGGAACAGAGAATCTGGTTCTTCATCAAGATTCAGAAATGATCGGAACAGACAAGAGTCACAAGATGATGACAGAAGTTTAAAGGCAAGGTTCGGCGGATATAACTTTAATGTCACTATCTCCGAGCTCGTGGCTGTTTTGAGAAGCATGGGAGATAAGGTACGATGGCCAAAAGAGATGCAGTCAAATCCAAATAGACGCAATCCAGATCATTGGTGCGAATTCCATAATGATCACGGGCACAAAACTTCAGAATGTAGATTCTTGCAGAGTGAAGTGGATCATCTATTGAAGCAAGCGTACCTCATTGAGTTATTTAGTGAAAAAGGTAAACAAGCCTACATGAAAAATAGGCAAGAGCCACCAAAGCCTCCTTCACCCAAGAGAACAGTGAATGTGATAAGTGGGGGAGAAGATATTCACGGCATAACCTACACAGCTTCCAACAAGGTTTCTAAAGTAACAATTACATACGGGAAATGGGTACGGCAGGTTTTAGAAAATGAAAGTATTTCATTCGATGATGCAGATACCGAAGGAGTGATAACTCCACATAATGACGCACTGGTAATATCTTTACTTGTACATGATACTAATGTAAAACGAGTTTTGATTGATCCAGGGAGTTCCGTAAATATTATACTACTAAGGGTATTACGTGAAATGCAAGCTGAAGACAAAATGATACCCAAGGCGCATACCTTGTCAGGCTTCGACAATTCAAGTGTGGTAACAAAAGGAGAGGTAATTCTAACAACTTTTGCTGCAGGTGTTGTTAAAGAAACTAAATTTCAGGTAGTTGATATGGAAATGGCCTACAATATGATCATGGGGAGGCCTTGGATCCATGATATGGATGTTGTTCCATCAACTCTACATCAAGTTATTAAATTTCCATCACCGTGGGGGATTTGTCAAATTCGAGGGGATCAGCAAACAGCGAGGAGTATCAACGTTGTAACAGATACGAGCACCGTAAACAAAGAAAAATAGCAATTACAGGAAACAGTTGAAGGTGTCAGCAATCAAACCTCAACTGAGCGAGAGAAAACAGATTTAGACTCGAGACCTGATACAATTCAAGAACCTGAGGAGAATGAAAATATCAAAACAACCATCGAAGAACTCGAGGCTGTGATATTATTTGAGCAATGGCCTGAACGGAAAGTTTATGTTGGAGCTAATTTAAACTCAAACATGCGAGGTATGTTAATTGAATTTCTAAAATCTAACGTGGACTGTTTTGCTTGGTCCCATGCTGACATGACAGGGATACCACCGGATGTGATGACTCACAAATTAAACGAAGACCCATCCTTTACACCAATAAAGCAAAAGAAAAGAAAGCAAGGGGCTTTCAAAAACCAGGTGATTCAAGATGAGGTCCAAAAGCTATTAAAAATTGGGTCAATCCGCGAGGTAAAGTACCCTAATTGGTTAGCCAACACAGTTGTTGTACCTAAGAAAAATGGTAAGTGGCGAGTCTGTGTAGATTATACAGATCTTAATAAAGCTTGTCCAAAAGATTCTTTTCCTTTACCATATATAGATCAATTAATTGATGCAACTACAGGACATGAACTTTTAAGTTTTTTAGATGCATATTCAGGGTACAAACAAGTTAAAATGGACCCTAGTGATGAAGAAAAAACTTCTTTCATCACAGATATGGGGACTTACTAATATAAAGTAATGCCCTTTGGTCTCAAAAATGCTGGGGCAACCTATCAAAGGTTGGTCACCAAAATATTCCAAGAACATTTAGGAAAGACAATGGAGGTGTATATAGATGATATGCTCGTCAAAACCCAGCAGTCTCGTGATCATATTTCTCATCTATCTGTTACATTTGAAATTTTGCAAAAATTTAATATGAAACTCAACCCAGAAAAATGTGCATTTGGAGTTGCATCAGGTAAGTTTTTGGGTTTTCTTGTTTCTAACCGTGGTATTGAGGTAAATCCTTCTAAGATCAAAGCAATATAAGAAATCCCTGATATCCTTACTAATAAAAAGGAAGTTCAAAGATTAACCGGAAGAATTGCAGCTTTGGGGAGATTTATTTCCAAATCTTCAGAAAAGTGTTTTAAGTTTTTCTCTGCACTCAAAAAGCAAGATCATTTTGAATGGAATGAAGATTGTCAACAAGCCCTTAGAAATTTGAAAGCTTATTTGTCAAAACCACCGTTATTGGCAAAACCAAAGGTGGGAGAAAAGCTTCTCATCTATCTGGCTGTGTCTGAAGTTGCGGTAAGTGCTGTTTTAGTCCGTGAGGACCAAGGTAAATAATCTTCTATTTATTATGTAAGTAAGTCCTTACTAGATGCTGAAACACGATACCCACAGCTAGAAAAGTTAGCATTAGCTTTGATCATGGCATCTAGAAAATTAAGAGCTTATTTTCAATGCCATCTCATTGTTGTAGTTACTGCTTTTCCGCTTCGAAACATTTTGCATAAACATGAATTGTCAGGGAGGTTAGCAAAATGGGCTATAGAATTAAGTGAATACGAAATCATTTACCAACCTAAGACTGCTATAAAATCTCAAGTATTAACCGATTTCGTAGCTGATTTTAGCCAGGGGATGCATTTAGAAGCAGAAAAAAATTACAAGTTTTTAATGGTGCAAACCCGGGGACTTGGATTTTATTCACTGATGGTTCATCTAATGTAAAAGGAGCAGGTCTGGGTATAGTTCTCATACCACCTACGGGTGAAACTATTAGGCAAGCTATAAAATGTCATTCTATAACTAACAATGAAGCAGAGTACGAGGCTGTAATTGCAGGTTTAGAATTGGCAAGAGAACTCGGCATAACACAAATTATAATCAAGAGTGATTCTCAACTCGTGGTCAATCAAATGCTGGGGACTTATACAGCCAGGGAAACTCGAATGCAAGAATATCTCGAAAAGGTACGGGAACTAATAAAGCAATTCCAAACTTGGAAGGTAATGCAGATCCCAAGAGATGAGAATGTGGAGGTAGTTGCTTTAGCTAATCTCGCATCTGCAGCTGACGTAGCAAATGACGCAAATGCTTCAGTCATACATTTATTTTATTCCGTTCTCGAACCTGATAAGAATGAGGTAAATTTTAATCATTTAACATGGGATTGGAGAAACGATATTATTGCTTTTTTACAGCATGGAACCGTGCCTAATGACAAAGGGAAGGCTCACGCGCTTTGCAAAAAAGCCGCTCGATATTGTTTATATCAAGGAAATTTTTATCGAAAGATGTTCGGTGGACCACTAGCAAGGTGTCTCGGACCCTCTCAAACAGAATATGTGATGAAGGAAGTGCACGAAGGACATTGTGAAAATCACGCAGGGGGAAGGTCACTGGTAAGAACATTGATTCGAGCAGGATATTATTGGCCTAAGATGGAAGAAGAGGCAAACAGCTTCGTGTCCAAATGTGATAAATGTCAAAGATACGGCAATAATATGCACAGACCAGCTGAGTTACTACACCCTGTTATAGCCCCGTGGCCCTTTATGAAATAGGGAATGGATATCGTAGGTCCACTACCACAAGCAAAGGGTCAGGTAAAGTTTCTACGTGTACTCACAGATTATTTCACTAAATGGGTAGAAGCAGGTGCATTTAAACAGGTACGAGAGAAGGAAGTTAAAGACTTCATATGGCGAAATATAATATGTCGCTTTGGAGCACCAAAGGAGATCGTGTGTGACAATGGACCACAATTCATAGGAGCTCAAATCACAGAATTTCTTCAAAGTTGGCAGATTAAAAGGATAACATCTACGCCATACCATCCAGTGGGTAATGGACAAGCGGAATCCACAAACAAAGTCATTATCAACAACTTGAAGAAGAGGTTACAGGATTCAAAAGGTAATTGGCCTGAGATATTACCTGGAGTACTATGGGCTTATCGTACAACGACAAAAACAAGCACTGGAGAAACACCATTTTCAATGGTTTATGGTGTGGAAGCCTTAATTCCAGTTGAAATAGGTGAACTGAGCACACGGTAAGTTCAGGCAACAGAGGAATCTAATGATGAAGAGATGCGGGTCAACCGTGATTTGCTTGAAGGAAGAAGAGAAGCTGCATTGATAAGAATGGCAGCACAAAAGCAAGTAATTGAACGATATTACAATAAGAAAGCACGCCTCAAATTTTTCAAAATTAGGGACTTTGTGCTTAAAAAGGTGTTCCAATCTGCAAAGGCTGCTAATTCAGGAAAGCTAAGTCCAACGTGGGAAGGACCATACATAGTTCGTGACATTGCGGGTAAAGGAGCATACGAGTTGGAGACAATTGACGGCAAAGTTTTACCCTCACATTGGAATGCCGTCCATTTAAAGAGATATTACTTCTGAGAAAGTACCCACGGTCAGGTATCGCCATGTTAAAAAATTTTCTTTTGAATTATTAAAGTTTTACTAACGATTTTAGATGTTAGGCAAAAACCATAACTCGTGCCAAATGATGAGTCATGACTTGCAAGGAAAAATGGAGTATTCTAAAATTCCCAGCCCAGGGTTACAATTAATATGATGGAAATACACACGAGTTAGGCAGTCTTTATCTATAATCGCACCTCCGAGTCCCTTATATTTTTCTGTTTCAGCAAAAGGACCAAATTGAAAGAAATAAACAAGTGCTCGAGGCTTCATACTTCACCGCTCAAATACTTGGGGGACTACATATTATACACAGATATGTGTAGAAAAACAGATACGAATATCGAACAAAACTCGGCCACAAAGAGGCAAGTGTTGAGAAAAAGTTACGAAGTCTTCAGCATTCAGCATCGTGTTCAACAAACACAAGACATTCATCATAATGTTTTTCCCATGAGAACAACAGAGTCATCTCTCAAACTCATAAACGAAGTCACCTCTCAAACTCTTCATATAAAGATAGGGTCATGACTATGTACTGAAACAGGTTATGAAGAAAAACCTTGTTTATTTTATATTATGTAAAAATCTGTTACAAGAAAAACATTTACGAGGAAGTTATAGATGTATTTTAATACATATAATAGTCAAAAAACTTGTTAAAGTTCATGAATAAAAACTTGTCAAAGGTGTTTCATACAAAACATGTGTATTCCTATTTCTTTCATCGTATTATAACACCATTATGAAGTTGAGACGTTTTCTTCATTAAGTGTCGATAAAATAAAAGGGCCCTCTTTTATAAGTCCCATGTTGATAATCCATGAGAAGAATCATAAAGCATTTTCAAAGAATAAAAATGCTAAGCTATTCTATAAGTCCTAGATAAATAGGCAAGAATAGAATATACAGAAGTACCGATAAAACTTCTTAATATAAAAGACTAAGTACAAACTTAGTCAGCAAAATATTTGTTTTTTACAAATGCCCCATTATGATAACTGGGGACTTCATCAAAAGATCCCTTAAAGTTGCTAAGGGATAACACCACCGATTAATAAAAAAAACAGTAAAGTTTGAAATACATTCAACTAGTCACTGAAGGGGTTCGAACATCAGAAGTTGCAATCTCATTTTCAGGGGCAGTCACAGGCACAGTAACAACTTCTGAGGGAGCAGCAATAGGAGCGGTTTCAACTGGGCCTGGAGTGTTAAAATCACCAAGGGAAGCAAGAGTCACGGGAGCTTCAGCTTCCATGGACTGTGTCATAGAAGTTTCACCCTCGGGAGCCGGAATTGCAACTCCAATTGCCGCAGTAGCCACTTCTTCATTTGAAAGCTCTTCTGCCCCAGGAGTTCCAAGTGCAGGAGAAGGAGTATCAACTGGTTGTTGGCTTTTTTCAATAGTGTCTAAGACTTTGGCTAATTCAGATTGCAAATCAAAGTTTTCTTGAGTAGCTTCCATCAAAGCATCACGACGAGATTTTAGAAAAGCCCAACTTACCTCTATGTTGAAGTTCTCCTCAAGAAGACCATACTCCCTTTCCCAGATAGCAAGATCGTTCTTCAATATCTGGTGTTCAGCTAAGTGGGAATCATGGAAAGCTTCAAGGGAGGCATGAGAACTCTTCAAAGCACGTATCTCGTCAGAGGAGATCCTTAAGTCAGCCTGAGCTTGAGTCAAGCTTTGCACTAACTCCCCTGCATATTCTTCTTTCTTCTCCACAAGTGCCTTAAGCTCTCTGATTTCTTCACTGGCCTTTGATAATTGTTCTGAAAATGAGTACTCCAAAAGCTCCTTATCTTTTTCAAATTGGCTTGAAGAAGCCTTGGCAATTGCTAGCTCAGAAGTCAAACCACGCTTTTGCTGCTCCAGGTGATTTCTACTTTCTTGCAACTCCTCTATGGTCCCCTGAGCATTCTCAAACTGCTCCTTCCAGTTTGCTTCCTCAAGCTGGGTTTCCTCGGCTATTCTCATAGCCTCAAAGATAGCCTTCGCAGACTCTCGATCCTTCTTCTCTAGAGTGGAGATTCTTCCCATTAACTCAGTACCAATAAGATTAGCCTACAAGGGAAAGACATCAAATGTGAGAATATAGAGAGATATAAAAAAAACTTGTAAGTTAAAAGATAAGTACCTTCAAGCAACTGTGGCTCTCCATCTTCTTCTTCTCAATATCTTCGATTAGAGGCTCGAGCCAAACATCAGCTCCACCAGTCTTTCTCAAAAGGCTATGATTGGCAGGAACTTCAAGAGTAACACTTCTCATAGCCATGCCTCTGCTGCTAGAACCCGCCTCTGTATGCTGAACAGAGGGAGGGGGAACAATGGAAGGAGCGAGTAGTAGAAGAGGTAAAAACAATGGGAGCTGTGGGAGTCAAAGCAGGGACAGTAGGAGCAGATATGGGAACCAAAACAGGTAAAGAAACAGGAGTCGATAAAATAGGCAAAGAAATACTCGTGGTTGTCAAAGGAATAGAAGGAATAGAAGAAATGGGAATAGAAGAAGAGAGGGGAGTTTAATCAAGAATTGGTCCAAACTCTCCACTCTCAAAACCACTAACAAAGAGACGTCGAATTGATTCATTAGAGCCTCTTGGAGTGGTATCCTCATAAGAAAGGATTTGAACAGGCTCGGAGATAGAGGCTCGAGCAGGAGCATCTTCAACTTCATCTCTATCAATGACGCGTATCCTGGCTCTTGGCCTAGCTATCAACGAGGTATTCTCTTCTTCCTCATTCTCAGAACTTTCTTCTACAACTTTTCTTTTTGGTAGCGTGGCCCGAGTCTTTTCCAAATCAAGTGAAGCGGTTGAAGACGCTCGAATGGCAACGGCTACCTCAGTTGTCATACCCCTGATACCAAATCCTGATAAAAAGAGGGATAAAGAATTAAAATAAGAAAGAATTCAATATACAGCAAAGCATAAGGAAATACATACCATGGGACTTCACTTTCCAACCATTCAAAAGAGAAATTGATTTCCAAGTTCTCGCCTCCATAGGCGCAATCTTCAAAATTGAATCTACCCAACCACGGAAGTTAGGAACGTGTTCCACATCTCCCATGGTTGCTACAAAAAGCCAAAAAAAGACGAGATTAGAAAAGAAATCAAAATTCTTAAAAAGTAGATACGGTAAGAAAAAGAAAAACTTACGTGCAAAATTCCACTTCTCAGGGAAGGGAATGTTTGTTTCACCCAACAAATCCACCATACGTACAGCAACGTAACGACAATACCACCCTCGATCCTTGTCATCTTCGGGGTTTACCAAAACCTTCTTGCTTCTTGCAGT
This sequence comes from Nicotiana sylvestris, assembly GCF_000393655.2. Classification (NCBI taxonomy): domain Eukaryota; kingdom Viridiplantae; phylum Streptophyta; class Magnoliopsida; order Solanales; family Solanaceae; genus Nicotiana; species Nicotiana sylvestris. Next base: position 157,774,227 of record NC_091065.1, on the reverse strand, counting down.
CAAGGTAAAAACTCCATGGCGGAATAATTTGGGGTGGTATAGGTGAATAAGATGGGAAAAGGTAAAATTAACATTGGCTTTGGTAGACAAATACCTTAAGCAAGCCACAGCTCTCCAAACAAGAGGACCTACTTGTGCTAAGCAAATTTTGAAAAAGCGGCAAAATTCAAGTATAACTGGGTCAATGGCAGGATTAAATCCCAAAGTAAAGGGATAAGTATAAATGAAAAAGAATCCAATTCTGAAAGAAGAAATTCTCTGGTTTGGGGCAGGAATCATCATACGAAGATTATCTCTCCAATTACAATCTTTCCTAACAGTAGGAATCACAAGTTCAGTTATTAAAGAAGGATAGGTGTCAACTTTTTCTAAATTTTTAACTTGTTCTTGGAGAGATCTTCTATCATTCCCAAAAGATAAATCATTGGGTACAATTTCTTCAACTAAAGGTTCCTGAGTAGGTTCAGAAAGTTCTTTACCTTTAGAAGAAGGGGTCTTTGGGATAGAACTCCTAATACCAGAAGAAGAAGAAGAAGAAGAAGAAGCAGAACCAGATGAATCACCACGAGTAGATCCTAGGCTCAAGCTCCGAAGCCTACCTCCTCTGCCTCTCCTATGTCTTAAGGGGGCATTGAGGAAGTGATCTAGAATTGAAACTTTTCTAGGGTTAGGGTTTGGAGATGACATTGTTGGAGAATGATGAACTAAAGGGGAGAAAAAGCAAAAGTGAATAATAAATTGCTTGTTGAAGGTCTATGAAGAAGAAGACAAAAGAAAGAGGGTCAAATATGTTTATAATAACAACCGTCAAACTTAGAAGTGTAATGACGGAAAGCCTATAATAAAGGCAACTATCACTTCGTGAATATAAGGTATGAATAAGCCTTGAAAAAAGGCTGCAAAATTACGGAGCCAATCAGAAGGTGACGCGTGTGCAGAGCATTAAATAGAAAAGATAATTGAAGCGTCAGTACTGTCATAGCATTGATTATGGTAAAAATTCCCTTTTTGTGAAGATCCACTTCCCAGATATTTAATTGATAAATAAATGGAAAGTGGGGGGACTATCTATATTGGGAAAAAACTTAATTTATATATTGAAGATGACGTGTCATGACACGTGGACTGGTCAAATGGTCAAAATACGGTAATCAACCAAGAAGGCACGGGCGACAACAGATACGGAGAGAAGAAAGTTAAATAGGCACGAGTCGTTATTCAAGAGGCACGAGTTTCGTACCTATATAAGTCATTTAAAACCCCGATGATCGGAAAGGATTGAAGATATGAATCTGATGACGCAAAAGAGTCCAAATTCAGCATTAAATATCAAATACGTTAGAGAATTTGTATTTAATAGGAATGATTGAGTAACGTTTCTTTTAATGTCATTTATTGCTCATAATTACCTCATTAAGACAAAGACATTACACCTTCTCCTAGAATCAACTATAAAATGAGAAGGACTCGACATCTGTAAAGAGGAAGATTACTGAGGCTTTACTGAAATTCAAAGCTATTTACTGCTTTTTCATCGTTCTCAAAAATCTTTTATTCTTTTCGTCTTCTGATTATCAGTAACCCGAATTTCTCTTCGTTCTAGCTTTGACCAAAGACTCAGATTTTTGTTTAAACACTCTAATCTCAAGCTTCACCCATCAACAGATTCTAATCTAGTGAATATTAAAATGTGGGTCTAATTTCCATTACTTTTAATTTGTTATAACAAGTTCTTTCCAACCGAATTCGGTTCATCACCACCACCACCAACACTACTAATTTCTATTTTATTTTTGTTGACTTTTGCGACCAAAGAAATTTTTGGAGAAAAAATGCTAGTTTTGTAGTAGTGTTTCAGAAAAAGAAAATGCCCAAGAATTTATCCTACTCAGGTATTGCACTCAACCTCGCCGTGAACTTCCCTCTCCGCCCATCACCGCCACCACCACTACTCCTCCTCCCTCTTCTCCCCTCAGCCACCGTCGAACCACCGCCACCCGCCACCTTCTTCCCTAACTTCCCACCATCTTTCTCTCCTGAAAATAAATCAACTTTATTACGACACCCACATTTCTCTTTACCACAAATACTATTCAATGCAGAACTAGCCTTCACTGCTAACTCAGCCATTTCTTCCGCCTTAAGCTTACGTTTCAGCCGGTTCAAAGGCAAAGCAAAATACAGTTGACCCAATTGAAGCTCTTCGTCAGATTTTATGGCTGATACAATATCTCCAAACTCCATTTCATCTGAATTGCAAATAAAGATATTTGGATCTTTTTGTAAGAGATATGAAGCTTTTATAGGATAAGAGAATTCTTGTAATCTTCCGTCTTGTAGTATTAATTTTGCTGTAGCTACTGATGTAGATTCGCAAGAATTGCATATACCCATTTTGCTGCTGTGCTTTGGTGATCTGATTCAACAAGAGAGGATTGATTTAGTTGCTTGTGTTAGAAGAAAATGGATGAATGAAGTAATGAACAATTTGTATATATGAGAAAAATTTAGGAGGAGAGAAGAAAGGAGGAAGGTATAAGTAGGAGATGAGAATGCATTGAGTAATATACCAGGAAGCGACGTACGTCAATTATGTACAGCAATGAGACAAAATAAAAATCTTACGGTACAGTCTACTTAATAACAACTTCTTTCGGTCCTTTTTTATTTATCACTTCAACTAAAAAGAGTGGTAAAAAATATTATACTCATTTTAAAAATCCAGAAGGCGTTATTTTCTTTATAATTTCATTCTTACTACTAAAATATGACTCATAACAGTCATTAATTAACTATTTATAAAAAAGATAAGGGTAATTAAAATCTTAATCAGCAAAACCGGAGGAAGTAGTAGTAATGATGATGTTTCATTAAGAACAATAACAATGTTACTGCTACTATTTAAACTTTAAAGAGTCAAATAATATTTTTTTGTCATCATTTATTTATGTATCTATATAAATAACAATTTTTTTTCGAGTTATTGCTTCTTAATTTTAGAAATTCAAATATCAAATAAAGAACTGAAATCTTTATATATTTGACTTCTCGCAAAACTTAACTTGTTGATCATTTTTTTTTTTTTTTGCATAGGAGTAATAATTTTTATACAAAAATAAGGAATGGCCTTTATGTTCTAGTTATGTTACTGCCATTAACGGGCAGTGCATTGCCAACCTGTAAACTCATGGGTGACAGGTTGTATATTGGGAAAAAACTGAATTTATATATTGAAAATGACGTGTCATGACACGTGAATTGGTCAAATGGTCAAAACACGGTAATCAATCAAGAAGGCACGGGCGACAACAGATACGGAGAGAAGAAAGTTAAATAGGCACGAGTCGTTATTCAAGAGGCACGAGTTTCGTACCTATATAAGTCATTTAAAACCCCGAAGATCGGAAAGGATTGACGATATGAATCTGATGACGCAAAAGAGTCCAAATTCAGCATTAAATATCAAATACGTTAGAGAATTTGTATTTAATAGGAATGATTGAGTAACGTTTCTTTTAATGTCATTTATTGCTCATAATTGTCCCATTAAGACAAATGCATTACACATTCTCCTAGAATCAACTATAAAATGAGAAGGACTCGACATCTGTAGAGAGGAAGATTATTGAGACTTTACTGAAATTCAAAGCTATTTACTGCTTTATCATCGTTCTCAAAAATCTTTTATTATTTTCGTCTCCTGATTATCAGTAACCCGAATTTCTCTTCGTTTCTAGCTTTGACCAAAGACTCAGATTTTTGGTTAAACAAATTGGTTCTGTTACCGGGAAACTGATAATCTTTTCTTTTAAGCTACGCTCTATCCGTTGTTATCATCATGTAAAACAACAACAACCACAGTGAAAACACCTTGGGAAACCATGAAAATCAAACCCATCAAAATCAAGGAGACCTACCGAACATTGACGTGGTTCCCTTCCCTCTAGATTCACCACGTCAATCTCATGAAGGCACTCCTGCCCCTGAATCCCGTGCTGATCAACAAGAACAATCTGAACATTTTGAAGGAGGTGCAAGTGAAGCTTTACAAAAGCTAATTGATGCACAGGTCGGCAAAGCTCTTCAGGCTCTAGTTAGTCGATTGCCTGCTGCACTACCCACACCAACTCCTAATAATAATACATTGGAGAATCCTCGCTCTGGTCTTGTTAATTCTGAAAATGGAGGAACCACCAGTGAACCACAGGAGACCAGGTAATTCAAATAATTCCTATTTGCAAAATTTAGTTCTAACCTTGCAGAAACATATTAAGGAACAAAATGAGCGTATTGAGCAAATCCCTGGAGTTCCGCCTGTATTAAAAGGAGTACACATGGACAGATACTCACAACAACCTTGGAAGCCAAGTGCTGCTCCCCTTCCAATTGCGAAAAAGTTCAAAATGCCTGACATCCCGAAATATGATGGTACAACAGACCCACGTGACCACGTGACTGCATTTATAACAGGCGTGAAAGGCAACGATTTTACCAAACAAGAAATCGAATCAGTACTGGTCAAAAAATTTGAAGAAACACTCACCAAGGGTGCATTAACCTAGTATTCTCTTTTATCTGTAAATTCTATAAATTTTTTTGCTGAGCTTGCAGATTCTTTTATTAAAGCACATTCGGGAGCTCAAAAGGTTGAGAAAAGAATGGAAGATATTTTCAAAATCAAACAAGGGGATTCAGAGTTGCTCAGAGACGTTGTTGATAGATTCCAGCGTGAAAGAATGACTCTACCCCGTGTACCTGACAACTGGGCTGCAATAGCTTTTGCAAGTAATTTAAATGACAAAAGTTCTGAAGCCACGAGAAGACTCAAAGAAAGCCTTCGAGAATTCCCTGCAACCACGTGGAATGATGTTTACAACAGGTACAGTACGAAGCTGCGAATTGAAGAAGATACCGTACCTAAGTTTCATCATGAAGAAAGGGGCGGTTCCAGAAGATCAGAAACCGAAAAAAGATCAGGTAAAAATAGGTACGATCCATATATGGGACCTGCAGGAAAAGACTCACGGTCAAAACAAGATAGCCAGCAATATGATCAAAAATCGAGGAACAGGGAATCTGGTTCTTCATCAAGATTCAGAAATGATCGGAACAGACAAGAGTCACGAGATGATGACAGAAGTTTAAAGGCAAGGTTCGGCGGATATAACTTTAATGTCACTACCTCCGAGCTCGTGGCTGTTTTGAGAAGCATGGGAGATAAGGTACAATGGCCAAAAGAAATGCGGTCAAATCCAAATAGACACAATCCAGATCATTGGTGCGAATTCCACAATGATCACGGGCACAAAACTTCAGAATGTAGATTCTTGCAGAGTGAAGTGGATCATCTATTGAAGCAAGGGTACCTCACTGAGTTATTTAGTGAAAAAGGTAAACAAGCCTATATGAAAAATAGGCAAGAGCCACCAAAGCCTCCTTCACCCAAGAGAACAGTGAATGTGATAAGTGGGGGAGAAGATATTCACGGCATAACCTACACAGCTTCCAACAAGGTTTCTAAAGTAACAATTACACACGGGAAACGGGTACGGCAGGTTTTAGAAAATGAAAGTATTTCATTCGATGATGCAGATACCGAAGGAGTGATAACCCCACATAATGATGCACTGGTAATATCTTTACTTGTACATGATACTAATGTAAAATGAGTTTTGATTGATCCAGGGAGTTCCGTAAATATTATACTACTAAGGGTATTATGTGAAATGCAAGCTGAAGACAAAATGATACCCAAGGCACATACCTTGTCAAGCTTCGACAATTCAAGTGTGGTAACAAAAGGAGAGGTAATTCTAACAACTTTTACTGCAGGTGTTGTTAAAGAAACTAAATTTCAGGTAGTTGATATGGAAATGGCCTATAATATGATCATGGGGAGGCCTTGGATCCATGATATGGATGTTGTTCCATCAACTCTACATCAAGTTATTAAATTTCCATCACCGTAGGGGATTTGTCAAATTCTAGGGGATCAGCAAACAGCGAGGAGTATCAACGCTATAACAGATACGAGAACCGTAAACAAAGAAAAATAGCAATTACAAGAAATAGTTGAAGGTGTCAGCAATCAAACCTCAACTGAGCGAGAGAAAACAGATTTAGAAGACTCTAGACCTGATACAATTCAAGAACCTGAGGAGAATGAAAATATCAAAACAACCATCAAAGAACTCGAGGTTGTGATATTATTTGAGCAATGGCCTTAACGAAAAGTTTATGTTGGATCTAATTTAAACTCAAACATGCGACGTATGTTAATTGAATTTCTAAAACCTAGCATGGACTGTTTTGCTTGGTCCCATGCTGATATGATAGGGATACCACCGGATGTGATGACTTACAAATTAAACGAAGACCCATCCTTTACACCAATAAAGCAAAAGAAAAGAAAGCAAGGGGCTTTCAAAAACCAGGTGATTCAAGATGAGGTCCAAAAGCTATTAAAAATTGGGTCAATCCGCGAGGTAAAGTACCCTAATTGGTTAGCCAACACAGTTGTTGTACCTAAGAAAAATGGTAAGTGGCGAGTCTGTGTAGATTATACAGATCTTAATAAAGCTTGTCCAAAAGATTCTTTTCCTTTACCACATATAGATCAATTAATTGATGCAACTGCAGGACATGAACTTTTAAGTTTTTTAGATGCATATTCAGGGTACAACCAAATTAAAATGGACCCTAGTGATGAAGAAAAAACTTCTTTCATCACAGACAGGGGGACTTACTGTTATAAAGTAATGCCCTTTGGTCTCAAAAATGTTGGGGCAACCTATCAAAGGTTGGTCACCAAAATATTCCAAGAATATTTAGGAAAGACAATTGAGGTATATATAGATGATATGCTCGTCAAAACCCAGCAGTCTCATGATCATAAAATGTGCATTTGGAGTTGTATCAGGTAAGTTTTTGGGTTTTCTTGTTTCTAACCGTGGTATTGAGGTAAATCCTTCTCAGATCAAAGCAATAGAAGAAATCCCTGATATCCTTACTAATAAAAAGGAAGTCCAAAGATTAACGGGAAGAATTGCAGCTTTGGGGAGATTTATTTCCAAATCCTCAGAAAAGTGTTTTAAGTTTTTCTCTGCACTCAAAAAGCAAGATCATTTTGAATGGAATGAAGATTGTCAACAAGCCCTTAGAAATTTGAAAGCTTATTTGTCAAAACCACCGTTATTGGCAAAACCAAAGGTGGGAGAAAAGCTTCTCATCTATCTGGCTGTGTCTGAAGTTGCGGTAAGTGCTGTTTTAGTTCGTGAGGACCAAGGTAAACAATCTCCTATTTATTATGTAAGTAAGTCCTTACTAGATGCTGAAACACGATACCCACAGCTAGAAAAGTTAGCATTAGCTTTGATCATGGCATCTAGAAAATTAAGACCTTATTTTCAATGTCATCCCATTATTGTAGTTACTGCTTTTCCGCTTCGAAACATTTTGCATAAACATGAATTGTCAGGGAGGTTAGCAAAATGGGCTATAGAATTAAGTGAATACGAAATCATTTATCAACCTAGGACTGCTATAAAATCTCAAGTATTAGCCGATTTCGTAGCTGATTTTAGCCAGGGGATGCATTTAGAAGCAGAAAAAGAGTTACAAGTTTTTAATGGTGCAAACCCGGGGATTTGGATTTTATTCACTGATGGTTCATCTAATGTAAAAGGAGCAGGTCTGGGTATAGTTCTCATATCACCTACGGGTGAAACTATTAGGCAAGCTATAAAATATCATTCTATAACTAACAATGAAGCAGAGTACGAGGCTGTAATTGCAGGTTTAGAATTGGCAAGAGAACTCGGAATAACACAAATTATAATCAAGAGTGATTCTCAACTCATGGTCAATCAAATGCTGGGGAATTATACAGCTAGGGAAACTCGAATGCAAGAATATCTCGAAAAGGTACGGGAACTAATAAAGCAATTCCAAACTTGGAAGGTAATGCAGATCCCAAGAGATGAGAATGTGGAGGCAGATGCTTTAGCTAATCTCGCATCTGCAGCTGACGTAGCAAATGACGCAAATGCTTCAGTCATACATTTATTTCATTCCGTTCTCGAACCTGATAAGAATGAGGTAAATTTTAATAATTTAACATGGGATTGGAGAAACGAAATTATTGCTTTTTTACAGCACGGAACCGTGTCTAATGACAAAGGGAAGGCTCACGCGCTTCGCAAAAAAGCCGCTCGATATTGTTTATATCAAGGAAATCTTTATCGAAAGATGTTCGATGGACCACTAGCAAGGTGTCTCGGACCCTCTCAAACAGAATACGTGATGAAGGAAGTGCACGAAGGACATTGTGGAAATCACGCAGGGGGAAGGTCACTGGTAAGAACATTGATTCGAGCAGGATATTATTGGCCTAAGATGGAAGAAGAGGCAAACAGCTTCGTGTCCAAATGTGATAAATATCAAAGATACGGCAATAATATGCACAGACCAGCTGAGTTACTACACCCTGTTATAGCCCCGTGGCCCTTTATGAAATGGGGAATGAATATCGTAGGTCCACTACCACAAGCAAAGGGTCAGGTAAAGTTTCTACTTGTACTCACAGATTATTTCACTAAATGGGTAGAAGCAGGAGCATTTAAACAGGTACGAGAGAAGGAAGTTAAAGACTTCATATGGCGAAATATAATATGCCGCTTTGGAGCACCAAAGGAGATCGTGTGTGACAATGGACCATAATTCATAGGAGATCAAATCACAGAAGTTCTTCAAAGTTGGAAGATTAAAAGGATAACATCTACGACATACCATCCAGTGGGTAATGGACAAGCAGAATCCACAGACAATGTCATTATCAACAACTTGAAGAAGAGGTTACAGGATTCAAAAGGTAATTGGCCTGAGATATTACCTGGAGTATTATGGACTTATCGTACAATGACAAAAACAAGCACTGGAGAAACACCATTTTCAATGGTTTATGGTGTGGAAGCCTTAATTCCAGTTGAAATAGGTGAACTGAGCACATGGTACATTCAAGCAACGGAGGAATCTAATGATAAAGAGATGCGGGTCAACCTTGATTTGCTTGAAGGAAGAAGAGAAGCTGCATTGATAAGAATGGCAGCACAAAAGCAAGTAATTGAACGATATTATAATAGGAAAGCACGCCTCAAATTTTTCAAAATTGGGGACTTTGTGCTTAAAAAGGTGTTCCAATCTGCAAAGGCTGCTAATTCAGGAAAGCTAAGTGCAATGTGGGAAGGACCATACAGAGTTCGTGACATTGCGGGTAAAGGAGCATACGAGTTGGAGACAATGGATAGCAAAGTTTTACCTTCACATTGGAATGTCGTCCATTTAAAGAGATATTACTTCTGAGAAAGTACCCACGGTCAGGTATCGCCATGTTAAAATTTTTTCTTTTGAATTATTAAAGTTTTACTAACGATTTTAGATGCTAGGCAAAAACCCTAACTCGTGCCAAATGATGAGTCACGACCTGCAAGGCAAAATGGAGTATTCTAAAATTCTCAGCCCAGGGTTACAATTAATCTGATGGAAATACACACGAGTTAGGTAGTCTTCATCTATAATCGCACCTCCGAGTCCCGTATATTTTTCTGTTTCAGGAAAAGGACGAAATTGAAAGAAATAAACAAGTGCTCGAGGCTTCATACTTTACCGCTCAAACACTTGGGGGACTACATATTATACACAGATATGTGTAGAAAAATAGATACGAATATCGAACAAAAGTCGACCACAAAGAGGCAAGTGTTGAGAAAAAGTTACGAAGTCTTCAGCATTCATCATCGTGTTCAACAAACACAAGACATTCATCATAATGTTTTTCCCATGAGAACAACAGAGTCATCTCTCAAACTCATAAACGAAGTCACCTCTCAAACTCTTCATATAAAGATAGGGTCATGACTATGTACTGAAACAGGTTATGAAGAAAAACCTTGTTTATTTTATATTATGTAAAAATCTGTTACAAGAAAAACAGTTACGAGAAAGTTATAGATGTATTTTAATACATGTAATAGTCAAAAAACTTGTTAAAGTTCATGAATAAAAACTTGTCAAAGTTGTTTCATACAAAACATGTGTATTCCTATTTCTTTCATCGTATTATAACACCATTATGAAGTTGAGACGTCTTCTTCATTAAGTGTCGATAAAATAAAAGGGCCCTCTTTTATAAGCCTCATGTTGATAATCCATGAGAAGAATCATAAAGCATTTTCAAAGGATAAAAATGCTAAGCTATTGTATAAGTCCTAGATAAATAGGCAAGAATAAAATATACAGAAGTACCGATAAAACTTCTTAATATAAAAGACTAAGTACAAACTTAGTCAGCAAAATATTTGTTTTTTACAAATGCCCCATTATGATAACTGGGGACTTCATCAAAAGATCCCTTAAAGTTGCTAAGGGATAACACCACTGATTAATAAAAAAACAGTAAAGTTTGAAATACATTTAACTAGTCACTGAAGGGGTTGGAACATCAGAAGTTGCAATCTCATTTTCAGGGGCAGTCACAGGCACGGTAACAACTTCTGAGGGAGCAACAATAGGAGCGGTTTCAACTGGGCCTGGAGTGTTAAAATCACAAAGGGAAGCAAGAGTCACGGGAGCTTCAGCTTCCATGGACTGTTTCATAGAAGTTTCACCCTCGGGAGCCGGAATTGCAACTCCAATTGCCGTAGTAGCCACTTCTTCATTTAAAAGCTCTTCTGCCCTAGGAGTTCCAAGTGAAAGAGAAGGAGTATCAACTGGTTCTTGGCTTTTTTCAATAGTGTCTAAGACTTTGGCTAATTCAGATTGCAAATCAAAGTTTTCTTGAGTAGCTTCCATCAAAGCATCACGGTGAGATTTTAGAAAAGCCCAACTTACATCTATGTTAAAGTTCTCCTCAAGAAGACCGTACTCCCTTTCCACATAGCAAGATCGTTCTTCAATATCTGGTGTTCAGCTAAGTGGGAATCATGGGAAGCTTCAAGGGAGGCATGAGAACTCTTCAAAGCACGTATCTCGTCAGAGAAGATCCTTAAGTCAGCCTGAGCTTGAGTCAAGCTTTGCACTAACTCCCCTGCATATTCTTCTTTCTTCTCCACAAGTGCCTTAAGCTCTCTGATTTATTCACTGGCCTTTGATAATTGTTCTGAAAATGAGTACTCCAAAAGCTCCTTATCGTTTTCGAATTGGTTTGAAGAAGCATTGGCAATTGCTAGCTCAGATGTCAAATCACGCTTTTGCTGCTCCAGGTGATTTCTACTTTCTTACAACTCCTCTATGGTCCCCTGAGCATTCTCAAATTGCTCCTTCCAGTTTGCTTCCTCAAGCTGGGTTTCCTCGGCTATTCTCCTAGCCTCAGAGATAGCCTTCGCAGACTCTCGATCCTTCTTCTCTAGAGTGGAGATTCTTCCCATTAACTCAGTACCAATAAGATTAGCCTACAAGGGAAAGACATCAAATGTGAGAATATAGAGAGATATAAAAAAACTTGTAAGTTAAAAGAGAAGTACCTTCAAGCAACTGTGGCTCTCCATCTTCTTCTTCTCAATATCTCCGATTAGAGGCTCGAGCCAAACATCAGCTCCACCAGTCTTTCTCAAAAGGCTATGATTGGCAGGAACTTCAAGAGTAACACTTCTCATAGCCATGCCTCTGCTGCTAGAACCCGCCTCTATATGCTGAACAGAAGGAGGGGGAACAATGAAAGAAGGAGTAGTAGAAGAGGTAAAAACAATGGGAGCTGTGGGAGTCAAAGCCGGGACAGTAGGAGCAGATATGGGAACCAAAACAGGTAAAGAAACAGGAGTCAATAAAATAGGCAAAGAAATACTCGTGGTTGTCAAAGGAATAGAAGGAATAGAAGAAATGGGAATAGAAGAAGAGAGGGGAGTTTCATCAAGAACTGGTCCAAACTCTCCACTCTCAAAACCACTAACAAAGAGACGTCGAATTGATTCATTAGAGCCTCTTGGAGTGGTATCCTCATAAGAAAGTATTTGAACAGGCTCGGAGATAGAGGCTCGAGCAGGAGCATCTTCAACTTCATCTCCATCAATGACGCGTCTCCTGGCTCTTGGCCTAGCTATCAACGAGGTATTGTCTTCTTCCTAATTCTCAGAACTTTCTTCTACAACTTTTCTTTTTGGTAGCGTGGCCCGAGTCTTTTCCAAATCAAGTGAAGCGGTTGAAGACGCTCGAATGGCAACGACTACCTCAGCTGTCATACCCCTGATACCAAATCCTGATAAAAAGAGGGATAAAGAATTAAAATAAGAAAAAATTCAATATACGGCAAAGCATAAGGAAATACATACCATGGGACTTCACTTTCCAACCATTCAAAAGAGAAATTGATTTCCAAGTTCTCGCCTCCATAGGCGCAATCTTCAAAATTGAATCTACCCAACCACGGAAGTTAGGAACGTGTTCCACATCTCCCATGGTTGCTACAAAAAGCCAAAAAAAGACGAGATTAGAAAAGAAATCAAAATTCTTAAAAAGTAGATACAGTAAGAAAAAGAAAAACTTACGTGCAAAATTCCACTTCTCAGGGAAGGGAATGTTTGTTTCACCCAACAAATCCACCATACGTACAGCAACGTAACGACAATACCACCCTCGATCCTTGTCATCTTCGGGGTTTACCAAAACCTTCTTGCTTCTTGCAGTCAAGATAAAAACTCCATGGCGGAATAATTTGGGGTGGTATAGGTGAATAAGATGGGAAAAGGTAAAATTAACATTGGCTTTGGTAGACAAATACCTTAAGCAAGCCACAGCTCTCCAAACAAGAGGACCTACTTGTGCTAAGCAAATTTTGAAAAAGCGGCAAAATTCAAGTATAACTGGGTCAATGGCAGGATTAAATCCCAAAGTAAAGGTATAAGTATAAACGAAAGAGAATTCAATTCTGAAAGAAGAAATTCTCTGGTTTGGGGCAGGAATCATCATACGAAGATTATCTCTCCAATTACAATCCTTCCTAACAGTAGGATTCACAAGTTCAGTTATTAAAGAAGGATAGGTGTCAACTTTTTCTAAATTTTTAACTTGTTCTTGGAGATATCTTCTATCATTCCCAAAAGATAAATCATTGGGTACAATTTCTTCAGCTAAAGGTTCCTGAGTAGGTTTAGAAAGTTCTTTACCTTTAGAAGAAGGGGTCTTTGGGATAGAACTCCTAATACCAGAAGAAGAAGAAGCAGAACCAGATGAATCACCACGAGTGGATCCTAGGCTCAAGCTCCGAAGCCTACCTCCTCTGCCTCTCCTATGTCTTACGGGGGCATTGGGGAAGTGATCTAGAATTGAAACTTTTCTAAGGTTAGGGTTTGGAGATGACATTGTTGAAGAAGGATGAACTAAAGGGGAGAAAAAGCAAAAGTGAATAATAAATTGCTTGTTGAAGGTCTATGAAGAAGAAGACAAAAGAAAGAGGGTCAAATATGTTTATAATGACAACTGTCAAACTTAGAAGTGTAATGAAGCAAAACCTATATTAAAGGCAACTATCACTTCATGAATATAAGGTATGAATAAGCCTTGAAAAAAGGCTGCAAAATTACGGAGCCAATCAGAAGGTGACGTGTGCGTAGAGCATTAAATAGAAAAGACAATTGAAGCATTAGTACTGTCATAGCATTGATTATGGTAAAAATTCCCTTTTTGTGAAGATCCACTTCCCAAATATTTAATTGATAAATAAATGGAAAGTGGGGGGACTATCTGTATTGGGAAAAACTGAATTTATATATTGAAGATGACGTGTCATGACACGTGGACTGGTCAAATAGTCAAAACACGGTAATCAACCAAGAAGGCACGGGCGACAACATATACGGAGAGAAGAAAGTTAAATAGGCACGAGTCGTTATTCAAGAGGCAAGAGTTTCGTACCTATATAAGTCATTTAAAACCCCGAAGATCGGAAAGGATTGAAGATATGAATCTGATGATGCAAAAGAGTCCAAATTCAGCATTAAATATCAAATACGTTAGAGAATTTGTATTTAATAGGAATGATTGAGTAACGTTTCTTTTAATGTCATTTATTGCTCATAATTGCCTCATTAAGACAAAGGCATTACATCTTCTCCTAGAATCAACTATAAAATGAGAAGGACTCGACATCTGTAGAAAAGAAGATTATTGAGACTTGACTGAAATACAAAGCTATTTACTGTTTTATCATCGTTCTCAAAAAATCTTTTATTATTTTCGTCTCTTGGTTATCAATAACCCGAATTTCTCTTCGTTTCTAGCTTTGACCAAAGACTCAGATTTTTGGTTAAACAGGTTGTAGAACTAAAGTACTACTTCCTTTAAATTCTGCCCGCATTTTCAAACTTTGAAAAACATGAATGTCCAAGCTCTTAGGGCCGTACGTTGGTAGGGAAATAAGATATGTTTCCCAGAATTATACTGATGGTATCATTAATTTAGTTAATAGTATATTTTTATTGGAAGATGTTTGGTTCATTGGACTAAAACTTAGATATATTGAATATAATATAAATATGTGTTTGATGTATGCTAGATAAATTAAGGTAAAACTTTATTTCCAATTTTAAACTTGAATTTTGTAAAAGGCTTTGGGAGAAGAGTCTTGGAGAAGGGCATCTTTGTTATTAGTGTTTATTATCCCGGAACTATTATCTCATCCTCAATGTAGGATAGAATAATACGCAATTGTGGGATTAAGTAATCACGAGATTGTTAATTCCGTATTCAAAATTCAATCTACTGTGGAATAAAATAATCTTGCATCTACTCTCAGGATATTAATCATTATCCCATACACCAAATGACTCCTTAGGTCAGTTCCTTCAGTTAACTTTTTTGGTAAGCCAAAAGTGAACTTTAGGTAAGTAAGTAGTCCCGTATGAAATTCATAAAACATTCATATCTGGCACTTGAGGAGGTCAATCTTAAGTGTTGGAAGCTACTGCTAAGGGACTCCCACTCATCTAGAAAGGATAGGCAATTGAGAGAGAATAGGGCGATAGCGACAGACACAGGAACTGAAATATAGATTAAAAGATTACTTCCGTAGAGGAGAGAGAAAAGCTGCGCTTAGATAGGGCGATAGCCCGGTTTTTATTGTTTATCCTTTCCTGCGCTTGTCTTGTATTGAGGTATACCGAAGAAATGAGTAAAAGTGGGTAACATAAGGGGAGGGATTATTGTTTTTTATTAGTGAGGACAAGCCTTGAACTGGGTATGAATTCCTATATCCATTTACCTCGACCAGGATCAACTCCTTCTATGCCCCAGGAAAAAGCTAAAAGTAAAGCAGTCATCAAGCCAGAGCTAGTTTCACAACTACCGATTCGCACCCGTGGGTCAAAGAAGACCAATAAAATCTCGTTTCAGCATAAGCAAGGGATGAGAGAGGCCTTACGAGGGCCTTTCCCACTTAATAGATTCATTCCTTCGTTATGGCGGTTGTGGGTACCTGCCTAGTTTAGATAAAGCACCCATTATCGCCCCACGATATCTGGTTAGGACGCAAAGCTTATTCTATTTCTAAAATAGCGGATTCTATAACAGCATTCTGCCTTTTCGAAGACAGAGCACTCGTGGCTTTCGAGGTTAAGGCTTAACTCACTTGGTGAGCTTTCTACTTTCTACGGTAAGTTGGATGGTCTCAAAACTTCAAATTCTATTAGTAGCATATTATTTCCTTCCCTAATGTAATTTCAAAAAAAATTAAAAAAGCAACTCATTCACATACCCATTCCGCCTTTGCCCTTCCCCCAAGTAATCAAATGAATAGCTGGTTTACGCAACTCGGTTATTATGAGCTATTAATCTCTGAGTGAATTAGTAGAGGCACTAGTCAGTGTGAAATTGAATAAAAAGTCAAATCTTTATATTAAGTGAGTCCAAATGATAATTAAGACCAATCTCCAAATAGGAAAATGCAATAATATTCGGGCAAACTAAAATAAAGAGTGTACGACATAGAATAGAAAAAAGAGAATGTGTTAACAACTTCTTAAATACGATTCTAAGGATACATTAATTTTTGTTAGCATCAATCTCGAATTTTATGTTAAATCAAATGTAGTCATATAAAAGAGATCGCGTAACATATATTAACGTAGAAATTGCTGAATTAACGCTAATATTCGTCATATTAAACACATAAAAAAAGTTTTAGTCGAAATATGGAATATTAGTACCAGAAATGGCTTATAGCATTAATCATCGAACGTGAGGACAAGTATTTTATGAATGGATTCACGTTTGTTCAATTATTGGAATCTGGAATGCCCATATTAGCGCCGACAACTTTATACAATTACTTGTAATTATTTTAAAGTTAACTTGATAGTATTAAAATTAATACTGTCATACTCTTTTTTTTTTCACCTCACTTAACCCTCTTAAAAATAATAAAAGTATTTGTAAAGCTCAAAATAATTTTTAATTAAAAGTGACAAAATTGTGTTCAAAAGGAAATAACTCAGAGTCGCCACCTGACATTGGTTTTGGTGTGCCAGGTCACCGTTTTTAAAAATAATTTTCCTTTTAAAACACTTTGGACTCCAAACTAAGTCTTCACCAGAGATTCGGGTAAGGGGGTTCATTTGATTCGAGGAGAATGTGTTAGGCACTCCCCAAGTCCCGTAACTAGTACGATTGCGTACTTGATCTAGTCGGCTTTTAAAATATTCAAGTTGAGGTAAAATCACAAAAAAGGAAAATAAATACAAAAGAGGCTCGAAGTCGTCCCCACCTAAATGAAAGAGAATTAAAAAAAGGAAAATTAAAGTTCTAAATTATCATACGCTACTTCTACTACAATGTTCCCACGGCCTCCAATTACAGAATACTACGGGGCATTCCGCGGAATAAATATGTACAAATCATTCGGGGCATTCCCGGGATAAATTTAACAAAAGTTCCTACCTGGATGTGGTCGGCTTAAATATGTTACAAGCGAATAATAATAAAATGAGAATAAGTAAATAAGAAAAAAACTAAAAAGAAATTCAACTCGGAATCATGTTCTTTTAACTTATCATTTTCATGCATTTAGACCGAATTCAATCCTAAAATAAGATGAAATTACTACGGACTCCATCCTCCCCCTTCCCATATACCCGTCGCGTTGCACAATCATATGACTGCTCAGGCAAGTCAAATATCCAAAACAAACAAAGCATGGCAAATTGACTAAGTAATAAACTAAACAAAGCATCCACAGTACACAAGATAAGCAAATAAGGAAAATGGCATAAGGGACAATTATTAAATAAGACAAAACAAAAGAAGTGAATTAAAATGTGGGAAGAGCCGCTTAAGATCTCTTGGAAGCCCCTTTCCCAATGACCAAGTTACACACAAGGAAAAGAAGAGAAAACAATAACGAAATTTCCAAATAAATTCTAGTCAAATGGAGCTGCAATAGGGAAAGAACACTTTACAAAGAAATACATGAATACGTAATGTCATGGGCTGCTTTCCAGACACGCCCCATGACCCTTTGGCCGCGTCCCATGGCGGCCTAGCAAGCCTCACAATGCCTAGCGCCATGGTCGGCCCCGTGGTTTTGGCTGCGCCAAGTGACAAGCGCGCATGCGGCTCTGTCGCCCCACTGATGCCTCTCGCCAGCGCCCAAGGGCTGGTCAATGACAACAGCGCCGCACGCCCTGACAATGCCGCGCGCGCAGATCCTGATGCCTCACCAGCGCCCAGCTGCAGGCCCATTCCAGCAGCGCCTCGCGCACAGAGCCTGATGCCAAGCACCAGTGCCCAGCCTCAGGCCAACACAGCAAGTGACGTGCGCGCCCACAGCAATGCGCGCGCAGACCCTGACCCACAAGACAAAGTTGTTGCAATCGGACTTAGTTCTACCTTGTAATAAACTAAGTCCTTTTCATTGTAATTATAGGCTAGTTTACATCATTTCCATTCAGTGTGCTTCTACAGCTTTATTAGGACTAGTCATGTAATGTTGGTTTATTTTTTTTAAGCATTATTAAGGGGGACCAAACAATCAAACATTTTCAAGCAAGCATTTTTCCGGTGTCTCTCCCCCTCGACACCGCATCTTTGTAATTAGCATTTCAGTCATCAATAAAATCATCATTATCATTCAAAACCTAATTCTCTCTCAGCTTCCGCAATTGCTCGTGACATTGGTTTTCCTGTACGGCACTGACAATCTAGTCTAGCGTGCGGAGGGGACCTCATTGGCGGACAGCAACCGCACTGACATCGGTTGCTTAGCCTTACGTTGCCCTTCCAAAGAACATCAGGAAGGCATTGGGTAATAGTTGGTTTCAGAGCCTAGGCTTGACATCGGACGAGGGAACACATTTGTCATCATCACCATTTCTGACCATGGTGAATCATGGGGAGCGTCTAGCATCCCTAGAAGAGACGGTTGACCGATTACGACCCATCGTAGAAACGGTGCCTGATCAAAGCAACAACCTAGTGCAAAGGTTGGACGACCTGGACCGCCGAATGCGGCAGGCCGAAAATGACATTGCAAACATCAGTCGTGACTCCGACGAGGACCGACAAACGGCAGCCATCGAAACTGCCAATATTCATGGCAAATTTGAGGACCTCCAACAGGAGCGTGCCGACGATTTAGCCCATCAGCAACATGAGGCAGACAGACTAACTGCCATGCAGCAAACCATAAACGACTTGACTGACAAGCTCAACGTTGTCAATGCTGCCTTACAGAGCCTACTTCGAGAAGGCGACCATCACATCAGGGGTGCAGCAAACCTCACCCCCATTCCACAAAAGCTTAAGATACCGGAGCCAAAGCCATACGACGGATCCCGGGATGCTAAAGAAGTGGAAAACTTCATCTTCGACATCGAACAATACTTCGATGCCGTGGGCCATTTGGAGGAATCCAAAAAGGTAGCGACTGCTGCCATGTATCTTCAGGGCGATGCCAAACTTTGGTGGCGGGTCAAACACGAAGCCATCAAGGCCGGTGAAGATACTCTTCAGACATGGGACGAATTGAAGGTAG
Source organism: Nicotiana sylvestris (assembly GCF_000393655.2). Lineage (NCBI taxonomy): Eukaryota > Viridiplantae > Streptophyta > Magnoliopsida > Solanales > Solanaceae > Nicotiana > Nicotiana sylvestris. The sequence goes on along the minus strand of NC_091065.1, from coordinate 157,755,212 downwards.
CCATACGCCTGCAGTTCTTTCCCGAAAATGTGGAATACAATGCAAGGAGAAAGCTACGGGACCTCCGCCACACCAGATCAGTGAGGGAGTACGTGCGCGAATTCTCCGCACTCATGCTAAACATACGCGACATGGGGGACAAAGACAAACTCTTCGCATTCATAGAAGGTTTGAAACCTCATGCCCGTATGGAACTACAGCGACAACGGGTAGACACCCTGCCCAAGGCCATTCAAGCTGCAGAATGCCTTGGCGATTATCATTTGGGAACTCAGAACGACAGGCCCCAGCCGTCTGTCCGAGGGGGATTCAACGGGCACCATCCCAGCAATGGTGGCCCAAGCAAAAGTGGGGGAGATCGGAGTGCATCCAAAACTAAGACTCCTCCCTCCAACAGCAACAGTGCTGCATCCATCAACAACAATCAGGGGAGAAAGCCTCCCTCAGAATGCCGTCATTGCGGCGGGGCACATTGGAACAATGAATGCCCAAACATCAAGGTCAATGCTCATCAGACTGTCGAGGATGAGACAGATGCATCAGACACATCTGAAGACAACCAGGTAGGCGCCTTCAATGCAATTGTTGGCTCTATCCCTCATGCCTTAGCGGGGACCAGTGCATGTCCTCCTAAGAAAACATCAGTCCCGATCACCAGGAAAGGGAAAGAAAAGATGGACGAAGGACCTCCTAAACAAGCGAGGACCCTCATGTTCGTCGAATTGAAAGTGAACGGCAAGCCCCTTCACGCATTGATAGACACGGGTGCCACCCACAACTACTTGTCGTCAACTCAAGTAGAGCGCCTGGGTCTTGTTGTGAAAAAGAGCAAAGGCCGCGTCAAGGCTATCAACTCACCACCCCAGACATTGGGTGGAACAGCTACAAATGTCCCAGTGAAACTTGGCCCATACAAAGGAAGCATCGACCTGCGCATCGCAATCATAGATGACTTCGACATCATAGTGGGTTTGGAGTTCATGAGGCAAACCAACACCATACCGGTACCATATGCCAACATGCTCCTGATGATGGGAGAAAACGGGGCCAAGCCCTGCACCATACCATGCTTTCCCATAAAGATGGCCGCTGAAAACATCTCGGCCATGCAGTTGGAGAAGGTAGTCAACAGACATGAACCTCAGGTTCAGGCTACCCTTCGCAGCAACAATCAGTCATCATGTCATCGGCCTCAAAAGACTGGTGACGCTCATCATCGTGTGAAGACTTGTCAGCCATGCCACAAGGACAAGTCGGATCACTCATCACAGCCGGGACCCTCGCAGCCATTACATGTCCCTCAGAGACCATGGGAAAGTGTTTCCCTCAGATTCATCACGGGATTGCCCCAAGTCGGCAATCTTGCATCCATCATGGTTGTCATAGATCAGTTCTCAGACTATGCAACTTTCATAGCAGCCCCGCAAAACATCTCAGCAGAAGATACAGCTCGACTCTTCTTCTCGCACATTGTCAAACATTGGGGCCTGCCCAAAAACATTGTTAGTAGGCGCGACTCACGCTTCACTAGCAACTTTTGGACCCATCTCTTCAGGTGCTTTGGGTCAACATTGAGTCACAACACAGACATCCATCCACCATCGGATGGCCAGACAGACCGGTTCGATGACATGCTGGAGGAATATCTCCGCAACTTTGCAACCGGATCCCAAAAGCATTGGGTGAAGCTCCTGGATGCTGCTCAACTGTGTTTCAATTCTCAAAAGAGCCATCATACAAACAAGAGCCCTTTTGAAATTGTTACCGGACAGCAACCGCTTCTCCCGCAAACGGTGAATGCATCAACCATGCCGAAATCTCCTCGAGCTGCCAACTTCTCGAGCGAATGGGAGCGCAACATGGGGATAGTGCGGAGCTATCTCGTCAAAGCCCAAGAGCGGGCAAAAAGATTCACCGAACAAAATCTTTGCTTTGCCCAACATCAAACAGGGGACAAAGTAATGTTATGCATCCCAAAGCGGTACTTGTTTGCAGAAAGGACCCATGACCCTCGCCTGCAACAAAAATACATCGGGCCCCTGCCCATTGAAAAACGCATTGGGAAGTCCACATACCAGGTGAAAACTCCATCCTGGTGGAAGATCCATCCAGTCTTCCATGTCAGCCGCATAAAATCATTGCGTCGCTCCAACAGCAAGCTCACAGAACAGAGGGGCGCAGACCTCCCATCTAACAACCACCATCATCATCATCATCATCATCATCATCATCATCATAAGGATCCGAGGCCAACTCAGGTGGGGGAGAATGTCATGGGCTGCTTTCCAGACACGCCTCATGACCCCTTGGCCGCGCCCCATGGCGGCCTAGCAAGAGTCACAATGCCTAGCGCCATGGTCGGCCCCGTGGTCTTGGCTGCGCCAAGTGACAAGCGCGCATTCGCCTCTGTCGCCCCACCGATGCCTCTCGCCAGCGCCCAAGGGCTGGTCAATGACAACAGTGTCGTGCGCCCTGACAATGCCGCGCGCGCAGATCCTGATGCCTCGCCAGCGCCCAGCTGTAGGCCCATTCCAGCAGCGCCTCGCGCACAAACCCTGATGCCAAGCATCAGTGCCCAGCCTCAGGCCAACACAGCAAGTGACGCGCGCGCCCACAGCAATGCGCGCGCAGACCCTGACCCACAAGACAAAGTTGCTTCCATCGGACTTAGTTCTACCTTGTAATAAACTAAGTCCTTTTCATTGTAATTATAGGCTAGTTTACATCATTTCCATTCAGTGTGCTTCTAAAGCTTTATTAAGACTAGTCATGTAATGTTGGTTTATTTTTTTTAAGCATTATTAAGGGGGACCAAACAATCAAACATTTTCAAGCAAGCATTTTTCTGGTGTCTCTCCCCCTCGACACCGCATCTTTGTAATCAGCATTTCAGTCATCAATAAAATCATCATCATCATTCAAAATTCAATTCTCTCTCAGCTTCCGCAATTGCTCGTGACATTGGTTTTCTCGCACGACACTGACAATCTAGTCTAGCGTGCGGAGGGGACCTCATTGGGAGACAGCAACCGCACTGACATCGGTTGCTTAACCTTACGTTGCCCTTCCAAAGAACATCAGGAAGGCGTTGCGTAACAGTAAACGTGCCAGAGCCATAGTGTTCTTAACAGTGTTATGCTACAGGTATCTGCAGGCTTTTATAAAGGATTTTAGACTTCAAATAGATTCTAATTTATCATACATTAGCTCTAAAGCAACAGAGGACGTATACCAAAGAGTTAACAAATTGAGCACCATAACAGACCTTTGGAACCATGAAGAGGTAAGCCAGAGATAACTTCAAAACCACAGGATGAAATAAACTGACAGCTATACTAGATATATGAAGGTTTCAAGTTTCGGGCAGTAGATTGGTTCGAGACAACTTTAGGAGAACTCATGGGAATGTAATTCATACTAAACTTAATTAATAGAAGAATTCAATGACAAATCAATTTTTAAAAATAACTTGATAGTATAAAAATTAATACTGTCACACCCCTTTTTTCCTCACCTCATTTAACCCTCTTAAAAATAATAAAAGGATTTGTAAAGCTCAAAAGAGGTTTTAATTAAAAAGTGACAAAATTATATTCAAAAGGAAATAACTCAAAGTCGCCACCTGACATTGGTTTTGGTGTGTCAGGTCACTGTTTTTTAAATAATTTTCCCTTTAAAACACTTTGGACTCCAAACTAAGTCTTCACCAGAGATTCGGGTAAGGCGGTTTATTTGACTCAGGGAGAAGGTGTTAGGCACTCCCCAAGTCCCGTAACTAGTACGATTGCGTACTTGATCTAGTCGGCTTTTAAAATATTCAAGTTGAGGTAAAATCACAAAAAAGGAAAATAAATACAAAAGAGGCTCGAGGTCGTCCCCACCTAAATGAAAGAAAATTAAAAAAAGGAAAATTAAAGTTCTAAATTATCCTACGCTACTTCTACTATAATGTTCCCACGGCCTCCAATTACAGAATACTACGGGGCATTCCCCGGAATAAAATATGTACAAATCCTTCGGGGCATTCCCCGGATAAATTTAACTAAGGGAACGACCTCTCACCTCAAAACTAATAAAAGTCCTAAAGTTTGCCTATCCGGATGTGGTCGGCCTAAACATGTTACTAGCGAATAATAATAAAATGAGAATAAGTAAATAAGAGAAAAACTAAAAAAAAAATTCAACTGAGGTCATGTTCTTTTAACTTATCATTTTCATGCATTTAGACCGAGTCCTATCCTAAAACTAAGATAAAATTACTACGGAATCCATCTTCCCCCTTCCCATGAACCTGTCGCGTTGCACAATCATATGAGTATGCTTAGGCAAGTCAAGTATCCAAAACAAACAAAGAATGGCAAATTGACTAAGTAATAAACTAAACAAAGCATCCACAGTACACAAGATAAGCAAATAAGGAAAATGACAGAAGGAACAATTATTAAATAAGACAAGACAAAAGAAGTGAATTAAAATGTGGGAAGAGCCGCTTAAGATCTCTTGGAATCCCCTTTCCCAATGACCAAGTTACACACAAGGAAAAGAAGGGAAAACAATAACGAAATTTCCACATAAATTCTAGTCAAATAGAGCTGCAATAGGGAAAGAACACTTTACATAGCAATACATGAATACGTAAACGCGCTAGAGCCATAGTGTTCTTAATAGTGTTAATGAGCTGCAGGTATCTGGAGGCCTTTATAAAGGATTTTAGACTTCAAATAGATTTTAATTTATCATACATTGGCTCTAAAGCAACAGAAGAGGTATACCAAAGAGTTAACAAATTGAGCACCATAACACAGCTATGGAACCATGATGAAGTAAGCTAGAGATAACTTCAAAACCAAAGGATGAAATAAACTGACAGCTATACTCGAGATCTTAGCCATTGAGTTGCACATCAAAATTATTGGGACCTTCACCAACTTCAATCGCATTGCCTTCACCACATGGCTCATTGACTTCTTTGAACAACCTTTCCTCAGCACTAACTATTGAATTAGCAACTGACCCCCTAAGAGATCTTGCCGCAGATGCCTCACCAAAGGACTTGAAAGAATCCGCACATTCGTTGTCATTGCAAACCATCCCAACAATTTGTGCGTTGTCATGTACATGTAGAGGATTATGTGTGACACTTGGGGTATTACTGTCTTGGACCATAATTATCCTTTCTTGAATCATTCTTTCTATCTCCCTTTCCAAAGCACGACAATCTTCAATGTTGTGACCTTGGACATTAGAGTGGTACATGCACCGTGTAGCAGGATCAAAACCTTTTGCATATGGGTCCGGACAGTATAGCCGAGGAGCGGCTCAATCAGGCCAGAATATTTTAACTTTTCAAACAAGCTTGTGTAGGATTCTCCGATTGGCGTGAAATTATCTTTTTGCCTTTGTTTCCCTCCATGCCTATGTTTTTTAGGGTTATAGGGTGCTTGAAAATACTATGAAGGCGCACAAGAATTTTGGGATGCTGATGCTCGCCCCAGGGAGTAACCTAGTGGTTGGACAAATAGTCGGACGTTGTTCGGAGGATAATACTGGGGTGGATTAAGTGGAGCCCGGGGATGTTCATGGGGTCGGTATTGAGGCTGAAAGCATTAAGCAGGAATGCCCATTGGATCCTGTCATTGGCAGGGTTCAGCAATATCTTTTTTATCAATCGGAGAACTGACCCGAACAACTTGTTCGTTCCATCTAAACCAAAACTCCCTAAAACTTTCCTTGGGTTTCTTTTTCATTTGAGATAGGGAGGAATGGTTTGGGATAATGTCTACATTGTACCGATAGTGCCGAACAAAATCTTAAGCCATGTCACCCCATGCATGTCACTTGCTGACATCTTGACGAGCATACCACTCCAAGGCTTCCCCACTCAAACTCTCACTGAAATGCGCCATCAACAATTCATCTTCCCCGCAAACACTTCTCATTTCACTGCAATAACCCCTCAGATGGGCTACTGGATCTCCACACCCATCATATAAGTTAAGCTTTAATATTTTAAACCCCGCAGGCAGGTGAATATCCCAAAACATACACAAATGGTTGTAAGACATTTTATTTCCCACTCCTTGCCTATTCTTTAATGATTGTTCTATACCTTTCAGTTTTCTAGATATCTCATACCACTCTTTTTTCTTAGTAGGCTTTTTAGTTTCACTGGTAGGCTCAAAATAAGGAGCGTAAGAGTATGGATCCGAGACCTTGAAGATTGGTTCTAGAGCATAGTGTTGGGCATTGGGGGCTTTGAACACAATCTCGCTAGAAGATCGAGGAAGAATAGCTGGTGGAGGAGCTACAAAAACATGAGTGGTCAAAGGAGCGGGATATGAGGTGCTTTTTGGAGAGTGGAGTGTGAAAAGTCTGTGGGGAGATATCAGCACCAGTGGGAATCTGAATTTGTGACAATGGCGGAATGGTGACGAGGCTTTCAATGTAGTTAGTGGGAAATAATGGTGGAGGATGCCCACTAATCCAGGCTTAGTACATTTCGTCCATCTGTCCTTTCAACCTTAGGACATCTTCTTTCAACTTAGATTCTAATTCATCAATCTCCTTAGGCGGATCGACAACACCTATGTCCAAGTCTTTGCTAGCCATGACTTCCTTGCTTTTTGACCTTGTGTTGTATGGATGAATTGCCAAAGTGCCACAAACTAACTACCATCTGTTATGATAACAATGAAAGTAACAAAGAGGAGCAAAACAAAACCAACATGTTAGCGTTAGGTCATTTATCAAATAGAAATATCAAATGCCCCTAGCAACAATTAACGGTTCTAGAATGACTTCGAGGGTCACAAGGTCATTCGACATCATCCCAATTTTGTTCATTTCAATCTTCTCTTTTCTTTCTTTTCTAGCACTTTTTAGCTTGCTCATTTTTCTTCCTCTTTTTCTTTCTAATAAACACTATTTTTTTCCTCTCACTTCTCACATCCACAATTTCATCTTATTTTTTTTCTTTTTTTTTTTTAGTTTTAAAAAATGATTCAATCAAACCCTATGTAGGTTGCCTACGTATCATGTCCCTCATGAATCAGATCAAACGTAGTTCTGGAAAATTAATGGACAGAATAAACTAAAAAACAAAAATCTTTCTGGATTTTTCATTTTAATTTTTTTTTCTTTTTTTGGTTTTTCAAATACAAAATGGGAAGTAATATAATAAAAGACTCAATATTGTTGTACAAGACTAGAAAGTAAAAGACAACATGAATGACAGACTCAAAACATAAAATATCTTTAAGCAGCTCCTGAATGCAGTGGTCTGAGGGTATTTGTCATGATCGAGCTCTGGTACACTGATCCATACCTGAATGAGAAAAATAAGACCAAACAGAGTTAGCGACTCAAGACACTATGCGACGCCACAAGACCTCATATGGGACACATGCAAGATACGATTGGGCTAATTGTGAAAATTAACCTATGTGGCCAAGAGTGGCTAGAAGTGTAAACTCAACAAGATTGACCTCATAGACAAGATTGACCTCATAGACATGGAAAATGCCTCATTAAGGCTTATATAGATTCAAACTCCCAATATCATGGCCCAAAATTAATTTGTGGAAATGCCTCATTTGAAAAAACGACTGATATGCTAGAAGTAGCTAAAGGTGCAAACTCAAGCAAGATGGACCTTAAAGTAACATGACACCTAGTTGTGGACTCAAGATCCTAAGACATGGGTCATTGAACCACTCTTGCAAAAATGGCCCCATTTTGCAAGAATAGTTGATATGGCCCCAAAGTGGCTAGACATGCAAATTCAACATGAATGGACCTTAAAACTGAGAGGATACCTTGTTGTAGACTCAGGGTTCTAAGACGTGGGATAACAAACTACTTTGATAAAACAACCCTATTTTGCAAAAATGGCCGATGTGGCCGAACGTTGCTAGACATACAAGATTTGGCTAAGACACCATGAAGCCAAGAACATAAGACTTACTAAGAAGACCGGACCCTATGTGGGCTACCTACGTATCCCGCCTCGAAAGACGAGAATCAGGTACGCGTAGTTCGGGAAGATTGGACATGGAGAAAGTTTTTTTTTAAACGCAACTAATTTGGAAAAACTATATTTTGTCTTTTTGAAAAATGATGAAAAATGTAAAATCTTTTTGGGTTTTTTTCGAAAAATGCTGGGAAAGTGTAAAATCTGTTTGGATTTTTCATTTTTCAAATTTTTTTTGGTCCTTTCTTGAAAAAGTTGTGAAAGAAAAAATATAATTGGGCCCTACTTGTTTCATTTTTCACTCTTCTTTTCAAAACATCGGTCCGCCAAATGACTTTTCTACCCTCGTAGATGTAACATTTAGCACATAGGATGATTGAATGTCATTTTGGGCCACGGGCTAATTTTGACATAATTTGGATAGGCCTCCTACGACCGGACACGGTGCCTGGGACCAAGCCCTGCTAGGTTTGAATGACATGATGCAAATAAGAATGACCTAAAGGCTGACCTAAGTTTGGGGTTTACTAAAAAGGTAATTCGGGGGAGTGTATGGTCGATGGTGGCTGCTCAAGCTTTTCACCCACTCCATACATCTGACGGCCCCCCTCCTAAAATAAGAGTGACCTAACAAAGAGTTCGTGTATGCGACGCGTACTCCGAGACTTGTTGCAGAAAAAAGACTCAGGGTTATGGAAATGATAACAGTTTATAAAGCAGTAACACATAAAGGAAAAACTGCAAACAAATAAGCAACTTGCAAATAATAAAATGACATAAACAAAATAAAAATCAAATAAAGCAAACAAAACACATAAAAACCTCAACCGAATATCCTAAAAACCCAACAAGATCAAGTACTAGCTCGAACCTGCAACTCTCCAGCGAAGTCGCCAGAGCTGTCACACCCCTTTTTTCTTCACCTCACTTAACCCTCTTAAAAATAATAAAAGGATTTGTAAAGCTCAAAAAGGTTTTTAACTAAAAAGTGATAAAATTGTGTTCAAAAGGAAATAACTCAGAGTCGCCACCTGACATTGGTTTCGGTGTGCCAGGTCACCGCTTTTTAAAATGATTTTCCTTTTAAAACACTTTGGACTCCAAATTAAGTCTTCACCAGAGATTCGGGTATGGGGGTTCATTTGACTCGGGGAGAAGGTGTTAGGCACTCCCCAAGTCCCGTAACTAGTACGGTTGCGTACTTGATCTAGTCGGCTTTTAAAATATTCAAGTTGAGGTAAAAGCAAAGAAAAGGAAAATGAACACAAAAGAGGCTCGAGGTCGTCCCCACTTAAATGAGAAAAAATTAAAGAAGGAAAATCAAAGTTCTAAATTATCCTACGCCACTTCGGCTACGATGTTCCCACGGCCTCCAATTATAGAATACTATGGGGCATTCTCCGGAATAAAATATATACAAATCCTTCGGGGCATTCCCCGGATAAATTTAACTAAGGGAATGACCTCTCACCTTAAAACTAAAAAAAAAATCCTAATTGCCTACCCGGGTGTGGTCGGTTTAAACGTGTTACTAGCGAATAATAATAAAATGAGAATAAACAAATAAGAGAAAAACTAAAAAAAATCAACTCGGGGTAATGTTCTTTTAACTTATTATTTTTATGCATTTAGACCGAGTTCAATTCTAAAACAAGATAGAAATTACTACGGACTCCATCTTCCCCCTTCCCATGTACCCGTCGCGTTGCACAATCATATGACTATGCTCAGGCAAGTCAAATATCCAAAACAAACAAAGCATGGCAAATTGACCAAGTAATAAACTAAACAAAGCATCCACAGTACACAAGATAAGCAAATAAGGAAAATGGCAGAAGGAACAAATATTAAATGAGACAAGACAAAGGAAGTGAATTAAAATGTGGGAAGAAACGCTTAAGATCTCTTGGAATCCCCTTTCCCAATGACCAAGTTACACACAAGGAAAAGAAAGGAAAACAATAACGAAATTTCCACATAAATACTATTCAAATGGAGCTGCAATATGGAAAGAACACTTTACAAAGCAATACATGAATACATAAACGTGCCAGAGCCATAGTGTTGTTAACAGTGTTAATGAGTTGTAGGTATCTGGAGGCTTTTATAAAGGATTTTAGACTTCAAATAGATTCTAATTTATCATACATTAGCTCTAAAGAAACAGAGGAGGTATACCAAAGAGTTAACAAATTGAGCACCATAACAGAGCTATGGAACCATGAAGAGGTAAGCCAGAGATAACTTCAAAACCACAGGATGAAATAAACTGACAGCTATACTAGATATATGAAAGTTCCAGACCATGATGTCCGGGGCCATGAATATTTTAGTGCGGGATTCGTAGGCCATGAAATGATATTCTTGGGCCATGAAGATGGTGCCTCCGAACCATGATTCCTTTGAATAATGATATGCAAATTTGAGAGGTCCTCAGGCCATGGCATGGTGTCTTCCGGCTATAAGGATGATGCCTTTTAGACTATGACGCCTTTGGATAGGTCGACGATATTCAGCCCATGAGATGCAATAATGTGATATTACCAAGAAAAGGCTTAGTTTTGTGAAATGAAGGGCAGAGCTTAGCCCAATCGAAAAACAAATAGATAGTACCAGAATAGATCGATATTTATGCAAGGAGGGACAATGCTTAGTCCCCTACGAATGTAAAGGTAAGAATTAACCTCATGCGGATAGGGAAGCAAGGATTAGCCTCATGCAGGTATGGAGGCAGGGATTAGCCTCATGCAGGTATGGAGGCAGGGATTAGCCTCATGCAAATATGGAGGCAAGGATTAGCCTCATGTAAATATGGAGGCAAGGATTAGCCTCATGCAGACAGGGAGGCAAGGATTAGCCTCATGCAGACAGGGAGGAAAGGATTAGCCTCATGCAAATATGGAGGCAAGGATTAGCCTCATGCAAATATGGAAGCAAGGATTAGCCTCATGTAGATATGGAGGCAGGGATTAGCCTTATGCAGATATGGATGCAGGGATTAGCCTCATGCAAATATGGAGGCAAGGATTATCCTCATGCAAATATGGAGGCAAGGATTAGCCTCATGCAAGTGTAGAGGCAAGGATTAGCCTCATGCAAATATGGAGGCAGAGATTAGCCTCATGCAAATATGGAGGCATGGATTAGCCTCATGCAGATATGGAGGCAGGGATTAGCCTCATGCAAGTATGGAGGCAAGAATTAGCCTCATGCAAATATGGAGGCAAGGATTAGCCTCATGCAGGTATGGAGGCAAGGATTAGCCTCATGCAAATATGGAGGCAGGGATTAGCCTCATGCAAATATGGAGGCAAGGATTATGAAAATATGGAGGTAAGGATTAGTCTCATGCAAATGTTGAGGCAAAGATTAGCCTCATGCAAATACGGAGGCAAGGATTAGCCTCATGCAAGTATGCGGGACAGGGCTTAGTCCCATGCAAAGAACGAGCAGCAAATAAGAGTAGTATATTTCTTAACTGGAGATATATTCGGTGTCTGATGGCTGGATGGATAGTGAATTTGCTTTGTGTATACATATTTGCGAATGCTAATGCTACGTCGAACGTGCCTGCGTTCAAAGAAAAATTTGTAAGTTTTGTGAGGGGAGGTTGGTTCGTGATTCTGTTTGATGGCCTTGCTTTATTCCGTTCTGAAGACCTTATTTGAGTTTCCCTGCGTAACACCTGACTATTACGGAAATAGAGTTTTCGAAAATATGCAATTATTGATAAAAATAGAGTTGTTTTTGAAACATATTGGAGTATTAAGAAGTTTTAGATGAACTAGTGACTGTAACACATTTAAGAGACATTGCAGCTTCCTCTTGTTAGAATTTTGAGGGTCCTCCTCAAAATTCTGCTCGAGTTTCTGATCTTGGGAAAAGATGGAAATTTTATTATGATATGACCGAACCCACAGGGCTGCCTAAGTATCCCCTCTTAAACGGTAATCAGGTCAAGTGTAGTTCAATTATATCAGATGAGGAAATGTAAATAGTCTAATGATTGGTTTTGGCCAGATTTCTCCGTCCATTTCTGCAAGTATGAGTGCTCCTCCTGTTAGCACCCTGTGAACCATATATAGACCTTGCCAGTTGGGAGAGAATTTCCTTTTGGCTTCACCTTGATATGGGAAGATCTTCTTCAGTACCAGTTGTCCTGATGCAAATTGCCTTGGTTTGACCTTTTTATTGAAAGCTCTAGACATTCTGTTCTGGTAAAGTTGACTGTGACATACTGCGTTCATCCTTTTTCCATCTATAAGGGCTAATTGTTCATAGCGGCTCCTTATCCATTCTGCATGGGTGAGTTCAGCTTCCTGTATGATTCTTAAAGAAGGAATCTCTACCTCGGCTGGGATGACAGCTTCGGTACCATAAACCAGCATGTAGGGAGTTGCTCCGGTTGATGTGTGAATTGTAGTGTGTTATCCTAACAGAGCAAAAGGTAGCTTCTCGTGCCATTGTTTGTGGTTTTCTACCATCTTCCTTAGTATATTTTTGATGTTTTTGTTGGCAGCTTCTACGGCTCCATTCATCTGAGGTCTATAGGCTGTGGAATTCTTGTGCTTGATTTTGAAAGTTTTACACATGGCTTTCATCAGATCACTCTTGAGATTGGCAGCATTATCAGTTACAATAGACTCGGGAACTCTGAATCGACAAACAATACGATCTTTGACGAAGTTTACGACGACTTTCTTGGTTATAGCTTTGTAATATGCAGCCTCTACCCATTTTGTGAAGTAATCAATGGCTACCGAAATGAATCCATGCTCGTTTGAAGTAGTAGGCTCAATCGGACCAATGACATCCATTCCCCAGGCAGCGAATGGCAAAGGTAAGCTTGTTGCATTGAGCTCGTTTGGCAGCACTTTTATCATATTGATATGCACTTAACATTGGTAGCATTTGCGAACATACTGGATGCAATCTGTCTCCATGGTCATCCAAAAGTAACCGACTCTAAGTATCTTCTTGGCCAAGATAAAACCATTCATGTGTGGGTCGCAGGTCCTAGCATGTATGTCCTCAAGTAGTTTAGAAGCTTATTTTTCGTTGACACATCTTAGCAATCCCAAATCAGGAGTTCTCCTGTACAAGTTTCCCTCGCTGTGGAAGAAGTGATTGGACAGTCTCCGGAGTGTGCATTTCTGAGTGTGGTTTGCATGCTCCGGATATTCTCCTTTCGCCAAATACTCCTTGATGTCATGGAACCAAGGTTTCCCATCTGTTTCTTCTTCAACATGGGCACAATAGGCCGGCCGATTATAAATTATCACTAGGATAGGATTAATGAAATTCTTATCTGGATGTTGTATCATGGATGACAAAGTGGCAAAAGCATCGGCAAACGCATTCTGAATTCTGGGCACATGTCGGAACTCTATCTTCGCGAACCTCTTTCTCAATTCCTATACATAGTGCAGATATGAAAATATCTTGGAATTCTTGATGGCCCATTCTCCTTGTACCTGGTGCACAAGTAGATCTGAATCACTGATTACAAACAGCTTCTGAATATTCATATTGATTGCCATGTTGAGTCCTAGTATGCAAGCTTCATACTCTGCCATGTTGTTGGTGTAGGGAAATCTGAGTTTAGCAAATACCAGATAATGTTAACCTATTTCTGATACCAAAACTGCTTCAATGCCCACTCCTTTGAAATTTGCAGCTCTGTCAAAGAACATCCTCCAACCGTCGTATGCTTCGGTAATGTCCTCTCCTACGAATGATACCTCTTCATCAGGAAAATACGTTTTCAAGGGTTCGTATTCTACTCCCACCATATTTTCAGTAAGATGATCTGCCAATGATTGCCCTTTGACCGACTTTTGAGTTACGTAGATGATATCGAACTCACTCAATAGTATTTGCCACTTGAATAGCTTCCCAGTTGGCATGGGTTTCTGAAATATGTACTTCAAAGGGTCCATCCAGGATATGAGGTATGTGGTATAGGCACAAAAGTAATGTCTTAGCTTCTGGGCCGTCCCGGTCAAATCACAGCAAGTGCGCTCTAGCAGAGAGTACCGTGCTTCATAAGGTGTGAATTTCTTACTCAAGTAGTATATGGCTTGCTCCTTTCTTCCTGTCTCATCATGTTGTCCTAGAACACATCTGAAGGCTCCATCCAACATAGATAGATAGAGTAGCAAAGGCCGCCCCAGCTCTGGCGAGACCACAATTGGTGGTGTGGATAGGTACTCCTTGATTTTGTCGAAGGCTTTATGACAATCCTCGGTCCAGCTTGTCTCGACATCTTTCCTCAGCATTTGGAAAATGGGTTCACATATGACTGTGGACTGTGCTATAAAGCGACGGCTATAGTTGAGACGTCCTAGGAAGCTGATCACGTCCTTTTTTTCTCCTAGGTGGTGGCAATTCCTAAATAGCTTTAACTTTAGACGGATCCAGCTCGATCCCTCGACGATTGACAATGAATCCCAGTAACTTTCTTGCGAGAACCCCGAATGCATACTTTGCGGGGTTCAGTTTCAAGTTGTACCTCCTTAGCCTGTCAAAGAACTTTCTCAAGTCTGCTATATGGTTCACGGCCCTCTTGGATTTAATAATGACGTCGTCCACATATACCTCTATTTATTTGTGTATCATATCATGGAAGATGGTTGTCATGGCTCTCATGTAAGTAGCCCCAGCATTTTTTAGACCAAATGGAATCATCTTGTAGCAGTACACCCCTCCCATAGTGTAATAAAACCTGTTTTTTCTGCATCTTCTTCATCCATCCAGATCTGGTGATAATCCGCAAAGCAATCTATAAAGGATTGGAGTTCATGCTTGGTGTAATTGTCGATCAGGATGTGTATATTCGGTAGTGGGAAGTCATCCTTGGGACTTGCTTTGTTTAAATCTCGATAGTCAACACATACTCTAACTTTTCCATCTTTTTTTGGAACTGGCACAATGTTGGGTAACCAAGTTGGGTACTCAACAGCCCTGAGAACTTTGGCTTTGATTTGCTTAGTAACTTCCTCCTTGATTTTCAGGCTCATGTCTGGTTTAAACTTTCTGAGTTTTTGCTTTACTGGCGGACACATGGAATTAGTAGACAACTTATGAGCTGCTATGGACGTGCTCAAACTGGTCATGTCATCATATGACCATGCAAAAATATCCTCATATTCCTTTAGAAAATAGATGTATTCCTCTTTCTCTGTTGGCGATAAGTGAATGCTGATGCGAGTCTCCTTGGCGGTCTCGGCGTTCCCCAAATTTATTGCTTGGGTTTCATCCAGGTTGGACTTAGGCTTATTCTCAAAGTTTTACACTTCCTTGACAACATCCTCAGGTATCTCATCTTCTTCATCCGAATCTGTATTCTTATGTTGCGTTGACTCGTTACATGTCATAATCACTGGTTCATCAGGAAAGTAACAATAACACTATAGAAAGAAAAATATGAAAGATAATAACAAATAATAAAGAGCAATGCATTTGATTAGTTCTTAAAACATCCAAACGAGTACGGCTCGATGAATCAAGTATTTATTTTGAAACAAACAAAATTACTGAAAATCTTAAATGCCTAGAATGGCTATAGGAATAAAATTTGCCAAGCTACCCAGGGACTCGGCGGGCCCGGGATGGTGTGGCGGTCCAGTTCGTGAGAATAACTTCCTTCTCCACAGTCTGAATAGTGAGGCCTTCTTCCTCCTCCTCCTCAATTATTGCACTGCAGTCCTTGTCTTCATCCTCCAAAAATAGATTTATCAGCCCAGCTAACGCTTCTTCTTATGTAGTTCCCCAAATTGTGTCAGCTTGGTAAAACGTCTGATCCAGTTACGACACCGGTTGCTCGAGAGGGTAATAAGGTCCGCCCCATGGAGGCGACCAATCATCATACTCTTTCCATGTATATTGATATCCGAGCCCAAAGGTAGTGCCATGACGCTTCAACTGTATCGGCTTAGTAATTCCTTGGAGATTCTTCCCAAGCCCCTTGCCGAGTTCATACCCAGACCATGCCAGTATGCTTTCTATTTTTGCTGCTCCACCATTTGTCTTTTTCGACGGCATTGACAAGTTTGATATGCTGGTAGGTTTCCCCTCCCAGCCTTCTTCTATTTCCATTAACCGGGATGGTTTGACTGGTGTAAATGGGGTTACTCCCATCTCCGTCAATGATTACCTCCTAATAGTTCCATTTGAATTTCATGGCTTGATGTAGTGTGGAAGCCACATCCCAGTGGCATGTATCCATGGCCGGCCCAACAGAAGATTGTATGAGGATGATATGTCGAGCACTTGAAATTCAACGTCGAACCAAGTTGGCCCCATCTGTAGACAAAGATTAATTTCCCCAATCATGGCCCTTTGGGACATATCGAAAGCTTTTACGTCCATGCTCTCTGCCCGTAATTCATGGAAACCTTTGCCCAGCCTTTTCAAAGTATCCAACAGATAGATACTGAGGCTTGAACCTCCGTCAATCAAGACCCTGGCAATGAACTTGTCTTCAAATTGCATTGTGATATGCAATGCTCTGTTGTGATTCTATCCTTTAGGTGGCAACTCATCTTCGTGGAAGATTATTTTGTGACTTTCCAGCACCTTCCCTCCCATATTAGCCATCTCTCCGCAGGTGATATTGTTGGGCACATAAGCTTCACTCAACACCTTCATCAAAGCATTCTTGTGTGCCTCTGAGTTTTGTAACAGTGACAATATGGATATCTAAGATGGGGTTTTGTTCAAATGATCAATGATGGAATACTTCTTTGCCTGTATTTTCCTCCAAAGGTCATCCGGTCCAGTCTTAATGACAGATGGCTTGGTAGCGGCATCCTTACTTGGTCCTCCCAAGTGTTCAGGTGTATAGATTCTCCCGGTCCTGGTCATTCCTTGCACAGCATCGGATTCCTCCATCTTTGGCTTTCCTTTTCGCCTAGCCTTAGCAACATAATCTCAGGGTATTGCTTTTGAGTCGAAAGGAGGTGTGGTTGATACTGTCACTATGAAAGGTGTGGCCACTTCCACTTCAAATGGAACAGGGGTGGCCGCAGGCGGAGCTACCTGTACCTCAAATGGAACTGATGCAGTTATCTCAACTTCGATCGGTGACTGAGTCTATACTACAATGGGAGTAAGTGTGACTGCAAACTTAAAGTCATCACCTTCTCGAATAAGCCCTATTGACCCCTCAGGATCCCATTCCTCATCTATTTCTATCACATGTATCCCGCCACCCCTATGATCAGGGAGCGGGTTGTTGCGAACATTGGGTGCAACTTCTTTTACCTGTATAACCTTGTTGTCAATCAGCGTCTGGATCTTTTCTTTCAATGTTCGGTACTCGTCAGTGGCGTGCCCTTTCATAGTGGAATGGTATGCATGGGTTTTGTTTGGGTTAACCCATTGGGATGGATTCTCTAATGCCACGGCAGGAATCAGGGTGACATAACCAGCAGCTTTCAACCTTTCATACAGCTGGTCGATGGATTTAGCAATAGCAGTGTACTATCTAGGTGGCTTGCGGTCAAAGTTTGGTCGTGGTCTTGGATAGTTTTGGCGAGTTGGAGGTGACTGGAAATGAGATGGTTAGGAATTATAGGTATGATCAGTAGTGGCTGGTTGGGAATATCTGGGAGATAAAGGTTGATATGGGGTGGTGGTGCTTGGTATGTGGGTGGAGATGTTTGATAGGTGGGTGGAGGTGTTTGATATGTAAGTGGAGATTTCGGTCCTTGAGCTACCATTACCGCCCCAACGTCTCTTTTCTTTGATATGCCACCTGATTGTAATGCCTTGTTTGTGGCCTGTAATGCCTCAAAGTTTGTCACCATCCCGCTCTTGATTCCTTCTTCAATATTTTCTCTGAGTTTGATGATATCAGAGAATTTATGATTTTCAATAACCATCAACCTTTATAATATTGTGGATCATGTGCGCTAATGAAGAACTTGTTCATCTGTTCCTCGTCCAAAGGTGGCCTGACTTTGGCTGCTTCTGACCTCCAACGAGTAGCGTACTCACAGAAAGTTTCGGTGGGCTTCTTCTTAAGGTTCTGAATGTAGAAAATATCTGGTGCATTTTCTGTGTTGAACCTGAATCGGTCCATGAAATCAGACGACATGCTCACCCAGTTGGACCATTTCTTGGGATCCTGGCTAATGTACCAGGACAAAGCATCTCCCGTAAGACTTCTCATAAAGAGTTTCATTCGGATCCTTTCATCCTTTCCGACCCCAACAAGCTTGTCACAATAAGTCCTCAAATGAACCCTGGGATTACCTATACCATCAAACATCTAGAACTTGGGAGGTTTGTAACCCTCTGGCAGATGTACATCTGGCGGTATGCATAAGTCTTCATAGTTCAAACCTTCTATTCTTTTGCTTCCTTCGACACCCTGAACTCGGTTCGTCAACTTTTTGAGTTTCTCGACTATGTTTTTAATGAGCAGGTCTTTCTCGATGGATTATACTATATAGGAGATTGGTTGGATAGAGTGGGGTACAGTTTCCACGTATATGGGGTTGTTTTGGTGGGTGCCAGGTTCCTGGGTGTAATGTTGGTCATTGGTTGAGTTATGAGTATCAGGAATGGGTTGTGGTGTGTTTTGGGGAGTGTGATAAGTGGCGGTTGATGGGTACTGAATTGGTTAATGGTGATATTGCGGTGGAGTTGGTATTGGTATGGGATTGAGTTTTAGGGTGGGGTTGCGTATTGATGCAGTGTAGGAGGGTTTTATGGATGTTGGTTTGGTGTGTTTTGGGGAGGTGCTGGGTTCTTTGTGTTTTGTTGGTTGATGTCGGGGACATTCAAGGTAAGTGATAAGTTTTCCAAGTTGCGGACCTACTGAAGCTCTCCCTATAGCTCCAATATCTTCTGTTCCAACCTCAAGACTAGATTATTTGGTGCCGGAGTACTACGACTGTCTAAAGTTTCTGCGTTCTCAGCATTATCCTTTCGAATACAACTTAAGTCATCCATTTTTGCTTTTCCTTTGCCTTTTGTATTACTTGGAGGAGGAAGAGGTGGAGGACCTCTAGATCTGGTGTGATATGTTGACGATGCCAGTATGAGTAAACCAACCTTAGGGGATGGAAATAAGAAATAAAGAAAAACAAAAGGTAAATAAGTTAGTAAAGATTCTGAAATGTTTGCAATATTTAAATACATATTGCGGGAATGTGAATTCGTTTCCTAATTTGGGAACCTCGTTGTGCCCGAGGTAGGCCTAGAGACAAATAAATTTGGAGAAATTTAGTGCCAATAATTGTCTCATTTCATTAATGTAAAAATAAACGACCCAAAATGAAATTAAATAAGATAATATCACTAATGGCACTTGGCTTTATTACATTTGAAAGGAAAACAAATAAATCTAATCTACTTAGTCCCAGAAGGACCCTCTCCAGACTGGATGCTCTTGTCGATCAACTCTCCCAGCTCGCGCAGGTTCAGTAGCAGGAATGCCCTTGCAAGATGCCCTCCTTCGTTTCCTTTAGCGTTCTGGTAGTCAGTGACCCTTTTTCTCATCTTCCCTTCCAACTCCATTAAACTGTACTCTAGGTATTCCAGCCTTTCACTAGATTTAACAACTCTTTCTTTCCAATCGTTAATCATCTCCATATCAGCCTTATGCAGTGCCATGTGCTCAGCTTCAGACTCTTGAACTCTTTTTCGCAGCTTGTTGTATTGCACCTCTGCTTCAGCAACCTCGTCTATGACCCTATTTCCTAGCCCAGCCCTTGGATTAACGACCCCAGTTATGTTGTCGTCCAACCACGAAGGGTAAAGGTATGAGTGGCCTACTGATATCGGTCTGGCTCAATAGTATCTTTCTCCACAATAATCTTCAAGGTCCACATGTGTTGCGCTTCATTCTTATACGGGATGGCGTCACCTTGGAAATTGGCTCTGAAGTGACATATTTTAGTGACCCGCGGTATTATTTGTCTTCTTCCTGCTTGTCTCATAACCCTGAGATGAGCGTAAGGGTATATGCCTCTCAACCCAATCAACATCAAGTATGGAAAATCTCTGGATCTGATGATGAATTCATCGCTAGGGAACCACTCGAACATCCACTGGACTTGATCCTTGATCAAATGTTTGAAAAGTTGTACCCATCCTACAACATCCTCTGGCTGAGCAAACATGTCTGGAATGTAGTTCATTCTTTTGGGATGATGGAAGGCTATGTGATCATTCCACGACCTTCGCAGAAATTCTTGACGATATTGTCCCTTTTGGAGATGTTCTAACAACCAGACCTGTAGCAGCAAGTTGCAACCCTCGGAGAACCTAAACCCCTTTTGACATCTCTCCAAAGCCCGGTACATGTCTGCAACAATCATAGGGATGATAATGTATGTCTCTCCCTCGATCCCGTCCATCAGAGTTTTGGTCACCATGGCCAACCTAGTATGGATCCTATCCCCTTGGATTGGGAATACTTGCATGCCCAATAAACACATAATAAATACGAAGGCCCTACAATGAATCCAACCTTAAGAAGTGATTGAGAACTTATCATCAAAAATACGGTAGGAGCTGTTGTGACCGTATCTTTCATAAAGGAACTCAAAAGGAATGTAGGAGTCCTTTAGGCATTTCAAGTTGTCATTCTTCTTCAGTACCATCATCTTTAGAAATCCCCTAGTAGTGCGGTTTTCAGGTGCTAACAGATTAGGGATATCCCAAGGCAACCCAACAAATCTTCCTATTTCTTCTAGAAGGGAAGTCATTTCTATGTTCCCAAAACGGAACACAACCCTTTCCTTGTCCCAAAACATAGTTGCAGCCTCGATCAATATTTTGTTGGGCTGAAGATCCAACAGAGAAGGCAAGTTTCCTAAGACTCATTTCACATAGTTTTGGTCATATGAAGGAATATCCCTCCACCAATCTAGCAAAAGTGAGGGTATGCTACCGACCATACCAAATATGGGGACTTCATGCCTCACTTTCTGCAAAACAAAGAGAGTTAGGCCTTTTCCTCCTCCAGGTTTGTCTATTTATACAGTAATGATTAGCATATTGGTACTTATTTCTCCAAATTAATGCACATAATCGTGGTTACGCCCGTTGGGATTATGAAAAATCCGATGGACTTTTGGACAAGGCTTGTCTTAAAGGGTTATTATGCGGACAACATATTAACCCAGCTAGGTTCGACCATGATGCATATACAATTAACCAGAGTAACGCTGCTATAGAGGTCTAGACTGGGATCCTCAAATGGACAACTTGAGGGGGAAAGGCACGGAACCGTCGAATGTACCGCTAATAGACTAGTTTTACCACAAATACGCCTTTCCAAATTTAAAGGGTGATGTATAGGAAGAGCGCAAACACTCATCAAGAGTTGCTATAGAACTAATTACGCACGAGTGGAATATGATGTTGAGCATGATTTATGCAACAATAAATAGCATGTTTTCAAGTATTTGCACATAAGAAAATAATAAATGCAGTATTTAAATAATTGAAAGACAGTTATAGAAAAGAAAACAAAGAGACAAGTCAGTTTCAGGAATAAAAGAATCATAAATGCTTGAAAATAGACAGTTAAATTCAAATAAGAGGAAAGGGTACGCGGGATAGGGCATGCTTGGACTAATTCACAAAAGATAAGTTCGTTATGATAAGAGCCTAAAAATATTCCCAGCAGAGTCGCCATGCTGTCGCACCCCCTTTTTTCCCTTTTTGACGGGGAAGTCTAGGTTTCGACATTCATGGGGGGAATAACTCGTTTCCTTTTGGGAATTTGGATATTTGGAGAGTCACCACCTAACGGATTATGGTGCGTTAGGGAACCTAGAGCAATTAACTAATGAACTATTTTGCATTACCAGAGATTAGGGTAAGGGCTCGAAATAACATTGAAGGGAAGGTATTATGCACCCCTCGCGGTCCACAATGATAGGTTCCGATCGAACTTAAACTCTATGAATTTGTCCTTTTAACAAATAAACAGTTTTAACACATATTCGCAAATAAAGGCATGTTTTGGCATTCTAAATACATGCATGATTCAAGTATTGGAAATAAGGGAAAGGTTTGAACAATCTTGCACATATATACATAAAGAAAAGGAAGTTCATTTAAAACACATAGGAATTGGGAAAGAGAGGTCCTAGGTTGGTTAGCCTACAGGATCATACCCATGCAATGCCCGGTAATCCCTCCTCAATGAGGGGTCACACGTGACATTAGCGCGCAATCATCATATCCTTACTACCCAATTCCCTCTCCTTAGTCATAGCCTAAAGCGTTCTAGCAGCCTTAAAAGATATCCTATGCGTGCACTACCCGTCCCTTCCTTGTGGTCCTAAGGTATTTAGGACCTCTAGTTTGGGTAGTTCTAAACCATCCTAAGGTACTTAAAGGAGAAAAATCTAGGCGACAATCAAAACAATTAGGACTGGACTAAAGAGAGAACAATTAAAGGCTCATGTTTTACCTCCACAAACAGAACAAGTAAGTGCACGTCTCAAACAACAGTTTTCAGATGTTTAAGAGAAACTCTAGAATAGGATATCTAGGTGAGTAGAGAATATGTAGTACTGATTTAAAACCAAAGTTTAAAAGAACATAATCCATTTGCCTACTAATTTTAAACTTGATGAATATGAGCAGTCACCAATAACAAGGCGTAGTTTTATAGTTGCAGGATTTTTAATCGCCATATGGGCTTGCCTAGGCGTATTATAGCGATGTCCTATGAGCATGGTATCTATTATTAATTAGGAATGTAGTAAACAATAAGCAATTTTAAACGGACAATTTTTGATCCTATAGGCATGCTTTCTAGCAATATTACTTAACGTAGTGTTGAGGGCTATTAAAGAAATGAGTAGGTTAGTTAATCTGATTCAGAACTTTCAGGTGTGAGTTAAAGTTAAACTGATTTTAGATCCGACTAAAACTGATTTTAGATTCTATAGGCATGATTTCTATAAACTGATTTTAGACCCTATAGGCACGATTTCTACAATTAAGCTGATTTTAGACCCTATAGGCATGACTTCTAATTATGTAAAAAGTAAAGCAATAACTTATTTAAACCAAAGCAGATCCTATAGGCACATTATCTAACAAACACATTTGAATTAAAATGGATCCTATAGGCATGTTATCTAACAAACACATTTGAATCGAAATGGACCCTATAGGCATGTTATCTAACAAACACATTTGAATCGAAATGGATCTTATAGGCATGTTATCTGCCCAATTTTATCCACAGTATACAACTATCCTCCCTTTTCACTAGTCACCCCAATATCTGTTTACAATTAATTATTACAGACCAATGATTGAATAAAAATTACATAAATAGAACAGAAATTAAGCTATAGGGAGCCTGAAGTAGGCTCAAAGTGATTTCTAATCCTTCAGTAGTCTCAAATGCCCAAAGTTTCATAGTCAATTTCATGTCTAGGTGTGTCAGAGTTCGCTAAGAACCTCAAGGATCCCGAGCAGTGCTCATGCCCAGATCTTTCTCAAATAAGGACTGATTTATGTATAGTCTGGAAGTGTCAGCCCTGATATGCCGGAGTTCAAGGAGACCTCAGGGATCTCCAAGCAGTACACATACTAGAGGGGCAGGACTTAATGAACTAATAGTAAATGAGAGTGCATAATTTTAACAGTGTAGAGAAGGGTCTTAGGGGTGAGAAGATTTTTTGAAAACCAGTACTAGTTTGAGTAAAACAGTAGTTGGAAAAGCATGAAAAAGAACATCTTGAAATTAGAAAACCAGTCCCAGAGCATCTTCAGAAAACATTTTGGCAAACAGACTTCACACAAGGAGAAAGGGGTAGGAGACACCTAGAATACACCATAGTGATAGCAAACAAATATATAGATTACTCAAGAAGTTGTGGAATTGACAAGTTAGTTACAAAAATATGTTGAGAACACATAGGTCTTAGACATGACCAATACACACAACTAGAGTACCTTTGAAAGAGCTAGATGTCTTAACAAGATCTCATTAGTGAAGTAGAGTGGGCAAGACTTAGATGAACAAACTAGACAAACACTTCATGAAGCATTCAAAGGTTTTTAGAAATACTAATCACATATAGAACAAGCAGAATTTGGACATGCTGGGTGAGACAGTAAACAAACAATGCAGCTTGGACATACTAGTGAACAAATTTGATTCATGCAATTATCTAAAGCAGGATTGGGCATGCTAAACAGTATACTAGTTATAGCTTTTAATAGAACAAACTTAAACATGCTGAGTGATATAGTAATTACGCAGTATAATCTAAGCATGCTGGTTACACATTGAGCATATGACAGTAGAATAGCAAGTAGAACTGGAAATCATAACCAATGAACTGCAGCAACAAAGAAAACACATAGTTTTGGAATGTGAATTGAATCAAGACATGCCAGTTAAGGAGAGAATATAGAGTATAGAGTAGATATGGTGCAAATAGCCAGCCTTGGCTTACAGTCGGCTGGATTAGTGAGAATTACAAGTAACAAAAGAGAATAGAGAGCTTTTGAGAGTGTGAGAGTGTAGATAAACTAGTGTTCATCTCTAGAGGTTAAAATAAAGGGAGTTTATATAGTAGCTCAAGAGTAGAGAAAATAAGGTAAAGCAATCAACAATCAGTAATCAAGGAATTTCAGAATCAATTACACGAAGATTCAGCATAGTTTTCTCCCTTAATTAAGCAAAATCAACCAACGGTAATGACAGGAACTAATTAAGGCAACAGGTTCAATTAGACCGAGTAAAGAAGTAAGAATCAGAGATCTTATCAAGGAAAGGAGTTCAAATTAAAACAAAGAACTTTAGAATAGAGAGTCAAGGGTTTAATTAAGGAAAGAATCATGCAAAGAGCCAGCAAGTATCGCAGACAATTTTCAAATAAGGCAAGAAAGGAATAGTCAGGAAACAGATTGATAAATCAGGAATTCAAATCAACACTGATTAAAGGGTGAAAATATAGGTTTACCATGAATAGGCAAAAATGAATATAGACACATAGAATCAGTAAAAAGTCGAACCAAGAACCTTAGTAGAGGCACATTAGGATAAATATTACAAGACATCGAATCAGGCTAAAGAAAAATTACAGGAACCAAAGCATAGGACAAAGCCAGTACACAATTAAACCGGACAAACTCAGAATCCAAACACAATGTCGAAAAATTTAGGGTTTTTAGTATAAACGAGTTGGGGTTAAAGCAAACCTTACGAATCGGTTAAAACACATAAGAAACAGAAGATTAAACACTCAAAAGTATCAAACATTTTGGAGAAAGAAATTTTTGGGAAACCCTAGTTTAGAAAAAAATGGAAAACCATTCGAAAAATTAGAAGGTTCTTGTAAAACTCATATGAAATAGGCTCGATCCATCTCAGATCTTGTACAAATCTGAGAAGTTCAAAGGGTAAAAAATTAGGGTTTCGAGAAGAACAACACAGAGGTGAAGAAGTAGTCTTAGAAATCCATAGACATAGGAAGGTCTTACTCAAATCGAACCGGAACAGCCTCAAACAGGCGAGCAAAGACCCAAGGCATAAGCGGACTAACCTTGGTCCCTTTAGTACCCTAGAGATGATGAGATCAACATAGGAGAGACCGTTAGAGGCCCGGGGGTGGTGAAAAACCACCATGAATGGCCATAGATGAGTGTCGACGATGGTGGATTAGGGTTTAGATTTGAGAGCATTTGAGAGAAGAGGGGATTAGGTGACGGCGGGGGAGGGTGTTAGAATGATTAGGGTTTGGAGGGTATAGGTTGGTTTATTTTAGGAAGGGGGAATCTGGACCGTTGATCAAAATAATCAACGACCTGGATTTGACAAGAAGTGGGTCGGGTAGATGCTGGGTTTGGGCTGGGTATATTTTGGGTTAAAATTGGGCTAGTTAATTGGGTTGGTTTCAAATAAAAAATGGGCTATTTGTTAAATACGTCATTAATTGCTAAAACAATTTTAAAAATGGCTAATAATTTATAAAGAAATGACTTTCATGCATGGAAATATTTTAAAATAATTATTTAATATTTAAAAATATAAAAGGCTATTTTTTGTAAAAACAAATAATATAATAATGCATGCATAGGCTATAATTGCAAAGTAATTGCAATTGCATCCTAAAAATACAAATGTGGCTATTTGTGCAATAATTGAAACTTAATACAAAATGCAAAATGATAAAATTAAGCCACAAAAATTATTATAAAACTATTTTGTGATGCAATCAGTGATTGTTTTATAAAAACAAATACTGGGATAATGTTTTAAAGATGCAGAAATTGTATGAAGAAACACTGGTTGATGCCAAAGCATAGTTTTAAAAATATTATGGGAAAAATTGGGTATCAACAAGGTCGCCGACAAATTTTATTCAAGAAAAGAAGGTTATCATATGTGATTATCAGTCAATCATGGAGGAAAAATAGGGCAGGAGATTATGCAGATTCAAATCAAATTGCGACATCATGGAAATCATGATAGAATGATGAATTAAGCACACATAAACTACTGGGATTGACTCAATTAAGATTCAAGGATTCATACAGTTCTTAGAAACTAAGCGAAGCTAACCAAGCCAATAACAAACAGAGAACATCAGAGAATAATTTTAGAAACTCATTTCAACATATAAACTCAGCCAAACCAAGCAGAAATATTCATGAAAATGGAAAATAAACAAATTACGACCAACAGTCACAAATTCGATTCGAGTTCCGTTTGTTAATCTCAAGAACCAATACTTTCCTCTAATATTAACTGAGCGTCAGAAAATTTATAACTAATTAAGCTTTAATTCTTATCATGTTTCAATCAACATTAAAATTAGGGAGAAAGGGAATCAGAAAGGAACCTAAAAATGAGCTTTCAATTAAACTTATGTCGTGAATATACAATGAGAAATCTGGCAACAAAACTGAAATCAAACTGAAAAAGGGAACAGCGGCCGGAAATCGACACCTCGAGCAGCGACGAACTCAACGACTTCTCAATCGAGCTCCATTTTTAACAGAAATCAAAAGAAGAAACGAAACCCTTTTTTTGATATTTTCTGGTATCGAATTAAATTAAGAACAAGAAAGGAACTGAATTTTTTTATCTTTTTTCTGGAATCTCAAACGAAAAAGATGAAGAAAGCAAAAATCAAAAACCCTAAAATCAAACCCTAATTTTTCTTCTACTTTTCAATAAAACTCCGAAATCTGTCTAAAGAACCCCCTTTTCTTCTTCGAAAATTCCTCTATATATCAGTCAAAAACCTGCTGAATGAAGGGTTGGGATCAATTGAAATCGATCTCACGCTCCCCATTCATCCAGCATATGCCTTCTAGATGCTTCAAACACGTGAGAAGAGAGGTGGGAATGAGAGAATATTCGGGGTCGTTACCTGTCAGGCCACGTGGAGGAAAGAGAAGAGGAGTAGGAGACCATGAACGCGTGGGAGGAAATTTTCCGGTGGATTGTAGCGGCGGCAGAGGTGGGAGATGGGGGTGGCACCGTTTTGGTGGTCTCTTTGGTTTATTAGGGTTATGTTTTAGTGTAAGATTGAGTTTTTATATGGTTTGGGAGGATTAATATTGGCCCTAGGATTTAGTGGGAATGGAAGACTGAGATTTAAAAGGGCATTGGGCGGGTCAGGCGAATGAGAGGCGGGTCATGGGGCGGGTAAGGGACTATTGGGCTCAGGGGATAGTCCGAAATTGGGCCATCTTCTTGCCCAAAATTGGGCCAAAATTCTCCTGAATTGACTAACAATTGAGTTTCTTTAAAAAATCTGGATTTTATTAGCTAAAAGCCTAAATGTTCCTCATTTAAAATATTTATAAAAATGTAAGACTACTACTAATTAAAATAAACTTTTAAAATAGGATCAACTATTAAAAAAAATGTAACTATTTTTTGATATTTTCACAAGATTATACTAAAATAAGAATAAAGAAAAATACGTTAAAGTCATGGTAAAATTAAAATAATATCACTATAAAAACATTAATAACCTAAACTAAATAGAAATAAGATAAAACATGAAACTATTTTTGTATTTTTTAATTTTGTACTTTAAAAATAGAATTAAAATTAATAATAAAGTGAAATCCTATAGAACTAAACTCAAATAAATATCCTAAAAATACTAGGACTATTAAAGATAATTCTAATATGTGGGTCAAAAATTACATGTTTACAAATACTAGTTGTGAAACTATTTTTGCACGTCTTTTCTTTAGCCAAGAAAAAATATTTTTCGTTTGCATTGTCCAATCATTAATTACGAAAATTTCTACAATAAATTGGCTAGGTCGCTAGTATATATAGTTTCCTAGCCACTATTCTGCTATTTGACGGAACAATCTAGGAGTAATCCTTAGTCGTAACTACTCGCTCTATTTTTATTTGAATCGTCCGGGGCTCCCAAAGTACATATTTGTTGGCCTTCGGATGTCTCGGAGATACAAACAAAGAAAAGACGACGTTTTTTTTACTTTAGAACAAAAAGCCAATCCTTTCCCAAGGAAGGAATGGAATAATGAACCTTCTTTTTTCCTTTCCAACCAGTATAATTGTGTAAATTTTTTTATACTTGTAATTTAAGTTGTAGTATTTTATAATACTAACATTTGTATTTGCGTATAATATTAAAAGTTAGCACAAAAGATGTTGGGTAGTTTATAAGATTTCATTGGTTGGATTAGGAAGAAAAAAGACCTAATTTGTAATGAAAGCATTGACATGCATGCATCAAACCTTGGATGTCAAGAGGGATAGCCATCAAGTACAACTGAAGACTTGATAAGTCGCTTTTCCTCGTACTTTATTGTTACTCTCAATTTTCTAATAGTTGCTTATAGTTAAATTTTAAATATTCAAGCTATCCTTTTTTTTTCTCTTTAAATATATTTTCTCAAGAATTAAATTATCTTTTGGCAACATAAAGTCAAAGCAAATAAACTTGAAGAGATGGCAAATTCGGTGATGTGAGTTTGATAATCAGTACTTCATCTGTTTCGTTTGGGCACAAAGTTAACGTACTGGAATTGTAGAATTGTATTTCTTCGGAGTCGTCCATATCCAAACACCTTTTAGGGTGTGTTTGGTATGACGGAAAATATTTTTCGAAAAATATTTTTTTATTTTTTACTGTTTGGTTGCACAAAATAGTTTGGACAATGTTTTTCTAGATATCACATTTTTTTGAAATTAAAGGAAAATGACTTCCCTAGAAAAAGTTAGAAAAACATTTTCCAGAAAACTCCACCTATCCTCACATCTAACCCCACCCCCCTCCAATTCAATTTTCTTTTTTCTTTTTTTTTCGTTTTTCTGCGCCACCCACACACCCCAACCCATGCATTTTTTTTGTATTTTTGAATTTTTTGTTTTCTGTTTTTTCGCTAATTTCTGCACCACCCACCCACTCCAACTCCCTCAACCATCCCCCCCCCCCTCATAATTTTTTTTTACCTTTTTTTTGTATTTTCTATTTTTTTTTCATTTTTCTGCACCATTCACCCACTCCACTCCCCAAAAAAATATGTTTTTTTATATTTTCAGTTCTAGTTTTTTCATTTTTCAATTTATAGGTTCGAAATTTTACGAGTTCCAAAGTTATGAGTTCAGAGGTTTATGTGTTTGAAAGTTTGCGAGTTTAGAAATTATAGAGTTTACGAGTCCGAAAATTTAGTGGTTTTGAAGTTTATGAAATTTGCGGGTTCTGAAGGCTGTTGATTCGAAAGTTTATGGCTTCATGTTTATTGTATCTAAATTATTTATGAATACTCTTGAGAAGTTATTTTCCTTAATTGCGTATCAAACATCGAAAAATGAGTAAGATTATTATTTGTTTTTCAAAAAAATATTTTCTTGAAAAATATTTTTCACGGAAAACATTTTCCGTTAAAACAAACACACCCTTATCTTCGTTTTCCTTTACATAGATAGTTCATAGAGCCACAAAATTCACATGGCCTTTCACTTAGATTTCAGACCTTAATTGGGGCCATTCTCCCACCCACTATGCCCCCACCACCGTCAACCAGAAGAATATATATACAGCACATAATTATTTTTTGAGTATTCATTCTATATGTATTTAATCTATTTTATTAGTAATTGTGGGACACAATTACGCTAGTAGTGTATTTTAATACTCTTTTTGTTCTAATTTATATATCATACTTTCCCTTTTAGTCTGTTCCAAACATGTCATATATTCTTCCTTATCTAGAAATAATTTAACTTTAAACTTCTCATCTTACATTTAATGTGATGATCTATAGCCACAAATTTCTATGTGTTAGACCACTTCAAAAGTTTTTTTTCTTTACTAAACTCTGTACCTAATCAAACATCACTATATAAATTAGAACGAAAGGAGTATGTTATAGCAAGTAATTTGCCTTATTTTCCAAATCACTAATTTTGTTACTATGGATAATTACGTGTTATTTTTTGAGTAACCTGCTTTTTATATTGTTGATGTGTAAGTAATTTATTTCAATCAATGTATATATCTTAAGGAGTGATTAGCATGCAGTTTTGCGCAGAAATCGTCAAAGGACACGAATTTGACACTAAACGGATTGACGACCTTTGAATTTGAGGCCGTATGTTAACGTAGCGTCGAATTAGGATAATTGATTACAAATATGACTATTCTCATATATAGATATTACAGTATATATTGTAAACATAATATATAGGAGTATTACATTATTATTAGTTGGTATGTTTATTTTCGAAGCGCGTACAGTAAATCTACTGATGCATGCACGTGCATTTGCTTGTGCTGTCTATCAGTTGGTCTTTGAATTCAATTTTGGATGTCTGTTCCAACGGATAATTTATAAAAAATAAAATGCTTTATTTCTTTAAAAAGCAAAAATATGATAAGAAACAGTGAATATAGTGTATAGATTAGACTTTAGATCGAATACCAGTGCAATGAAGTGTGATTGGATCACAATCTGAAGTACATCAAATGATTCCCATGGAAATTTGCGATTGCAGTGTTGATTAGAGCAATATATTAGAAGAGTTCGCGTTGACAATATGAAAAAGGGGTGAGGGTCTACCAACCGGCAAAACAATACTGAAATGGCAATTTGCTGGCCTTCCACCTTAAGACCTTTCTACAATTGTTAAAACTAGGATTTTAAATTATATATACTCGACATTTTCTGGTAGTATATATATACGTAATTTATGTTGGGGCATATACTATTAACCATGCATTTGGATATAGTATATTCTAATAATTATCATGGTTAAAAGTCTAAGTGGGAGATTGTTGGGATATATACTATTAACCATGAGTTTGGTTTAGATATAGTATTTATTATGAAATAATTGTTTATTCAGTTTTAATAAAGTTTTAAATAGATCATATAATAGTCTGTGTCCTTTGCTTATATAGTAGATGATTTAGTGTATAGAGTTTAGCTTATACACGGAAGATTAAATCATCGGTTCTTATAAGTATAAAGTTTGAGTTCACAATCTAATGATGGAATTGGACAAACCATCAGGAATGATTGTAGCACAAGATTAAATATAATTAATCTTGATTATGGGAATGGTTTAATTCCAACTTCTTGTGCTAGTATATTTTGTATGTATTGAACGGACCAGGTAGAGATAAGTATTTTATACTGACTTAATAAAATAAACTCTCTAGCCATTAAATGTACTTATACTCTTAATCTTGATATAATTATTATTAGCTGTGTATATTATTATTGTTTTGATTTATTAAAAGGCGAGATTCTTTCGTGGGTCAATATGCCTGGTAAATTGGATAATAATAATATACATTGATGAAGTAATAGTTAGTTGATGGAATCCATGTCTCGGTTTAGAGATTGATGATATACCTTTATGAAAGCTTATAAGTTTGCATGTGTAAACCCAGCCGGTGGATTTTGTATCCGACACATGAAATAAGTTAAGCGAAAGTCTAAAGGAAATAATCAATAAATTAAATCGTCAGTAATTTAATTTAATTGATTCGTATCTGAATCTTAACATGGGGAGTTAAATAAGATTTAATGGATGAATTTCGAAATTGAATAAGGAGTGTAATTACGAATTTTTAGTGGAATAATTCGTAATTAATTATGGTGGATATTAATTTCGAAAATTACAAATTAATTCCATAATTGGAAGCCTTGTTAATTAAATTCTGTGGTCCCTACTGTGCCTAAATAATAGGAAATAAAGGAATCCTTTTTCTGGTGGAAAAGAAAACCTAACAGGTTTTGGAAAAGGGTCTTAACCCATAAAACTTGTGCTATAAATACATAAGGTTTTCCACCTAGAGGGATGAGTACATGGTGGCTGAAATTTTCAGCCAAGTTTTCCTAGAAATTTCGCCCACACGAAATTGCTATTTTCGGGTATTATTTGGGTAACACAGTAGAAGACCGTGGAACGTTCGAGGATCACGATTGTGCGGGTGATGGAGATTCCATTGAGAAGTTATGGAACTGAAGGCTCACGTGGTAGAAGAGATATGTTCACGCTTCAAGAGGTAACCCGTGAAATCCCGTTTATGCTAGTTGTCTAAATTACATGTGATTTTGATACTGGGATTGCTTCCGCTGCATATAATAATCCATCAATTGGTATCAGAGCTCACTCACATCTAATTAGATAACTAAGTTTTTCATGAAACAAGAATATGGTGTTTATGTGCATTTTTTGAATTACATATATATGTGGTTTTCTGAAAAACTGCACTGCTGTTTTGTGAATTAACTGTGCATAATTTATGGATTATTCTTATAATCATGAGATATATGTTTTCTTATTGATATTTGATTGAGATTATCTGAATTTTTTGGGGTAAACCCTAGAAAAACGCAAAACTTGTTTTTGACCGAATAGCCGGAATTTTCGGAGGTCAACGAACTTGACGAACTCCAATTGAGCTGAAATTTGGTGGGTCCATCGGAAACGCCGTGGTGAGAAAAACTCACTGCTTTTGCAGTGATTCATGGTATTTTTCGGCGTTTTGAGGTCGTTTGGACTGTGTTTTGGACGTTTTTCTATTTTCTGGAAATTATTTCTTAATAATTTTAATTCTTTTTTAATTCAATGGTGTTGGGGATGACTCCCCATGGTCCCCATGATTAAATACTAGTCATATAATAGGTTTACACATTGACTATTAGCAAATAAACGTGTTGTTGTATTAAATTCAATAATAGAGGTGTAAGATTTTATTGACTAGGTCTTACAAGGTATAATTCATATTGTGTAATGATATAATTATTTTGTAAGAAAGTAAAATTCTCTATTTGATATCCTGGATGACTAATGATTGGAGCGTTTGGCATGTTTGTGCATAAAAAATTTCTCAAATTTAAGTTTATATTTTCATGCCCTACGTGATTACTAGTTTGGATTTTCGATGAAGAATTTTGTTCTCTGATTGGAGGTTCTAATTAAGTGAAATATGACGGTATGTTGTATGAGTTTTATAATGTTGGTATGACTTTTAAGCTATGGTCTACCATAAAATAATTTTATGAGCTAAATATATATTCACTTGTAAATTGAGAATTTTATGAGTAATAAATAGTTACCACTGAAGTGGTTTGTTTATTTGAACTCATGAAAAATTCTTAGTAAATTTGTACATGTGAAATTATATCTATTCATGGATTGAGCATTATGATTAATAAGTAGGATCCACAAAATGGTCTATTTATTTGAGTCATTGAAATATGTTTAATATACCATGTGAAAATTATCCTTGAGAAATCTACATTAATGGTGGAGGTTCATAACTAGAAAAAGAGTATTTATCTTTGGGTACTAGTGAAACTAACTCCACCCATGAGAAGAGATATTGGGGTTTTCACTGAACGGGAGAAAATATAATATCTCAGGTTCTTATGTATTTAATAAAAGGATAATTTATTGCAAAAGGAGATATTATATATCCTAGAAATAGGAAGAAAATAATATATGCCTTCAGCTCATAGTGTAATTATAAGGAGAATGGAAATCAATATCATATTTATTTTAATTCATGAAACTACTTAAAACGGTTATTCTCCGAGTTTGGTTACAGGCTAGTGGTCATGAATTTGACGGACTCCGATTAACCTGAAACTTGGTGGGTTCATCGAAAACGATCTAGTGAAAAAAAACTCCTTGCTATGCAGTGAATCATGTTGTTTTTTTGGCATTTTGAGGTCGTTTAGATGGGTTTTCAAGCAGTTTATTAAATTGAATTTGTTATAAATATGAAAAATTATTCTTTATATATCGGCTATATTTGTGTTAAATCTGAAACATGATGATTTAACTTGATATGATATATAGCAAGAATGCAAATCACATGGATTTAATCCTGACTACGCCAAAAAAAAATAATTTATTCGAATTTGGTCTAGTTTTTGGCGATCATGAATTTCACGATCTCCGAATGACCTGAAATTCGGTAGGATCATTGGAAACGATCATTTAAGAAGAACTCACTGCTATGCAGTGAATCACATCGTATTTTTACGATTTGGGATCGTTTAGGTGAGTTTTTTGGAGGTTTGACGGATTAAAATATGATTTACATACGAAAAGTCATTCTTTCTATCATTTTATATGTCTAATCTGGAACATGATAACACATGTTGATTTGAAATGAATTGGTATATGATAAAAAATAATTAAAAAAAAAATGTAGTTCATATTTTAAATTCTTAAAAAAATGCTTAAAATGATAATTTTCCAAATTTGGTCGCAATTTTTGATTGATATGAAATTTGGTAGATTTATCAGAAATAGTCCAGTCAACAATAATCACCACTATACAGTGTGAAATATTAATTTTAGTATTTTAAGACTGTTTAAATGGGTATTGAGCATTTTTTTTAATATGGAACTTAATCCTCAGAGAAAAGTTCGTGGTTGTGATAAAGTGGTGATGGGAATAAACCCCTATGGTCTTCATTTTTTTTATTTATAGTGAGATAATAAATTTATGCGTTGACATTAGGTCTTCCTCCATATCGGATAAATTTATTATGAACTCACTGGCTATAGTTACTAGTTATTGATAACCAGTATTAACTCTCCATCTGAGCTTAAAGGGTTGAATCAATTTTGTAACTACAATACAATCATGATTAAGTGGTGATAGAAATATATTTCTATGGTCTTCCACTATTAATTTCAAGTGAGTAATAAATTTATGCGTTGACTTTAGGTCTTCCTCCATATCGGATAAATTTATTGTAAGCTCACTAGGTGAAATACTAGTAATTGATATCGTGTACTTACTCTCCATCTGAGTATACATGTTGGATCAATGAAACTAGAGCTATTAAAAATGATGTTCACTTGACTTAAATTAACAGTATACTCTCCATCTGAGTTGGGTCTGTTTTAATTATTGGAGTGAATAATCTGGCATTGCATATGTATGTTGCATGAGTAGTTCTTTCCCATCGAAATTGCTATTCAAGATGCATGACATATATGTGTAGTGTGTTTTAAAATTTTTGTATTAAAAAGTTATATACAATTGACTGAAAATAATAGTATGCTCTCCATCTGAGTTGGTTCTATTTATTTTTGGATTGTATAATTCTTGCATTATATAATATACTTTGCATGAATAATTCTTTTCCCATCGAAATTTATTATTCCAGATGCATGTATGTATATAAATATTGAATGCAGTCTGAATTTTACTATTCAGTGTTTTGACTTATTATGATCTATTTAATATTTTTATCTCAACTCCACAATGATTTTATGCAATTTGTCGTATTACTTGTTAAAATTTTCTTTTAGTGATAAGACATTAATTTTAAGGATGCAATATATGTATTTTGTTAGAAGGAATTTAATTCCGGTTTCTGGGCAAAA
This sequence comes from Nicotiana sylvestris, assembly GCF_000393655.2. Lineage (NCBI taxonomy): Eukaryota > Viridiplantae > Streptophyta > Magnoliopsida > Solanales > Solanaceae > Nicotiana > Nicotiana sylvestris. The sequence continues at coordinate 157,719,390 of NC_091065.1, read as the reverse complement.
TAAGAGATGGATATTTGTTTTATTTTTCGAATAACTCTTGAGTTATTGAGCTTAATAAACACTTTATCTCTTGTGGTACATGAATGCATGACCTTGTTATTATATATTGATGTCTCTCCTGAACAGAACAATATTAGTCTACCTCATAAGAGAATATGTTCTTCAAAATTGAGTAAAACTTATCTGTGCACTTTTATCTAAGTCATATTAATCTGGATAGGATTTCAAGTTGGTCAAGTATGGACCTTAAGGTTCATTGAAAGTAGAGGCACTACCAACTTGTGGATCCTGTTTGGAAGGAAATTTGACTAAAAGATGTTTCCCTTTAAAAGGAAATAAAACTAGTGATAAGCTAGAATGAATCCTTTCTGATTTGTATGGTTAAATGAACATACTCGTAAGAGATAGATTTTGAGTATTTTATGACGTTCATAAATGATTACTCAAAATATTAATATATTTATTTGATGCACTGTAAGTCTTAATGAATTAAGTAATTCAAGGTTTTTAAGACTTGAAATAGAGAAGCACCAAAGAAATATATTAAGTTACTACAATTTGATTGTAGTGGCGAGCATCTCTCTAAAGAGTTTTTTAGTTACATATCAGAATAGGGATTACATCTCAATTGACTACACCGTAAACTCCATAATAGAGTCGTGTAGTAGAAAGAAGAAATAAGTCTCTTTTGGATATGGATAGACTAATGACGTGTTATTCAGATTTGCCTTATTTATTTTTGGAATATTTCCTGGAAACTTCAAATTACATTCTGAATTTAGTTCCTTCTAAGCTAGTACCTGGGACATCTATAGAACTGTGGACTGAATGTAAGCTTGGTCTGTGGCATGTTCAGATATAGGATTATCCCGCATATGTGCTGAAAGGGAAAGCAGATATGTAAGTTGGAACTAAGGATGGATAGGTGCATGTTTATCGAATATCCAAGAAAACGAATGAAGCTTTATTTTATTGTCCTAAAGAAAATAAGGCAATTGTTAAAACAAATGCATTTTTCTAGATAAGGACTGTTTAATAAAACATGTTCCTAGAAGTAAACTATTTTTACAGGAACTGGGCAAAGAAATAACTAGATGTTCAAGAACATCAAAACCCACACGTCAGAATTGACGTTCCATTGCATTTAAGTAGTGGGAGAACGTTAATAGACATAATATGCCTTTATCGAGTGGGAGTGATGTTTGAACATTGAACACTATAGTAAGAAGTCACTAATATTTCAATGTCGTGAGGTAACGAAGGTAATATTAGTGGTACTTCGTCTTAGTGGGGGAAAGCTAAAGAAAATTATAGTTCAGTGTTCATTCTTGGGATAGTTTCGGTAACAGGATCTCTGAAGAGTTTAATACCAAACTAGATAATTACGACAAAGTACTACTGGACAAATATTGCATCAGATATAACTTGGCAAGATTCTTTAACAAAACCTTATTTGGTGAAGACTTTTAATAGTCATGTAAAAGAATGCCTGAGAAAGTTGTAGATGCATGGTTATGAGTCTAAGTGGGAGATTGTTGGGGCATATACTATTAACCATGCATTTGGATATAGTATATTCTAATAATTATCATGGTTAAAAGTCTAAGTGGGAGATTGTTGGGATATATACTATTAACCATGAGTTTGGTTTAGATATAGTATTTATTATGAAATAATTGTTTATTCAGTTTTAATAAAGTTTTAAATAGATCATATAATAGTCTGTGTCCTTTGCTTATATAGTAGATGATTTAGTGTATAGAGTTTAGCTTATACACGGAAGATTAAATCATCGGTTCTTATAAGTATAAAGTTTGAGTTCACAATCTAATGATGGAATTGGACAAACCATCAGGAATGATTGTAGCACAAGATTAAATATAATTAATCTTGATTATGGGAATGGTTTAATTCCAACTTCTTGTGCTAGTACATTTTGTATGTATTGAACGGACCAGGTAGAGATAAGTATTTTATACTGACTTAATAAAATAAACTCTCTAGCCATTAAATGTACTTATACTCTTAATCTTGATATAATTATTATTAGCTGTGTATATTATTATTGTTTTGATTTATTAAAAGGCGAGATTCTTTCGTGGGTCAATATGCCTGGTAAATTGGATAATAATAATATACATTGATGAAGTAATAGTTAGTTGATGGAATCCATGTCTCGGTTTAGAGATTGATGATATACCTTTATGAAAGCTTATAAGTTTGCATGTGTAAACCCGGCCGGTGGATTTTGTATCCGACACATGAAATAAGTTAAGCGAAAGTCTAAAGGAAATAATCAATAAATTAAATCGTCAGTAATTTAATTTAATTGATTCGTATCTGAATCTTAACATGGGGAGTTAAATAAGATTTAATGGATGAATTTCGAAATTGAATAAGGAGTGTAATTACGAATTTTTAGTGGAATAATTCGTAATTAATTATGGTGGATATTAATTTCGAAAATTACAAATTAATTCCATAATTGGAAGCCTTGTTAATTAAATTCTGTGGTCCCTACTGTGCCTAAATAATAGGAAATAAAGGAATCCTTTTTCTGGTGGAAAAGAAAACCTAACAGGTTTTGGAAAAGGGTCTTAACCCTTAAAACTTGTGCTATAAATACATAAGGTTTTCCACCTAGAGGGATGAGTACATGGTGGCTGAAATTTTCAGCCAAGTTTTCCTAGAAATTTCGCCCACACGAAATTGCTATTTTCGGGTATTATTTGGGTAACACAGTAGAAGACCGTGGAACGTTCGAGGATCACAATTGTGCGGGTGATGGAGATTCCATTGAGAAGTTATGGAACTGAAGGCTCACGTGGTAGAAGAGATATGCTCACGCTTCAAGAGGTAACCCGTGAAATCCTGTTTATGCTAGTTGTCTAAATTACATGTGATTTTAATACTGGGATTGCTTCCGCTGCATATAATAATCCATCAATTTAACCCGAGATATTAGGTTATTTTTAACATGTTATATTAGGTTTTTACTAGTATTTTTATCAAGATATAAGTTAATATTTATTATCGAATTATCTTATAAGTGACCTGATAATGCAAATAATTTTACACGTCAGTGCATAGAACTAAAAATCTTAAAACTAATGTATCCATGGAATACAGAATGATTATGCCAACCTGCTGAGATATTGGGAGGATCTAAATGCCAGCCAGTATCCTGAGATCTTTTTCAGTTCGTGTTTTTCGCTTAGATTCGTAGTTCTTTGTGTACAATTTAAGGGAATATATTAATTAACACAGTTTTGATCATTCTGCTAACGCTGTGTATTGTCCACGAAGTTTCTTTGCAAAGCTTGTTGGCCGGGCCAAAGTTGGAGCTAGAAATTTAAGTTTACGGGTTCATGATTTTAATTCTTTTAAGCAACGGTGGAACCAAAAATTTATATAAGGCAATTCAAAAAAGTTCTACGATTTCACAAATGGGATTTAATCCTATGATCTAAAGCAACTTTTGAACCCCTTTTACTATTATACATGAATATTTCTTCATGTCAAGGGGATTCAAGGGAATCACATATAACCAAAAAATTATTGAGTTAGGAGTTGAAGTTTACGGTTTCAGGATTCTAATCCTGTTAAACAGTGGCGGAACCAAAAATTTATACAAGAGATATTCTAGGATTTCAAAGATGGGATTTAAATATAAGTTCTAAAGTAATTTTTGAACCTCCTTTACTATTATACTTGAATTTTCTTCTTGTCAAGGGGATTCAATGGCTCACATATAACTAAAAAAAGTTATTTTTACCCTATCTGTATAGTATATATAATTTTCCGATGAAGGGGGTTCAACAACTCTACACCAGCCACCGCTTTTAATTTTTTTGGTTCTAAATTAATATAAATTTCTATATATTTAATAAATTTCTTAAATAAATTAATATAGGGTTTGGACCAAAACTAATAGATTCAGTTGTAACCTAATTAAACTCTAGCTCCACCCTTGTGTCGGTACCTAAGGGTGAGTGCTAGCTTCGGTACCTCATTAGTCTAAAGGAAAAACCTAATAGGAGAATGGAATTGTATTTAGCAAGCTATTTTTCATGTCGAAGCGGCAATACGAGTAATTTAACTCATTAAATGTCGGGAATTATTTTTGCTTAAAAATATGTTACATTAATTTGTTTCAGGCTCTACTTTCATATGTTTAATTTCTTTGTAGGTATAGATGAATCCGTCTCCTTTAAATTGTGTAAGTTAAGTGACGTTGATTTAATAGCATTAGCAATTTCTTTTACTGTGAATTGGATTGTTGAGAACCTTTCCCCACCCCAAATTAAAAAGAGGTTAAAAAGTAAAAACATAGGAGATATGATCTTTCCTTGTGTCAGAAGTGATAATACATTGTTAATTACTAAGATACTCCACGGATAAAATATGGTGTTGGTTTTCATTGGGAATTTTTTCGGTAAGGATATTCAAAGAAAGGGAAGAAACATATTGCTTATCCGGAATATACTTTGAACAGGGACGTATTCATTTCTTTGGTACGGGTTCGTTTGAACCCAATACTTTCAACGTAGAACGTAAATTTATGTATAAAAATTCATTAAAAATTGCAATAAATAGTTGATACGAATTCATAATTTTAACAATATAATTGATTTAATACTAAAAATCTTAAAGATTGAACGCATAAGATTAAATCCTGGATCCGTGATCACGCCCAACTATGTCTTATAAAAAGGATAATGCGATCGTTGCAAATATAATCCGGTTTACAAGTCCGGAGTCGAATCCCACAGAGAACTAAGGTTTGGCTACAACTGTTCACTATCACCAAGAAGACAAGCTTGAACAATTCCTAACTTATAGATATTTAGATTCTTGTGTTTAACTAATTGATTAACAAATTAAAATAATAAATTAACAACTAAAGATACTAAGAGTTAGAGACAAGATTAAGGAGGTCTAGAGTTATGATTTTCCCAATTGTCGGAATCCTTCCCGCTATGTCTTCTATAATTTAGCCTAAGTACTCTCTACCGATCATGAGCACTCTTATTACCGTAAATCTCTCCCGAGTAATCACGACAATTTACTAGACGCACTCTCCCGAGCTACGCTAGCTGGCTTTTGATACAGCTCACTTCAGATCGCACCCAAGGCTTCGTTATCCCTAATCCCGCCTTTAAACCCTCGGTTATTGATCCCTCATATACTCTGGGAGTGGTGTTGTTCAATAATTACCTAAATATGCACTCTCTCCCGAGTTATGCACATTAAATAGACACAGCTAATTGAAAGCTCTTCAATTAACTACAATAAGAACGTAGTTGAACAAATAGAGATTATATTACGGCTCAATTATATAAAAACATAACAAGAATTTATCCTACAAAAGGTTCTATCAAAACTCTAGATAACAACTTAGCTATTCATAATAGTATGTAAAACTACAATACTAAAAGTCATAACTAACAATGAAAAATAGGAAGAGGAAGGAAAAAACTCGTAGAAGAATTCCCAAGCCTTGCTCCTATTGTGTCTCTGCCTCCTTAGGTCAAATCTATGTCAAAAATATGTCCTCCCCAATTCTTGGTCGGCTTCCGTGGTTTAATATAGGGTTTAGGGCTTAAAATCCCGTGTTTTGCACTTTGATCCCTGAAATTTACGCATCCTGCCGCGGTTCCACCTCGGTCGCGCCGGAACCGCGGCCAAACACCCTCTCAGATTCTTCAGTTGTCCGCGACTGCCCTCTGCCGCGGTTCTGCCGCGGTCGTGGTATTTGACCCTGTTCCATTTGGAATTTGTAAAAACGTAAAACATGAAAGTTCTAGCCCTTTGAGTTAGCTTTCCAACCATATATTGTGGAGGTCAAATGGAGTTCTGAGTAAAAAGTTATGTCTATTTTACTAGACAGTGTGCAATATGCCTCTTCGAGTTTTCGTTTTGTTGTTTTATCATCCGTTGATCCCCGAACGCGATCCCGGCTTAATTCCTTGAGCTATTACTCAGACTTTAAAGCTCCAAACCACTTAAATTCATTACATAACATCTATATAGCTCGGAATCACATCTACAAGGCATAAAACACACAATTAGTGCAAAACACTAGCGATTAAAGCGCAAACTCAACTAAAGTGCAGTAAATTAGAGTATAATAATCGACTAAAATACGTAATTATAGCCTATCATCAATCCGCCTCTGACTTTTAAGATAGCAAATTAATTAGTCGAGGAGTCTGCTAATTTGCAGGTGCAGAACGTTGAAACGCAATGAAAAATCATTGAATTGAACTAATTTGTCAAGCACCTGTTCTTTGACAATGGTACGAGAAGGTAACATAAATAGCGTTCTACTTGGTAAAACACTTACTTGCACTGCGTGTTTACACCCAATCATACAAACTTAACATGATTATGTGACTTATTGAAGTGAAAATGTATAGTAATTTACTATAGTTAAGTAAGACGGTACATTAATTATTCATCATCAGTGCTTTGTACTCTGTCATGAGTTAAAGGATTTGCAACTCACTATATAGCATTGAATTTCTCTTTTTTTTTTCCCTTGATAATATACATGAAGATACTTGTCTCAGTGATTGTTCAAGTTCAAGTTCAACCTCGTACCTTACAACAAAATCCAAACAAAAATACAACATAAACTCTAGAATCTCTATGAGTCAAGTTGTGCATACCAAATACCCTGGATTTTTACATCTTTAGGAACCTTTGCACCCAAATCAGTATCAGATGGCTGAATACTCTCAAATACACCAATCACCTCACCAGTCTCTGGCTTGCTGTTAGTAACACTCAAAGTAATTTTTCCTGTTGAAGATGAGGTATTCTTTACATTTTCCTTCTCAAGTTCCTCTTCATCTCCTCTGCCTCCAGCAGGCAATGCAACCGCGTTATCATAACCGGTTGATCCACCTCGTCCCTTTGGGTCAAGGAACGACGAACCTCTGTATGAGGGCACGAGGAATTCACCACTAAAGCTTTCAGGTTTCCCATTTGCTGCGAGTTGTTTGATTGTAAAAAGGAAGGGGACGCGCTCGCCACCAGGAAGTTGAACTGTGACTGCTGCATAATCAATTCCATCTTTTTCCTCGAACTTAACATTGCCATCGGAAGATACTTCGAATGGTCCTTCGATTTCATCAAGAGTGTAGGTTAATCGGGTCATTAGTTTGGTTTTCTGGAATTCTGGTGGTGAATTCTTGTTCACTCCTGTTGGAAATTTAAATCGAATATAACAACTGGAATAATAGCTAAGACAATAGAGAGAAAGCTAAAAACTAAGGGATAATAATGGAGTATACATGCCTATTTACAGGCGGATTTAATTGACTTATATACACTAACAATGTAATTTAGCATGTTAACATATTATCTATCTCACTTTAGTTAGTTTTAAGTGATCTAGAGTGTAAAAATTCATAGTGTTGATGTATAGAAGTTAAATTAGTCTTTCAGTGAAACACAAATTAAAAAAAATCCTCCGCTATTAGCACAATTTAAGCACCTATTATATTCTTTATTTGACTGACAAATTGTGAAAAAAGTAGAACTATACACTCTAACAAACAAAAGGAATAGGTTAAATTAAACATTAAATTATAATTATCCAATAATACCTTCTGCCTTGACAGTGAATGAAGTTGGTTCTAAGCAGAATTTCTTGGCATTGTATTTGCCAGGCTTGAAGGCAAAGGTTTCAACACCTCCTTCAATGGTTGGGCATTGGTTAGCAGTTCCAGTTCCCTTTACCTCCATGTATGTCTTGCTTTGAATTTCGTCAAAGGTCAGTCTTTTTGGAACTCCTTCAGCATTTGCTCCCTACACAGTCAAATGTAACAAACTTCAGTAATTTAATGCCAGAAAATATAATTGCAAAAACAGAATAACAGAGACTTTGATAGTGTTAATCACCGTCCTTAAGAAATTCTGCTCCGACTATTTTTGCTGTTGGCAATATGAAAAATTTCCTTCCGGATTGTAAAGTCAAATTAAAATGGAAATTCAAGTTCAAGAAAACTTGAATTTCCACAAGAAAACATTGGGAGTTTTCCAGAATATTAAGAAGAAAAGAATGCTTAAGCAAATCCGATTGTGGTTACATTTTGAGGGTAATTTTCAAGATCAAATCAGTCTCATACCTAATCCAATGCCAGAAAATCTACTATCTAGGAGTTTTAGACTATTTATAAAGCAAAAAGAGGAATATTGATTGACGGAGTGTTGAATCACCTCCTCAAAATAGCTAAAAGGTTAAGTACTTTTAATTACTTAATTATATTATGTCTCAACATGCCTTTCAAGGGTGAGCATGATTATATTTCATCGCCAAAATGTGTTGATTTTAACCGAGAACCTCTTATCTGGCTCTAATACCATATTATGTGATCATCTCATTTAAAATTTTCAATTGGTAAGGAGAACTCACTTTTAATTACAGTGCTTAATTATATTATGTTTCAGCAATTCCTCGCCTAGAACATGACGCAGGGTTTGTAGCAAGGAAAAAGAATGGCTGAATTTCGGGTAAAAGCAAGCAACTTACTGAGACAACAAGGGCAGAAGTGGCAAGAGCAAAGCCAGCAACTTTTGCAGCATCACTACACTTCTGAGCCAAGTCCTTAAAATCAGCCTGCAAAGAACAAGTAAGCCTTGCTGAAGATGGTTCAACACCAAATGCCTTGCTCACACAATGAGAAGATCTAAACTGCAGATTGTTTCTAGATGGAATGACACCAATTAGAGTAGCAGCTGCTTGTAGAGAAGCTGCCATTTTTTAATCACAGTTTTCTGGTCCCCAAACCTATGTGTTTCTGCTTATTAGAGAACAATATAGTAAGAGTAGTAGGAAGTTGTTTGTATGGAAAGGTTGGAGAAATTATTTTAGATAAAGAGATAGGATAAGGTCTTCTTTTATTGGTTGAAAGCTTGTTACGTGACAAGTTGGTATTGAGAATAAAGATACCCACTTCTGCAAAGTTGACAGGAGATAGATGGACCAAAAACGATTTATTTCACTTGAAGTTCCAAGCTGACAAATGGTAAAATATGAGTAAAATCATTTGCCTTGCGTCTGCAGTGATGTTTTAAGCACATTTTGCTTACTCAGCTCGAAGAACAGAGGGATGTCAGTGGATATATACAGATAAATACAGAAGCTTTTAGCCTAAAAGAAAAATCAGCGAAAAATGACTTAGAATTTGGCCCATGCAGGTCTGGAACCTGCGACCTTCACGTTATTAGCACGACGCTCTAACCAACTGAGCTAACAGGCCATTTATTTTTGTTGTCTACGCGTAATTAATTTGTTTTGTCTTTCTTCAGGATACCAGATCATCTACAAGAAACCATTCAACACCATCATTGAGAAAAAGTCGTTTTAATAATGATTCAAGGTACTAAAACAGATATACAAGGCAACGAGAAGAGCAAATAGGGGAAGCTGGTGTTTCTAGCAAAACGAGCTCATTTAGTCATTTAATACAACGAAGTGGAAAAATTAATATAAAAAATAGGAAGCTGGCAAATTTAGGCAGCAAAGCCAAGTAGATAGTACTAGTTAGTACTAGTACCAAGATCCTAGCGAAAGATATAGTATCCCAAAATTGTGAGATAAAATTAAAGTAACCTGACATTTGGTTAAGAGAACTCTGTTTTAATCTTCTTTCATGCTTGCTTTACATTTGACCATTAAGAAGTCTAGAAATCAATCACGAGAAAAAAAAAATAGGCTGAATTGTCCCACAGGCCACAAGTGCATGGTAATACCAACTAAGTCATTGCTGGAAGCACGCACAAAATTTCATATTGGATGCTAATAAAAAAATTACATATAAGGTGTAAATTTACTCTTAATAGCCCAAACTTCTAGCAAAAAACAAACAGTGCAATTTGGTCGGAAGAAAATAGTGGAGTATCATGATATGTTAACAATATCTTTAACGGATTTAAATATTCAAAAACAACACTTTCATTGTCAATAGGTACAAATGCGCTTCACCAAATGTAACGACCCGGTCGGTGGTTTCGAGAGTTATAGCTCCGTTCCCCCATTTTTTTGCTCCTTTTGTATTCTACAGCTGTTATATGATTTACCGGGTTAGTTGCTCCGGGTCCGAAGAGATTTCAGAGTAAATTGAGATACTTAGTCTCTTAATTGAAAGCTTAAGTTGGAAAAGTTGATCGGATGTAGACTTATATGTAAACGATCTTGGATTTGAATTTTGACGGTTCCAGAATGTGATTTGGAGGTCCATAGTATAATTAGGCTTGAAATAGCGAAAGTTGAATTTTTGAAAAGTTTGACAGGGAGTGAACTTTTTGATATCGGGTCAGATTGGATTTTCGGAAGTTGGAATAGGTTCGTGGTGTCGTTTATGACTTGTGTGCAAAATTTGAGGTCAATCGGACGTGATTTGATAGGTTTCGACATCGTTTGTAGAATTTGAAAATTTCAAAGTTCATTAAGCTTGAATCCATGTGCAATTCATGTTTTTGAAGTTGTTTGAGATGATTTGAGGGTGCGACTAAGTTCGTATGATATTTTGGGACTTGATGATATGTTTGGTTGAGGTCCCCGGGGCCTCGGGTGAGTTTCAGATGGTTAACGGATCAATTTTTGGACTTGGGGATGTGTTGAAGTTTTCTGGTGTCTGTACCTGGTTTCCTTATACCCGATCACATGAGAGGATCCGCGATCGCGTAGGTCTATTGGGGGCAGCTGGGGACTTTGTTCTACGCGATCGCTAGTTAAGGCACGCGATCGCGAAAGCTGGTGAATCTGGGCATCGCGGACGCGTGGTAAGGTCCGCGTTCGCATAGAAGAAGTGAAGCAACATTAGAGTGCACACATTGTTCTTTCCGGTCGCATGAGGAAGAACGTTATCGCGTAGGTTGGAGGAAGTAGAGGTACGCGTTCGAGTGGAGGTCTCCGCGTTTGCGTAAAGTAAGCTGAGGGGCAGACTGTTTTGTGCTTCGCGATCGCGAGGCTATTTCCGCGATCGCGATAAAGGTATATCTGGGCAGATTTAAAAGATTCAAAATGAGGGTTTCGAGTTCATATCATAAAATTGAAGTGAGAGCTCAGTAGAAGGCGATTTTTGGAGAGATTCTTGCGTAGGTGTTTGGGGTAAGTGATTCCTATCTATTTTTGGTCAAATTCCATGACTATGCCTTTAATTCCATCATCTAATTTGTGATTTGGGATGAAAAATTGGGAAACGAGGAAGAGTTCTTAGGCTAGAATTTTGGGGTTTTGAATAGGGTTTTATTATCGGATTTGAGTAAATTTGGTGTGGTTAGACTCGTGAGTGAATGGACTTTCGGGTTTTGTGACTTTTGTCGAATTGCGAGACATTGGCCCGGGGGTCTGGTTTGAGACGATTTTGGATTTTGGCTATAATTTTGTATTTTTCTTGTGGAATTGATTCCTTTAGCCTATATTGATTGTATTGTACTACTTGTGGCTAGATTGGGGACATTTGGAGACCGATTTGAGTGGCAAAGGCATTTTGGAGTAGTGTTTTGCTCGGATTGAGGTAAGTAATAATTTTAAATCTGGTCCTGAGGGTATGAAACCTCCCATTTTGTGTTACGTGATTGTTTTGGAGGTGACGGGCGTGTGGGCGTGCACCGTGGAAATTGTGACTTGGTCTGTCCCGTGAAACTTTAAAGTTGAATAACTTGTTGTTAGCTATATGCTCTCCTCGTGTTATAGAAATTTGACTGCAAATCATGTTAGAAATCATGCTTAGGCTATATGATGTCACTGTTGGGACCTGCAGAGGTCTTGTACTTGTTGAATTAGATGTTATTTGTTGTCTTGTACTCAGTCGTGGTTTTACTTGCGTATCATATCTCCGTTTCTTCTTGTTTCTTGTTGATACATGTTATTATCTCTATTTGGACTGATTTGTATGATTTTTGAGAGCCCGAGAGACGGGAGAGGTTGTTGACTGAGTTAGGGCCTGAGTGCCGAGCTGTGAGATATATGTGTATATATGGATCGGGTTGCACGATGCAACGAGCCTGAGGCTGTATGTATATGGATCGGGTTAGACGCCGCAACGAGACTTAGGGCTATATATATATATATATGTGTGTGTGTGTGTGTGTGTGTGTGTTTGTGTGTGTGTGAATCGGGTTGCACGCCGCAACGAGCCTTATGGATATTTATATATTATGGATCAAGTTGTACGCCGCAGCGATATAGCACTTGGTCTGAAGGAGCCTGTCCGGAGTCTGTACACCCCCATTGAGCGTATGTACCTATTGAGTGTGAGTGTTGAGGGTTGAGAGACGGGTGATTGAGCTATTGAGAAAGATTGAGTGATCGTTGCCCTGAGAGGCTGTACTTGCTTTCACTTGTTGCTGCACTTAGCTGATATATGTCACTGTTTTGAAATTTCAGGAAGATATTGTATCCAATTTTACCTGAACTTGGTAATGTATAACTAATTTGACTTCAATTGTCGAATTTGAAAGCATGTCTACTTTCTTGCTGAGATTACTAAAATGAACTATAACTGTGTAGCTCGTCACTATCTATCAGTTTCGTATTTATTATTATTACTTACTGAGTTGGTTGTATTCACACTACACCATGCACTTCGTGTGCAGATCCAGGTGTTTCTGGACACGGTGGGCATTGATCTCGTGCACAGTTGATCGTTGGAGATTTACGAGGTAGCTGCTCGCAGTCCTTGTTTTTCCTTCCATGTCTTTCTTTATTTGTATTTTGACAAAGACTCTTGTATACCCTTCTTTCTAGACTGGTTATATAGATACTCATGAGCTCAGTGACACCCTGATTTGGGAGTTATGTTTCCGCACTTGTGTTTGGGTTACCCTATTTTTATGAAAACTCCGATTATTTTAAATTTCTTAATTCATTTTCTATTAAATATTGGATGTATTTTGGAAATATCGGCTTGCCTAGTACCACGATAGACGTCATCACGATGGGTTAGGATTTGAGTCATGACAAGTTAGTATCAGAGCTTAGGTTACATGGGTCTCACGAGCCATGAGCAGGTTTAGTAGAGTCTTACAGATCGGTACGGAGACATCTGTACTTATCTTCGAGAAGCTGCCGAACCCTTAGGAAACTTCACATTATTGAATTCTTGTCATGCAAATCTGTTGATTCTGGTAACTAAACTTATGTTATTCTATTCTCTCACAGATAGTGAGGACACATACTACTAGGCAGGACAAACAGCCACCAGTACCACCAGTCAGGGCCGCGAGAGGCTGAGCTCGCGGTAGAGGCCGCGGTAAGGGCAGAGGTGCAGCTCGCACAACAACTAGGGCAACACCTACAGACCTATTAGTTGCCCTTGTACAGGAGCAAGTTCAGATTGCGGATGAGCCATTAGGGCCAGCTCAGGCACCACCCGTTCCCACTGTGATTCTAGACCTTCAGGGGGCCTTAGCTTAGATTCTGATCTTGTGCACCAGCCTTGCTCAGGCGGTCTCTTTTCCGGCCGCAACAACCACTTCTCAGGCCGGGAGAGGTACTCATACTCCCACCGCCCGCACACCAGAGCAAGTGATGCAGGAACTCCAGACAATAGGGGCACCACCAACCCAGCCGGTTGCAGCTGCTCAGGGCTATGTGGATCCTATTATGCCTGATGATGAGCAACATAGATTGGAGAGTTTTGAGAGACTCCAACCTCCATCTTTCAGTGGTACAGAGGCGGAGGATGCACAGGGCTTCTTGGATAAGTGTCAGAGGATGCTTTGTACAACAGGTATTTTGGAGACCAGTGGGGTCTTGTTCACTACTTTTCAGTTCTCTGGGGTTGCCTTCAGTTGGTGGGAGGCTTATGAGAGGTGTAGGCCGGTAAATGCAGCACCACTTATTTGGTAGGAGTTCTCCGTTCTTTTCTTGGAGAAGTTCAAGCCGCAGTCTCGCAGGGAGGAGCTGTGCAGACAGTTTGAGAAGTTGTGTCAGGGTGATATGTTTGTGACGTAATACGATATGAGATTTTCTGAGTTGCCCCATCATGCAATCTGGTTGGTTCCCACCGATAGGGAGAGGATCAGGAGATTCATTGATGGCCTCACATTTTAGCCATGGTTGCTTATGACTAGAGAGGGGGTATCTGGTGCTACTTTCGATGAGGTTGTTGACATTGCTCGGCAGATAGAGATGGTCCGCAGCAAGGAGCGAGTTGAGAGGTAGGCCAAGAAGTCTCGCGGATCAAGTGGTTTTAGTGGTGTTCCTTCTGGATGCTAGTTCCACCACGGTAGGGGTCGCTCCTATAGGCATGCTCAGACGGCTTGTCCGATTCACCGTGGTGCATCATCTGGCCATGGTTCACATAGTTCTCATCAGGGTCACTCATCTCTTAGTGCCCTTCCAGCTCAGAGTTCGTCCTGTGCTCCATCAGTTCAGGGATCATCTATGCCAGGTCCTTCTACCAGTTATCTCGGTGCTCGGGGCTCCCTTTAGTCCCCACCACCAGCACTTGGGAGTTGCTACGAGTGTGGAGAGTTTGGTCATATCAGGAGGCAGTGTCCCCGCATAGTGGGAGGTCCAACTCAGTAGAAGAGCCAGCCTACGGCTTCTGTACCAGTTACTTCACCACCCGCCCAGCCAGCTCGGGGTAGAGCTCAGTCAGCTAGGGGTCGCTCTAGAAGGGGAGGTCGATCAGGTGGTGGCCAGGCCCATTTATATGCACTCCTTTCCAGACCAGATGATATTGCTTCAGACACATTGATCACATGTATTATTTCAGTATGTCATCGAGATGCTTTTGTATTATTTGATATTGTTACACCTATTCATATGTATTATCATATTTTGCTCATTATCTGGATATGCCCAGTGAGTCTTTAGCTTCATCTGTTCATATATCTACGTCGGTGGGCAATACTATTATTGTAGACCGTGTGTACCGGTCGTGTGTAGCGATTATTGGGGGATTGAAGACTAAAGGTTATCTTTTGCTGCTTAGTATGGTTGATTTTGATGTGATATTGGGTATAGATTTATTCTCTCCATGTCATGCTATTTTGGATTATCATGCTAAGATTGTGACATTAGCGATGCTGGGGTTGCCACAGATTGAATGGCGAGGTTCTTTAGATTATGTTCCTAGTAGAGTGGTTTTATACTTGAAGGCCCAGCGGATGGTTGGGAAGGGTTGTCTATCTTATTTGCCCTTTGTAAGGGATGTCAGTGTAGAGACCCCTACTATAGATTCCGTTCTGGTGGTGCAAGATTTGCCGAATATGTTTCATGCAGACCTGTCGGGCATGACGCTCGACAGGGACATTGATTTTAGTATTGACTTAGTGCCGGGCACTCAACCCATTTCTATTTCTCTGTACTGTATGGCACCGACTGAGTTGAAGAAGTTGAATGAGTAGCTTCAAGAACTCCTTAATAAGGGGTTTATTAGGCCTAATGTGTCACCTTGGGGTGCACCTGTTCTGTTTGTGAAGAAGAAGGATGGCACTATAAGAATGTGCATTGATTATTGGCAGTTGAACACGGTCACAGTCAAGAACAAGTATCCTTTGCCGCGTATTGATGATCTACTTGACCAGCTTTAAGGAGCAAGGGTGTTCTCCAAGATTGATTTGAGGTCTGGGTATCACCAGTTGAAGATTCAGGACTCAGATATTCTAAAGACAGCTTTCAGGACCTGTTATGGTCATTATGAGTTCCTCATGATATCTTTTAGGCTGATCAACATCCCAGCGGCGTTCATGCATCTGATGATCAGTGTGTTTCGGCCTTATCTCAACTCATTTGTTATTGTGTTTATTGATGATATCCTTATGTACTCTCGTAGCCAAGAGGAGCACACACAACATTTGAGGGTTGTGTTTCAGCAGTTGAGGGAGGAGAAGCTTTATGGCAAGTTCTCCAAGTTTGAGTTTTGGCTCAGTTCAGTGGCGTTCTTGGGGCACATGGTGTCTAGCGAGGGTATTCAGGTGGATCCGAAGAAGATAAAGGCGGTTCTGAGTTGGCCCAAACCATCCTCAGCTATAGAGATTAAGAGCTTTCTTGGTTTGGCTAGTTATTATCGTCGCTTCATGCAGGGTTTCTTGTCTATTGAATTGCCCTTGAGCAAATTAACCCAAAAGGGTTCTCCTTTCAGGTAGTCGGATGAGTGTGAGAAGAGCTTTCAAAAGCTCAAGATTGCCTTGACCATAGCTCCAAACCTAGTTCTACCATCAACTTTTAGTTCTTACACAGTATATAGTGATGCTTATCGGATCAGTATTGGGTGTGTTTTGAAGCAGTAGGGTAGAGTAATTGCTTATACTTCGCATCAGTTGAAGCCCCACGGGAAGAACTACCATGTTCATGATTTGTAGTTGGCTGTCATTGTTCATGCATTGAAGATTTGGAGGTACTATCTTTATGGTGTGTCTTGTGAGGTATTTACTGACCATCGTAGCCTCCAGTACTTGTTCAAATAGAAGTATCTAAATTTGAGGCATCAGAGATGGTCGGAGATGCTAAATGACTATGGTATTACTATTCTGTATCATCTGGGGAAGGCCAATGTGGTAGCCGATGCCTTGAGTAGAAAGGCAGTGAGTATGGGTAGTCTTGCATTCATTCTTGTTGGTGAGAGACCACTTGCAGTTGATGTTCAGGACTTGGCCAACCAGTTCATGAGATTAGATGTTTCGGAGCCAAGTCGGGTTCTAGCTTGTATGGTTTCTCGGTCTTCCTTATTTGATAGCATGAGAAAGCGCCAGTATGATGATCCTCATTTGCTTGTCCTCAAGGACAAGTTTCAGCATGGTGATGCCAGATATGTTACTATTGGAAGAGATGGGGTGTTGAGGATGCAGGGCCGAATATGTGTGCCCAATATAGATGGGCTATGTGACATGATTCTTAAGAAGGCCCACAGCTCGTGGTATTCCATCCATTCGGTGCTGCGAAGATGTATCAGGACTTGAGGCAGCACTATTGATGGAGGAGCATGAAGAAGGATATAGTCAGGTTTGTAGCTCGGTATCTCAATGGTCAGCAGGTAAAATATGAGCATCGGAAACCGGGTGGATTGCTTCAGAGGATAGAGATTCTAGAGTGGAAGTTGGAGCAGATCACCACTGATTTCGTAGTTGGGTTCCCGTAGAATTTAAGGAAGTTCGATGCTATTTGAGTGATGGTGGATCGGCTGACCAAGTCCACTCACTTCATTCCAGTAGGTACTACTTATTCTTCAGAGCGGTTGGTCAAGATTTACATCAAAGAGATTATTCGCCTTCATAGTGTGCCAGTTTCCATCATTTCAGATAGAGGCAGGCAGTTTACATCGCAGACTTGGAGAGCCATGCAACAAGAATTGGGCATTCAGGTTGAGTTGAGCACAACATTTCCCCCTCAGATGGACAGACAGTCTGAACACACTATTCAGATACTGGAGGATATGCTACGCACTTGGGTGTTCATGGGACCAGTTTCTGCCACTCGCAGAGTTTGCTTACAACAATAGTTATCAGTCGAGCATTCAGATGGATCCGTATGAGGCTTTGTATGAGAGGCGGTGTAGATCTCCGATGGGTTAGTTCGAGCCGGGTAAGGCTAGGCTACTGGGTACTGACTTGGTTCAGGATGCTTTGGACAAGGTTAAATTGATTCAGGAGCGGCTTCGCACGGCGTAGTCTAGGCAGAAGAGCTATGCCGACAGGAAGGTCCGTGATGTGTCTTACATGGTTGGGGAGAAGGTTCTGCTGAAAGTTTCACCCAAGAAGGGCATTATGAGGTTCGGGAAGAAGGGCAAGTTAAGCCCTCGGTTCATTGGACTTTTTGAGGTACTTCAAAAGATTAGGGAGGTAGCTTACAAGATCGCCTTGCCACCTAGCTTGTCGAGTGTGGATCCAATATTTCATGTTTCTATGCTTCGGAAGTATATTGGCTATCGGTCTCATGTTTTGGATTTCAGCACGGATCAATTGAATGGTGATTTGACTTATGGTTCTGAGGGCCATTTTGGATCGGCAGTTTCGAAAGTTGAGGTCAAAGGATATAGCTTCATTTAAGGTGTAGTGGAGAGGTCATCCTGTTTAGGAGGCTACTTAGGAGGCCGAGTGGGATATACAGAGCAAATATCCACACTTATTTGAGACTCCAGGTATGTTTCAAGACCCATTCGAGGATGAACCTTTTTTTAAGAAGGGACGGATGTAATGACCTGGCCGGTCATCTTGAGAGTTGTAGCCCCGTTCATCCATTTCTCTACTCCTTTTGTATTTTACAGTTGTTATATGACTTGCTAGGTTAGTTGGTTCGGTACGGAGAGATTTCAGAGTAAATTGAGACACTTAGTCTCTTATTTGAAAGCTTAAGTTGAAAAAGTTGACCGGATATTGGCTTATATGTAAACAACCTCGGATTTGAATTTTGATAGTTCCATTAGCTCCATCAGGTAATTTTGGACTTAGGAGCGCATCTGGAATATGATTTGGATGTCCGTAGTATTAGAATTGAAATGGAAAAAGTTGGAATTTTGGAAAGTTTGATTGGGAGTGGACTTTTTATATCGGGATCGGATTGGATTTTCGGAAGTTGAAGTAGGTTCGTGGTGTCATTTATGATGTGTGTGCAAAATTTGAGGTCAATCGGACGTGATTTGATAAGTTTCGATGCCGTTTGTAGAATATGGAAATTTCAAAGTTCATTAGGCTTGAATCCATGTGCAATTCATGTTTTTGATATTGTTTGAGGTGATTTGAGAATTCGACTAAGTTTGTGTGATATTTTGGGACTTGATGGTATGTTTGGTTGAGGTCCCGGGGGCCTCGGGTAAGTTTCAGATGGTTAACGGATTAATTTTTGGACTTGGGGATGTGCTAAAGTCTTCTGGTGTCTGTGCATGGTTTCCTTATACGCGATCGCATGAGAGGGTCCGCGATTGCGTAGGTCTATTGGGGCCAGGTGGGGGCTTTGTTCTATGCGATCTCCAGTTGAGGGCCATCACGAAAGATGGTGAGTCTGTTCATCGCGGACGCGTGGTAAGGTCCGCATTCACATAGGGGAAGTGAAGCAACAGTAGAGTGCACACCTTGTTCTTTCCGGTCGCGTGAGGAAGAAAGCGATCGCGTAGGTTGGAGGAAGCAGAGGTACGCGTTTGTGTGGAGGTCTCCGTTTTCGCGTAAAATAAGCTGAGGGGCATACTGTTTTGTGCTTCGCGATCGTGAGGCTATTTACGCGATCGCGATGAAGGTATATCTGGGCAGATTTAAAAGATTCAAAATGATGGTTTCGACATATCATAAAATTTAAATGGGAGCGGTAGAAGGCGACTTTTGCAGAGATTCTTGCGTGTGTGTTTGGGAAAAGTTATTCCTATCTAATTTTGCCAAATTCCATGATTATGCTTTTAATTCCATCATCTAATTTGTGATTTGGGGTGAAAAATTGGGGAAAAAGAGGAAGAGATCTTAGGCTAGAATTATGGGGTTTTGAATGGAATTTTATTATCGGATTTGAGTAAATTTGGTATGATTAAACTCGTGAGTGAATGAGCTTTCGGGTTTTGTGGCTTTTGTCGGATTTCGAGACGTGGTCCTAGGGGCCGGGTTTGAGCCGATTTCGTATTTTGGCTATAATTTCATATTTTTCTTGTGGAATTGATTCCTTTAGCCTATATTGATTGTGTTGTACATCTTGTGGCTGGATTGGGGACGTTTGGAGACCGATTTGAGAGGCAAAGGCATTTTGGAGTAGAGTTTTGCTCGGATTGAGGTAAGTAACAGTTTTAAATCTGGTCCTGAGGTTATGAAACTCCGAATTTTGTGTTACGTGATTGTTTTGGAGGTGATGCCCATGCTAGGTGACGGCCGTGTGGGCATGCACCGTGAAAATTGTGACTTGGTCCGTCCCGTGAAATTATAAATGATGGCTTCTAAATCCAATCCAAAACGACTAACTATACTCCTTTAACATCCATTTATATAGCCGCTATAATTAAAATAATTGTTGCTAAAAGTTTACATCTTTATCGTCAATTATTGTGTGACAATTAAAATGGCTTTGCCCTTTTAGCGTCCATTTTAATGGATATTATGTTTAACTAAATTGCCGCTAAAAGTCAATATCTTTAACGACAATTATTTTCGAGCAATTATAATGGCTACAATTTCCCTTGTTAAAACATATTAATTTGCCCTTTTATTGTTCAATTTTATAGTTAGCATATCCAGCTAAATTAGCACCACAAGTCACAATATTTAATAGTAATAGTTTAACAACCATTAATAATAGTACTACATTCGTTCAAAATATGATCCAAGAAATAAAATATATTAATATTAATTCAAAACGGCATAAAATATCTCATTAAATCTTAACAAAAGGAAGTACTAATAAAAAATATTAATGTCATAGTAACTTAAAAAATAAACTTATATTGTTTGAACTAAATAACTAATGTCATTATATAATTAATCCAGACGAATGATGGTCGTCAATTGATTTCTGCAACTTTTCATCTTTTTGAAATCTTCCACCCGCTAAATTCTCGAACATTAGAATGTATGACCTGAAATTATAAAATAACTCTGTCAAATGGTGAAATATAATGTGAAAAAACATTCTTGTCAGCTAACTCCCTCACCTAACATGTATAAGCAGAAATAACTAGATGGATTAATAGGTGTGCAAAATGGATGTGCAAACAATTAAAGAGAGTTTCTTTATTTGTTATGATAGAGAAGAAACAAAAAAAAAATCAAAAGCAGAGCATTAGATTGGAGAAGTAAGAAGAAGAAGAAGAAGAAGAAGAAGAAGAAGAAGAAGAAGAAGAAGCAAATATCAACAATAAAGGCCAGAAAAATGATACCAACAATGTATGATCCGGAACAATAAAAGAAACCTAAGACCCATAAAAATATGTTCTTTATAAGCAAGAATAACAGAAGTTCCAAGAACACTCTTTCTCTCTTCACATATGAGGACTATAAGGGAGTAAGTTAGTACATAAAAATTTATACAAGCTTACAGAAATAACTAACTCAACAAGAATCTATACTGATAGCACTCCTTTTACCAAATGCTGGAGGTTATATTTCATTTTAGGAAAACAAATCAATATCACGTAGTAATAAACTACACTCATAATAATTTCTCAGTGTGTGTTATAACTTCTAACCCAATTCTTCAATCTCTCTTTCAAAATCTCAATAAGATGAGGATCTTAAATGTTTGGTCAAGTGATAGGTCCATCATTTACGCTCAGAATAAAAAAGACGAATAAATAATCAAAAGAGCAAAATTTAGTATTATGCTCAATAATTTCAACAAATATCTTGAAAAATTTTGATGGCACGCTCATGAAATCTATAATCAGTGCCCACAAAATCCCATCGAACCAGAACCCAAAAGCAATAAACTGAAAAGCCAACAGTTAGAAGTAAGTTACTGTCATTAAGTTGGAGGAACTGAGACATGCCATTGCAATTAGCCATAGGCTATGCCTACTTTTTGGTATATAAAGTTCAGATAAAAGCTAGCTAAAGGTCAGGAATTACAACAATTCAAACAAAGGTAACAAGTGAATATAAACGAGCTAAGGCAAGTTAAATCACATAATAAAACCACCTCATACTAGTAAGCCCAAAAATTAGTGATTTCCTAGTAATCCCAAAAATTAGCGATTTCCTTACTCTTCACTGCTTTGAGAAAACAAAATTTAGTTGATGTTTATCTATTTGATCAAATAACTTAGGAAAACTTTCCTTTTCCTTTACTCTTTCTGTCCACTATAGTGCCTCCTGCAACCAAAGCTAATACAAGAATACATCAGAATGTTTGTTGGTTTATCCTTCATTTCCTGAACTTAGATTATTTACAAACTTAAGAAGTTTCACATAGCTACTGATAATTATTAAAGCCTCACTTTTGATATCTTTATCTGTATTTCTTTATGTTATATTTTTATTTAGTAGATAAAGAGCAATTTTCATCTTCCTAGGAGTATTTTTCTACTTCAACAATTTGTGTGTGCATCAAATTCAGCTAGTATATAATCCAAGCAGTAATTGGTGCTTTTCAATGAAATGTTTCTTTTGATTATTGATTTTTATTTTTACCTCCTTTTGTGTTATGATTAATTAAAATTTCTCACTTGCTTGGACTTTGTTTTGTAAGTCTTTAATTGTTTGTGTAATTTTTTCCGTCAAATAACAAAGAAAAACTCTCATTCACTTTTATGATCCAATTGTATAATATAATTTGTTTATTTCAATAAAAGATACCCTCTTCACGCGATCACTCTTATGAATTATTCACTTCATTCTTTGAATAACCATGACAGAAAATATAGTATAGGTTTATTAAGTGTCATGGATCGTCTTTGGTTTCACTATATTATTATATTTTTATAACCTCCTTCAGTTTTAGTTCTTATCCAATGTCAAACAACTTTAATTCCACACGAAGAATTCTTATCAGTTGAATTAGAAAATACTTTTCTACATGTAACAAATCCTCTCCTAGTTAGGCTAGTATTCTCTATACCCCCGAGTCCAAATTATATCGAGTAAGTGAAGCTCCAATTATTTTCAATAGATATCTGGCTGGAAGTCACGTGTCCCTATGAAAATCTAATGGCTTTGATTGTATCTCTTTAGCTTAACAAGTTTTGGCAATAGGTAAACAAATAAACAAAGCTTCATGAGAAACAAAATCTAGTGACAATTTTAATCATGGGTATTGTAGCAAAGAAGAAAAGATCTTGTATTGGTGTGTTTATCTTCTCTTAGTCTGCAATAAAAAAAAATTCTCTATAACATATGCTCCATAGAAGTACGAATAATTTGAGCAGGTTCTTCTAAAGAAAAATAAGGGGGTGTCGCCTTTGACAACCTCCAATATTGTCATGGAACTAGAAACGAGAAGAAGGATTGGATATATTCAACTAAATTATTTATTTGAAAAAGCAAAAGAGATTCTTATTTCAACCTACATATAGAAATGGGAGCCTACAAGTTCGTTGGATGAGCGTATGTTATTCTTTGTTTTAAAAGAGGAAGAGACTGAATCAGGCCATTAGATTTTCATATGTACACATGACTTTCATTTCCATATCTATTGTAAATAACTTGAGCTAATATGGATCCCTATACCCCCAACATTTTAGTGTTTGCTTATGTTTTCTCTGGTTCACTAATAGCAGACAGAAGCATCACTCAACTAAGAAAACAGTCCCTAGAAAGACATGATTGTCGTCAACAAGAAGATGGGTGTGTTGTGCAACAGAACTTTTTGGTTTACAATCCATCTTTTAGTCCCATAGAAAGATTTGATTCTCCTTACTTTAACTGTGTTATACACGCATAAAGGTGAATTTGATTCAAACAGGCAACTATTATCACAACCTTACGACATTAATAACAATGAAAAAAAGATGTAACGATCCGGCCGGTTGTTTCATGGGTTACAACTCTATTTTTCCCATTTCTATTTTCTTCGGTGTTCTTCAGCTATGTTTTATCATATCATGTTGGTTGATTCGGGTACGGAGTGATTTGGGGTAGAATGAGGCATTTAGTCTCTTATTTTGAAGTTTAAGTTGGAAAAGTCAACCGAATATTGACCTATGAGTAAACGATCTCGGATTGGGATTTTTATGGTTCAGATAGCTCTGCTAGGTGATTTTGAAATTAGGAGCGTATTCGGAATGTAATTTGGAGGTCCGTGGTAGAATTAAACTTGAATTGGCGAAATTAGATATTTGGCGATTTCAGGTGGGCAGTGGAAAATTACATAGCAGGGTCAGAATGAAATTTTAGAAGTTGTAGTAGGTTCGCAGGGTCATTTGTGACTTTTGTGCAAAATTTGAGAATATTCGGACAAGGTTTGATTGGTTTCAGAGTCATTTGTGGAATTTAGGAGTTCGGAGTTCTTAGGCTTGAATCCGAGATTTGATTCGATGTTTGGTGTTGTTTTGAGTGACTTGTAGATTTGATTAAGTTTGAATGATGATATGGGACATGTTGGTGAGGTTGGTTGAGGTCCCGAAGGCCTCGGGTGTGTTTCAAGTTGTTATCGGATGGGTATAGTTGTTGAAAATTGCTGTCGTGTTGCTGATGTTGGTCTCTGCAGTTGGGAGTGCGGGCCGTGCTAGAATTTCGTGGTCGGCAGAGGGACTTCGCGGGGGCGGCAATATTTCTACGGTCAGCGGTGAAGGCTGGCACGGACAGCGGAAGAAGGGACGCGATAGCAGGAACTAGAGGCATTCGCGGCAGCAGTGAAAATTCTGTGAATAGCGCAGTAGAGCGCGGTGGCGGCGGTTTTTGGCGGTCAGCGAGATTTGAATCCAAGGGGTGCACTATAAATACGAGATTCAGTGTTTATTTTCATATTTTGACCTAGAGAGCTCGAGCTTTGGTTAGTCTCGTAATCGAGTGGGTTGTCGGATTTTGTGACTTTGGTCGAATTTCGAGACATGGACCCCGGGCCCGTCTTTAGAGTTGACTTTTTGACTTTTGGCCTTAAGCTTAGCATTTTCTTATGGCTAGATTCAGAGTGTCCGGAGCGATTTGAGGAACAACAACATCGCGGAGTAGGATTTTGGCTTGGTTAAGGTAAGTAACGCTTCCAAACTTGGTTCTAAGGGTTCGAAACCCCGAACTATGTGTTATATGATTGTATTGAGGTGACGGGCGTGTAGGCATGCACCGCAAGAATTGTGACCTGGTTCATTCTCTGGCACTACATAGTGGCTCTTTCTTGCCGATATCCGTGTTTTACTATGTGACTAAGTAGATGAGCTGTAAATTATGCTAATTATCATGTTAGGGTTTCATGCCAATACTGTTGAGATCCGAGTGGTCATTTCTTGCTGTCATCTCACTAGTTCATTGTTATTATGTGCTCAATCATGTTCCTGCATATCATATCATGTCTCAGTCTCAATTGTTATTATGTTAAAACCTCATATCATTGTTTCAGGCTAGTTTTCATGGCATTGTGAGCCGTGGGTGAGACTGGAGAGTGACGACTGAGAGAGGACGAGAGTTTGATTATGAGTGATAGTTACGAGTCGAGCTGCACGCCGCAACGAATTATTGATTATGCCTTCATTGGCTTGTTATAGCACTTGATTTGAAAGGAGCCCCTCCGGAGTCTACACACCCCCAGTGAGCGCGGATGTACTGAGGGATGGATTTTCCTGGACATAGATTTGTCCGAAGTATTGATATATGGAGATGGATTTCTCCACAGGGATGGATTTCCCTTTTTCCTCAGTACCGAGTGACATCTAGTCATTGTTGAGTATGTTCCGGGATGGATTTCCCTGGGCCGAATGGCCATATGTGGTACCGAGTAGTTGAGCGGGTACATATATATATATATATATATATATATATATATATATATATATATATATACTTGGAGATGGATTTTTCCTCAGTGTTGGATTACCCTTGTTCCTCGGTACCAGATGACTTGTAGTCAGCGTTGTATATGTTCCGGGATGGATTTCCCTGGGCCGAATGGCCATATGCAGTACAAAGTGATTGAGCACTTGAGAGTGCGAGCATATGGTGCATTTCATACATTCTGTGCATTAGTATGCAAAGTTAGCTGAGCCTTATATTTTACATTGTTCAGATCTGTATTTATTGCACTGTTGAATTGTAATCCTGAAAGAATAGCATGCCTACTTTACTACACAGCTTATTTCTATTCTCTTCTGAGGTTATGTTCGTTACTACTTATCAGTCCATAGGTATGATTTGTTGCTTACCAAGTTGGTGTACTCACGTTACCCGTTGCACCTTGTGTGCAGTTTCAGGTATTTTTGGTCCCAGTGGCAGTTACTGATCGAGGTTGTAGGCTTGGGAGATTGTTGAGGTATCTGCATGGAGTTCACAGATCTTGACCCTCCTTCTCTATTCTAGTTGTGTTTCAGTTGTATTCAGTAAACATTGTAGTAGACTATGTTATTCCTCTAGACGCTCATGTACTCTGTGACACCCTGATTTTGGGCTAGTTGAATCGTGTTATGGATTTTACTTATGTTATGAACAGTTTATTTTTCTTAAATGATAAAGTACTCTTTCGCAAATGTTCTAAATTCTGGTATTGTGGTTGGCTTTTCACTGAGTTGAGGATGGCCTAGTTTTATGATAGTCGCCATCACGACAGGTTGAGTTTAGGACGTGACAAATTGGTATTAGAGCCTAGGTTACATAGGTTTCACGAGTCATGAGTGGGTTTATTATTGTCTTGTGTATCGGTACGGAGACGTTTGTACTTATCTTCGATGGGATGCAGAACCTTTAAGAAAACTTCATATTCTTGAAGTTTTTTCGTGTGAATTTTTTGATACTACAACTAAGACTATCTTATTCTATTCTCTCACATATGGTGAGGACACGTACTACCAGTCAGGACGGATAGCCACTAGTATCACCAGTTGTGGCTGCGAGAGGCCGAGGTCGTAGTAGAGGTTGTGGCAGAGGTAGAGGTGCAGCTCGCACCGCAGCTAGGGCAGCACCAGCAAATCCACCAGCTGCCCCAATTCAGGATCAAGTTCCGGGTGTAGATGCCTCAGCGGACTAGCACAGGCACCAGCTGTGCCTATGACTATTCTAGGTCTTCAGTAGACCTTGGCTCAGATTCTGACCGTGTGCACCGGTCTTGCTCAGGCGGTCACTGTTTTGACTACATTAGCTACTTCCCAGGCCAGGGGAGGCACTTAGACTCCCGCCACCCGTACACCTGAGCAGGTTGTTCAGGAACTTCAAATACCGGGGGCACCACCAGCCCAGCCAGTTGCGCCTGCTCAGGACTATGTGGTTCCAGTCATGCCTAATGACGAGCACCATAGATTGGAGAGGTTTGGCAAAATTCAAACTCCGACTTTTAATGGTAGAGAGGGCGAGGATGCCTAGGGATTTTTGGACAAGTGTTAGAGAATTCTGCGTACGGCGGGTATTCTCGAGACCAGTGGGGTTCGTTCACTACCTTTCAGTTCTCTGAAGCTTCCTTTTCTTGGTGGGAGGCTTATGAGAGGCGTAGGCCTGTTGGTGCAACACCCTTTACCTGGCATCAGTTTTCCATTCTCTTCCTAGAGAAGTATGTACCACAGTCCCGCAGAGAGGAGCTGCACAAACAATTCGAGCCATTGCGTTATGAGGATATGACCGTGACACAGTATGAGATTAGATTTTCTAAGTTGGCCCGTCATGATATTTGGCTAGTTCCCACGGATAGGGAGAGGATCAGGAGGTTCGTTAATGGCCTCACTTATAAGCTACAAAATTTTCTGACCAGAGAGAGAGTATTCGACGCTTCTTTTGAGGAGATGGTTCACATTGCCAGAGAGATAGAGTTACTTCGCTGCCAGGAGCGAGTTGAGAGGGAGTCCAAGAGGCCTCGGGGAGCTGGTAGCTTTAGTGGTATACCTTATGGAGGTCAGTTCCAGCACGACAGAGGTCGTCCATTCAGATATGCTCAGTCAGCTCGTTCAGGTCACCATGGTGGATCATCTAGCCAAAGTCCTCATAGTTCACATCAGGGCCTCTCATCTCTCAGTGCCCTTCCAGCTTAGAGTTCAACTCATGCACCATCAGTTCAGGGCTCATCTATGCCTAGTTCTTCTTGTGCATATCCCGGTGCTCGGGGCTCCCTTCAATCCCCATTGCCAGTGGTCGGTAGAGGTTGTTTTGAGTGTGGAGACTTGGGTCATATCAAGAGGTTTTGTCCCTGCCTTTAGGGAGGTTCATCCCCGTAGAGGAGTCAGCCTTCGGCTTCAGCACCAGTTACTTCCCCACTTGCCCAGTTAGCTTGGGGTAGAGGTCAGTCAGCTAGGGGTCGCCCTAGAGGGGGAGGTCGGTCAGGTGGTGGTCAGGCCTATTTCTATGCATTCCCTGCTAGACCCGATGATATTGCTTCAGATGTTGTGATCACTGGTATTATCTCAGTTTGCTATAGGGATGCTTCTGTATTATTTGATCCCGATTCCACTTTTTTATATGTTTCATCATATTTTGTTCATTATCTAGATACGTCCCGCGAATTTCTTGTTTCATTTGTTCATGTATCCACTCTTGTGGGTGATACTATTGTAATGGACTGCGTATATCGATCTTGTGTGGTGACTATTGGGGATTTGGAGACCCGAGCAGACCTTTTGTTGCTTAGTATGGTGGATTTTGATGTGATATTAGGTATGGATTGGTTGTCTCCGTGCCATGCTATTCTAGACCGTCACGCTAAGATAGTGATATTGGCTATGCCGGGGGTACCATGGATTGAGTGGAAAGGTTTGACGGATATGTTCCCAGCAGAGTGATTTCATTCTTGAAGGCCCAATGGATGTTTGGGAAGGGATGCTTTTCTTATTTGGCCTTTGTAAAGGATGTCAGTGCAAAAACTTCGAGGATTGATTCAGTTCCGATGGTGAGAGATTTTTCGGATGTTTTTCCTGCATACCTGCCAGGCATGCTGGTGGATAGGGATATCGACTTCGGTATTGATTTGTTGCCGGGCACGCAGCCCCTTTCTCTTCTACCGTATAGTATAGCACCGGCGGAGTTAAAGGAATTGAAGGAGTAGCTTCAGGAACTCTTTGATAAGGGGTTTATTCGGCCTAGTGTGTCGCCTTGGGGTGCGCTTGTTCTATTTGTGAAGAAGAAGGATGGTACGATGCAGATGTGCATTGATTATAGGCAGGTGAACAAAGTCACACTCAAGATCAAGTATCCTTTGCCTCGTATTGATGATTTATTTTACCAGCTTCAGGAAGCGAGGGTGTTCTCCAAGATTGATCTTAGGTCAGGATATCACTAGTTGAAGATCGGAGACTCGGACATTTTTAAGATAGCTTTCAGGACCGATATGGTCATTATAAGTTCCTTGTTATGTCTTTTAGGCTGACCAATTCCCCAGCAGCGTTCATGCATTGGATGAATAGCGTGTTTCATCCTTATCTCGACTCGTTTGTTATTGTATTAATTGATGATATTCTGGTATACTCGCGGAGTCAGGAGGAACACGCTAAGCATTTGAGAGTTATATTGCAGCGGTTGAGAGAGGAAAAGCTTTATGCAAAGTTCTCCCAGTGTGAGTTTTGGCTCAATTTAGTGGCGTTCTTGGGGAATGTAGTGTCCAGTGAGGGTATTCAGGTTGATCCAAAGAAGATAGAGACGGTGCAAAGTTGGCCCAGATCATCCTCAACCACAGAGATTTGTAGCTTTCTTAGTTTGGCGGGTTATTACTGTCGGTTCGTTCAGCAATTTTCATCTATTGCATCACCCTTGACCAAATTGACCCAAAAGGGTGCTCCTTTCAAGTGGTCGAATGAGTGCGAGGCGAGCTTTCAAAAGCTCAAGACCGCCTTGACCAAAGCTCCAGTGTTAGTTCTGCCGTTAGCTTCAGGTTCTTATACAGTATATTGTGATGCCTCTTGGGTCGGTATCGGATGTGTGTTAATGCAGGAAGGTAGAGTGATTACTTATGTTTCTCGCAAGTTGAAGCCCTATGAGAAGAACTACCATGTTCATCATTTGGGGTAGTCTGCCACTGTTCATGCGTTATGGTGTGTCTTGCAAGGTGTTTACTGATCATCATATCCTCTAGCACTTGTTCAAATAGAAGGATCTCAATTTGAGGCAGTGGAGATGGTTGGAGCTGCTAAAGGATTATGATATTACTATTTTGTACCATCAGGGGAAGGCCAATGTGGTGGCTGATGCCTTGAGTAGGAAGGCAGTGAGTATGGGAAGTCTTGCATTCATTCCTATTGGTGAGAGACCTCTTGCGGCTGATGTTTAGGATTTGGCCAATCGGTTGGTGAGGTTGGATATTTCAGAGCCTAGTCGGATCCTAGCTTGTATGGTTTCTCCGTCCTCCTTGTTCGATAGCATCAGAGAATGCCAGTATGATGATCCTCATTTGTTAGTTCTCAAGGAGAAGGTCCTTTATGATGATGCCAAAGATGTGACTATTGGTGATGATAGGGTATTGAGGATGCACGGACGGATATGTGTGCCCAATGTAGATGAACTTTGAGAGTTGATTTTGAAGAAGGCCCATAGCTCGCAATATTCCATCCATCCGGGTGTTGTGAAGATGTGCAGGAGGTGAAGGATATAGTTGGGTTTGTAGCTCGGTGTCTCAATTGTCAGTAGGTGAAATATGAGCATCATAGACCGAGTGGCTTACTTCAGCAGATAGATATTCCAGAGTGGAAGTGGGAGCGGATCACCATGGATTTCGTAGTTGGACACCCACGGACTTTGAGGAAGTTTGATGCTATTTGGGTGATTGTAGATTAGCTGACCAAATCCACACACTTTATTCTTGTGTGTACCACTTATTCTTCAGAGCGGTTGGCTGAGATTTATATCCGAGAGATTGTTCGCATGCATGGTATTCTAGTGTCCATCATTTCAGACAGAGGTACTCAGTTTATATTGTAGTTTTGGAGGGCCATGCAGCGAAAGTTGGGTACTCAGGTTGAGTTGAGAACAACTTTTCACCGTTAGATGGAAGGATAGTCCAAGCGCACTATTCAGATTTTGGAGGACATGTTACACACTTGTGTCATTGATATTGGAGGTTCATGGGACCAGTTTTTACTGCTTGCGGAGTTTGCTTACAATAACAGTTATCAGTCGAGTATTCGGATGGCTCCGTATGAGGCTTTGTATGGGAGGCAGTGTAGATCTCCAGTGGGATGGTTTGAGCCGGGCGAGGCTAGGCTTTTTGGGTACAGACTTAGTGCAGGATGCTTTGGACAAGGTGAGATTAATTCAGGAGCGACTTCGTACAGCTCAGTCAAGAAAAAAAAAGTTATACTGACAGAATGGTTCGAGATGTGTCTTATATGGTTGGGGACAAGATCCTATTGAAGGTTTCACCCATGAAGGATGTTATGATATTTGGGAAGAGGGGAAAGTTGATCCCTCGGTTCATTAGGCCTTTTGAGGTACTTCGTAGGATTGGGCAGGTGGCTTATGAGCTTATTTTGCCACCTAGCTTATTGGGAGTGCTTCCGATATTTCATGTTTCTATGCTCCAGAAGTATATCAGTGATCTGTCTCATGTTTTGGGTTTTAGCATGGTTTAATTAGATGGTGATTTGACTTATGATGTGAAGCCATTGGCTATCTTGGAGCGGCAGGTCCACAAGTTGAGATCAAAGGATATAGCTTTGGTGAAACTGCAGTGGAGAGGTCAGCCCATGGAGGAGGCTACTTGGGAGATCGAGATGGAGATGCGGAGCAAATATCCACACCTTTTTAAGGCTTCAAGTATGTTCTAGACTCGTTCGAGGAAGAATGTTTTTTTAAGAGGGAGGATATGTAACTACCCGGCCGGTCGTTTCATGGGTTACAGCTCTGTTTTTCCAGTTTCTGTTGTCTTATGTGTTCTTTAGCTGTGTTTTATCATATCATGTTGGTTGATTCGGGTCTGGAGTGGTTTGGAGTGGAATGAGGCACTTAGTCTCTTATTTAGAAGATTAAGTTGGAAAAGTCAACCGGATGTTTACCTATGAGTATACGACCTCAGATTGGGATTTTTATGGTTCGGATAGCTCCATTAGGTGATTTTAGACTTAGAAGCGTGTTCTGAATGTAATTTGGAGGTCCATGGTAGAATTAGACTTGAATTGGAAAAATTGGAAATTTGGCGATTTCGGGTCGGCAGCGAAAATTAGATAGCGGGGTTGGCATGGAATTCCAGAAGTTGCAATAGGTTTGTAGGGTCATTTGTGACTTGTGTGCAAAATTTGAGAATATTCGGACAAGGTTTGATTGGTTTCGGAGTCATTTGTGGAATTTAGGAGTTTGGAGTTCTTAGGCTTGAATCTAAGATTTGATTCGATGTTTGGTGTTGTTTTGAGTGATTCATAGATTCGATTAAGTTTGAATGATGTTATAGGACGTGTTGGTGGGGTTGGTTGAGGTACCGGGGGCCTCGGGTGTGTTTCAAGTAGTTATCGAATAGGTATAGTTGTTGAAAACAGCTCGTGGTGTTGCTGATGTTGGTCTCTACAGTTGGGAGTGCTGGCCGCTCCGAAATTTTGCGGTTGGCGGAGGGACTTCGCGGGGGCTGGTAGTATTTTCGCAGTCAATGGTAAAGGCTGGCGCGAATAGCGGAAGAAGGGACGCGACCGTAAGAACTAGAGGCGTTCGAGGCCACGGTCGTAATTCCGCGGACAACGCAGCAGAAAGTGCGGTGGTGGTGGTTTTTGGCGGTCAGCGAGATTTGAATCCGAGGAGTGCACTATAAATACGTGTTTCAGGGTTTTATTTTTATATTTTGACCTAGAGAGCTCGAGCGTTGGCGATTTTTCGACGGTTTTTCAAAAAATTCATCGGGGTAAGTGATTCTAACTCGGTTTAGGCTAAAATACATGAATATATCATGGAATCTATCATTTGATTAGAGAATTGGGATAAAAATTGGGGAAAATTTGTGGAACTTCATAAAATGAATAATTGAGATTTGAAAGCCGATTCGAAGTCAGAATTGAGTGAAACTAGTATGGTTAGTCTCGTAATCGCATGGATTGTCGGATTTTGAAACTTTGGTTGGATTTCGAGATGTAGGCCCAGGGCTCGTCTTTTGAGTTGACTTTTTGAATTTTGGCCTTAAGCTTAGCATTTTCTTATGGGATTGATTTCTTTAGCTCGTGTTGATTGTATCAAATTGTTTATGGCTAGATTCAGAGCGTCCGGGGGTCGATTTGAAGGGCAAAGGCATCGCAGAGTAGGATTTTGGCTTGGTTAAGGTAAGTAACGCTTCCAAACTTGGTTCTAAGGGTTTGAAACCCCGAACTATATGCTATATAATTGTATTGAGGTGACACACATGCCAAGTGACCGGCGTGTAGGCGTGCACCACGAGAATCGTGACCTGGTTCATTCCATGGCACTGCGTAGTCGCTCTTTCTCGCTGATATCCGTGTTTTATTACTCCCTCCGTTTCATATTAAATGAGGTAGTTTCCTTTTTAGTCTATTCCAAAACAAATGACACATTTCTAAATTTGGAAATAATTCAACTTTAATCTCTTTTATTTTACCCATTTACCCTTAATGAGAAGCTTTTATAGCCACACAAATGTCATGGCCCCACAAACTTTTTACCCCTTAAGCTTTTAAAACCACAAGTTTCAAAAGTCTTCTTCTTTTTTCTTGAACTCCATGCCGAGTCAAACTGCCTCATTAGTATGTGACTAAGTAGATGAGTTGTAAATTATGCTAATTATCATGTTAGGGCTTCACGCCGATGCTGTTGAGACCCGAGTGGTGGTTTCTTGCTATCATATCATTAGTTCATTGATATTATGCACTCAGTGTTGCTCCTGCATATCATATCATGTCTCTGTCTCAGTTGTTATTATGTTGTCACCTCATATCATTGTTTTGGGGTAGTTTTCATGGCATTGTGAGCTGTGGGTGAGACTGGAGAGTGATGACTGAGAGAGGCCGGGAGCCTGATTATGAGTGACAGTTATGAGTTGGGCTGCACGCTGCAGCGGATTATTGATTATGCCTTCATTGGCTTGTTATAGCGCTTGGGCTAAAAGGAGCCCCTCCGGAGTCTACACACCCCCAGTGAGCGCAGATGATATTATTGAGGGATGGATTTCCCTAGACATGGATTTGTCCGAAGTATTGATATATGGAGATGGATTTCTCCACAGGGATGGATTTCCCTTTTCCCTCGGTACCAAGTGACGTCTAGTCATTGTTGAGTATGTTCCGAGATGGATTTCCCTAGGCCGAATGGCCGTAAGCTGTACCGAGTGGTTGAGTGGGTACATATATATATGTATATATGTATATATATCTGGAGATGCATTTCTCCTCAAGGTTGGAATACCCTTGTTCCTTGGTACTGGATGACTTGCAGTTAGCGTTGTATATGTTCCGGGATGGATTTCCCTGGGCTGGATGGCCATATAGAGTACCGAGTGGTTGAGCATTTTAGAGTGGGAGCACATGGTGCATTTCATACATTTTATGCATTGGTATGCAGAGTTAGCTAAGCCTTATATTTTACATTGTTCCGATCTGTATTTATTGCATTGTTGAACTGTAATCCTAAAAGAATAGCATGCCTACTTTACTGCACAGCTTATTTCTATTTTATGTTGAGGTTACGTTCGTCACTACTTATCAGTCCATAGGTTGGACTTGTTACTTACTGAGTTGGTGTACTCACGTTACCCCCTGCACCTTGTGTGCAGATCCAGGTACTTTCAGTCCTAGTGGCAGTTACTGATCGAGGTTGCAGGCTTGGGAGATTGTTGAGGTATCTGCATGGCGTTCGCAAATCTTGACCCTCATTCTCTATTCTAGTTGTGTTTTAGTTGTATTTAGTAAATATTGTAGTAGACTATGTTATTCCTCTAGATGCTCACGTACTCTATGACACCCTGGTTTTGGGCTAGTTGAATCGTGTTATGAATTTTACTTATGTTATGAATAGTTTATTTTTCTTAAATGATAAAATACTCTTTCGCAAATGTAGACTGTGTGTATCGGTCGTGTGTAGCGACTATTGGGGGATTGAAGACTAAAGGTTATCTTTGCTGCTTAGTATGGTTGATTTTGATGCGATATTAGGTATAGATTGATTCTCTCCATGTCATGATATTTTGGATTATCATGCTAAGATTGTGATGTTAGCGATGCCGGGGTTGCCACGGATTGAGTGGCGAGGTTCTTTAGATTATGTTCCTAGTAGAACGATTTTATACTTGAAGGCCCATCGGATGGTTGGGAAGGGTTGTCTATCTTATTTGGCCTTTGTGAGGGATGTCAGTGTAGAGACCCATACTATTGATTCTGTTCCGGTGGTGCAAGATTTCTCAAATATGTTTCCTGTAGACCTATCGGGCATGCCGCTCGACAGGGACATTTATTTTAGTATTGACTTGGTGCCGAGCACTCAGCCCATTTCTATTCGTCTGTACCGTATGGCACCGACTGAGTTGAAGAAGTTGCTTCAAGAAATCCTTAATAAGGGGTTTATTAGGCCTAATGTGTCACCTTGGGGTGCACCAATTCTGTTTGTGAAGAAGAAGGATGGTACTATGAGAATATGCATTGATTATAGGCAGTTGAACAAGGTCACAGTCAAGAACAAGTATCCTTTGTCGTATATTGATGATCTATTTGACCAGCTTTAGGGAGCAATGGTGTTCTCCAAGATTGATTTGAGGTCTGGGTATCACCAGTTGAAGATTCGGGACTCGGATATTCTAAAGACAGCTTTCAGGACCCGTTATGGTCATTATGAGTTCCTCGTGATATCTTTTGGGCTGATCAACACCCCAACAGCGTTCATGCATCTGATGATCAGTGTGTTTCGGCCTTATCTTGACTCATGTGTTATTGTGTTCATTGATGCTATCCTGGTGTACTCTCATAGCCAAGAGGAGCACGCCCAGCATTTGAGGGTTGTGTTTCAGCAGTTGAGGGAGGAGAAGCTTTTTGAAAAGTTCTCTAAGTCTGAGTTTTGGCATAGTTCAGTGGTGTTCTTGGGGCACGTGGTGTCTAGCGAGGGTATTCAGGTGGATCCGAAGAAGATAGAGGCGGTTCTAAGTTGGACCAAACCATCCTCAGCTATAGAGATTCAGAGCTTTCTTTGTTTGTCCAGTTATTATCGTCGCTTCATGTAGGGTTTCTTGTCTATTGAATCGCCCTTGAGGAAAGTGACCCAAAAGGGTACTCCTTTCAGGTGGTTGGATGAGTGTGAGGAGAGCTTTCAAAAGCTCAAGATTGCCTTGACCATAGCTCCAGACCTAGTTCTACCATCGGCTTTTAGTTCTTATGCAGTATATAGTAATGCTTCTCAGATTGGTATTGGGTGTGTTTTGATGCAGTAGGGTAGAGTAATTGCTTATACTTCGCATCAGTTGAAGCCCCACGAGAAGAACTACCATGTTCATGATTTGGAGTTGGCTGCCATTGTTCATACATTGAAGATTTGGAGGCACTATCTCTATGGTGTGTCTTGTGAGGTATTTACTGACCATCGTAGCCTCCAGCACTTGTTCAAACAGAAGGATCTAAATTTGAGGCAGCAGAGATGGTCGGAGCTGCTAAACAACTATGATATTACTATTCTGTATCATCCGAGGAAGGCCAATATGGTAGCCGATGCCTTGAGTAGAAAGGCAGTGAGTATGGGTAGTCTTGCATTCATTCTTGTTGGTGAGAGACCTCTTGCAGTTGACGTTCAGGCCTTGGCCAACCAGTTCATGAGATTAGATGTTTCGAAGCCAAGTCGGGTTCTAGCTTGTGTGGTTTCTCGGTCTTCCTTATGTGATAGCATCAAAAAGCGTCAGTATGATGATCCTCATTTTCTTGTCCTCAAGAACAGGTTTTAGCATGGTGATGCCAGAGATGTTACTATTGGAGGAAATGGGGTGTTGAGGATGTAGGGCCGGATATGTGTGCCCAATGTCGATGGGCTACGGGAGACGATTCTTAAGGAGGCCCATAGATCGCGGTATTCCATCCATCCAGTGCCGTGAAGATATATCAGGACTTGAGGCAGCATTATTGGTGGAGGAGAATGAAGAAGGATATAGTCAGGTTTGTAGCTCGGTGTCTCAATCGTCAGTAGGTAAAATATGAGCATCGGAGACCAGGTGCATTGCTTTAGAGGATAAAGATTCTAGAGTGGAAGTTGGAGTGGATCACCACTGATTTGGTAGTTGGGCTCCCACAGACTTTAAGGAAGTTCGATGCTATTTGGGTGATTGTGGATCGGCTGACCAAGTCCGCTCACTTCATTCTAGTTGGTACTACTTATTCTTCAAAGCGGTTGGTAGAGATTTACATTAGAGAGATTGTTCGCCTTCATAGTGTGCCCATTTCTATCATTTCAGATAAAGGCACGTAGTTTACATCGCAGATTTGGAGAGCCATGCAGCAAGAATTGGGCACTTAGGTTGAGTTGAGCATACCATTTCACCCTCAGACGGACAGACAGTCTGAATGCACTATTCAGATACTAGAGGATATGCTACGCACTTGTGTCATTGATTTTGGGGGTTCATGGGACCAGTTTCTGCCACTCGTAGAGTTTTCTTACAACAATAATTATCAGTCGAGCATTCAGATGGCTCCGTATGAGGCTTTGTATAGGAGGTGGTGTAGATCTCTAATGGGTTAGTTCGAGCCGGGTAAGGCTAGACTACTGGGTACTGACTTGGTTTAGGATACTTTGGACAAGGTTAAATTGATTCAGGAGCGGCTTCGCACGGCGCAATCTAGGCAGAAGAGCTATGCCAACAGAAAGGTCTGTGATGTGTATTACACGGTTGGGGAGAAGGTTCTGCTGAAGATTTCACCCAAGAAGAGCATTATGAGGTTTGGTAAGAAGGGCAAGTTAAGCCATCGGTTCATTGGACCTTTTGAGGTACTTCATAGGATTAGGGAGGTGGCTTACAAGCTCGCCTTGCCACCTAGCTTGTCCAGTGTGGATCCAGTATTTCATATTTCTATGCTCCGGAAGTATATTGGCTATCGCTCTCATGTTTTGGATTTTAGCACGGATCAATTGGATGGTGCTTTGACTTATGGAGCCGGTGGCCATTTTGGATCAGCGGGTTCAAAAGTTGAGGTCAAATGATATAGCTTAAGTTAAGGTGCAGTGGAGAGGTCAGCCCGTAGAGGAGGCTACTTGGGAGGCCGAGTGGGATATACAAAGCAAATATTCACACCTATTTGAGACTCTAGGTATGTTTCAAGACCCATTCAAGGATAAATCTTTTTATAAGAGGGGAAGAATGTAACGACCCGACCGTTCATTTCAAGTTGTAGCCCCGTTCATCCATTTGTTTGCTCCTTTTGTATTTTACAATTGTTATATGATTTACCGGGTTAGTTGGTTCGAGTCCGGAGAGATTTCAGAGTAAATTGAGACACTTAGTCTCTTAATTGAAACCTTAAGTTGGAAAAGTTGACCGGATGTTGACTTATGTGTAAACGACTTCGGATTTGAATTTTGACGGCTCTATTAGCTCCGTCAGGTGATTTTGGACTTAGGAGCGCATCCGAAATGTGATTTGGAGGTCCGTAGTAGAATTAGAATTGAAATGGCAAAAGTTGGAATTTTGGAAAGTTTGACCGGGAGTGGACTTTATGATATCGGGGTCGTATTGGATTTTCGGAAGTTGAAGTAGGTTCATGGTGTCATTTATGACATGTGTGCAAAATTTAAGGTTAATCGGACGTGATTTGATAGGTTTCGGTGTTGTTTGTAGAATTTGAAAATTTCAATGTTCATTAGGCTTGAATCCACGTGCAATTCGTGTTTTTGATAATGTTTGAGGTTATTTGAGGATTCTACTAAGTTTGTATGAAATTTTGGGACTTGATGGTATGTTTGGTTGAGGTCCCGGGGGCCTCGGGTAAGTTTCGGATGGTTAACGAATTAATTTTTGGACTTGGGGATGTGCTAAAGTCTTCTGGTGTCTCTGTATGTTTTCTTTATACTCGATCACATGAGAGGGTCCGCAATTTTGTAGGTCTATTGGGGCCAGCTGGGGACTTTGTTCTATGTGATCTCCAGTTGAGGCGCGATCACAAAAGCTGGTGAGTCTAGGCATCGCAGACGCGTGGTAAGGCCCGCGTTCACATAGGGGAAGTGAAGCAACATTAGAGTGCACGCCTTGTTCTTTGCGGTCACATGAGGAAGAAAGCGATCGCGTAGGTTGGAGGAAGCAGAGGTACGCGTTCGCGTGGAGGTCTCCACGTTCGTGTAAGGTAAGCTGAGGGGCAGACTGTTTTGTGCTTCACGATCGTGAGGCTATTTCCACGATCGCGATAAAGGTATATCTGGACATATTTAAGAGATTCAAAATGAGGGTTTCGACATATCATAAAATTTAAGTGGGAGCTCGGTAGAAGGCGACTTTTGCAGAGATTCTTGCGTGCGTGTTTGGGGTAAGTTATTCCTATCTAATTTGACCAAATTCCATGATTATGCCTTTAATTCCATCATCTAATTTGTGATTTGGCGTGAAAAATTGGAGAAAAAGAGGAAGAGTTCTTAGGCTAGAATTATGGGGTTTTGAATGAGATTTTGTTATCGGATTTGAGTAAATTTGGTATGGTTAAAATGGTGAGTGAATGAGCTTTTGGGTTTTGTGGCTTTTGTCGGATTGCGAGACGTGGTCCCAGGGGCCGGGTTTGAGCCGATTTCGCATTTTGGCTATAATTTCATATTTTTCTTGTGGAATTGATTCCTTTAGCCTATATTAATTGTATTGTACATCTTGTCGCTAGATTGGGGACATTTGGAGACCTATTTGAGAGGCAAAGGCATTTTGGAGTAGAGTTTTGCTCGGGTTGAGGTAACTAACAGTTTTAAATCTGGACCTAATGTTATGAAACTCCGGATTTTGTGTTACATGATTGTTTTGGAGGTGACTCCCATGCTAGGTGACGGGCGTGTGGGCATGCACCATGGAAATTGTGACTTGGTCCATCCCGTGAAATTGTAAATGATGGCTTCTAAATCCAATCAATAACACTAACTATACTCCTTTAGCATCCATTTATATAGCCACTATATTCAAAATAATTGCTGCTAAAAGTTTACATCTTTATCGGCAATTATTTTGTGATAATTAAAATGGCTATTGTCACACCTCCTTTTTTACCTACACCCGCAAGGGTGTAAAGGAGTTTTTCCACTTAAAGGACATTCAGAACGGAATTTAATTATTAATTATTCAGAGTCGCCACTTGGGAGATTAATGGTGTCCCAAGTCACCGGTTGAATCCCGGACTGAGGAAAAATATGACTCTGTATTACAGTCCGCGAACCAGAAATCCGGATAAGGAATTCTGTTAACCCGAGAGAAGGTGTTAGGCATTCCCAAGTTCTGTGGTTCTAGCACGGTCGCTTAACTGTTGTATTTGATTTTATCTGATTTAGTACATGTGTGCCTTGTATTCGTAAACTGCTATTATCAATATTTCAAAAGAAATGCAACGTCGTGAAAACGCGTTTCGAACCACGTCGCAATCAATGCACCCGTGATTGTCAACACATTTCGACTTCGTTGAGATTTGGATTTGGGTCACATAAATGTGCATCCGAATTTGAGAATGTAATTTTATTAAAGTCTTGCTTAAAGAGCCTAGCGTATTATTATTTAGGGAAAGCCGTGAAATTAGCTAAACGGCCATCCCAAATTCTAAGTATTCTTACATAGCATTTATTGAGGGCCCCGCAATTTGCATTTTTACTCGACGAGGCTCGTCTCATCATTTTTATTTAAAGGCCCAATCCTAAAGCAATCTATAATTTTCTATTTTATTTGCCTCTAAAACAAAGAAGAAGATCCTAATTAGTTTTGCATTATTTAAGAATTAGAAGACCTGGGTCTATTGAACTCATACGAAATCAAATTTTATTCGCTTTAGGTTCTGAATGCAGTCCGTATAAATAGACCCTTATCTAAGTGTGTACAAAGAGCAAACCAACTATAGATCTGGGCCCAGGTGCAAATGAACATGCAGTCAGAGCTAGACCTGGGTCGTTTGTGACAGTACCAAAGCCCAAAATGTCCAAAGTGGACCACTGACCTCAGCTTCAATTCTAGTTGAACGCAGAATCACTGGAACAACTTCAAGTTATTTAACATGCACTCAACAAATTATGAGAAGGGACAATCACGTTTATCTACTCAAACTAAGGAACAATTGATCATTTGAATCTCATATTAAAATTCAGCTTACTCCACCTATTTAACTAATGGTGATTCCTAATGAGGGATCGAGTTTTGGAATAAACAGCTCAATTATTTGATTCTACTAACATCTACGAGCAGATTCAAAGCAGTCTTATTAATAAGGCATGTTCAATTCGATTAACTACTGCTATAAACTATTAATCCAGAATTACCAACACTTATACTATGACAATGCATTCCGGGCCATTAAACTTAAAGTGGCCGTCATACTGATTTCAAAATCAACTATATCCTAGAAAAACAATTTAGTAGAATATATATGAAAGCAAACTGAGATTCCATTAATCAACACAAGTTAAATCAGATTGTTAGCTATAGAACTCTTATGCTTCTAGGAATACACATCTAATTAGTTTAACTAAATCAGATTGATGTTCTAAATTCTAGAATCTATTATAACAGTCCAACACAGTCCACAAGTTAAAACAAACAGTCCATCACAGTCCATTGGAGTTCAGAATACTTAACTACAGTGGACAAATACACGCATCATAAGCAAATTATCCATACATGTAACAGAAGTTTTTAACTATAATTCCGCAGCAGGAAACTTGCTTCATTTCTATTTCACATCCGATACGAGATGCTACATCAAAGTCTCGAAGTGTACCTGGTTTTTGAAATAAAACAAAAGGAGCAAGCAATCAGCAGCAGCAAACAGACTCAGAAAATAGAATCAGCAACCCAGGAGGATTTCAAAATCCAATAGTCGATAAACCAACACAGCAAATCCAGGAAGTATCCAAAACCAAACCAGAAGAGTGAACTCGACCCACATAGTTGTACAAATGCAGATTAGCTTCAATTTGAGCCAGGAATTTCCAGAAACTTTAACTAGGATAGTAGACCCTTGAACCTTCAACAAACTGATTCGAAATTCAGCTAATGGACCTCTGAACCT
Source organism: Nicotiana sylvestris (assembly GCF_000393655.2). Classification (NCBI taxonomy): domain Eukaryota; kingdom Viridiplantae; phylum Streptophyta; class Magnoliopsida; order Solanales; family Solanaceae; genus Nicotiana; species Nicotiana sylvestris. Next base: position 157,677,772 of record NC_091065.1, on the reverse strand, counting down.
CAACAACTTAGGAATTGAGCTAGATGAATGTAAATCAGTAGCCAAAACTGAAATCCTAATGCTTAATGGAACAGTAATCTGTTTTTTTTTTCTATTGTTTTTTTTTGGTTTTCCTTTTTGAATTTCAATCTTCAGATCTGAAGAGATCAGAGAATATTGTTTTTTTTGGGGGGGGGGGGAATTTGAGGCTCCCAAAAAAAACTTTTTTTCTTTTTTTTTAAGGCATTGGTGATACCTTTTTATAGGCAAAGATAAGGGCAGCCCTCAATTTTCTATTTACAAATCAGTCCCTTAATTATTTTCACATTTAGTCCCTTTTTTCTTAACTTGCTCCTCAAGTTAGTACACTACAAATCTGAACTTTTAACTAACACCCTTTCTAGGAGCTTCTAGTAGTTTCTAAATTCAGGCCCCAAGTGAATCCCCCATATTACCCTTTTATTAACTTGAAATTACTAATCCAACCCACCCTTGTTGACTGACCCTAGTTAAGCAAATATTCAATGAATTTTAATCAGCAAAACTAAATTCAAACTCAAATCCTAACCCCAAACTAACTACTGAACTTTGAGTTGCCAATCACCATCAACAACCAAGAAACTAATCAATTGATCATCATAAACTCAACATGAAATCAGATTGCATGAACTACTCTTGACGACTAAATCTAAATGAAACAATTAATCGACTAAAATGAGAATTGAACCTACTCGGATAACTCTAATCACCTAAAACTAACCTGAAATCCACTGAAGTGAACAAACTATACCATCTGAAGTAAACTATTATTAACAATTAATCCAACAGAATTAAAAACAGAGATTGAGCTAAATCAGAAAATTTAAAAGACACCTACTAATTTAAAGCTAGCCAATCAAAACGACAATCAAACTAAGCTCTGAAATAAGATGAACTAGATTCTATTAGACAAATAACTACTGTGATACAAATTGAACCAGATAAAAATGGAAACACACAAAATTAGACTCCGACTAATTACACAACTAATCAACTATAAAAGAAATGTTAAGAACCCTTAAAGAAACTTACCGGCTATTTTTCAAAATCAAGATTCGAACAATTCCAGTGGGATTTAAATGTATTTAACCGTGAATTCTTCATGGGGAAGGTCCAAAGACCATGTGGTATCAGTTTGGGAAGATTTGGTGCGACAAGGGTTTTGGCCGGAAGAACTTAAACTGATATTCGAACAATTCAGGCGGGATTCGAGGGACGGGATTAAGGGGGTTGTGTAGAGGAGATTAAGGCGGTTCTAGGGTGTAAATTTGGTGGCTTTTGGGACTGGTGGCGTCATGGCCGGAAAACCTTCAATCAAAGATTCGAAAGGTTCAAGTAAGATTCGAAGGAAAAGGCCGGTGGATTTGGACAGAGGAGGAGAAGGGGAAGTGGGGTGTGAATTTGGTGGTGATTGGCATCGGCGCCGCCATCGCCGGTGACGGAGAAATCAGGGCGGCGCAATTAGGGTTCGTGAGGGAGAGAAGGCTTGAGGAAAATGATGAGGTCTGGGAGGGGGGCGGTCTTTAGGACAGTTATATATTAAATGGAGTGGGCTTCTGGACCGTCTGATCAATCAACCTCGACGGTCCAGATTAACTAGGAACGAAACGACGTCGTTTCGAGGGCAAGAGGGGTGGACCGGGTCTGGGAACGGAATTTGGGCCGGACTGGGGGCTAATTTGTCTGGGCCCACTCTTTCTTTTTTAATTTTTTTTTTCTTTTTCTTTTTTTATTTGTGTTATTTTTGGTTTTTTTTGTTAAAATGACAACAAATAAAATCAAACACCCAATTGACTCTAATATGACATTACTTAATTTCCAAAATCAGCTAATTTCTAATTTTAAACTAAAATCAAAATAAATTCCACGAATTAAAAATAACAATGCAAAGAATTATTTTTTGTCATTTTCTTTATATGCAAACAATTTTACTACTAATCAAATACTAAAATGTGAGGTTAACTCCCAAACAAATGCAGAATATATTTTTTTATTTTCATATGAATTAAAATGCACAAATAAAAATGCAACAATTACCAGAAAATAACACAAAATTCACAAAAATGGTAAAATAATAAAGAAATTGTTTTGTTTGAATTTCTGGGAATAATTCATATATAGGGCAAAAATTACGTGCTCACAGCTGCCCCTCTTTGCTCGGAAACATGAAAAGTTTTCGGGCAAAGATAAGTGAGCAAATATGAGCGATTTTTGCCCGTTTGAATATTCCGTGTGAAGCATTTTGAAAGAGTTGACCGCACCCTGCTTCGGAAGGTTGCCTACATATCCTGGGCTAAACAGGAGTCAGGTCAGTGTAGTTCAGGAGTGTCTGCTAGCTGGGACTACCAGGAGCTGTGATTTCACAGCGATTGCTGCTGCTACTGCTTGCTGACCTTCCTTATTACACCATGTAAAAAATAAAAGAATCTAAACTCAAGCTATGATCTATGAATTACAAGACATCCTATCTAAGTTCTTCAAACTTGCTTTTATACTTCTTGTTGCCTTGTTGTCTTGTATTTCTTGTTGCCTCATTGTCTTGTGTTTTCTTGATGAAATCCCTTGTTGCCACTTCAAATTGTAAACTGATGTGTTGTTCCTTTTCTTCAAACTTGAACTTGAATGTATTCCCTTGTTGTACAGGTGGGCTCCCGACTTCTGAACTTGGACTTGAATGTACTCCCTTGTTGTACGGGCGGTCTCCCTACTTCAAAACTTGAACTGTATTCCTCTGTTCTCTAGGCGGGCTCCTCTATTCTCCAGGCGGGCTCCTGACTTCAGCAACTTGAATGTATTCCTCTGTTTCCAGGCAGGCTCCTGACTCTGAACTTGAACTGTATTCTCATGCTATCCATGCGGTCTCCTGACTTCTAAACTTGAAATGTATTCCCTGCTTTCCAGGCGGGCTCCTGACTGCTGCATTTGAAAGTATTCCCTGCTTTCCAAGCGGGCTCCTGACTTCAACTCGAAATGTATTCCTTGCTCTCCAGGCGGGCTCCTGACTTCACAAAAATAGACAAAACAAAGACAATTTTTCTGCCCCAGTTTGGTGACTGGGCACATATGTGAATGTTAAACCGAATAACATTACCAAATATTACTAAGAATTTGAAAGCTAGGTCCCATTATGCAGGGGGTCCTGACAACTCGAAACGATAGTTTTAAATCTAATTTATATCTTCTACAGGTGTGACTTCTGCTAAATCTTGCTATCTAAGGGAATCTTTAAACTACTCCCCATTATCCAGGAGGGTCCTGAAAATCAAAGGTCAAATTTTATCTTAAGGGTGACAACCTCATGTCTGAATTATACTACCCTACAACAGAGTTTATGCTAAATGTTGTTATCTAATTAAAATCTTAAAGCTAAGTCCCATTATTCAGGAGGGTCCTGGAAACTCCTAATTTAATCCTGTCTCGAACATGCACACTTCTGAGCCAACTTATATTCCTTTGGGATACATTTATGCTAGATTATGCTATTTCTGAACTTTAAACTAGGTCCCATTTTCCAGGTGGGTCCTGACAATTAAGAACAAACCTGTTTGGTGACTGCCTTTCTCCACAGAGAATCCTTCTGAAACAAACGACTTTTTTGCCCCTGTTTTAATCAAAGAAAACTTGTCAGTTCAAAATGGTGGTTAGTTGGTGGCATTCTTGCTGGAGATCTTTCTGCTGCATTGTTTTGTTCCGACTAGCTTCCCGAACTGGCCCTGAACCGCTTCGACTCTCTGACTGACCTTCGAACCCCCTGATCGAGTGTTCCATACTCATGCTATTGTTTTGCCTCTGACCCCTTTATCCGAACCTTTGCGTCTCCCACAACATTTCCCAATTACTCCACCGATGAAACTCCCGGCGACCTCCCCTATTCCACTTTACATCATGTTGTTGTTGACATGCTCTGACCACATTATGCTTTACCATTTTCGGAAGCTGGTAGTGAGCTTTGAAATCCTTTCCCTCTTGCTTTGAACAAAAACTGACATTGGGACATTTTAGATAGACGAAACCCCCAAAAGAAAATGAAACGCAATGATTTTATGAATTAAGGATAAGAAGAATCCAAAATCGGATGACTGTTAAAAGGAAAAAGAAGAGAAACTTATCTAACCGGAACAGCTGGCACCAATGATCATGACATGCATTTCGGACTAACCGGCCCAATCGGTCCAACTAACCAGCTTTCAGCTGCCATACTTTATTGCCTCAGAATTTCCATCACTTGATTACTTCACCTAAACCTTAATCTTGTTTAACCTGCAATGCCTCGAAACAGTTTTTTCACCAACAGACCTTTCTCCATTAACCATTTCTCAACTAACTTCCGCCTCAAGGTGCCCGCGAGGGTTTTCACCAATAAGACTCTCTCATTTTATTCTTTCTCTCAACTCCAGTCGCCTTACGGTGCCTGTGCAGGTTTTCACCAATAAGACTCTCTCATTTTTATCTTTTTGTTTTTCTTTCTTGAACCAGAGTGTTGCCCCAGACATGAATTACCTTTACCTACTTGACTTGGCATTTCTCAGAGATTGATCAGAAGGTCTTTCTTTGGACCGTAATGTGGGCTTTGGACGGGGTTAGAAAGAAAGGGTATGAAAGGCTCAAAATAATTTTGAAATGGGTTAAAATTACAACTTTCGAAATCAGATTTCTCACAACAACCACGACTTCTGCCCCAGTTTCTTGCTTGGGGACTTTTTGATTTTATTTTGGTATGACTGAACCTCAACGAGGCTGCATACGTACCCTTGCGGGATCAAGTCAAACGTAGTTCACGTCATAGGGACTACTTTGTTGTTGTTTTTTTTTCTTTTCTGCTCTTCTTTTCCTTTATTTTCTTCATTTTCTTTTCTTTTCTTTCTTCTTTTCAATTTCAATTTTCCTCTTCTTTTCTTTTCCTTCTTTTCTTCCTTCTTTTTTTCACTTTTCTTTCTTTTTTTCCTTTTCATTTTCTTTTCTTCCGCACTCGCATTTCTTAATGGTGCCATTGATTCCGAAAGAGGGATATGAAAGAGAATAAGTAAGGATCAAAGGGGATGACAAGGGGTAAAAGTATTTAGATAGCAGAACAAAACGCCTTCATCATTTCAATCTTTAAAATATGCTAAATACAAACAAGTACAATTAAAATAAAGAACTCATACATAGTATCTTTTGACGGCATCGGAATTGATGGCCATTTCTACACATTTCCCTTCCACATCTGTCAGATATAATGCACCATTAGACAACACTCTGGTTATGACGAATGGTCCCTGCCAATTTGGAGCAAACTTTCCTTTTGCTTCTGCCAATGAGGCAAAATACGTCTCAACACTAACTGTCCCACCTCAAACTTCCTCGGACGCACTTTCTTGTTGTATGCTCTTACCATTCTTTGCTGGTACAGCTGACCATGACACACGGATGCCAATCTCTTCTCGTCAATCAAACTCAACTGCTCAAGGCGGCTTTTCACCCATTCATCATCATCGATCTCAGCCTCTGCTATGATTCGGAGAGACGGGATTTCCACTTCTGCGGGTATCACTACTTCCGTGCCATACACCAAAGAGTAAGGAGTTGCCTCCATCGAGGTACGAACAGTGGTGCGGTATCCCAACAATGCAAAAGGCAGCTTTTCATGCCACTGTCTAGATCCTTCCACCATTTTTCGGAGTATTTTCTTTATATTCTTATTGGCTGCCTCAACCGCACCATTTGCCTTAGGGCGGTATGGAGTAGAATGACGATGAGTAATCTTGAACTGCTCACATGTCTCCTTCATCAGATGACTATTGAGATTAGCGCCATTGTCCGTGATGATTACCTTCGGAATCCCAAACCGACAGATGATATTTGAGTGCACAAAATCAACCACTGCTTTCTTGGTCACGGATTTGAAAGTTTTCGCTTCAACCCACTTGTTGAAATAATCAATGGCCACCAGAATAAACTTGTGTCTATTTGATGCTGCTGGCTCAATTGGCCCAATGACATCCATGCCCCAAGCAACAAAGGGCCATGGTGCAGACATTGTATGTAATTCGGATGGTGGAGAATGAATCAAATCTCCATGCACTTGGTACTGATGACATTTACGCACAAAACTGATGCAATCCCGCTCCATAGTGAGCCAGTAATAACCTGCTCTGAGAATCTTGTTTGCTAGAATGTACCCACTCATATGCGGTCCACAAACTCCGGCATGTACCTAAGTCATGATAGATATGGCCTGTCTCGCATCAATGCATCTCAATAACCCGAGGTCTGGAGTTCTTTTGTACAATACTCCTCCACTAAGGAAAAACTCGCTTGCCACCCGTCGAATTGTTCGTTTCTGATCACCTGTGACCTATATCGGATACACACCCATCCTGATATATTCCTTGATGCCATGAAACCACGACTCACCGTCAAGTTCCTCTTCCACCACATTACAATAAGCATGATGATCGCGGACCTGAATCTGCAAAGGGTCCACGTAAGCCTTATCCGGATGGTGTAACATCGATGCCAGAGTAGCCAACGCAGCGGCCACTTCATTATGAATCCTTGGAATGTGCTTGAACTCTATCGACTGAAACCGCTGACAAAGCTCATGCAAACATTGTCGGTACAGTATAACCTTTAAGTCCCGTGTTTCCCATTTTCCTTGAATTTGGTGTACCAGTAGGTCCGAGTCACCCATGACCAAGACTTCCTGGACACCCATATCTACGGCTAATCTCAACCCCAAGATACATGCCTCATATTATGCCATGTTGTTCGTACAATAAAAATGAAGTTGAGCTGTAACAGGGTAATGTTGCCCTATTTCAGAAATAAGCATCGCTCCTATTCCCACGCCTTTCATGTTTGCAGCCCCATCAAAGAAAAGTTTCCATCCTGACTTCTCAACTTGTTCCAACTCTTCAACATGCATCACCTCTTCATAAGGGAAATAAGTCTTCAAAGGTTCATAATCTTCATCAACCGGATTCTCGGCCAGATGGTCCGCCAAGGCCTGTGCTTTCATCGCAGTCCGAGTCATGTAGATAATGTCAAACTCTGTGAGCAGGATCTGCCACTTTGCAAGCCTCCCTGTGGGCATAGGCTTCTGAAAGATATACTTTAACGGATCCAAACGAGATATGAGGTAAGTAGTATAAGATGACAAATAGTGTTTCAGCTTCTGTGCCACCCAAGTTAGGGTGCAACATGTCCTTTCAAGATGAGCATACTTAACCTCGTAGGGTGTGAACTTTTTGTTGAGGTAATAGATGGCCTGCTCCTTCCTTCCAGTGATATCATATTGACCCAATACACAGCCGAACGAATTGTCCAATACCATTAAATATAGAATCAAAGGTCGGCCTGGTTCTGGCGGAACCAACACGGGTGGATTTGACAAATACCCCTTTATCTTATCAAACGCCTCCTGACATTCGTTTTTCCACTTGACTGCAACGTCTTTCTTTAATAGCTTAAAGATAGGCTCACAAGTTGTCGTGAGTTGGGCGATGAACCTACTGATATAATTCAATCTCCCTAGCAAACTCATCACCTTGGTCTTGTTCCTCGGAGGTGGCAATTCGTAGATGGCCCTGATTTTTGATGGATCCAGTTCAATACCCCGGCGGCTGACTACGAACCCCAACAACTTTCCAGACGGCACCCCGAACGCGCATTTTGCAGGATTAAGCTTGAGATTGTACTTGCGAAGCCTTTGGAAGAACTTTCTCAGATCCCTGACATGGTCAGATTGCTGTCTAGACTTTACAATCACATCGTCCACATACACCTCGATTTCCTTGTGTATCATATCATGGAATATTGTTGTCATTGCCCTCATATAAGTTGCCCCAGCATTTTTCAAACCAAACGGCATGACCCGATAACAGTATGTTCCCCATGGTATGATGAATGCCGTCTTTTCTGCATCTTCCTCGTCCATTAAAATCTGATGATAACCCGCATAACAATCCACAAAAGAACCAATCTCATGTTTGGCACAATTATGAATCAATATGTGGATGTTCGGCAGCGAAAAATTGTCTTTTGGACTTGCCTTATTAAGATCCCGATAATCGACACACACCCTGGTCTTGCCATCTTTCTTCGGCACAGGCACAACATTAGCTAACCAGGTGGGATACCGTGTAACCCGAATGACCTTCGCATCGAACTGCTTGGTGATCTCTTCTTTGATCTTTACACTTATGTCCGTTTTGAACTTTCTCAGCTTCTGCTTGACAGGAGGGAATGTCGGGTCAGTGGGCAATTTGTGAACCACTAAATCAGTACTTAGCCCTGGCATGTCATCATACGACCATGCAAAAATATCCTTGTACTCAAACAATGCTTTGACTATCCCCTCCTTGAGCTGTGGCTCCAGATGAACACTTATTTTAGTTTCACGAACATTGTCTTGGTCCCCTAGATTAACTGCTTCTGTGTCATTTAGGTTAGGTTTGGATTTTTCTTCAAAGTGACTTAATTCTTTACTAACTTCCTCATAGGCCTCGTCATCATCATATTCCACCTCATCATCACACTCGATTTCTTGCACTATTATTTCTGAGTTAGATTGGCTTTTAAAACTGGGCCGAAGATTCCTCATGCATGTCATGTCATTGATATCAGCATAAAAAGAACTGTACAGAAAAGAAAAGAAAAAAATGGAAACAAAATTAGGAATTAAGAAAGAAAAGGAATTGCATTTCATTAAATGTAAAGATAACAGGGTTTTAACTCATCCAAACAGACGGAACATAGTAACTGAATTACAAACCCTGGAATAATCCAGGTGAACAAAAGAAAAACAAAACCCACTACCGCGACTCCCTCCGGGATAGAAGAGGAGTGGCTTCCCAGTTGTTGACATTAGCACGTGGCCCGATGTACTGTATATATTCTTTGCTCGACCCTTCCCCGACCTCAACCATGTTCACCTCAGAAAATACCCTCTCAAACCCTTTCTCCAAGTTCCCATCCGCCCCAATCAGTGGACTAGACACCTTTGCCAATAATTGCTTCCCGATACTTGGCCTGACGAAGGATCTGGACAGATGTGGAATTGGTTTGGGAAGAACCCAGACTCTTTTCTTCATCTTGCGGGCTCGTCTCACATCCGCCGCCGTAGGCTTGAACCCCAGCCCAAAGGTATCCAGATTCTTGGGCAGATAAACTGGCTGAACAATACCTTGCAAATCAGCACCCAACCCTTTGCCTGGTACAAACCCGTTTTTCAACATTTCAGAGGCTACCATGACAGTTGCAGATGTTATTCTGGGGACCGGGACGCTTTTCCCTTCAGGAACCTTTTCTATCGAGACTGTATCAAAAACCTGGTAAACCCACGGCCCCTTATCATCATCAGTCTCTATGAAGGGTATGATGGAATCACTTACAGTGCTCATATTGTCTTCCCCATGTACTACGATCTCTTGTCTATCCCACTCGAATTTGACCATCTGATGTAGTGTAGAAGGCACCGCTTTGGCAGCATGAATCCATGGTCGCCCCAACAGAAGATTATAAGACACCGCCACGTCTAACACCTGAAACTCCATGGTGAACTCGACCAGACCAATTGTCAATTCAAGTATGATGTCACCCACTGTATCTGTACCACCACCATCAAACCCCCAAACGTAGATGCTATTCTTATGAATTCTGTCATCATCAACCTTCAACTTGTTCAATGTAGACAAAGGACAGATATTGGCACTGGACCCATTATCAATCAGTACTCGAGTGACTACCGAATCTTCACATTTCACGATCAAATAAAGAGCTCTATTATGTTTTGTATCCTCCACGGGCAATTTATCATCAGAAAATGTCACTCTGTTTACCTCAAAGATTTTGTTTGCGATTTTCTCGAAATGATTCACTGAAATTTTATCGGGCACATGAGCTTCGTTCGATATCTTCATCAGAGCCCCGCGATGTTCATCCGAGTGGATAAGCAATGAAAGCAACAAGATTTGGGCTGGCGTTTTTCTTAGCTGCTCAACAATAGAATAATCTTGCACTTTCATCTTTTTCAAAAACTCTTCTGCCTCTTCCTCCGTAATAGTTTTCTTAACTGGTACCAGATTTTCCTTGGGAGCCCTTGCCTTTCTCAACTCTTCGGGGGCAAAACAACGTCCCGAGCGAGTTAAACCTTGTGTTTCACAGACTCCCTCTTTGATTTCCTTCCCATTGTAGGTCACAACTACCTGTTCATACTTCCACGGAACGGCTTTACTGTCAATTACTGGTAACTAGGTTACTGGCTTTATAACATATGGTTCTATGTGAGCCCCCTTCACGACTGTCGCAGGTGTGCTTGATACCCCCCGAACCACTACCTTGATCGGCTCTGGTTTCTTCGCAACAATGGACGATCATTTCCCCATCACCACAACTGGCTTGTTGTCTATTCTTTTCAACTGAACCACTGGTTTCACACTAGCTGACTTTTCATTCACTTTGGCTTCACTAGAATGGATCATCATGACTGTCTATGAGGGCTTCTTAAGCTCTGCTCCCTTATGTATCATTTCAATCATGTTGGCCTCATGATGCGCTGGCAACGGGTTCTAGTTGATATTGGGTGCCTCCGGGGCCTGAACCTCGATCCTGTTTGTGTCAATAAGCACTTGCACAGCAATTTTCAATCTCCAACATTTCTCAGTATCATGTCCGGGAGCCCCTGAACAATACTCACAGCTCACTGAATGGTCCAGATTTCTAGGAAGGGGATTTGGCATTTTGGCCTCAACCGGGTTCAACAGGCCTAACTGTCTCAGTTTGTGGAAAAGAGTGGTATAGGGTTCTCCCAACGGAGTGAATGTTTTCTGTTTCTGCATTCTCTCGTTTCTGAAAGCTTGGTTTGGGCGGAAGCCGGATCCTGGCCTATAAGCCCTCGGGTATGGATATGTGTTTTGTGGAGCTGGGTATGTGTTTTAGGTAGCCGGCGCACGCCATTGCGCGTGAGCCGGAGGCTGGGTATAAGTTTGGGCATGATGGACGGAAAAGTGTGGCTCTGGTGGTGGATAATAGTGTTGAGGAGGGCCATATGGGGTATACGGATAATTTGGGTGGTGGGGTCTGGGTTGGTTGCAATAGGGTGAAGGGCTTCTAGACCTGGACCATGCTTCGGATTCAACAGTTGCAACCTCTTCTTTCCTCTTCTTACCAAGCACACCCCAATGCCATTTTGAATGGCTTGGGTAGTTGCTTTGATTGCTGAATAACTCGTGATCTTATTGGATTTGAGTCCCTCCTCAACCATGCCTCCCATTTTCACGACTTTATTAAAGGACTTGCCCACTGCTGACACCAAATGACCAAAATAGGTGGGCTCCAAAGCCTGCAAGAAATAATCAACCATTTCACTCTCTTTCATTGGGCGGTCAACCCTCGCCGCTTGCTCTCTCCAAGGAACCCATATTCTTGAAAGCTCTCACCGGGATTCTTCTCGATCTTTGTCAATGACAGTCGATCTGGGATGATTTCAAGATTGTATTGAAACTGACAAGCGAAGGCTTGGGCCAAGTCGTCCCAGGTGTACCACCTGCTATGGTCTTGTCTATTGTACCATTCCAACGCCGATCCGCTCAAACTTTGGCTGAAATATGCCATCAGCAATTCATTTCTCCCTCCTGTTCCTCTCATCTTGCTACAGAATCCCCTTATATGTGCTACTGGGTCGCCATGCCCGTCGTACAAATCAAACTTAGGCATCTTGAACCCGGCCGGTAACTGAACATCTGGGAACAGACATAAATCTTTATAGGCCACACTTACTTGGCCCCCTAACCCCCTCATGTCTCGGAATGATTGCTCCAGGCTTTTGACCTTTCTGATCATCTCCTCCCTCATTGCATGAACGTCCATTTCTTCTACTTCTTTCGATGGGTCACCGATACTCGTATCAGATTCCGGGCCAGTCATGTTCACTTTATCTTTAGATCGGGTGTTGTATGGATGGGTTGCCAGAATGCCAAACAACTAACCACCTGCCTGGGCTCACACATTTAGACGACAATTCCGTTAGCGATTAGGCTTTAACATATTGGATAACCGCACATTAGGCATGAATTCACCTATACAGTTAACCATTTCTATTATGCATTTGCTCGACCGTATGCGTCATCCCGACATTTCCTTAGTTCCAACTGTAAGCTTTCTCTTTTCTTTTTGTTTTCTTTTCTTTTTTTCTTTTCTCTGTTTCTTTTCTCCTCTTTTTTCCTTTTTCCCTTCCTTCCTCCTTTATTCTATTCCTTTCTTGTTTTTCCGCTCTTCTCTTTTCTTTTCTCTCTTCTCTTATTTTCATTCATTTTTTCTTGTCTTTCCGCTTTTTCCTTTCTTCTTTCCCTTTCTTTGTTTTCTTTTCTTTACTCGGTTACGATCGAATCCTATGGAGATTGCCTACGTATCGTGACCCCGCACGAATCAGACCAGGCATAGTTCATGAAAATAAGTGCCAAAATAAAGGAACAATTTTTGGGAATTTTCAAGTTTTCATTACCACAACATTCTATTACAAACTAAACATTTTGAAATGAAAAATAACAGACTCGAACTAAACTCAAATACAGACTCCGAACATACTAGCATACTTGGACGCAAAAAGAAAACAGACTGAAAAACAACAAACTCTAAAATGGAAAATACAGACTCGATCTATAAATATATTAGTGCTTCAAAAGTGGGTGCCCGTGGGGCATCGTTCGGCCTCGCCGCGGGCTTAGGTGCCAAATCCCTTTCAAGTTGCTCCAGCTCATACATGGTTCGCTTAACATAAATCATCACTGCCGAGAAGAAGGTAGTGCGGGTCATGTCTTCACATGCCCGACATCTCCTAAGGATGGCGTGGGCAATGGTCTCAATCCTGTCTCTTGTTCGACCCTTTTCTATAAGCAATCGCCTTACTTGATTATTGCGAGCCTCCAACACATGAGAATCCTGAAGATGCTGATCCTCCAGCTGTTGTATTTCTACTTCCATTCGGGCCAGTAAATCATAGCAGTGTCCACTTTCGGTCTCAAAAGCTTTAGCTTGCTTAGCTGTTTTATCCTCAAGGGTGACCACCTTTCTTTTCAGACTAGCAATGGTCTTTTCATAATCCTTCTCTAATTGTTGCATGTAATGGGTGCGTTCTTCTGTTATTCTTACCCACTGTGCCCGGAGTCCCGCTATGGTGCCTTCGGATTTTTTTAGCTCATCCCGGCACTCACTAATTTCCTTTTTCAGCCCCTTTATCAACCGCTCATCCGACCGGCTCCTTTGTTGGTTATTGGCAGCTATCCTCATTTGCTGGATTTGGGCCCTAAGCGCCTCGTTTTCTTGGGCCAACCTGTTCTTTTTTCCCTGATCAGCAGCAACTTGCACACTGTTCTCAAATTTCAGAGCTCCAATCTATTGTCTCAGCTTGCCGATTTCAGCCTGATAGCCTTCTTCTTTTGCTAGCCAACCCCATTGTTCTTGTGATGATTCAGTGAAATCCTAGATGTGGGGTCTTTTAGCTGGCTTCTGATGCTCAAGTTCTCTTCTGTACCATGCGAGGTATTCTGGCGACATTTCTCCTTTGGCCCGATCCTGCACACAAGTATCTGCTTGTAGATATTGACATTCATTCCAAATCTCGCGGACTTTTGCTTCGGGAAACTGTCCATCAGGGCTAATCTCAATTACTTGAGCACTAAGATCTTCTTCCCGTGGCACTGTTTGGCATCTCCCGAGTTGTCTCAGAACCCGACATGGAGCATAAGACTGGATGCTCTTAAGTCCCATCAAAATAAAATGCGACCTAGCTGCTGGCATGTATATGATTTCTTCAACCGGCAACCATCCCAACGTCCACTGTATCTGACTATCTGTGAGAGTACGAAAGTATGATATCCCTTCAGGCAGGTTAACCCCGTCAATCCTTGTAAAAAACTCTCCTATACAGGTTTTGTCAGACGAACCATAACTCAAGAGCCGGGAACGGTGGCATAGATGCTCGGTCATCCACATTTGTAGCAACAAGTTACACCCCTCAAAAAAGTTGCCTCCGGCTTTGCAGGCAGTGAGAGCTCGGAAAATGTCAGACACGATCATAGGCGCAAGAGTGCTTTCATCTTGAGTAAGCAAGGTACTAACGACCCCGGCTACTTTTATATCAATATTCTCATCTTTCCTTGGGAACACCAAGAGGCCCAAAAAGGTTATCATGAAAGCCACATGTTTGTGCTCATCCCATTTTTGACGGTTATTTTTACTGCATAGCTTGATGTCCGTCTTGTTAAACCCTCTCACGTGGCCGTACCTGTCGTATATGAAGCGCAGCGTGCAGAAGCCTTTTGCCAAATCTGGATTATGGACTGTCCTGGGTATCTTCAATGAATCTAAAAACCGATGCATCGTGATGGCTCTTGGAGCAACCAGATATTTTTCTCTTAACGGAACCTCAGCATTTCCGATGTACCCGACTATTTTCTCTAGAGTTGGGGTGAGCTCAAAATCTGAGAAGTGGAAGACATTGTGCGTCGGGTCCCAGCAGGTGACCAACGCTCTTATAATATCACCCCGAGACTTGATTTCCAATAAACCCGTAAGACCTTCCAGATATTTCTTGACTTCGTGTTGTCCTTCTTTGCCTAAATCGTTCCACCATAGCCGCAACCCGAAAGGGATTTTAGTCATTATTGAGAAAGATTCGTTTTGCATCGTGCTCATCCTGCACATTTATTAAAGTGATTTAAGCAAAAACAAAACTTTTATTTGACTCAAAACAAAATTAACTATTTACTTTTCCAAACTTAAAATGAAAGACTCGGTTTTCGAACACGGCCTTTCAGCACTCCCAAGGACGAAGATTTTAAGGCTGTGAAAGTCAACCGGTCAAAAATCAAAATTGACCAAAAATGGTCGTCTTTGCAAAGTCAACCTTCCGGCGTCCCTTTCGGGAATATTCGGCTATTTTGACAAGACGGCAATACCCGACTCATTCATGACTCTTTGTCAAAATAAGTGACCCGGTATTGCAAAACACGGCCTTCCAGCTCCTCGGGGACGAAAAATATAAGGCTGTTGGGGTCAACCAGCCAAAAATCTAAAAATGACCAAAGGTGGCCGTTATGCAAAGTCAGCCTTCCGGCGTCCATTTCGGGGACGTTCGGCTGTTTTTGACAAAAACGGCATCACCCGACTTATTCATGCCAAAATTTAGACTTAAATATTTTTGGCTGTTTTTGCAAAGGGGAGGTTGGACCCGATGAGGATTGCCTACGTATCCCACACCCTGTGAGAATCAAACCAGCGTAGTTCGGGCAAAGAAACTAGCTATATTTTGAAAACAAGGCTCTTTATTTTCCTTTTCCATGACAAGACAAACTGTTTTTTCTTTTCTATTTTTAAAAACAAGACAAAATAACGACTCTCCTTTTCTTTTTCATTTTCAACAAACAATAAACAACCTATTTTTTCCAAACTAAAACAAAGACTTTTTTCTTTTCTTTTTCAACAAACAACTTTCCAAAAATAAAAGACTCTTTTTCTATTTTTCCTTTGCTTTTTAATAAAGCAAACTATTAAAAATAAAACATTTTCCTTTTTCCATTTTCTCAAAATTTCGGCAGAGTTTCGACAGTATTTGGTCATTGGTTTTTCTAAAATAATCAATTATCCCTCTAGTTGTTATTCCTCTCTTTTTCTCTTTTCCTCTTTTCCCCAATTTTCCAACATTCCCGAGATTCAAAAGCCGGTCAACATGCTGGTTCGAAACAAATATATGTACAGAACAAGTAGGATGCATCAGGATGGTCTTTTCATTTCAGGTTGCTAGCCTTAGACGGACTCAACCCCTGTGTTGAGTCCCCTATGTCAAATGCAGCATGATGCAATTAAGCACTCCTACTAGGGATCCGGCATGAATTCAAGTTATTCTAGGTTCAAAACCTGGGTATGTGTTCTAAACAGTGCACTCGAGCGGACAACTCGAGTCGAGGAGGGGTCAGCGTACCGGGGACCCGCGAGATCGTCCGGCTTTGCAACTTATCCGAGCCTCTTTTTTATTTTTGGGTATGACACTAATAGAATAGGGAGTCTCAACCAGTAAGCACATCCCCGGAGGTGAAGAGAGAAGGGTGTCGGCACAGTTTATATACAGTTCAAATGATATCAAAGCGGTAACATTTAGCATATTCAGCACAAAACATGTAGGAAAATCAGATATAACCAAATACAACAATTTATCTAAGCTCGAATTCTGAACCCTGAACCAGAGATTCTGGGTTCGATCCCCAGCAGAGTCGCCAGAGCTGTCACACCTCCTTTTTCACCTACACCTACAAGGGCGTAAAGGAGTTTTTCCACTTAAAGGACAATCGAAACGGGATTTAATTATTAATTATTCAGAGTCGCCACTTGGGAGATTAATGGTGTCCTAAGTCACCGGTTGAATCCCGAATTGAGGAAAAATATGACTCTGTATTACAGTCCGCGAACCAGAAATCCGGATAAGGAATTCTGTTAACCCGGGAGAAGGTGTTAGGCATTCCCAGGTTCTGTTCTAGCACGGTCGCTTAACTGTTGTATTTGATTTTATCTGATTTATTACATGTGTGCCTTTTATTCGTAAACTGCTATTATCAATATTTCAAAAGAACTGCAACGTCGTGAAAACGCGTTTCGAACCACGTCGTAATCAATGCACCCGTGATTGTCAACACATTTTGACTTCGTTTCGATTTGGATTTGGGTCACATAAATGTGCATCCGAATTTGAGAATGTAATTTTATTAAAGTCTTGCTTAAAGAGCCTAGCGTATTATTATTTAGGGAAAGCCGTGAAATTAGCTAGACGGCCATCCCAAATTCTAAGTATTCTTACATAGCATTTATTGAGGGCCCCGCAATTTGCATTTTTACTCGGCGAGGCTCGTCTCATCATTTTTATTTAAAGGCCCAATCCTAAAGCAATCTATAATTTTCTGTTTTATTTGCCTCTAAAACAAAGAAGAAGATCCTACTTAGTTTTGCATTATTTAAGAATTAGAAGACCTGGGTCTATTGAACTCATACGAAATCAAATTTTATTCGCTTTAGGTTCTGAATGCAGTCCGTATAAATAGACCCTTATCTAAGTGTGTACAAAAAGCAAACCAACTATAGATCTGGGCCCAGGTGCAAATGAACATGCAGTCAGAGCTAGACCTGGGCCGTTTGTGACATTACCGAAGCCCAAAATGTCCAAAGTGGACCACTGACCTCAGCTTCAATTCTAGTTGAACGCAGAATCACTGGAAAAACTTCAAGTTATTTAACGTGCACTCAACAAATTATGAGAATGGAGAATCACGTTTATCTACTCAAACTAAGTAACAATTGATCATTTGAATCTCATATTAAAATTCAGCTTACTCCACCTATTTAACTAATGGTGATTCCTAATGATGGATCGAGTTTTGGAATAAACAGCTCAATTATTTAATTCTACTAACATCCACGAGCAGATTCAAAGCAGTCTTATTAATAAGGCATGTTCAATTCGATTAACTACTGCTATGAACTATTAATCCAGAATTACCAACACTTATACTATGACAATGAATTCCGGGCCATTAAACTTAAAGTGGCCGTCATACTGATTTCAAAATCAACTATATCCTAGAAAAACAATTTAGTAGAATATATATGAAAGCAAACTGAGATTCCATTAATCAACACAAGTTAAATCAGATTGTTAGCTATAGAACTCTTATGCTTCCAGGAATACACATCTAATTAGTTTAACTAAATCAGATTAATGTTCTAAATTCTAGAATCTATTATAACAGTAAAACACAGTCCACAAGTTAAAACAAACAGTCCATTGGAGTTCAGAATACTTAACTACAGTGGACAAATACACGCATCATAAGCAAATTATCCATACATGTAACAGAAGTTTTTAACTATAATTTCGCAGCAGGAAACTTGCTTCATTTCTATTTTATATCCGATACGAGATGCTACATCAAAGTCTCGAAGTGTACCTGGTTTTTGAAATAAAACAAAAGGAGCAAGCAATCAGCAGCAGCAAACAGACTCAGAAAATAGAATCAGCAACCCAGGAGGATTTCAAAATCCAATAGTCGATAAACCAACATAGCAAATCCAGGAAGTATCCAAAACCAAACCAGAAGAGTGAACTCGACCCACACAGTTGTACAAATGTAGATTAGCTTCAATTTGAGCCAGGAATTTCCAGAAACTTTAACTAGGATAGTAGACCCTTGAACCTTCAACAAACTGACTCGAAATTCAGCTAATGGACCTCTGAACCTCAACAACTTAGGAATTGAGCTAGAGGAATGTAAATCAGTAGCCAAAATTGAAATCCTAATGCTTAATGGAACAGTAATCTGTGTTTTTGTTTTTTTTTTCTATTGTTATTTTTTTGGTTTTCCTTTTTGAATTTCAATCTTCAGATCTGAAGAGATCAGAGAATATTGTTTTTTGAGGGGAATTTGAGGCTCCCAAAAAAAACTTTTTTTAAGGCATTGGTGATACCTTTTTATAGGCAAAGATAAGGGCAACCCTCAATTTTCTATTTACAAATCAGTCCCTTAATTATTTTCACATTTAGTCCCTTATTTCTTAACTTGCTCCTCAAGTTAGTACACTACAAATCTGAACTTTTAACTAACACCCTTTCTAGGAGCTTCTAGTAGTTTCTAAATTCAGGCCCCAAGTGAATCCCCCATATTACCCTTTTATTAACTTGAAATTACTAATCCAACCCACCCTTGTTGACTGACCCTAGTTAAGCAAACATTCAATGAGTTTTAATCAGCAAAAAAAATTCAAACTCAAATCCTAACCCCAAACTAACTACTGAACTTTGAGTTGCCAATCACCATCAACAACCAAGAAACTAATCAATTGATCATCATAAACTCAACATGAAATCAGATTGCATGAACTACTCTTAACGACTAAATCTAAATGAAACAATTAATCGACTAAAATGAGAATTGAACCTACTCGGATAACTCTAATCACTAAAACTAACATGAAATCCACTGAAGTGAACAAACTATACCATCTGAAGTAAACTATTATTAACAATTAATCCAACAGAATTAAAAAACAGAGATTGAGCTAAATCAGAAAATTTAAAAGACACCTACTAATTTAAAGCTAACCAATCAAAACAACAATCAAACTAAGCTCTGAAATAAGATGAACTAGATTCTATTAGACAAATAACTATTGTGATACAAATTGAACCAGATAAAAACGGAAACACACAAAATTAGGCTCCGACTAATTACACAACTAATCAACTATAAAAGAAATGTTAAGAACCCTTAAAGAAACTTACCGGATATTTTTCAAAATCAAGATTCGAACGATTCCAGTGGGATTTGAATGTATTTGACCGTGAATTCTTCATGGGGAAGGTCCAAAGACCATGTGGTATCAGTTTGGGAAGTTTTGGTGCGACTAGGGTTTTGGCCGGAAGAACTTAAACTGATATTCGAACAATTCAGGCGGGATTCGAGGGACGGGGTTAAGGGGGTTGTGTAGAGGAGATTAAGGCGGTTCTAGGGTGTAAATTTGGTGGCTTTTGGGACTGGTGGTGTCATGGCCGAAAAACCTTCAATCGAAGATTCAAAGGGTTCAAGTAAGATTCGAAGGAAAAGGCCGGTGGATTTGGACAGAGGAGGAGAAGGGGAAGTGGGGTGTGAATTTGGTGGTGATTGGCGTCGGCGCCGCATCGCCGGCAACAGAGAAATCAGGGCGGCGCAATTAGGGTTCGTGAGGGAGAGAAGGCTTGAGGAAAATGATGGGGTATGAAGGGGGCGGTCTTTAGGATAGTTATATATTAAATGGGGTGGGCTTCTGGACCATCTGATCAATCAACCTCGACGGTCCAGATTAACTGGGAACAAAACGACGTCGTTTCGAGGGCAAGAGGGGCGGACCGGGTCTGGGAACAGAATTTGGGCCGGACTGGGGGCTAATTTGTCTGGGCCCAAGCAATCCCTATTGTAGATGTCCCAATTTGGCACCTTATAAAGACCACTATTTCTTTTTTAATTGTTTTTTTTCTTTTTATTTTTGTATTTATGTTATTTTTGGGTTTTTTTGTTAAAATGACAACAAATAAAATCAAACACCCAATTGATTCTAATATGACATTACTTAATTTCCAAAATCAGCTAATTTCTAATTTTAAACTAAAATCAAAATAAATTCCACGAATTAAAAATAACAATCTAAAGAATTATTTTTTGTTATTTTCTTTATATGCAAACAATTTTACTACTAATCAAATACTAAAATGTGAGGTTAACTCCCAAACAAATGCCGAATATATTTTTGTATTTTCATATGAATTAAAAAGCACAAATAAAAATGCAACAATTACCAGAAAATAACACAAATATTCACAAAAATGGTAAAATAATAAAAAAATACTTTTGTTTGAATTTGTGGGAATAATTCATATATAGGGCAAAAATCACGTGCTCACAGCTATAATTTCTCTTCTAAAAATATCTTAGTTTGTCCTTTTAGCGTCCATTTTAATGGATATTATGTTTAACTAAATTGCCGCTAAAAGCCAATATCTTTAACGACAATTATTTTCCAGCAATTATAATGGCTGCAATTTCCCTTGTTAAAACATATTAATTTGCCCTTTTATTGTTCAATGTTAAAGTTAGTATATCCAGCTAAATTAGCGCTACAAGTCGCAATCTTTAATACCAATAGTTTAACAACCATTAATAATAGTACTACATTCGTTCAAAATATGATCCAAGTAATAAAATATATTAATATTAATTCAAAACAACATAAAATATCTCATTAAATCTTAACAAAAGGAAGTGCTAATTAAAAATATTAATGTCATAGTAACTTAAAAAATAAACTTATATTGTTTGAACTAAATAACTAATGTCATTATATAACTAATCCAGACGAATGATGGTCATCAAATGATTTTTGCAACTTTTCATCTTTTTGAAATTTTTCACTCGCTAAATTCTCGAACATTAGACTGTATGACCTGAAATTATAAAATAACTCTATCAAATGGTGAAATATAATGTGAAAAAATATTCTTGTCAGCCAACTCCCTTACCTAACATGTATAAGCAGAAACAACTAGATGGATTAATAGGCAAGCAAAATGGATGTGCAAACAATTAAAGAGAGTTTCTTTATTTGTTATGATAGAAAAAATTCAAAAGCAGATTAGAGAAGTAAAAAGAAGTTGCACGCTAATTTATAATAAGAAGAAGAAGAAGAAGAAGAAGAAGAAGAGGAAGAAGAAGAAGAAGAAGAGGAAGAAGAAGAAGAAGAAGAAGAAGAAGAAGAAGAGGAGAAGAAGAAGAAGAAGAAGAAGCAAATATCAACAATAAAGACCAGAAAAATGATACTAATAGTGTATGATCCGGAACAATAAAAGAAACCTAAGACCAATAAAAATATGTTCTTTATAAGCAAGAATAACAGAAGTTCCAAGAACCCTCTTCCTCTCTTCACATATGAGGACTATAAGGGAGTAAGTTAGTACATAAAAATTTATACAAGCTTAACAAAATAACTAACTCAACAAAAATCTATACTGATAGCACTCCTTTTACCAAATGCTGGAGGTTATATTTCATTTTTAGGAAAATAAATCAATATCACGTAGTAATAAACTACACTCGTAATAAATCCTCAGCGTGCGTTATTACTTCTAACCCAATTCTCCAATCTCTCTTTCAAAATCTCAATAGGGTGAGGATCTTAAATGTTTAGTCAAGTGATAGGTCCATCATTTACGCTCAGAATAAAAAAGATGAATAAATAATCAAAAGAGCAAAATTTAGTATTATGCTCAATAATTTCAAAAAAAATCTTGAAAACTTTTGATGGCACGCTCATGAAAATCTATAATCAGTGCCCACAAAATCCCATCGAACCAGAACCCAAAAGCAATAAACTGAAAAGCCAACAATTAGAAGTAAGTTACTGTTCATTAAGTTGGAGGAACTGAGATATGCCATTGCAATTAGCCATAGGCTATGCCTACTTTTTGGTATACAAAGTTCAGATAAAATCTAGCTAAAGATCAGGAATTATAGCAATTTAAACAAAGGTAACAAGTGGTTATAAACAAGCTAAAGCAAGTTAAATCACATACTAAAACCACCTCATACTAGTAAGCCCAAAAATTAGCGATTTCCTTACTCTTCACTGCTTTGAGGAAACAAAATTTAGTTGATGTTTATCTATTTGATCAAATAACTTAGGAAAACTCTCATTTTTCCTTTACTCTTTCTGTCCACTATAGTGCCTTCTGCAACCAAAGCTAATACAAGAATACATGAGAATGTTTGCTGGTTTATCCTTCATTTCCTGAACTTAGATTATTTACAAACTTAAGAAGTTTAACATAACTTAGACTGTTTAAAAACTTAAGAAGTTTCACATAGCTACTGATAATTATTAAAGCCTCACTTTTGATACCTTTATCTGTATCTCTTTATGTTATATTTTTATTTAGTGGATAAAGAGTGATTTTCATCTTCTTAGGAGTGTCTTTCTACTTCAACAATTTATATGTGCATCAAAGTCAGCTAGTATATGATCCAAGCTGTAATTGGTGCTTTTCAATGAAATGTTTCTTTTGATTATTGACTTTTATTTTCACCTCCTTTTGTGTTATGATTAATTAAAATTTCTCACTTGATTGAACTTTATTTTGTAAGTCTTTAATTGTTTGTGTAATTTTTTCCGTCAAATAACTAAGAAAAACTCTCATTCACTCTTATGATCCAATTGTATAATATAATTTTTTTATTCCAATAAAAGATACCCTCTTCTCGCCATCACTCTTATGAATTCCTCACTTCATTCTTTGCATAACCACGACAGAAAAATATAGTATAGGTTTGTTAAGTGTCATGGATCATCTTTGGCTTCACTAAATTATTATATTTTTATAACCCCCTTCAGTTTTATTTCCTATCCAATGTCAAACAACTTTAATTCCACACGAAGAATTCTTATCAGTTGAATTAGAAAATACTTTTCTACATGTAATAAATCCACTCCTAGTTAGGGTAGTATTCTCTATATCTCGGGTCCAAATTATATCTAGTAAGAAGAGCTTCAATTATTTTTAATAGATATCTAGTTGGAAGCCACGTGTCCCTATGAAAATCTAATGGCTTTGATTATATCTCTTTAGCTTAACAGGTTTTGGCAATAGCTAAACAAATAAACAAAACTTCATGAGAAACAAAATCTAGTGACAATTTTAATCATGGGTGTTGTAGCAAAGAAGAAAAGATCTTGTATTGGTGTATTTATCTTCTCTATAGTCTACAATAAAATCTTTTTCTCTATAACATATTCTCCATAGAAGTACGAATAATTTGAGCAGATTCTTCTAAAGAAAAATAAGGGAGTGTTGCCTTTGACAACCTCCAATGTTGTCATGGAACTAGAAACGAGAAGAAGGATTGGATATATTTCAACTAAATTATTTATTAGAAAAAGCAAAAGAGATTCTTATTTCAACCTAGATACAGAAATGGGAGCCTACAATTTTGTTGGATGAGCGTATGTTATTCTTTGTTTTAAAAGAGGAAGATATGCAATCAGGCCATTAGATTTTCATATGTACACATGACTTCCAATTTCATATCTATTGTAAATAGCTTGAGCTAATATGGATCCCTATACCCCCAATCTTTTAGTGTTTGCTTATACTTTCTCTGATTCACTAATAGCATACATAAGCATCACTCAACCAAGAAAAAAGTCCCTAGAAAGTCATGATTGTCGTCAATAAGAAGATGGGTGTGTTGTGTAACAGAACTTTTTGGTTTACAATCCATCTTTTAGTCCCATAGAAAGATTTGAATCTCCTTACTTTAACTGTGTTAAACACACAGAAAGGTGAATTTGATTCAAACAGGCAATTACTATCACAACCTTACAACATTAATAACAGTGGAAAAGGGATGTAATGATTCGGCCGGTCGTTTCATGGGTTACAGCTCTATTTTTCCCGTTTCTATTTTCATCGGTGTTTTTCAGCTATGTTTTATCATATCATGTTGGTTGATTCGGGTACGGAGTGATTTAGAGTGAAATGAGTACTTAGTCTCTTATTCAGAAGTTTAAGTTGAAAAAGTCAACTGAATGTTGACCTATGAGTAAACGATCTCGGATTGGGATTTTTATGGTTCGGATAGCTCCGTTATGTGATTTTGTACATAGAAGCATATTCGAAATGTAATTTGGAGGTTCGTGGTAGAATTAGACTTGAATTGGCGAAATTAGATATTTGGCGATTTCGGGTCGGCAGTGGAAAATTAGATAGCAGGGTCAGAATGGAATTCCAGAAGTTGTAGTAGGTTTGTTGGGTCATTTGTGACTTGTGTGCAAAATTTGAGAATATTCGGACAAGGTTTGATTGGTTTCGGAATCATTTGTGGAATTTAGGAGTTTGGAGTTCTTAGGCTTGAATCCGAGATTTGATTCGATGTTCGGTGTTGTTTTGAGTGACTCGTAGATTCAATTAAGTTTGAATGATGTTATGGAACGTGTTGGTAGGGTTGGTTGAGGTCCGGAGGCCTCGGATGTGTTTCAAGTTGTTATCGGATGGGTATAGTTGTTGAAAATAGTTGTGGTGTTGCTCATGTTGGTCTCCGCCGTTGGGAGTGCGGGCCGTGCCAGAATTTTATGGTCAGCAGAGGGACTTCGCGGGGGCGGCAGTATTTCTGTGGTCAATGGTGAAGGTTGGCGCGGACAACGGAAGAAGGGATGCGATAGCAGGAACTGGAGGTGTTCGCGGCCGCGATGAAAATTCCGTGAATAGTGCAGTAGAGAGCGCGGCGGCGATGGTTTTTGGCGGTCAATGAGATTTGAATCCGAGAGGTGCACTATAAATACGAGATTCAGGGTTTATTTTCATATTTTGACCTAGAGAGCTCGAGTTTTGGCTAGTCTCGTAATCGAGTGGGTTATCCGATTTTGTGACTTTGGTCGGATTTCAAGATGTGGGCCCGGGGTCCGTCTTTAGAGTTGACTTTTTGACTTTTGGCCTTAAGCTTAGCATTTTCTTATGACTAGATTCGGAGTGTCCGGAAGTCGATTTGCGGGGCAACAGCATCGCGTATTAGGATTTTGGCTTGGTTAAGGTAAGTAACGCTTCCAAACTTGGTTCTAAAGGTTCGAAACCCCGAACTATGTGCTATATGATTGTATTGAGGTGACGCACATGCCAAGTGACGGGCGTGTAGGCCTGCACCGCAAGAATTGTGATCTGGTTCATTCTATGGCACTACATAGTGGCTCTTTCTTCCTGATATCCGTGTTTTATTATGTGACTAAGAAGATGAGCTGTAAACTATGCTAATTATCATGTTAGGGCTTTACGCCAACACTATTGAGACCGGAGTGGTCATTTCTTGTTTTCATCTCACTAGTTCATTATTATGTACTTAGTTTTGTTCCTACATATCATATCATGTCTCAATCTCAATTGTTATTATGTTAAAACCTCATATCATTATTTCAGGCTAGTTTTCATCGCATTGTGAGCCGTGGGTGAGACTGGAGAGTGATGACTAAGAGAAGCTGAGAGTCTGATTATGAGTGATAGTTACAGGTCGGGCTGCACGCTGCAACGGATTATTGATTATGCTTTTATTGGCTTGTTATAGCACTTGGTTTGAAAGGAGCTCCTCCGGAGTCTACACACCCCCAGTGAGCGCGGATGTACTGAGGGATGGATTTTCCTGGACATGGATTTGTCCGAAATATTGATATATAGAGATGGATTTCTCCACAGGGACGGATTTCCCTTTTTCCTCGGTACTGAGTGACATCTAGTCATTGTTGAGTATGTTCTGGGATGGATTTCCCTGGGCCGAATGGCCATATGTGGTATCGAGTAGTTGAGTGGGTACATATATATATATACTTGGAGATAGATTTTTCCTCAGGGTTGGATTACCCTTGTTCCTCGATACTGGATGACTTGCAGTCGGTGTTGTATATGTTCCGGGATGGATTTCTCTGGGCTGAATGGCCATATGCAGTACAAAGTGGTTGAGCACTTGAGAGTGGGAGCACATGGTGCATTTCATACATTCTGTGTATTGGTATGCAGAGTTAGCTGAGCCTTATATTTTACATTGTTCATATTTGTATTTATTGCACTATTGAACTGTAATCCTGAAAGAATAGCATGCCTACTTTACTACACAGCTTATTTCTATTCCCTTCTGAGGTTACGTTCGTCACTACTTATTAGTCCATAGGTTGGATTTGTTACTTACTGAGTTGGTGTACTCACGTTACCCCATGCACCTTGTGTGCAGATCCAGGGACTTTCGGTCCCAGTAGCAGTTACTGATCGAGGTTGCAGGCTTGGGAGATTGTTGAGGTATCTGCATGGCGTTCGCAAATCTTGGCCCTCCTTCTATATTCTAGTTTCATTTCAGTTGTATTCAGTAAACATTGTAGTAGACTATGTTATTCCTCTACACGCTCATGTACTCTGTGACACCCTGGTTTTGGGCTAGTTGAATCGTGTTATGAATTTTACTTATGTTATGAACAGTTTATTTTTCTTAATTGATAAAAGTACTCTTCCGCAAATGTTCTAAATTTTGGTATTGTGGTTGTCTTTTCATTGAGTAGAGATTGACCTAGTTCCACGATAGGTGTCATCACGACGGGTTGAGTTTGGATCGTGACAAAGGAAATATATAAAAGCAAGAAACATCCAAGGAGATTTCTTAGATGCATGTGTTTTGAGTACCTGGGAAGCAGAATACTTTGCCAATGAAGACAAGAAAGTGAAGAAGAAGCGAGATGCCAGTAACAATCTTGAAATCTACATAAGAGACGATAGAGAAATAACATAACTTGAACACCAAGTATGATAGTTTGTTATTAAGTTATAAGAAATAACAATCCTAAGATACTAGATGAACGAAACATTTGCGTGGTCAATTTAAATGAAGAAGTAAACAACCTAGATAATACAGAAAATTTTATATCATTATATTGCTAGCGTTTCATAAGTTTAATCTACCCCGAGCTTAAAGCAATTTTCTTAGTACTCTCAAGGACAAAATACATAATTAATCAAATACTAACTAAATCATCTTCTCAAAATCGGAATTGTATTAAGAAATTGCCTTTAAATATAAACTAAATCATCTTCTTAATGCATAAATCCATAGCACAAAAAATTAAGACATATCAATCAAAAATTACACTGAGCACTTCTCAAAAATTGAATTACATTCAACTTTATTATTTGAACTGAAAAGGAAGGAATATCAAAGAAGATGGGTAAATAGTACTGATTATAACAAAATGTTAATTTCAATGAATTTTTCAATCAATTATCTTCCTACAAGCTTAGAATATGTTGATCAATTGCAAGTTTATAAAATTTCAATAACTAAAATATTTTACTAATACAAAAAAATAAGTGCTAAAAGAAAGGCATGTTAGAGCTAACTGGATAGACTTTTTTTTAATCACAACACACATGCTTTATTTTTTTCAATTTTAGATTTTCTTAAAAGTCAACTAGCTTTTTCATATTCAACCTCTTCTGTCTTACACAACCAAACAAGCTTCGGCAAATAAATATTATTCTACAATATCTATTATATAAAAAAAATAAAAAATAAAACTTATTCTGGGTCATCTCCATTTTTTAACCTTGAATTGGTCAAACTAGCTTTTCTATAAACAACTATTGATCTAGAATATAGAAAAAATGAAGTTAAATAACTACAAGAATTATGCCATACGAAAAAATGCTATAAAAGTTAATATTTTTTTTTAAATTCAATATCAATGCCATAGATTTTTCAATGTTAAATTAGAAGAGATACAATGACTTTACTCATTCAGTGAATTGAACATTGCAATCAAAGTCATATACCTAACCAATTAGCAATTTTCATCAACCCAACACCCACACAGTAAAACACTAAAGATAAAAAGAGAAACTTACTGACTTTTTTAGTTGTGATGGTGGCCGACAATTTTGGTTGCAGACGGCTTGCGGATGAGATTTGTGTAGTATGAGGTTTTCGAGTTAAGGTTTGTAGTCTTTAGGTAATTACTTTTTTTTTAGGCTTCTAACAATTCAATAAGATTTCTCATTTCACATAGTACCAAAGCTAAAGAGAGAAGAAGAAGAAGAAGACTCACTTAGAAAAGAGAAAATACATCCAACAATCCACACTCAAAACCCATAGGAGGGATCACAGTTCCTCTCCCTGAAGGCTTACTACCACATTAAGCAATCTCTCAAGAGCAAACTCCCAGTGTTCTGTGCGCTTGACGATGTTCTAGTTTCTTTGATCAGCAAATCCTGATGATGTTATTGAACAAAAATATTTCCTCAAGTATTATTGATCCAGCAAATTAAATCAAACGGCTGCTTCTCTCTCTCCGTCATCAACTTTTTTCTTAGTTATGGCAATTGTATTGAACAACTCTATGGTACAGACCATTCAGGAGTCGTATACCTCAATCAAAATTATCAATTTTGACAGGAGTAATTTCATCTGCTACTTCAAAATGTCTCACTAAACGCGCAAAGAACACCATTTGTTGTTCAAGGGTGAATTTAATATATTCAGCCCTACGGAAACCATGCTAATTACTAGGCGCAACTAATCACCAATTTTAATCAACCCAACACCCACATAATGAAATATTAAAGATAGAGAAATAAACTTACTTTTTGGATTTGAGATGGTGGTCGGCGATATGAGGTTTTTCAATTAGGTCATTGCTAGAGGCAACTAGTTACCAATTTTCATTAACCCAACACCCACACAATAAAACATTAACGATAGAGAAAGAAATTTACTTTTTGAGATGGTGGCCGACGATTCTTCCAAATTGCTTACGGAAATTGAATTTGAGAAAAAAAACCTACTTTGAGTAATATGAGGGTTTTTCTATAAAAATAATTCCAGGCCTTTTTTGTAGTCTTTAGGCTAAATTGACAGGGTATATATTTAGGTGGGAGATGATTTAGCGAAAAATTGAAATTGGAGGTAATATTAAAAATAAAAATAATAGTTTTACCGTCTATTCTCTTGAATGACCATTAAAAGTATACTAATTACCGGCTAATACTTATTGGCTGCTAATATTTGCCTTCCGTGAATAAACTAGCGGCAATTAGTTTATTGTTGCTAAATAATTGCCGCTAAATCCCCTTTGTGTTGTAGTGTTAGGCTATATGATGTCACTGTTGGGACCGCAAAGGTCGTGTACTTGTTGAATTAGCTGTTATTTGTTATCTTGTACTCAGTCACGATTTTACTTGCGTATCATATCTCCGTCTCTTCTTACTTCTTGTTGATACATGTTATTATCTCTGTTTGGGCTGATTTGTATGATTTCTGAGAGCCCGAGAGACAGGGGAGATTGGTGACTGAGTTAGGGCCTGAGTGCCGAGCTGTGAGATATATGTGTATATATGGATCGGATTGCACATCGCAACGACCCTAACGGCTGTATGTATATGGATCAGGTTGCATGCCACAACAAGCCTTAAGGTTATATATATTTATGGATCGGGTTGCACGCCGCAACGAGCCTTATGACTATTTATATATTATGGATCGGGCTGCACGTCGCCACGATATAGCGCTTGGGCTGAAGGAGCCCCTCCGGAGTCTGTACACTCCCAGTGAGCGCATGTACCTATTGAGTGTGAATGTTGAGGGTTGAGAGCCGAGTGATTAAGCTATTGAGAAAGATTGAGTGATTGTTACCCTGAGAGGCTGTAATTGCGTTCATTTGTTGCTGCACTTAGTTGATATATGTCACTGTTTTGAAATTTCTGGAAGATATTGTATCCGGTTTTACCTAAACTTGGTAATGTATAACTGATTTGACTTAAATTGCCGAATTTGAAAGCATGTCTACTTTCTTGCTGAGATTATTGAAATGAACTATAATTGTGTAGCTCGTCACTATCTTTCAGTTCCTTAATTATTATTGTTACTTACTGAGTTGGTTGTACTCACGCTATACCCTACACTTCGTGTGCAGATTTCGGACACGGTGGGCGTTGATCTCGTGCACGATTGATCATCCGAGATTTACGAGGTAGCTGTCCGGCATTCGCAGTCCTTGTTTTTCCTTCCTTGTCTTTCTTTATTTGTATTTTGATACGGACTGTAAGCACGTGATTTTTGCCCTATGAAAGAATTACTCCCAAAAAATTCAAAATAAAACGATTTTTCCTTGGTGTGCAATTTTTGAATTTTTGTATAATTATTTGTATTTTTGTCTGTGCATGTTTATTTGTTTAAATTAATAAAAATATAAAATATGTCGCATTTTCATTTAGTATTTATTTAAGTTTGTTTTACAAAAATGAGAAAATCATAAAAAAAATAATGTACGTTGCATTTTTAGCATTTAATGTCTAAATTGTGCGATTTTATCGTTAATTGCTATTTAAATGTGCGATAATAGTTATTTGGAAATAATTAGTATTTTTTATAAGTTAATTTAGAATTTTAGTTTTATTAATTAGGAAGTAAAAGAAAAGAGAGCAAGAATATAAAGAAAATCGGAATTAGGCCTCTTCTTCAATTTTGAACCACATGCCCAAATATACCCAACCTTCCTCTACGACCCGGTCCATTTCAAACCGGGTCGACCCAGTCCATAACCCAAAACCTCACCCCACTCTTTCTATTTTCATTCTTGAACAAAAAAAATTGCAAAAACCCTAAAAACAAGACCTAACCATCCGCCCCTCCCCCCTCTCTTTTCCTTCTTCCTCCCCAAGCTTCACCAAAGCCTCTCCCATGGCTGCCTTTGCCCTTCCGTCTCCTTCCCCTTCACCCCGTCACACTCACACACCCACACATCAACACATACACACACATACACAGTGCAAAACCAGTTCCACCATGAACAACCAACGTTCATGGTTGTTGCTTCCTCCTTCGTTCTTCGTCCAAACAGACCCTGTTGCTCCTCCTTCGTCCTTCGTCCAAACAAGACTCCGCTGCCACTGCTTCATCTTCTTCGTCAAGCTCGAGCTTGAGCTCGACGCTCATGGCTGGTGCTGCGTCTTCTTCTCCACCCCGTCGCACGCTGCTGCTTCTCCTCCTTCACGGCTGCGTTGATGCTTCTTCTTCTTCGTCATTGTTGCTGATGCTCCTGCTACGTCCAGCCATGGACGAGATCCTCACTGCCATGGCTGCGTCTTCAAGCTCGAGATCTCGTCGCACCATGGCTGATGCTCCGTCACTGCTGCTGCTCGATGCTTCTTCTTCTCAAGCTTCACGCAGCCATGGCTGCTTTGTTGCTGCTACTCGATGCTTCTTCTTCTCCAGCTTCGCGCGGCCATGGTTGCTTTGTTGCTACTGCTTCAGTTCTCGTCGTCGCCAAACACCCCTCCATCGAGCTTCGTCTATTCATTAAGTTTCCGGGCAGATTCGAGTGATTTTGGTGCAATAATTGTCTCCGGACAGATTTGCTTTCATTCAAGTTCTTCATCATTTCGATCCGGTTAGTGGGTTTGAGTTTCATTTCTGTCCGTAATTTGTTTGATATTTTTCGGATTTGAAATCAAATATGTTTGATATTAACTTCATGTTCATCGCTTTTTTTATCTTTCAGTTTTGTTTTCATTCATTTTTCTTGTTTATTCTTAGGTAGAAATTGATTAGTTTAATTATAATGTTGTTAGATTTGAGTTGAAGATTCAATTAATTATTTTTCAGTTTGTTTTATTAATTTAAAATGATTTAATTTTAATATAGAAGAGTGTTAGTTTAAATCGCTTGAATCCATTGTTTGTTGTTTAATATAGATTTAATTCGTGTTCATTTTGTTTGAAGTTCGTTTTTAATTCAGTGATTTAATGTGAAGTTATGTTTTGGTTTTTAATTTTTTGATTCAATGTATCTTTGTTATAATTTTGTTGGATTTAATTTAAAAAGATCAATTGATTATTTGAAGTTTAGTGATTTGAATATGTTTATTTGTTTTGTTTAAGCTTAATTCGAGTTTAATTCGAATTTGAATAAAACTTGCTTGTTATTGTTGTTGAATCTTTTCATTTATGTCCATACTTTGTTTGATTGTTCTTGAATCCGAAATTAGTATAAGTTTGATTTTCTTGTTTGTTGTTTATCATTTTTGATTATTTCTTCAGTTTGTTTCATGATCTTGTTTAGTTTTAATATAGAAATTGTTGGTTGTAATGTCGTTAGATTTAATTTTAAGTTCAAATGATTATTGAATTTAGAAATCTGAATATACTTGTTTGTTGTTGTTGTTGATTCTGAAAGTAGGTTTGTTTGTTGTTAAAAGTATTGTTCAATCAAAATAATTTTAGTTGTTTCTTTGTTGTTCATCATTTAGTTTGAATTTGTTGTTGAAATTTGTTTAGAAATTGGTCATATTTGTTGTATTTTGGTTGAAATTGATTAGGTGATTGGTTATAGCTGATGGGGGTAGTTTGGTAAATTGCAGTACGTTCAGGGGTAAAATGGTAATTGCAGTAAGGTCGTAGGGGTATTTTCGGAATTGAACATTTGATATAATTGTTTAATATAATGGGGGCAAGACATAAATTAGTGGGGAAATAATGTAATTCTTTATGTTAAGCATGGGGGACAAGATGTAATGGGGTATGGTTGATATATTTGTTTAATATAGTGGGGGACAAAACATTAGGTAGTGGGATTAAAAGGGGGATGAGTGGGAAGATAGTGGGTTTTATGTTTAAAAATGCTGAAATATGGTAATAAATAGGGGACTTGATCAGATTTTTG
This sequence comes from Nicotiana sylvestris, assembly GCF_000393655.2. Classification (NCBI taxonomy): domain Eukaryota; kingdom Viridiplantae; phylum Streptophyta; class Magnoliopsida; order Solanales; family Solanaceae; genus Nicotiana; species Nicotiana sylvestris. Next base: position 157,644,965 of record NC_091065.1, on the reverse strand, counting down.
AGGGGACAACAGAAGAAAGATAGAGAAGAAGGAGAGATAGAGAAAAGAGAGAGCTGAATATTAAAGAGAGAGAGAAAAAATTCCGAAAATATTAAGACTTCAAAAAATAAAAATAAAAACATTCTGGAAATTCAAAAGAAGAATAGTATACACCTGATATACAATCTAAATATTCTGATATACGGATTCAGAAATTAAGGGTTAAACACTAACTAGTCTTTCAAAATCTGAAAAGATTCCCTTTTCTTCTGTCCGTTGATTGTTGTTGGTGTTTCTGGATTTTTGTCTTGATTTTAAAATCTGTGACTAGTTTCTCGTTGCTGGTTGTTGTTGGGCTGTTGTTGTTGTGCTGTATTGTTACTACTGCTGCTGATTCTCATCTTCATCTTCTTGTGTTTCCAATACCAGGTACACGACTGTAATACTAGCTATTACAAGATAATAATGTGGAAGCATGAATACATATGAAGAATGGAATTTTGAAGTTTTGATTTCGCTTTTTCTTTCTTCCTTTTATTGATTGTATTTAGGCTATTTCATGTATTACTGAATAATAATTGGAATAAGAGAAAATAACATAAGTTAGTCTTTAATGAATCGGCTCGGCAAAACGGGTTAATTCGCTAGTTATGAAGGTTTTAAGATTATCAACAGTAGGTTAATCGTAAACAAGTAGCTAAATTTAGCTAAGGCATGAATTTGAACTAAATTTCGTGAATTAGGCATTAAGGCATGATTTGAGTTCAAACAAGATTAGAAGAACGTTTAAGTTTAATAAACTTTCTAATAAGCTTTAGTAATTATGGTTAAATCTAGTTTCAAATGGTTATGAATAATTAATCTCAATAGTTTTTTTATAACAATGCGAGTTTTAATCTAGCTATATTTGATTCTTTTGAATATTAGTTGTCGAATTTTATTTTTATTTATAATTTCGAATTTTTTTTTTTGTAAAATTCCTTTTCATCAATATTTGTATTAATCTAGCAATTAGTATGTCATGCTTTCTTAAATAAAAAAAAAGGCTCGTAATTAATTAGGATTTTCTTTCTTTATTTTAGAGACTAATTTTAATAGAAAAAATGTAGTCGCTTTAGGATTTGTCCATTTAAAATAAATGAGATGAGCCTCGCCTAGTAAAATGTATAGATTGCGGGGCCCTCACAAATGTATGCATTAATTACTTAGAACATCGGAGTTGGCCGTCTAGAGAAATTTTACGGCCTTTCCCAAAACAACAATACGCTAGTCGTTCTAGGCATGTCTTTAACAAATTATTTTCTTAAATATGGGTGTGCATTTATGTAACCCAAATCCAAATCTCAACGGAGTCGAAATGTGTCGATAACCATGAGTGCATTGGTTGCGACGTGGTCTGAAATACGTTTTCACAATGTTGCAATTCTCCGTAAAATAATAACAATAATAATAATAATGAAAGTGGTAAAGAGTTAAAATCTGCACATAAGCTCATAATTGTATAAAAAATCAGATAAACAAGCCGAATATGACAGTTGAGCGATTGTGCTAGAACCACGGAACTCGGGAATGCCTAACACCTTCTCCCGGGTTAACAGAATTCCTTATCCAGATTTCTGGTTCGCGGACTGTAATACAAAGTCATTCTTTTCCTCGATCCGGGATTAAATTGGTGACTTGGGACACCCTAAATCTCCCAAGTGGCAACTCTGAAATAAATAAACAAATCCCGTTTCGATTGTCCTTTAATTGGAAAAACTCCTTCACCCCTCGCGGGGGCAGAAAAAGGAGGTGTTTTTTTGCTCTGGCGACTCTGCTGGGGAATTTTTCCCAGAACCACTGGTTCAGGGTTAGAAATTCGAGCTTAGATAAATTGTTATATTTGGTTCTATCTGATTTTGTTACATGGTTGGGCTCAATGTGCTAAATGATGCTTTTACCGCTTTGATATTATCTGAACTGTATATAAACTGTGCCGAAACCTTTCTCTTCTTACCTCCGGGGATGTGCTTACTGGTTGAGACTCCCTATTCTGTTAGTGTCATACCTTGAAATAAAAGAGGCTCGGAAAGTTTCTAAGCCGGCTTGGTTCCCGGAAAGGAGCTCTTTCCTCAACTCGAGTTGTCCGCTCGGGTACACTGTCTAGAACACCGACCCAGGTTTTGAACATAGAATAACGTGACTTCATGCCGGATCCCTAGTAGGAACGCTTATTTGCATCACGTTGCATTTGACTTAGGGGACTCAACACAGGGGTTGGGTCCGTCTAGGACTAGCAACCTGATATGAAAAGACCATCCTGATGCATCCTATTTGTTTTCCGTGCATTTATTTGTCTCGCGCCCGCATGCTGACCGGTTTTTGAATATTAGGAATATTGTGAAATTGAAAAAAAAAAAAAGAAATAGCGGTTAGGGAGTTAATTGTTTATTTTTGAAAAACCCAATGCCCAAATACCGTCGAACTCTGCCGAAATTTTGAGAAAATAAAAAAAATGTTGTATTAATTTGTTTTACTAAAAGCAAAGGAAAAATAAAATAAAAAAAGTCGTTGTTCTGTCTTGTTTTCAAAAAATAGAAAAGGAAAATAGTTTGTCTTGCCATGGAAAATGAAAATGAAAAAAAAGGGTCTTATTTTTAAAATAGTTTTTTTTTTATTTTATGAAAATGCCTAAAATCGAAAAGTAAAAGAGTCGTGCTTTGAAAGTGGTTTTGATATTTGCTGCCAAAAATGAATGAAAAAAAAGTTTAAAATAGTTTAGCTAATTGCCCGAATTACGCGGGTCTGATTCTCACCGGATGTGAGATACGTAGGCAAACCTCTTCGGTTCCGGCCCACCATATTCCAAAAATCAAAAAAAAAAAAATTGATTACTCAGTCTTTTAGACCTCAAATAAAAAAAATAATACAAAAATATTTCTTTTTAATCTCTCTCAAAATTCAAAATATTTGTTTAAAAGTTCAAAAGAAAATTCAAAATTCATTCTTTTCTTTTGTTGTATTTCTTTCAGAAATCCACAGTAATAGTCCAAAAATATTTCCTTTATTCTTTAGAAGATTTTTTGAACTTTCCAAAAAAAAAGGGAAAAGAAGTTAAAAATATATATATATATATATATATATATAACAAAAATCAAAATCCAGAAATATTTTCTCTTTTCTTTGTAAGTATTGTTATTCGAAAAAAAGAGTTAGCTTATTTGCTTTATTTCTGAGGCCTGAACTACGCTAGTTTGATTCTCACCGGATGTGAGATACGTAGGCAACCCTAATCGGGTCCAACTTCCCTTTTGCTAAAATAGCCGGAAAAAAAAATGTCAAATCTTAATTTCATCATAAAGAAGTTAGGTGACGCTGTTTTGTCAAAACATAGCCGAATGTTCCCGAAAGGAACGCCGGAAGGCTGACTTTGCATAAACAGCCACCTTTGGGTCATTTTTTTTAGATTTGGTCCAGTTGACCCTCACAACCTTAAAAATCTTCGTCCTAGAGGCGCTGAAAGGTCGTGTTTGCAATACCGAGTCTTTTATTCTAATTTGAAAAAAAAACAAGAAAAGAGTCATAAAAAAGTTGGGTCACGCCGTTTTGTCAAAAATAGCCGAATTTTCTCGAAAGAGACGCCGGAAGGCTGATTTTGCGTAAACGACCATCTTTGGTCATTCTTTTGGGTTGCGACCAGTTATCCCGCACAACCTTAAAATCTTCGTCTCCGAAGTGCTGAAAGGTCGTGTTTGCAAAACCAGGTCTTTTATTATTTGAAAAACAAATAAGAAAATAGTCAGTGGTCAAGTGAATACCGTTTGGTTTTTAGTTAAAATAAGCCGGCCCGGCTTCGGTGATGTCTTAAACTGTTCTTGCCGAGATAGCCTTAGAGTATCTTTCGGTTGTCGAAGGGCTATTTTCGTAAAAGAACGAACAAGTTTGTGAAAGGTTGTAAAATAATCCTTCCCGACCTCAAAATTCATATGAAATTTGGAAGGGGCCACATTTGCAAAAAATAACCGTTTGGTTGCATTTGTCAAAAGGGGAAAGGAACTGGCCGTTTGTTTTTGAGTTTGTAATTCTTTGATTAGAGTATGCGAGTTATTTGATTTTCGAGGCCGTTTGTTGTCTTTTGTCAAAGTCTGTTAGTATGGTCAGTTTTTAAACTTTTGTAATCAAGTTGGTTTTAATATGAAAATTGAAAATTCAAAAAAAAAATGTTTTATTTTTATTGGTCCGAACTACGCAAGGTCTGATTCATGTGGGGTCATGATATGTAGGCAATCTCCATAAGATTCGACCACCAAAAAAAAGGAATAATAATAAAATAAAAAAAGAATAATAAAGGAAAGTGTAGGATATTTTCAAAGGGGCACAATTACAAGAAGCCGGAACGACGCACGTAACTGAAGTGAATGCGTGATAGAACAGTCTAACTGCTTAGGGGCACTGTATCTCTGATATGATTATCTGTCAAATGCCCTAACACTAACGTGATGGCTTCACTTTGCTGTTGTTCATATATAGAAAAGTGGTTGGTTGTGGTAACTCCTCCCTGCAAAGCAAAGTCAAAGGACAATGACTCAGAACCGCAGAACCGAGTGGGTCGGTACTGATGACCGACAACAACTGGTCGAACGGAACAACGGGTTGGTAGAAGAAGTGAAAATACTAAGACAGCATGTGGCAGACATGTATCAGGCATGGATGACTGGGAAAGCACCACCCCTCCACCGCCAAGCCTCTTGAACTCTGTCATTACCCAAGCACCCAACACCATAACGGAAGATCCCCCATACTCTCCATCCCAACCCACTTATGGAAGCTTTCCTAGCTACCCGAGTAGCTCCATCACTCGTCAACGCTACTCCCCTCCTCAACACTACTTTTCTCCACGAGACTCCCAAAGACATGCTTCACTTTCCAAATACCCAGCTCCACAGAAGGCCTATCCACCCTCACAAACCTACCGGAAGCCCCCTGGATCAGGTTTCCGGCCCAATCAAGCATTTAGGAATGAGAGGTTGCTGAAACGAGGAAAGACTCTCACCCTATCGAAGTATCTTATGCAAGTCTGTTTGAAAGGCTAAGGCATGCTGGCTTGATTGAGCCGCTCCCCGCATATACTTCAGATCCACATGCAAGAAACTTTGATCCGGTAGCACGATGCGCATACCACTCCAATGTCAGAGGGCACAACATTGAGAGCTGTCGTAATCTGAAAAGGGAAGTAGAAAAAATGATCCAAAAAGGGCGGATTGTGATCAATAACAGTGACATGGAGCACTCGAACCCTATCGAGATCTTGTTGACTGAGGGTGATGATGTTGAAGCTGGTAATGGTCTTGGCAGTATTGGTGCAAAGCTCCGTGGCTAAGATGCCAGGTTTGATAATTGGGAGGGCGCTTCATTCCTTGGTTAGCAAGAGAGAAGCTTTTGATGGTTTATTTTGTTATCATTTCTGTTCTCCGGATTATTAGGGTTGTAATTCGGATATTGTCTTGCGTCAAACTTTCTTATCTTTCCATTTTGTCATAGCGGTTTGTTTAAGTTTTGTCCAGGCTATTTTAGGATTTTATTCTGGTTTGTTTCATTCGTTTTGTTATTCAAACCATTTCACCGGTAATCTAATGCAAAATCCGGTCTTTTATTATTTCCAGTCATCTTTTTGTTTGGTCCTTTTATCATTTTTGTTCAGCGCCGATTTTGGTGACATGACATGCGCACACAGTTTGGGCCTGATCTGAAAAGATAATCATAAAACCATTGGGAGGTGATCGGAACATTTAAAAGGAATAAAGACGGTTTGAGATTATTCGGAGCTCGAGTCATGTGGAACTGGTGCAAATAAAACATAAAGAAAACCATAAAATCAAGTGAGAGTATTGCCCAACGGTGCTTTAAAAATGACAAAAGAAAAAGGCAAATGTATGCATATGGTTATCATGTCCGGCACAATTAGAAGATATGACGAATATTTAATGGTGTTGTTTGTGCTTGGCGTGTTTTGAAGATTGGAATGACGAAGACATTTTATTCTGCTATCTAAACACTTTCTCCTTCGTTAACCCTTTGAGCCTTATTTGTTTTCTTTCATACACCTCTTTCGGAATCAGTAGCAAAGAGTAGAAACACAAACATAAAAAGATAAGAAAGAAAAAGAAAAAGAAAAACACAAAAAGAAAGAAAAAAAATCAACAAAACGACAAAAGAAAATGAAAAAAAAAAGAAAAGAAAAATGATAACAAAAAACAAAAGAAAGTCAGAAGAAAACGGAGGAATTGGGAACTATGTTCGACCTGATTCCTCAAAGAGGATACGTAGGCGCCTCACGGCTCGGTGATGGTGTAATAAAAATTAAAAAAAATAAATAAATAATCCCCAAGCAAAGAAATTGGGGCAAGGGTTGCGCTTGTTGTAAACAAATATGGTTCCGAAGGTTGTAATTTTGAACCTCAAATTGATTTGTTTTTGAGCCTTTAATACCCTTTTCTTTCTAGCCTGTCCAAAAACCCACATTACGGTCCAAAGAAAGACCTTCTGATCAGTCTTCAAAAGATGCCAAGTCAGACAAATGAGTGTCTTACCGATGAACATAACACTCTGATCCACAGCAGAAAGGACTCTAGTCCCCAGCAGAGTCGCCAGAGCTGTCACACCTCCTTTTTCCGTCCCCGCGAGGGATGAAGGAGTTTTTTTCAATTAAAGGACAATCGAAACGGGATTTATTTGTTTATTTCAGAGTCGCCACTTGGGAGATTTAGGGTGTCCCAAGTCACCAATTTAATCCCGAATCGAGGAAAAGAATGACTCCATATTACAGTCCGCGAACCAGAAATCCGGATAAGGAATTCTGTTAACCCGGGAATGCCTAACACCTTCTCCCGGGTTAACAGAATTCCTTATCCGGATTTCTGGTTCGCGGACTGTAATATGGAGTCATTCTTTTCCTCGATTCGGGATTAAATTGGTGACTTGGGACACCCTAAATCTCCCAAGTGGCGACTCTGAAATAAACAAACAAATCCCGTTTCGATTGTCCTTTAATTGGAAAAACTCCTTCACCCCTCGCGGGGACGGAAAAAAGAGTGTGACACGGACTCTTGTAGACCCTTCTTTCTAGACTAGTTGTATAGATGCTCATGAGCTCAGTGACACCCTGATTTGGGAGTTATGTTTCCGCACTTGTGTTTGGTTACTCCATTTTTATGAAAACTCCGGTTATTTTAAATTTCTTAATTCATTTTCTGTTAAATATTGGAAATATTTTGGAAATGTCGGCTTGCTTAATACCACGATGGGTGCCATCACGACGGATTAGGATTTTGGTCGTGACAGTAAATCGAGATGGTTCTCCATTATGTCTAAGAAGAATTTAGACAAAACTTACTTACCAGACTTGGAGGAGGAGGAGAAAATGTCAAGCTGATTATTAGTTATATCTGTGCTACTATGGCACGATCACATGGATAAAATTTAGAACCGAAAACTTGGATAACTTTAAATCTCTTACAAATCATAAAAGCAAAATATAGTGCAAGATTGCACTCTTTCACCAAAAAATAGAATTAAGCCATCACCCGTTGAAAATACTACTATATCATATACGCCGAGTAAATTCCACAAGACCTCCTTAGCCTATTAGGGTAAGGAAACAACGGCCTCTTCACCTTTGAAGAGGAAAGAGAACCCTTTTGACCCGAAAGAGTCAGTTAAAAAAACAAAAAATATCCTAGCCGGAATCTATAGAATACCTTTACTATCTCTTATTTGGATGAATATTTTAAAGATTACAAATACGATTAACTTTTTACTTCAAAAAGAAATATCTTTACAAAAATACTGATTATTTACCATAATATGAAAAAAAAATCATATCATTACCTGTGAGGCTGATATGAATTGGTTCGTGCTTGGCATAAACCATGTCTATTTTACTTTTCCCTCCTTCTTGCTCTTCTCTTAATTACCTCTAGCAGAAATAGTTAGCACAGTAGTTGCACACCTTCCTTTAGCATTTGTAACCGGTGGAAATTTAGGGTCCACTAAACTGTATAGAGAACCTGGTTCTTTATTAGTTCTCACAAAACATACACAATCAGAGATAAGTAAATGACACATCAGAGTTTTACATAGAAAACTTCCAGCTCATGAGATTAAAAATTATGACCTACACTCGTAGGATTTCAACTTCACTTTAGTACTGAGCAAACTTCTTATTACAAACTATTGTAACCTAGGAATTAAACTCTTAATCTGTCACTCACTTGTAATAACTCTATTACAAGCCTCTTTGTAATAACTCTATTACAAAGCTCACAACTCGACTAACTCTAGCCAAGACACAAACACAATGTTTATGATTTTACAAATGGTTTCCTACACAATGCTTCTAGCTAAGTTAAGTAGGAATAACAAGTAGATCACTCTAACAAAGGTACAACACAACTAAAGACATATGGTAACACAATGCTGGAAACTGGTCCTTTGTTCTGTTGTTCTTCGTTCTTGAAGCCTTGAAGTCACTTGCGAGATCGTAGCACACTTGAGAGAGAAGCTTAATTATTTTCGAATTGTTCAAGTGAATGTTTTTCCCTTGCTTCATGTTGATAATACACAAGTGATTTCACTTGGATGATGCAAGCAATTATCTCGTACAAGGCATGCTCTATAAAGTAACTGTTCCACTGTTTGTACTGTTGCGTGTGTGCAAAAAAAATAGTGCAGTGACTTTGCAGCTGTGGGGGGGGGTTGACTTGTACTGTTAGCAAGGGAACTGATGTCCATCTGTTCCCTCTATCATCTCTTTGACTCTAGTTGTTGGAACTTGTGGCAGACTTGAGACTTGTTGTTGTTGAGCACGTTGAGGATGTGTAACAGGTTCTCGATCTGGTTCTTATCATAAATTTTGTTAGATCATCAAAATACAAAAAGTCACATAACTTATCAGTAACACATACATGCTAGTTGCTTCTCTACAATAACCTAGAATAAGTATTTTACTTCCTATTCATCTTCCCTTTCCTATACTATTTGTGGGCATTGTATTAAAGTCGTTGCTACTATTACCGTTACTTCTCATGTCCTATTAGAACATCACAAAATCGAATAACATTCATATGAAAGTTTGGGAGATGATGGTGGATATGGGAGCGAGGAAGGGTGTGTCTATTTTTAGGAATCTGTTTGGATTCATATCGGGGTGATTGATTGTGGAAGCCATTCACCTCGTGAGAAGACTGATAGAGCTCCAATTATAGCCCCTCTGGGATGTAAAATATATCTCTTCTCATCATCCCCATAGTGTATGAGACAAATATATGCATTTCGATTAGGATCGTCTAACGAGAGGATGAATTCAAACACACCCAAAATCCACAAGAATCGTACGAACATCTATGGAGAATAGCAAGGAACCTTAGCTTAATTTGGATAACATCTTTATGGACATCCTTTTTTTTCGTTTCGTTTAATTGGTCTATGTTATAGTATTATAGGATAATAAGATGGTTAGAAATCCTTTATTTTTTCAACCTAATCCGAGCCATCAATAACTGACGGCTTTCAATGGGTCCGGCTATCCTTTCACCGGTCGGTCAGTTATGGAAGACTCTGGAGTCGTAGCGAAAGCGAGTCTTCATAGGGCAATTGTCACTGCTTATGGACTCGAACCTGGGTAATCTAGACTTACATATGGGATTTATTGACCTAGAAAAAAGCATACAAGAAAGTCCTAAGAGAGGTCATATGGAGATGTTTAGAGGCTAGAGGTGTACCTATAGCATACACTAGGGTGATTAAGGACATGTATGATGGAGTCAAAATCCAAAAAGAATAATGGGAGGAGACTTGGGTCACTTCCTGGTTGTGATAGGGTTGTGATAGGGATTGGTCCTTGTTCTTACTTGCTTTGGTGATGGATGAATTGATATAACACAACCAAAAGTAAGTACCATGGTGCATGTTATTTGTAGATGATATAATATTGATTGGTAAGACGCGAAATAATTCTATCACTAGGCTACTAGTTTGGAGACATACCTTGTAGTTTAAAGGTTTCAGGTTGAACAGGTCTAAGACAGAGTACTTGGAGTGCAAGTTCAATGATATTACTCATGAGGTGGGGGTGGAGTGAGGCTTGATACACAACTCATCCCAAAGAGAGGAAATTTCAAATATCTTGGGTATATAATCCAAGGTAATGGAGAAATTGACGATAATGTTACACATCGTATTGGAGCCGGGTGAATAAAATTGAAGCTCGCATCTGGTATCTTGTGTGATAAGAATATGCAACCAAGACTTAAAAGTAAGTTCTATAAAGTGGTTGTTAGGATGATTATGTTGTATGAGACAAAGTATTGGCTAGTCAAGAGCTATCATATCTAGAAGTTGAAAATAACAAAAATGAGGATGTTGAGATGGATGTGTGCATACTCGGAGAGATAAGATTAGGAAAGAAGATATTCGAGTCAATATGGATGTGGCCCCCATGATGGACAAGATACGGGAAGCGAGACTGAGATGGTTTGATCTTTTGAAGAGAAGATTCCCAAATGTCGCAATGAGAGTGTGTGAAAGGTTGAACATAGTGGATCTGAGAAGAGGTAGGGATAGGCTAAAGAAGTATTAAAGAGAGGTAATAAGAGGACATGACACACTTGCAGCGTACCAAGGACATGATCTTTAATATGAGAGTATAAAAGTTGAGAATTATGGTAGAAGGCAAGCTTATCTCTTTTTCATACCTATGGTACCAATATTATTTCCATAATTTCTTATACTTTGATTTCTACAACTACTGATTATTTCTTTTGTTTCGAATACCTTATTATCTTATTGTTGTTACTGTTCTTTTCAATTTCTATATCTAAAAATGTATTTCTTTTCAATAATATTGTGACTATTTTTATTGAGCCAACAATCTATCGAAAATGACATCTCTATATTCACAAGGTAGTAATAAGATCTGTGTACACATTACACTACCAAGCTTTAATTTATTGTTACTAAAGCTTGTAACACTACAACAAAAAGTCATTTTAACGGCAATCATTTAGTGGCAATTAATTAATTGTCACTAATTTATTATTGACGAAGGGATATTACCGACAAATGCACATTAGCCAGGAGAAACTACCTCTTTGCTGGCAATTAAAAAGAATGGCCCCTAATAATCACTAATTGAAGTTAATGTTTTATCTTTCCCACCAATATTTTCCAATAAAATTCACATATTCCCTCCAAATGTAAATCACGAACTAAAGATAATTTTAGGGAAAGGTTTTTGAAAGGTCTTCCATTGTACTGCTCAAACGTCGCTGCCCAACTAATTGCTATCTCACCAACCCGACCACAATCCCTAGTTACCCAACTCATCACTCTGATTATCTACCGTAAAAGAACATTCGGAGATGCAGCAAATAAATAAATAAAGAGGGTAATCCACACATTAGTAAATTAAGAAAAAATTAATTTTTGTTGGCCTCAAACTGAAAGAAAATCGAGGTACGATCTCTCAGATCTGGTCTTCAGGTAATTTTTTTACTTTATTCATTCACTATCAGTGTAGATTCTATTCATTTTTTGTGATGGACTTCTTGCTCTCTTACTGTTCATTATGGATTTTCTAAGTTCTATTCACAATGCTTGATGGTATCTAATTTTACATGAGAGTGGTGAATTTCAGAGGTATTAGTGATGTAGTTTGAGATTCTTTTTCCCCTTTTTGGTATCTAGTTTTTAGTTACTGATTTGTATTCATTGTTCCTTATGGATCTGGGATGCTTTAAAATGTAAAACAATAGTTAAGAAGAACACTTGGTGCTTATACATATGAAATTAACAAAGAATTCTCTAAATTTTTATGTTGTAGAGCTCATCTACCTTTATATTGGGAAGGAAGGCTAACAAAGTCTTGGTCTCCGAGTCTCTATTGTTTCCTTTAGCCTTCCGGTCCTCTGTTGAAACTAAAATTAATTTTTTCTATTTATTAATGTAGTAACTTTTTCATGCATATATGGATATCTCTAGTTTTTGTGTGCACCTTTATTTCTCTAGTTTGAAGGGTCCCTAAGGAGAGTAATCTTTTGTGTGCGCCTATAAAAACTCATTTTGTTTTGATCACCAAATTGACTCTTAACATTTAAACAAACAGGATATACTAATTGCTACTAGACTTTGTTAGAATATTTGACTCAAGTTCTGGTTTGATTCTAATTGACAAAGGGTAGGGACAGTTGATCATCTATCAGTCTATCTCTAAGGATTGGATCGAGGTTGTAGCTATTATGTAGAATAATTCTTATTTGTCTTAAAACATGATACTTATTATCTGTATATTTGTTATTGGGAATACGAAGCAGTCTGTTAACGGACAATTTCAACTGAAGAAACAATATCAATATCAGGCTCGTCAATACATCTATAGCTTATTAAGTTGTTGGAAGATATATTTTGATAACATTATGTCTTTAGGATTTGAATTGAGTCCTGCAGTGATAGGTCTCTTAGCCCCTTTGCCTTCTTTAATACAGACATTGCAATATCCAGCCAAAATATATACTACATTAATGATATTTTGCCTTTTCAGTTCTTGATGACTTGATCTTCGGGAGTCTTGTGTGACAAGAAAGTGCTGCCGTTACTAAAAGGTAAGTTTTATAGAGCAGTGGTTAGGCCTGCCATGTTATATGGAACTGAATGTTGGCCGGTAAAGAACTCACATATCCAGAAGATGAAAGTAGCAGAGATGAGGATGTTGAGGTGGATGTGCGGGCATACAAGAATGGATAAGATTAGGAATGAAGATATTCGAGAGAAGGTGGGCGTGGCCCCCATGGAGGACAAGATGCGGGAAGCAAGACTCAGATGGTTCGGGCACATTCAGAGGAGGACCACTAATCCACCGGTGAGGAGGTGTGAGCGACTGGCTATAGTGGGCATGCGGAGAGGTAGAGGACGACCTAAGAAGTATTGGGGAGAGGTGATCAGACAGGACATGACGCGACTTAGGATTACTGAGGACATGGCCCTTGACAGGGAATTATGGAGGTCGAGTATTAAGGTTGTAGGTTAGGGGAGAGTTGTGAATATTTCTACAGCACAATAGAGTGAGACTAGCCAGTTAGGAGTTGGACTAAGAATGTCATTGGTCGTCTATTGATGCAGGGCTTTACCTGCTAGTTTTACTATACCAGCCATCTTTTTCGTATTTCGTATTCTGTATTTCATATCTATTGTATTGCTGTTATTTTATTATGCATTTTTATTATGCATTTTTATGGTACTAATATATCGGCTTCTGTTGCTTTTGAGCCGAGGGTCTCCTGGAAACAGCCTCTCTACCCTTCGGGGTAGGGGTAAGGTCTGCGTACATATTACCCTCCCCAGACCCCACTTGTGGGATTATATTGGGTTGTTGTTGTTGTTGTTGATGACTTGATCTTCTTCTAACATGCTTTATGTAATCAACCCTTTAACAGTGTTGTAGACCAATAAGAAGTCAAAGTTTGTTGTTGTCTTAAAGAAGAAAATGATTTAATTGAAAACCTTATTGGTATTCAAGCCTGTGGTTGCTCTGCTTCTCCTCACCAACTTCAAGTTAGTTCACCCATTTATTTCCGTTCTTTTGTTTTGTGCTCTAAGTTGGTAATATAATTGTTATGGTATTATTACAATAAGATGCTACACCTATATTGTAATACTCTGAGATTAAGTAGCTCATGGACTAAAAAATGGAATAAATAATTTGAAGTATTTATTGTTATAATGATTTCGAATTTCTTTCTAATAATAATAATCTTTTAATGATCATTATTAAGGTGATCGATAATAGAGTGCGGTTTAACACAGAGAAAATACTAAATGGATCATAGATTACATGTACTTGTTCCAGTCCTTATAGTATTAGTGTTGCCTCTATGTCATTAAAATAGTTGTGGTAAAAGAGGTTCATTTATTTCTTTGGTTGGATTCAGTATATAGTTCAAGTATATTTTAGTCTCCCCAAGGTGAATTTACAGGATGATGTATCAGTTTCTATATTTGTTTATATCCTTCAGACAACTTGGCATCAATATATGATTCTTTTGAGAATATTTATCCTTATTTCTCTTCCTAAAGCAAGTCTCATGAGGTTCACAAGACTAATCTTTATTAGAACATTTGCTTTTGAGCAGTTGGTTGTGAAGGTGTTTGTTTAAGATAGCAAAGTACCAAAGCATAGGGGTAGAAGTTCCAGGGGTGCAAGGATTAAAATATTTTCTTCTAAGATATTTTTGCTGCTTCATAATTTGCGAAACTTAAGGCAGTGTTGCTAAGCATATGTTGCTAAACATTGTCTTTTACAAAAGATTATCTAGAAGTGTTTGAAGTTGGGAGCTACTTTGACAATAAATTTATGAGACTTACAATTTTTTTTACATCAGATTTCATCTTTTGACATTCGCTCAATTTTATTATTTCAGGTCATATAGTATGATGTTCGAAAGTTTAGCATGTAGGAAGACTTTAATGATGAAAGAGTTGTAAACTAGTGTTTATGTCAGCTTTTATAGATTGAATTCGTCTTCCTACTTATTAATTCGTGTACCAGTGCCTCCCCTGCCATCATTGTCTACCATATTTTTAAGGAAGCCACCTTTCCGCCACAAGTAGATAAAAATGTAAATTACATGCATATTTCATGTAGTAATAGTTGAAACCCATTTTTTAAACTTCTTTTAAGATTAAGATACCATTGATAATTCCAATTGTGAACGACCTATGAGACAGAGCAGTCATGGGCCATACAGTGATAATACATGACTACATCCAATAGCACTATAGGAATTATTTGGCAGCTGCAAGAGTTTGGTCTGCTTTTAGGCATAGAAAGTCCATGAACTTGTATAGATTGGTATTTAACAAATAGTTGGTTCGCAACTGTAATAATTTACCTTTCCACTACTCGGATTGTTGGTCTGATGGTGTTATGCATTAGACAGTTACTTAATGATATCTTTTATGAAGCAGTAAAGTTACTTTTTCTATGTCATATGACTTACTAGGTATACTAGGAACCAATTTATACTTTAGAAGTCATATTTCTTTAAGGAGTTCATGTTTTCCTTTTGGATAGACCTCATTGAAATAGTATGGAACTTAGTTCTTACTTTAGTAGATGTTTTCATTCAAATTTGGTCTCTAATTATGATAAAGAGCTTATCTGTTTTCTTGCCTGAAGAAGTGGGTGATTTATTATCAGATTTTGCTAGGAATGAGTTATTTGTTACAGCTGCCTCTAACTATTGTGTCACTGTTGCAATTTTTATTGTCACTATGCATTAGGCATCATATCTATTGCCAAGTTTAGGATTATGTGATATCTCAAAGATCGCTAATATTACTATAGTGTTATGAAGTGCTTATATGGTTAAATGTATGTTTTGGCTGATAGAAGGCAAAAATAACTCCCTAGTTTTTTTATTGAGATGGTAACATATAAACTACTCCTGCTAATTATTTCTCATTATCACACAATATTTACTTGGATTGGCATTTTGAAAGGCATTCTTTATGCTTCCCTAAGACAGACATGCATGACTGAAATACATCTTAGGAAAGTCATGTCTTTAAAAGGAACTTTAATGTATTGAAAATTTCTCCGGACTCATTCGTTTAATCCATGGTATTGAAGAGATGTAGTTCATGAGTTTCATCAAAGCAATAGATTTTCTATAGTTCTCACCTTTTAATTCTATCAATATATCTAACATAATTTTACAGTGTTTGAATTCATGTTACCATTAGCTTGAATTGACTTTTGTCAACTTTGATTTGCTTTGTGTATTTTTGACAAATAAAATATCCAGTCCCATATCATCTCTCATATTGATGTTCTTGTTATTTTGTTATTCCATTTTCTCATTTCTTAATGTCTTTCAAATACATGTACATGACAAAGATCCAAACTGACAGGTTGTCCCCTGCAGTATGATATAGTTGCTCCTGACATTGTCTCGGTCAGTTCATGATTATCACAGTTTCTCTTCCCAACATTGCATGAGCATTGTGCGTTCTCTTTTACTATATGGAAGAATTTACTTATCTAATAATAATCTCAAGCAAGCTCTAGCTAGTCTAGAATTGAGGATTATTGTATTTTTTCTATTGTCTTAGTTATTTTATAATTTTAGGTCATACAGTCTGATGTTCGATAATTTAGCGGGTGAAATATTACAATATGATGAAGAGTTGCAGAAATTATTTGAAGATTGTGCTTCGTAAAGATTAGTTATATAATGACATTAGCTATTTAGTTCAAGCAATTTAAGTTTATTTTTTATTATTGTGATATTAATATTTTGGAAGTACTTCCTTTTGTTTGTTAAGATTTAACGAGATATATTACAGTTTGATGAATTAATATTGATATGTTTTGTTATTTGCATTATTTTTTGATCGAATGTAGTAGCTATTATTAATAGTGGCTAAAAGGGAATATTGTAGCCATTATATTGCTATAAAAGATGATTTTTAGTGGCAATATAATTGAATTTACTAGCTATTAAAATGAACGCTAAAAGGGCATAAAAATACATTTTTAGAAGATATATTGTTTCAACTCTAATTGCCACAAAACAATTACCGCTAAAAGTATGGACTTTTAGCGACAAATGTTTTAACTTTAGCGGTTATAAAAATGGACGTTATAAGAGCATTATTAGCCTTTTTAAAAGTGGGTTTAACAGCCATCATAATTGCCGCAAATATTTGCCGTTAAAGAAAATGTGTTTTAGCGGCAATAGATCATACCCTTTACCAGCTTTTGTGGGAAACACCGCTAAAGGATTTACCGACCCCGGCTTCAGCGGCTAAACATCAATTGTCAATAAATGATATAGCGGCTATTGTTATTGCCGCTAATGCTATTTTTTATTGCCGCCAAAGGTTTTTTTGTAGTAGTGTAAAGTCTTAAGAGAAGTGGAGGGTACAAATCTTTCATAAGGTTCAAAATTTATTTTTACATGTGCAGACTAAACATCATAAATTACTAGCATATTATGAGCTAAGTCGACGTTAGGAAGTTCATGTTGTACTAAGTTAGGCATTAGTAAAACTTTTGAGTATATTTTTGCAAAAGAGAAGACAACCTCAATTGTTCAGAGTTTTTTGCTATACTGATTAGAGCACTTATAAAATCTACAAAATCAAGTAAATGTATATTATTCTGATCCTAATCATGTATAATTTGTTGGGGTTTACACAAAATCGTTTGGTGTTGAATGTTAAAGATGTCAAAGTTCCACATCGGAAATTTGGCGATTTAGTTGGGAATTTTTCTCTATAAAAGGAGGCCTAATATTTAGGATTTAAGTACACCTCTCATTTGCCTTCTCATCTTCTTAAGGCATTTGTATCTTCTCTTTTTTTAGTATTATTTCACCTGTATTTTTGGAGTAGAATAAAATATTAATTGTGTCTGAGGAAGTAGGTAAAAATTGGCCGAACCTCGTAAATTCTGGTGTTCCTTTTATTGTTTTATTTATTATTTAGTGGATGCTATAATTTTGGTATAGTAGTTGTGACTCATTCAAACTATACACATTTGGCTTCCGAAACAATGTCGTCATCTTCAATCTTCAGTGTTCAACAATGTTGATCAAATCCAAATAATATTGAAACTTGATCGTTGTCACCGTTTTTGTCAGCATAGCAGTAGGATTCTCTGTACTATGAATTTTCTTCACCGTGACTCCACCTTCTTCTATGATTTCTCGTACAAAATGATACCGAACATCAATCTGCTTCGTCCTTGCATGATAAACTTGGTTCTTCGCTAATTGAAAAACACTTTGACTATCACAAAAAATTGTGATATTTTTTTGTCCAATACCAAGCTCTTTTAGCAACCCCTAAAGCCAAATTACCTCCTTCACAGCGTCTGTAATAGCCATGTACTCTACCTCTATTGTAGACAAAACAACTGTTGACTACAAAGTAGACTTCCAACTAACTGGTGCATTTGCAAAAGTAAACACATAACCAGTAGTTGATCTTTGTTTGTCCAGATCACTCGCAAAATCTGAGTCACAATATCCAACTACATACCGTTTGCCTTCTTGCTGAAAGACTAACCCAATATTTACAGTAGTATGAATATACTGTAGAATCCATTTCACAGCTTGCCAATGCTTCTTCCTGGATTATGCATCTGCTAATAACTCCAACAGCTTGTAAAATGTCAAGTCTCGTACAGACCATTGCATACATCAAGCTACCAACAACATTTGTGTATGGTACCCTTGACATATACTCCCATTCAATTTCATCATGTGGCAACATATTAGTACTTAGCTTAAAATGGGGAGCAAGTGGAGTATTAACTGGCTTAGTCTTCTCATCTATGCCAAAACGTTGTAGTACTCTCTTCAAATATTCTTTCTGAGATAAACAGAGTGTCTTTGAACGTCTATCTCTTATTATTTCTATGCCAATAATTTCTTTGCCTCACCCAGAGCCTTCATCTCGAACTCCTTCTTCATCTTATCAATTTCTTCCGAATTCTTGGAAGCTATCAACATATCATCAATATATAGGAGAAGATATACAAAGGAACCATCTTTAAGCTTGCGTAAATATACACAATGATCGTATTTTCTTCTTTTGTACCCTTGCCGCAACACAAACTTGTCCAATCGGTTATATCATTGTCTAGAAGATTGTTTCAATCCGTACAATAATTTTTAAGTTTGCATACCATATTTTCTTTTCCAGCAACTTTGAATCCTTCTGGCTGAGTCATGTTGATTTTCTCCTCCAAGTTTCCATGTAAAAATGCAAATTTTACATCCATCTGAACTAGTTCCAAATCCAGTTGTGCTACCAAAGCCAACATAATTCAAATGGAGGAATGTTTTACAACCGGAGAAAATACTTCATTGTAATCAATTCCCTCCTTTTGAGCATATCTTTTGGCCACCAATCTTGCTTTGTAGCGAACATCTTCTTGATTAGGAAATCCTTCTTTCTTTGTAAATGCTCATTTGCACCCAATTGCTTTCTTTCCCTTCGGGAGATTGGCCAATTTCCATGTATGATTCTGATGAAAGGACTGCATTTCTTCATTCATGGCAATCCTCCACTTATCTTCTTGTGAATTTTGGATTGCATCTTTATAAGTGGTAGGAACACTATCAGCTACAAGTGAGGCTACACAAACAACCGCCTCTATGAGGTGAACATGTTTCCTTATTGTCCTTTTTGGCTTGCTGGTTGCTATTGATTCAATTTTGACACTCCGACATGATAATATGCAGTTGAGCCAAACACGTGCAAAGAGTCATAATCTATAGCAGGCTTTCCAAACCATTTTTCAAATGGTGTCTTGCCATCAATAGCAGCAGATGGTAGACGATTAATGATGTAGCATGCATATGTAATTGCCTCATCCCAAAAGTTTTTGCCCGAGCCAGCATTGGACAACATGCATCGTACCTTCTCCAGCAAGGTCCAGTTCATACGTTCTGCCACTCCATTCTGTTGTGGTGTATGTCTGATAGTGAAGTGTCGGACGATGCCATCATTTTCACAAACCTTATTGAAATGATCATTTTATTATTTACCTTCATTGTCTGTGCGAATACACTTGATCCTCCTGCTTGTTTGATTCTCCACCATCGTCTTCCATTTGAGAAAAATTCCCAACACTTCATCTTTCCTCTTCATTGTATACATCCACACTCTTCGGGAGAAATCATCAACAAAGGTTATAAAATAGTGCTTCCCACCCAATGAAGGTGTTTTGGAAGAACCCCAAACATTAGAATCTACATAATCCAAAATGCTTTTAGTATTATGGATCATTATACTAAATTTAACCCTTGTCTGTTTCCCTTTGACACAATGCTCGCAAAACTCTAAGTTGCAAGTTTTTACTTATTTTAACAATCCTTGATCTGTTAAAGTTTTCAAGGATTTTCCTCCAGCATGTTTCAAGCGCATGTGCCATAGCCTATTTCCTTCTTCCTCTTTATCGTCACTGTCTGTCATTATCGTTGTCCCAATAATTGTATTACCATGATATTGGTATATGTTATTGTTCTTCCGATTTGCCTTCATTACCACTAGTGCACCAGAGCATATTCTCATCACTCCATTTTCTGCAATGATTTTAAACCCTTTTGATTCTAGGGCTCCCATAGATATGAGATTCTTCTTCAAATCCGATACATATTGAATATCTGTTAATGTTATGATCATTCCATCACGGTTCCTTAATCGTATTAAGCCAATGACATATGAGATAAGAGGGTTGTTATCCGCTATGTGGACGACTCCATATTCTCCTTTTTGAAAATTCACGAACTAGTCCCTGTTAGGATACATAGCTACAAGTCGAGTCCATCAACCATATGTCTGATGATGTTGATGACACTGTTGTAACTAATGAGAAATTTGAATCATCACAATCAACTACATATGAATCCATAATGGCCTTTTCATTGTTCTGTTTGGTCTTATTCTTCAACTTCGGACAGTCTTTTTCCAGTGCCCTTCTTCTCGACAAAAAGCTTATTCATCTTTACTGGGTCTAGATCTTGACTTGTATCTTCCCTTTTTTGTCCTCGTTTGATTTTGAGGACGACCTCTCACAACCATTGCTTCTCCTTCTCCGCCCTTCTGTTTTTCTCCCTTCCTTTATTCATAGTTGTACAAAGCCGAACAAATTTCTCTGAGAGAAACTTCGTCATTTTCATAGAGTGGAGTAGTTTCAAGGTGCTCGTACTCATCAAGAAGTGACCCCAACAACATCAAGGCCAAGTCACCATTATCAAAGGTTGCATTCATATTTTGCAAATCTATGACCAACTTATTCAAACTGGTGATGTGTTCATTCATTATGGTACCAGGAACATAGGTGAAGCGAAAGTCTTTTTCATGTACAATTTTCTTTGATTATTTCTTCAAAAATTTATCCTCTAGTGCTTTCCATAATTTACTTGCAGAAGTTTCCTTTGTGTATGGATATTTCTGCTCTCTAACAAGGTATGATCGAATGGTACAGCAAGTAACACAGTTGATAATTTTTCAATCTTCTTCTCCAATAACATCTGGTTTCTTTTCTTCAATTGCAAGATCTAGCCCTTGTTGAAAAAGGACATCCAGAACATCGCATTGCCACATTCCAAAATGTCCTGACCCGTCAAAAATTTCTACCGCAAATTTCGCATTTGACACAATTCATGTCATAAGCGAAAATACCAACAATGACGTATTATTGATATTTGATGTAGATTCTTCTTGTTTATTATATCCCATTTTTTACACAAATATTATTTAATAGCTAACAACACAAATCAAGATTATTTTTTTCTGGTGTGGAAGATCAGACTAAACTGCAACCACAGAGCATACTTAGATAGAACTCTGACTCAGTTATTAAGATAAATCTTTTATGGTGTGAAAAATCAAACTATGCTGCAACCATAGAGCATACTTAGACAGTACCTTGGCTCTAACACTAATTATTTCGGAAGCTAAATGTATATAATGTGAATGAATTACAACTACTATATCAAAATTATAGCAGCCACTAAATAATAAATAAGACAATAAGACAACAAAAAAAGGAATACTAGAATTTACGAGATTCAGCTAATTTTTGCCTACTTCCTCAGATACAACAAATATTTTATTTCACTCCAAAAAATATAAGTGAAATAATAATAAAAAGAGAAGATACAAATATCTTTAAAAGATAGGAAAACAAATAAAAAGTGTACTTAAATCCTAAACATTAGGCCTCCTTTTATAAGGAAAAATTCCCAACCAAATTGCCAAAATAAAGATGCAAAATTTTGCCTAAGGTGGAGATTTGTTGAAGATGTTAACGTCCCACGTCAAAATTTTGGCAACTTGATTAGGAATTTTTCCTAACCTTATAGTAATGTTCCTTTTAGTGTTGTCTTATTGTCTTATTTATTATTTAATGGCTGCTATAATTTTGGTATAATAGTTATGACTCATTCACATTATATACATTTTTCTGAAATATTGAAAAACACTCATTTGCAACAGAATTAAACCTCAATAACAAAGATCATAAAACACAGAGAAACTATTATCTTCTTTTCATTGTATTTGATACGGAAAAGGGTCAAATATGTCCATATACTATTGAAAAAGGTCTAATATTGCCCACCGTCATACTATCAATCCAAATATATCTCTAACGTCATACTATCGGTCCAAATATATCTCTGACATCATAAAAGTGGTACAAACCTATCTTTCCTCCGTTAATTGCCTCCCTATGACAATATTTCATTACTACCTCACCATTATACTCCTATTTTCATCCCTTCCCCACAATCTTTCTTTCCCTTTCATTCGAAGAAAATCACAGATCATAGATATACAAACAAACTATATCAAAAGAAATGCTAACAACTAAAGATAATATGAAACGTGAACCAAGAAAATTCTGATTTTGCTATTCAAAATTCATGCTTATACAAACGAAAATACATTTTCTTTTATATAAAAAACCAAGCAAAGATACAAGCAAACTAGTTTAAGATTTCAAAATTGACCATGGTGAGAAAGAAAAACAACCTAGATACGAGAGTTAATTTTTTTTTGTTTCTTTCTCTTCAATTACATTTCTGGAAGGCTACCATTTTCTCTCTTTACGTTTTATGTTAAAATAAAAGTGCTACTAAATTTTCCCCAAATAGGTCTTACAAATTTAGCGACAACACAAGGAAATACAAAATAAAACACAAAATTGTAAGATCAAGTCAAAGGTACGTACAATTCCAGGATCGACTGAAGAAGCAACAGGTATTTTAAAAAGCAAGAGGAAGTAGATGCAGTGAAGTATTCAAAATAATAATAGAACTTTAAAATAATTGAACTTGGTAACTGCAAAGAAAAGATAGGTTTGTACCACTTTCATGATGTTAAGAATATATTTGGACCAATAGTATGATGTTAAAGGTATATTTAGACTAATAGTGTAACAAAAAGTAATATTAGACCTTTTTCAATAGTACAAAGATATATTTAACCCTTTTCCATATTTGATATGATACTACATTGGAAACTTTTCATTGAATAATCATTAACATAATTAGCAATAATTGCCGTCAGAGTTGAAACTTCAAAAGAAGCAGAAAAAGAAAAAGGAGTGGCTCAAAAGTGCTTGAAAACAATCATAGCTACCCCTCAATTAGTTAAATGAAAGGTACCTCAATCGTTTGAGAGAAACAATTTCTCATCATTGCCACATTAGTCATAAAAATACTTTATACAACTTTTTCAAATAAAAAATTGTACCAATTTTTTTTTCAAATATGCAAAAATAGTGGAAAACAATAACAAATAAACCTACAAAACTTGATTTAAAAATGTATTACCTCCATCCCAACATCTAAATTTATGAGGCAATATTTGGCTTAAAACTTGTAAACTTGAATATTTTTTTTTAAAATTATCACATTATAAATAGAATAATAACTTTAAATTAAATTAATTCTAAATAATAGGATATTTTTTTAAGACGGACTTAATAAGAAAAATATGGCATATAAATTGAGAAAGAGGAAGTAAAGTAAGAAATCCATGAAGACAGTTAACAAATTGGAATGATTGATTCAATCCACTTGAAACTAAAAAATAAAATGTTAAGAACTAAGCCAACAGAAGCAAAATCCAGAAAAAAGGTAAAGAAAAATAACAACAAAAAAAATGAAGAAAAAGGGTGAAATGAATTCCTCTCAGACAAATGCCTCGAATTGTCTTCCCGATTTTAAGAATGGATTTCATCAGACTCGTCATCTTAGTTTGTTCATCACAGAGGAACCAAAAACAAACACACACACATACCGTGGAAAAAGACTAAAAAAATTTGAAGAAAAATGATTGCTCTAATGATATATGAAAAGGAAAATCGATTACTCTCTGCAAATAAGGTTAAAAAAGAGAGATGGAGCAAAGCTGACGACCTAGTTTCTACTTATAGGCGTAACTTTAGGGTTTAGCCTTTGGGCTTTCTATACGGAAAGAGCTGCTTAGTTGATACACACAGTCGTAGACTATTTAGGATAAGATTGGGTAGCTGAACTCGGTCCTCTGGGCTTATCTGGCCCAGTTAGCTAAAGCAGCAAAAAATTGTAGAAATATGACCCTTTTTGGGGTGATCTTTAACTTTTGACCCCTATTTGTCCCATAGACAGAATTTCAAGATCAAAAATTAAAAGTGTTGTTCATGGAACAAGTGAGGGCCAACATTGGTTAAGCTTCAAGTTTTGCCCACAAAAATATAAGACCATTGAAGGCTATTTGTGTATTTCAGACGAACAGTAGAACTAAATAAGATTTAAGTTTGCATACACAGATTACAGTAGGTGGAAATTGCGTATACTGCCACTTTTTGGCCCTATATTTAAAAAATAGCCACGGATCTGGAAACGCAAGGAATCAAGGTTATTGTCTTGTTGATTTGAATTTTATTTCACGATTAGAACTCAATTTGCCTAGTGTTTTGGGGCTTAAAAGGTGAAGAAACCTATTTGAAACTTTGTTTAGTGAGGTGAGGAAACTTGGTTTTGAGAAGGGTAACGAACGAGCAGAGGGGAGGGGGAGAAAGAGAGAAGACGGGAGAAGGGATAAAGCTTATCAAAATTGGAGCATAAAATCAAGAGATACTTGTTCTCTTAAATTACTATATTTTGAAAAAGTCTTGTTTTATAGGAAAATTATTTGAAAAAAATTATATAAACCGTACTTAAAATTCCTAAATCGTCATGTGGGTAACTGAGTATTATCACTTTTAGCCGACGCCAGAAACTATTTACATCTGGTAGTCGAAAAAGTGTATAAAATTTATATAATTTTTGTATATTGTTTACCCTGAAATCCGAGTAACAATTAAACTTGTTTTGTGGTCTTAAAGATATGTGATTTAGTCCAATATTAACTAATAACCAAGAAACCAAACGTATAAATTAAAGAAGTAAGTTGAATCAAATCAGTGCTTAAGCAAGTCTTGACCTCGAGCTATGATACCTCGAGGTAGGTCATTAAGAACAATAAAGTAAAGACAATAAAGTTAAGAGACAATTCTGATGAGTAATGAACAAGAAAGTAAGAGTGTATATTCTTTTGCCAATGATTGATGATGGTTACAAATGATTGGAGTCCCCTTTATATAGTAGGAGAATCCTAAATAAGGTACAATTCCGATTGTATTAAGGAATCTTATTATACAACTGTCTAACCGCCGAGTACAAATCCGTTCCGAAATTTACGCCGTGATTTTAGGGCCACCGCGGGAATCTCGCTCTTTCTGTTATAAAACCATAACGGTATTATCTCGAGATTGATCATACTCGGCCCCGGTGTTCATCGAGCACTTTAATCTTCAAGCTTCGTATTCTGCCTTCGGGCTCGAGCTTGGTCCATATCGAACTTGTACTCGACACGACCCCTTAAGCCTACAAATCGAGGGCACATAATTTTGATCGTATACAGATAGTCTTCGTGTTTCTTAGAATAAAATGATAAGAAACGAATTGTGCCTTGATTTTTCAGACTCCTTGATGATGATGTCATTCCCGTGACGTAGGTGCTCGAATTGACCGAAACGTCCCGTCGGTTTGCTTCCCCAAAACATTAAAGGTTTCACCAGTGATGGTCGGCCACTAGCATCGTTGAATTGTCGCCGCTTGCCTATAAATAAAAGGTTGGATTTCGGAAAAAACTTTACTTCAATCTTCAGACCGCCTTCAAACTCCTTTTACCTCTCCCTCTCTTCATATCTTCCCTCTCACTACTCGTTACCTAATTCCTTTTAGCTCCGAAAAAACACCAAGTTCCACCTACTTCCGCCTCTACTAATCCAAATCAATGGCCAAAACATCCAAAATAGTTCCTCAAAAGGAGAAAGCTTCCTCCTCATCTTCCCGGCAGGCCAAACTTGTGGCGCCGGCCCTTCACGAGATTATTCATGACCCCTGCGTTATAAAGAAAGATTTTAATGTTGAAAAGCCCCCCTCAATCCCTGGCCGATGCGAGTATGTATCTCGATATATCAACTCGATAACAAAGAAGCACCTCAAGGCCATGAAGAAAGATTGTGGCTGGGGGGACGAGGTCGTAGTACAGATCCTCGACCCCGAGGAGAGCATTACCACTCATGTGGAGGGGTTCCTAAGTGTTTACACTCATCCCTTCACACTGGGTCCCCTCAATCCAATCGTGATCGACTTCTGCAAAAGATATCAAGTCACCCTCGGCTAGATACACCTTTCTTTCTGGCATATAGTGATTATTCTTCGCTACTTCTCTAGCAAGGACGAGGGACTAGAGTTCACCTTCAATCACCTCATCCGATTGTATCGGCCTTAGCTTTTTCGAGGGTTGATCAAGCTCCAACGTCGATCGAGTAAAACCTTCTTTGCTAGTAATGACGAGGATAAGGACCGGAGCTGGATGAGCCGGTTCATACGAGTGAGGACATCGGACGTCATCCCCAAGGAAAAAATGTTGTTCCCAGAGAAATGGAACCCCGATTGTAAGTGAAGTCCTTTTCCTAGTATCCTCTTACATTCCATTTTCACATTGTGTGATGCCTTCGCCTTTTTTGCAGCGGTTGCTTGGATGCCCCATGAGATCCCCGACCTCGAAGACTAGGTCCGAAAATTAGCTGCGACCTCCTCGTATGATGAGAGCAAATGGCGTGACTTTTTGAGGGGCAAATGGGAGGCCAAACATCATGGTAAGCCCTTCTCCCAAGTTTCTGACGCTTTCCCCTGTACTGGAGATGTCACCATACTCATGCCTGATCTTTATTCATGTAGGCATTGGAGATGTCTCTGAAATGAGGCCAGCCCCGCCCGGGGAAGAGAAGAAGGGCTTCGAAACCTGAAGACCCCTAAGATAGGAGGGCCCCTACTTGAAGGCAAAGGTGGAAACTTATTCACGTGGACATAGACTCAGTCCATCAACTGAATGATGAAGAAGAAGACGAGGGCGAAGTATCGGCGCTGGTAACCTGAGCCAGGAAACAAGTTGAAGCCGTCAAGCCCTCAGAAGCGGAGACCCTGCCTCGAGGTGAGGCAACTCTGAAGAAAGATACAGGCAAAGCCCCTGAATCTCCTGAGGTTGAGATTGTTCCTCCGCCTTCAACAAGCATACCAGAGGGGACAAGTACCGAGATCCCCGGGGTTGAACAGAGTGCCCCGAGCGACATGCTCGGGGCCATGACAATAGGTCACTCTCCACCTTTACCAGCTTATTCTAAGGAGGCAATAAGGGAAGCTCAAGCTCTGGGAATGCCTGACCCGAACGGAGTCCCTGGTGAAGAAGATCCTTTTCGAGATTTCTTTACTAGGGTCGATGATGCCGCCGACCTCAACGACGTATCTACCCTCTCTGAAGAGGCTTACCGTCTTTTTTCTCGGGTAAGAATTAACTCCTATTGCTGTAATTGCTTCTTCTCCCCTTATCCTAACTAATATTTCCTTTTTCGCGTAGGCCATTACCAAGTTTAGGGCCGAGCTGAGCCAATGTGAGGCCGAGCTCAAGAAGTCCTCGGATGAAGGGAAGGCCCTGAAACTACTTTGCAGCCAAAAGGAGTAGGAGCTCAAGGACCTTTGGGCAGATTTGGCCAAAGCTCGTAAAAATGAGGCTGAGCTAGACAAGTAGGTAACCGTCATTTTGAAAGAGTATGGTCTGCTTGACCCAACTGTGGAGGCTAACACTTCAGTGTCTCAGCTGCAACAAAAACTAGAGATGATCGGGCAGCTTGGAAGGGAGGTCGATCAGGTTAAGGCTGAATGCAACCGGTGGAAGGAAAACATGGATCGACTTGCTGCTGAGAAAGAGGCTGCTCTAGTCAAACTAGCATCGGTTGAGACCCAGCTCTAGGGTACTAAAGTGAAAAATCTGGCCCAGGCCAAAAAGATCGATGAGTTCAAGGCCAAACTTGCCGCAACCGGGGCTGAGGTTGCTGAAGCCAAGGCCGAGGCCGATAAGACGAAGGCCACAACTGATAAAACCATTGCTGTGTACCTAAAGGATGCTAAGGCTGCTCAAATGGAACTAAGGAAAGCCTCCAACCGGGAGAAACGGAGCAATGATTTGGCCAAGTGTCAATCCCGGAGGGAGACCCTCGAAGAGATCCATGCTCAAGGTTTCGACCTCACCGAGGAGATAGCCCAAGCAAAAGCGCTCGAAGCTGATGCCAAGTTTCTCATCTCCTCCGATGATGATGATGGTGAAGAAGGCAGCCAAAGCGAGTCAGATAATGAAGTTGGGCTCGAAGAGGAAGCTGCTCCCGAGGAAGAGACCAGCCCTGGCGTAGATAGGATTTTCTTTTCTCTCTTTGTATTTTTCTTTTTGTAAGACCTTTTATCGGTCTCTTGTATATATTTTTTTCCAAGTATATAAAAGAAGAACTTCCTTGAATGTTTTCTCGATGTTTCCATCCTTACAAAATTCTTGTAATAATTTCTTTATTTGGACGGTGTGTTCGAGATTTTATCTCAGACGGTTTCTTTGAAATTGTCGTGGTCTAGTTCGAATAAGGTTAGAACTTTGGAGCATAGATCCTTACGATCTCGAGCCAAATAATGGTGAGTCTCCGAGCCGTAATCAAGTTATTATTTATTTAGGCTTGGGATAATTGAAATTCGGATCGGGTGAGAACAAGGTCTCGAACCCTAAGTGTATCGGCCCTTAGGCTCTTTTAGATCGGGCCATTATGGCCTCTAAAAGATGGCTATTATTTCCCCTTGTCGGCTTAGAAGACTTAGTAAAAATTTATTTATACCTTGGCATGCATTTTTTTTACCTATTGGGTCTTTTGAGGGTTCGATGTCGATCAGAACCCTTTGTTTTTAGTGCCTTAGCACAAGTGTGTATTTGAATAATTCGATACCGCTTATGATTTTTCGAGGGCTGATTTTATCAAAACCCTTTGATTATTTTGCCGAGGATAGCCTTTATTTAACTACTTTTTTGAGAATTCGAAGACCTATTTTTATTGCGAAATTCGGATGTCTCCTAACAGCGTTATTTCGGCCGTAGCCTTTAATATGGTCGTAGCCTTTGGATGGGTCTCTTGGACTTGTTTCCCCATAATTTTTCTAACTTGTCCGAAATGTTAGTCCCCAAGCATGATGGCCTTAGCTTTTGCATCGAGGGATGCCTCTTTGAGGTCTTATAAATTCGAGTTTAGACAACTCAAATGTGTTGACTGTCGATGAATGTCCTCGAGTATTCAAGGTGTATTTGCGTTTTGGCCCTTAAGTTGTTTCTCGCAGAATCACAAGTATGGAGCTCGTATAGTAGCAAATTTCTTTGGGAGACAAAGTGATTGATATAGAAAGAATGCTTCTTTGAATAATTCATACATGCGCACATGTTTTGCCATCAGGGATCGACTATTCTATACGGACACAGTTCATCTGACCGTTTGGCCCATTACAAGGTTTTTCCTATCGAGGCCCTCTTTGGCATGAAGTATTTTTCTCGAAAATATAACCTCCGAGGGTGATTCCCCCCAGTATTCGAGGTTAATTGAAAAGAAGCCTTAAATACTATTGAAATCTCCCTAGGTAGCACATAGTTGTTGCCTCGTTAAAAACATCGCCATAAAAACCATTTGGGATAAAACCCGATCTAAGGGAAAAAGAGTAAAACGCGTGCTTTAAAACCTAAGGTCTTCGTGTAGAAGGGTGCCCTCGACGTCTTTGATCGAACATCTGCAACGAGTTAGTCTTAAATACAAATGGAAAAAAGGAGAAAGGTCATACCTTAGCAACAATATCGTTTGAGCAGTGATACATTCCAATTGTTTGGCAATTATTCGCCTTCTATCGTGCCAAGTTTGTAAGATATTTTACCGATAACTCCGATGACTTGGTACGGTCCTTCCCAATTCGAGCCTAGTTTCCCTTCATTCAGGTCTCGAGTATTGATAGTGACTTTCCGTAGAACTAAGTCCCTGATTCTGAAGTGTTGGAGGTTGGACCTTCTATTATAATATCTCTCGATTCTTTGCTTTTGCGCGACTATCCGAACAAGTGTAGCTTCTTGTTTTTCATCTAATAGCTCGAGGCTAGTATTCATAGCCTCGTGATTTGATTCCTCCGATGCATGTCGAAATTTGGCGCTCGGTTCCCCAACCTCGACTGGAATTAAGGCCTCAGAGCCATATATTAAGGAGAACAGGATTGCCCTCGTGCTGGACTTCAATGTCGTTCGATATGCCCAAAGAACCTCGGGCAAAGCTTCTCTCCATTTCCCTTTAGCGTCGTTCAAACTTTTCTTCAAGTTTTGAATGATAGTTTTATTTTTCGATTCGGCGTGCCTGTTTTTGCTTGGATGATATAGCGTTGATATAATCCTTTTTATTTTGTGTGCTTCGAGGAACTCTATTACCTTTTTGTCGATGAATTGCTTGCCGTTGTCGCATACAATTTCGGCAGGTATCCCGAATCTACACACGATGTGGTCTTATATGAAGTCAAAATTTCTTTTTCTCTGAACTTCTCGAAGGCCTGTGCTTTCACCCATTTAAAAGTAGTCAGTCATAAAAAAAAAATTTAGCTTTACCTGGTGCCGTTGGTAGGGGCCTACGATGTCTATTCCCCATTTAATGAAAGGCCATGAGGACAAAACTGAGTGAAGTTGCTCTCCAGGCTGATGAATCATCGGTACGAACCTTTGACATTTATCATATTTTCTAACAAACTCCTTAGTGTCCTTTTCTATGCTATCCCAGTAATAACCTGCTCTAATAATTTTACGAATCAAAGACTCGGCGTCGGAGTGATTACCACAAGTGCCTTCGTGGACTTCACGTAGAACATAATGGGTGTCCCCCGGCCCCAAACATACCGCCAATGGTCCATTGAACATCCTCCTGTATAATGTTCCATTTTCATCCAATGTGAACCTAGAAGCCTTGGTTCATAGAGCCCTCGACTCTTTATGATCCGATGAGAGCTTTCCATTTTTCAAATATTCGATATACTTATTCCTCCAATCCGAAGTCAAACTTGTAGAATTTAAGAATTTATCTCGGCATGACCCTCCTCGACCACAGATCTCGTACTTGGATGACAGTCCCCGAGATAATATCATCTTCTTCAACTGATGACCCCAAGTTAGCAAGTGCATCGGCCTCACTGTTTTGTTCTCGAGGCATATGATCTAGAGTCCACTCCTTGAACCGGTGCAAGGTTACCTGTAGCTTGTCCAAATATCTTTGCATCCTATCCTCTCGAACTTCGAAGCTTTTGTTTACTTAGTTCACCACAAAACAGAGAATCGCACTTGGCTTCAATGACTTCAGCCCCCAAGCTTTTAACTAGCTCGAGCCCTACAATCAAGGCCCCGTATTCGGCCTCATTATTAGTCAACCTAGAAGTTTTAATATATTGTCTAATAGTGTTACCTGTAGGCGGCTTCAAAACAATGCCAAGCCCGGACCCTTTCACATTCTAGGCACCGTCCGTAAAGAGGGTCCATACCCCCGATGACGTACCTAATTTTACCAGAAGTTCTTTCTCTACTTCGGGTACGAGGGTTAGTGTAAAATCGGCCGCAAAGTCAACTAAGATTTGAGACTTGATGGCCATTCGGGGTTGATATTCAATATCATACACGCCAAATTCGATGGCCCATTTAGCCAATCGGCCTGATAACTCGGGCTTATGCAAAACATTTCGGAGAGGATAAGTGGTTAACACATATATTAGGTGACACTAGAAATATGGTTTTAGCTTTCTATATGAGCTTATTAATTCAAGTGCCAATTTTTCTAAGTGTGGATATCTAGTTTTAGCATCTCTTAAAGTCCGATTTATGTAATAAACAGGGAACTGCGTACATTGCTCTTCTCGAACTAGTACCCCACTTACTGCTATATCGGCTATAACGAAATATAAGTATCGCTTCAATTCCTCCAATGTTTGATGGCATTTCGGGGTCCATGCGAAATTATTTTTCTTTTTGAGTAAGGAAAAGAACCTGTGGCTTCGATCTGATGACATCGAAATGATTCGGCCCAAGGAAACTATCTGTCCTATTAATTTTTGTACGGCTTTTACACTATCTACAATAGTGATATCCTCGATGGCTTTGATCTTGTCGGGGTTGATTTCGATTCTCCGATTTGATACCATGAAGCCGAGGAACTTGCCCGAATCGACCCCGAAGGCACATTTTTCTAGGTTAAGCTTCATGTTGTACTTTGTCAAGATTTTGAATGTTTCTTGCAAATGAGTTAAATGGTCCTCTGCATGCAGGGACTTAACCAAAATATCATCAATGTAAACTTCCATTGATTTACCTACCTGTTCCTCGAACATTTTGTTAATTAGGCGTTGGTATGTGGCTTTAGCATTTTCTAGTCCGAGGGGCATTACATTATAACAGTATGTTCCAAACTTAGTGATAAATGAGGTATTTTCCTGGTCCTCCAGGTTCATCTAAATTTGATTGTACCCAGAGTAGGCATCGAGAAAGGTAAGGATCTCGTGGCCAGCCATGGCATCGATCATGCGATCGATGTTAGGTAGTGGAAAAGAATCTTTAGGGCATGTCTTATTTAAATCCTTGTAATCTACGTACATTCTAAGTTTGTTGCCTTTTTTAGGGACTACAACTACATTTGTTAACTACTCGGGGTATTTTACCTCCCAAATGGATCCTATTTTAAGAAGTTTAGTTACCTCATCCTTTATGAATGCATGTTTTACCTCGGACTGGGGCCTTCTCTTTTGCTTTACCGGTTTGAATCTAGGGTCGAGGCTTAGTCGTTGAGTTGTTATTTCCGGTGGGATGCATGTCATGTCTAAATGGGACCAACCAAAACAATCCATATTATTGATAAGAAATTGAATGAGTTTCTTCCTAAGTTCGGGGGTTAGCTCCATTCCCAGGTATACCTTTTGCTCGGGCATGTACTCGATCAGTATGACCTGTTCTAGCTCCTCGACCGTTGACTTGGTTGCATCTCACTCTTAGGGAATAATGAAAGTTCGAGGAGTAAGGAAATCCTCTTCTTCTTTTTCGATTACATGTTTCTCCGATTCAGTCGAGGCTGGGGACAGTGATTGCTATTTGGCCATCTGCTTATCTTTGGTGCTCAATTTTTCTAAGGTCGAAGGCACTGGTATCGGTGTCACCTCATCGACTACAAACATTTCCTTTGCAACATATTGTTCCCCATAAACTGTTTTCACACCATCCACTGTTGGGAATTTCATCATCTAATGAAAGGTAGATGGTACTGTCCTCATGTTGTGGATCCATGGCCTCCCGAGTAGTGCATTATATCTCATGTCGCCTTCGACGACATGGATTTTTTTATCTTGGATGGTCCCATCCACGTTCATTGGTAGGATTATCTCCCCCTTTGTTGTTTCACTTGCCATGTTGAAGCCGTTTAGGACTTGAGATGCAGACACAATTTGGTCTTGTAGGCCGAGCTGCTCTACGACCCTTGATCTGATTATGTTTGTTGAGCTACCTGGATCTACTAGAACACGTTTAACCCGAATTTTATTTAACAAAATAGAAATTAAATGAGCGTCATTGTGCGCTGAGAAATGCCTTCCGTTTCTTCATCATTGAAAGATAGGACGCCCTCGGGCACATAACTCCGAGTCCGTTTTTCTCTGGTGATCGACACCTTGGTACGTTTAAATATAGGCCCTTGTGGAATATCGACCTCGCCAACGATCATATGAATTACATGCTGTGACTCCTCCTACTCATTCTTTCTGTTGGCATCTCTTTCTCTAAAGTGATTCTTAGATCGATCACCGAGAAACTCTCGAAGATGACCCTCGTTGAACAATCGAGCTACCTCCTCCCTCAGCTGTCTGCAGTCTTCGGTCCTATGGCCATGCATACCATGATATTTACACATGAAGTTTGGATTTCTTTGAGAAGGATCGGTTTGTATAGGTCTGGGTCACCTGGTGTCTTTGATCCTTCTGATAGCTAATACGATCCCCGATGCATCGACACTGAAATTATACTCCGATAACCGAGGTGCTTCTGCAGGATCGGTATGTTTATCAAAATTTCTCTTACTCATAAATCCCCGAGAATTTTTCCCTCGATCGTTTCTTCGATCATTCCGGGGAGGATTACGCCCCAAACTGTTGTTTCTTTGATCTGTGACATATGGCTGATACTGTTCCCTATTTGATCTTAGTTCCCTATCGGTATCTCTTGGGGCTTTAACTACTAATCTATTTGGATGAACTAAACCTGAGGGGGCTCCCAGCTGGTCGTCCTCGACCCTGATATTTGATTGGTAATGATTATGCACATTTGCCCAAGTTACAGCTGGATACTCGATCAGATTTTGCTTCAACTGACTTGACGCGATCGAGCTCCGCTCGTTCAACCCCTATGTAAAAGCTTAGACAACCCAATCATCTGATACCGGTGGTAATGCCATTCGCTCCATTTGAAATTGGGATATAAACTCCCTTAGCAGTTCATCACCCTTCTGCCTTATCTTGAAAATGTCCAACTTCCTTGTTGCAACCTTTATAGCCCCGGCGTGTGCCTTTACGAAGGCGTCTGCTAACATAGAGAATGAATCGATGGAATTTGGTGTAAAGTTGTGATACCAAATCATTGCTCCTTTTGACAAGGTTTCTCTAAATTGTTTCAACAAACCGACTCGATCTCGTCATCATTTAAGTCATTTCCTTTAATCCTGCATGTGTACGAGGTGATGTGTTCATTAGAATCGCTCATCCCGTTGTACTTAGGTATATCTAGCATACGAAATTTCTTGGAAATGGGCTTCAGATCCGCACTCGGAGGGAATGACTTTTGTACGAATTTCTTGGCATCCAAACCTTTCAAGATCGGGGGTGCCTCCGATGATCAACACGAGAGTTATACGTCTCCACTTTTTTGTCATTATCCTTAATCTTTTTCTCCCCCGACTCGATTGTTTTGGTGAGTTCTTCGAGCATCCTCATAATCGTGGGATCAGTCCCCCAGCCATTATCGTTTGATCTTTCTGGCACCGACTCAGTTCGGAGAGTAATTCCTGGTTCTACCACACTTGGAATTTTATGCCGACTTTGAAGTTGAGCGATAGCAACCTGTTGAGCTTGTAGCATCTCGAATATTACTTGAAGGCTAACATCCCCATCTCCTATACCCTGTGTTCCTTGGCTACCAGGTCAGACTTCCCTGCGTACACTACCTCCGGGGTCTGCGCCTAGGTCCGCGTTCAAAGCAATGTGTGAACTGACGTCGATTAGTTCTACAATCGGCACTTCCCCAGGGTTAATCGGTGGTACACCGGCTCCCCGAGCAACTACATTGTTGTTTTCCCTGTGAAATCCAAGACCATCGTCGCCATGTACGGGTGCGTTTTGTGAGTTTGACATGATTTAATTCGAGAACAAAAATCCTTGACAAGAACAAGTGTAAAAATAACGTGTGTTATCAAAATTAGTACTGAAATAATCACTATTATCTTTAGCCCCATGGTGGGCGCCAAACTGTTTATCCTGAAATCCGAGTAACAATTAACCTTATTTTGTGGTCTTAAAGATACATGATTTAGTCCAATACTAACTAATAATCAAGAAACCAAACGTATAAATTAAAGAAGTAAGTTGAATCAAACCAGTGCTTAATCAAGTCTTGACCTCGAGCTTTGATGACCTCGAGGTAGGTCAATAAGAACAGTAAAGTAAAGACAATAAAGTGAAGAGACAATTCGGATGAGTAATGAGCAAGAAAGTAAGAGTGTATATTCTTTTGCTAATGATTGATGATGATTACAAATGATTGGAGTCCCCTTTATATAGTAGGGAAATCCTAAATAAGGTACAATTTCGATTGTAGTAAGGAATCTTATTATACAGCTGTCTAACCGCCTAGTACAAATCTGTTTCGAAATTTACGCCGTGATTTTAGGGCCACCGCGGGAATCTCGCTCTTTCTGTTATAAAACCATAATGGTATTATCTTGAGGTTGATCATACTCGGCCCCATTGTTCATCGAGCACTTTGATCTTCAAGCTTCGTATTCTGCCTTCGGGCTCTAGCTCGGTCCATATCGAACTTGTTCTCGACGCGACCCCTCGAGCCTACAAATTGGGGGCACATGATTTTGACTGTATACATATATATACAGAATATATATATATATACAGAATATATATATATATATATATAATATACAATTTTTATATATTTTTTCTGCTATTGTTTTTATAGCGGTTATATAGTGTCTTTTTTCCTAAAATAATGTATCAACTACCCAGTAAATAGTGGATTATGCTTCCTGTGAGGCCTTGGTTCCCAGACCCATATAATGGGTGTGAGAAGATTCGATTTCTGTCATAAAATGCAACTCCAATTAAACAATCAGCCGCGGGACCTATTCCATTCAGGGGTGAAGCTAATATAGAGTTTACGGGTTCGATCAAACTTAATAACTTTGGTTTAAATCTTATATTTATTTTTAAAAAATTCATTGAATATGTCTAAATTTTAAATTTAGAATTCAGAACATAAAAACTAAAATTTCCGACTTATAAGCTTCAAATCCTTGCTTCGCATCTGTTTTCAGTGTCAAATTGCAAAACACTAATAAATAAAATCATGTGACCTGAAGCGTTATAATCTGTTAACCACTCCTAAAAGGGCATATGGTCCCTCGAGGTACTTGATAAAGCTATCACTTTCTTGATTGATCAAAATGGAGTTAGTCGTAATGTGCAATAATCAGCTAAGATTGCCAAAGTCATTGTGTTATATTATGAGTGGATACTTGTTCCTATACAAATATCTTGTATCCTGTCTGATTAATTGTTATATCGAATAATATATGGGGACGAAATTTTCCTTCTGAGAGCGGGAGAAATTGATAAGACTCCAACCATAATTTCAAAGAGATTGTTATCTAGCTAACAAAGACAGACATTGCTTTATATTTTATCCAACCATTTGAACATAAAAGATATTGTTATCTAGTTGAATAATTTATAAAAGAAAAAGAAAAAGAAAAAAAAGGTTGATATCTAGTCTAGCTAATAAAGAAAAGGGACAATTTTAAATTTTGTTTTTGTCTATCCGATCCATGCATCTTGATGTTGGTAGGATTTGAAGCCTATAAATTGGCTTCAAGATCAAAGATATTATTATCTAGTTGATTAATTAAAAAAGAAGAAGAAGAGATTGTAATGCAGTCTATCTAGCTAATAAAGAGATTGAATAGTTTTAATTTTAATGCATCTAGTTTGGTAGGAGTTAAAGCCTATAAAGAGGCTGTGGAGTGTGAACTCAAACGAGTATTGGAAAGTTTCTAATAAAAAAAGGTAGATTAGAAATACAGAGATTAGAGATGTAGAGGAATTATAATGTAAAGATTATTTTTTGTGTCGTCTTTAGTTTGATTATAAATTAATATAAATGTACAATAAACATGTGTAGTTTTTACTTTCAAATAACATAGAAATCTGTATCCCATTACAACTGTGAGTTTTATCATTTTAGTTGTTTTAGTGCATATATTAATAATATTCATGTTCTTATTCCACTTTCTATCCCACATAAAATAATATATAGATTTCTGCATAATTTATGAATAGAAAAGTAATAACCAAACATTGTACTAAAATATGTTGGATTTTATGCGAAGATCAAATCTCTTAATCGAACCAACCAAACACCCTCTTATATACATTCTTTTTTTAGGAAAAAAAAAATACTTTTTTCTTTTTCCTCTGCTTGATTGAGTAAATTTTATTTTATTTTATTATAAGCTCGTGTAATAATGTATCCCTTATCCTTTCTATTTTCTTGCTGAATCAATCTACTAATAGGCAGCACATTTAAACATATTCCTGTTTATCTTTTTCTTTAAATAAGTTTAGGCGAAAGAACTTAAATTAAGAAGAGATGCTGCAGTAGTTTTTCCAAATAAATGTATGGGTGGTGCCTGTTATATCATCAAGAGAAAATGTATATTTTGATCTCTTCGTAGTTTTACGAGAATCAATCTTTTCTATGTTTTACCTATATTCTTGGATATAGTTTAATGGAACTTCCTTCTGAATCTCCTTTTTGAAAACTGCATAGTATCCACCATAAGAGTTTATATATTCACATTTAATATGTACACAAAATCAATCAATACATGATACAAATATGTTATTATTTGACTATGGATTTGTATAATTACCAAAATATATAGTACTTAACTATAAAATATTTATGTGATTTGGTGTAAATACTTAGAGTCCATATTTTTTTTATCCTTCTACCGTACTCTCGCAGGAGAAAATGTAAATTTACAAGCAATGATTTTCAGAAAACACCCAGTGTGTGAAAATATTGACGCAAGATATACATATTAGTTGAATAACAAGTGAATTATGATCAACCAATGAAAAAAAAAGCGCAAAACGAGAAAAACATCAAAAATTAAAAGTCGGGCGTTCCTAGTGCTTCCCTAAATAGAGTCGTGGTGGAATGTTAAGTACACATTCACATTAACCAGAGATTTCAGGTTCAAGCTCTGTGTCAAAAGTTATCTTTGATAGAAGCGCTTTACTTTTCAATGTAAGACTTTTAGATACGAATTCGGACTTAGTCGAGCCTCATGCGGATAACAAACACCGGATGGAAAACAAAAAGAAAATCCTCTTTGACAAATTGCACGTCAACTATCCATGATAGCTACGTCTTTAATTTTGCCCTCCCAAAAGTCTTGTACCAAAAATCTTCATGACCGTACCTTAATTTCTCTCCGTTTGAATTCACAAACATATAGACACATTATATATATTCTTCTCCAAACATCTTACGTAACTTTTCTTTTCTTTATTCCACCCTATTAATAGGAACTACATAGAATCTAATTTTCTATTTGTTCTGTTCTTGTTTCATTATCATCAACCTTAGGTTTGTTGATTGATTTTGGAACAAGACATGATGAGGAATAATTCAAGAAAACACCACAATATGGTGACAGAAGACAACATCAATATCCCTAGGAAACAAACGTTTGGGAGCATGTTACAATCTGATCCAAATCATGATCAAGATGAATTTACTAATTTTCGTACGAGCAATATATCTGAAGCTGCAGGCCCTGCAAATTTCGATAATCGCCCTTCTCCATTGAGCTCTGATTACAATATGGTCTCTCCTTCACCTAATTCAGATGACCATTATTCATTATCTTCTCCATATTCAATGCCTTCTATGGACCTAACATCTCCATTATCAAAATCTCCTTGGTCGTCACACGTCGAAAGTTATCCTTACACAGGTCTTATTGGATCCCTTGTTCGTGAAGAAGGCCATATATATTCATTAGCAGCTTCTGGAGACTTGTTATATACTGGATCAGATAGCAAAAATATTAGGGTATGGAAAAATCAAAAAGAATTTGCTGGATTCAAATCAAATAGTGGATTGGTGAAGGCAATAATCATTTCTGGAGAAAGAATCTTCACGGGTCATCAAGATGGAAAGGTACTTTTTCTTAATTATGTCTTATCATACGCTCTCACGTGCGAATGGAGCCTTGACGTAACTGGTAAAGTTGCTGCTATGTGATCAGGAGGTCACGGGTTCGAGCCATAAAAACAGCCTCTTGCAGAAATGCAGGGTAAGACTGCGTACAATAGACCCTGGTGGTCCGGCCTTTCCCTGAACCCCGCACATAACGGAAGCTTAGTGCACCGGGCTGCCTTTTTACGCGCTCTCACGTGCGAGTCTGATACCTTACAGAGAGCGCACTTTTATTTGCTTAATTACTTCTTAAACAGGTGCGTGTCTGGAAGATATCTTCTAACGATCCAAACGTTTACAAGCGCATTGGAACATTACCAACTTTGAAGGCTTATATAAAAAGTTCAATGAATCCAAACAATTACGTTGAAGTGAGAAGAAATAGAAATGCCGTGTGGATTAAACATTTTGATGCTATTTCATCTCTTAGCATGAGTGAAGACCAAAATCTTTTATATTCAGCATCTTGGGATAAAACTATAAAGGTTTGGAGAGCATTAGATTTTAAGTGTTTGGAATCTATAAATGCCCATGAAGATGCTGTAAATTCAGTGGTTGTAGGGTTTGACGGGCTAGTTTTTTCAGGCTCGGCTGATGGAACAGTGAAAATTTGGAGAAGAGAATTACAAGGAAATAAAACAAAACATTTTTTCTCACAAACGTTGTTAAACCAAGAATGTGCAGTAACATCATTAGTCGTGGACCCTACATCCAGTTTTCTTTACTGTGGTTCGTCTGATGGACTAGTCAACTTCTGGGAACGCGCGAAGTTTTTGTCACGTGGAGGAGTTCTCAGAGGACATAAATTGGCAGTTCTTTGCTTAGCAACTGCAGGAAATTTAGTTTTTAGTGGATCAGCTGACACAAATATATGTGTGTGGAAAAGGGAAGGTGGTGATCATATGTGTTTATCAGTGTTGAAAGGACATTCTGGTCCTGTCAAATGTTTGGCTGTTGAAGAAGATCATGGACCAATTACAAGTGGTGATAGGCAGTTTATTTTGTATAGTGGTAGCCTTGATAAATCAGTGAAGATTTGGAGAGTGTCATCATCTCCCCCTTCCATGCAAGCTCAGCAACTTCGAAGCCAATCTCATGGGCTATGAGCTAGCAAAGGCGAGTCACGACTCACGACTAAAGTCAGTGAGTTCAAAATGAATATCAATTATATAGTATGATTGTATATCTTAATTGTATTCACGTATGTTCAAGTCGAAACCATATTCAATTGAACTCCCAGAACTCGTCCTAATCTCGGCTCGGAGTTATTAGCACCAACTTCCATTGGTGGCTTATCATTGCAACATATAAGAGTTAGCCGAAGAAAAAAGATAGCAACGATCGAACACGAACAAGGAGATCGAGAGGACATGCAAGCTCAGCAACTTCAGAATCAATTCGTGGTGAGTTGGAAGCGAATCTCGAATCTAGAATCAGTTCGTGGTCAGTAAGTCATAACGAATCTGATCTTATTATATATGTACATTTTAAATTTGTTTTATATGTACATAGTTCGAGCTAAAAATAGTACATGCGACTGAACTTGATCAAAGCACAAGCCTTGTAAATCTGCCTCCGTTAGCCACCAAAATTTTAGTCCGTTTGTTGTCTATTGTTGCAAGGTAGAAGAATTAGCCAAAGGAAACGATAGTAACGATCGGGACACAAAGAGAAAGATATGACAAATATCATAGGCTGAGCTAGCTTTTGGGTTGAACAAGAAAAGTACTTAATCTCTTTTTATGTATTTCTTTTGGCTTCTTTTCTGAGCAGTTGTATATACGACTTAATTTCTCTTTTAATTTTCACCTTTATAGTTAGGCCCAAATGTCTATGGCGGTGAGAACATGTTAATCCTCTTCACATCGGCTTCGTTGATTCAGAAAAAAAATAAGATTATCATGAGTTGAGAGAATGAGTTCAGAAATGTATATTTAATTCTATTTATGGTTATTTTGTGCAATTATTTATAGGTTTGGACTTCAAAATATGGTAAATATTTATCCGCACACTTGCTGTTTATACCAAACAGAATAATTTAACCTTATCAGTTACAAATTAAAGAGAAAAAAAATGATATATATAACTTAATAACCATTCTTAAGTGACAAAAATAGTATAAAAGACACATGAATTTGCATTCATAATTTACTATTAATCGCCAACACAAATTTTGCTGAATTCGCGAAATCATCATTATATTCGCCAATGGTTTAATTATGTATTGTCGTCAGTAGATAGTTTTTTTATTTTCATAAATTTTCAGCATTTTATTCATCTCCAAAAGAAGGTTACAATTGATTTGAGGTAGTTGTACTGCTAATACTCCCATATACCTCCTGGAAGCTAGCAAAACTACCTAGCATACATTTTGAGATGAGGTAAATGCCGAAAGGAGATGCGAAATCTCTCAATTTAAACAAACGGTTGTGACTTAGTGACATACGCCTTTCGTAAGATGGATGTTTGGACCAAGAATTTGAAACTCTTGGCCGTTGTGAAGGTACGAAAATATATAGTTCTTCATCCAAATATTCAATTTCAGACTTATAAGATGAAAGAACAACCAATAATTGACTTTTCGCCTGAGCATGATCTTAAGATTGTGACAGGAAATTAACATTTCAATAATTCAAGGCTGTTCTAGGTAGAATGGAAGGAAAACTCCACAATGCTGACAAGTTAGCAAGAAATGGAAAACACAAGATAGAGAAGATCGATGTCTTATTAAAGTAGTTCATTTGGATTTCGATAGTACGCTTTAATGTGAATTAATAAGGTATACGGCTGTATAAGATGGGCATTGACTTCATAAAGCTATTATAAATATTGGTTTGATTTCATGATGTGAAACAATGTAAATGTTGACTTTCTTGATCCCCAAAGGTCTCCTTAATTTAATGAAGATGATGAATTCTAGTCTAGTTAATTTGACCTTGATGCAAGCTTCTACTTCTTTCTTTCTTTTAGTTTTTTTTTTCTTTTCTAGTTGAAATTCTCGTTCGGACTTTTGCTGTCTTTTGAGCCTAGTTGCTTATCAAATAGGTGAACTAATTGTTTTGTGGGGGGGGGGGGGGGGGGGAGGAAGGAGTATACATTAAATGGTTGGTATAGATGGAGACTTTTTCAGGAATCAATTGGATCTGTTATAAATGAGTCAAAACTGAAAGCCAACTGTATATGGAGAGTTGACAACCGGTTTATTGAACTAATAACATTTCGCTCGTACTAAGGCTGTCCTACGGGACGGATCGGGACGTGACAGGACGGAATTTAACCGGACGGTGGCGGGACGGGCCTTAAAGAGACGGGATAAACAGGACGACCCTGGTAGGCCCATTCCACCCCACTAACAAACGGAATGGGACAAGACGGTTCGTGGGCTTTAAGTGAACCTTTTTATTTTATTTTTTTAATTATTTAAGCTTTAAATTTGACAACGGCTAATTTTTTTATAGAAAACAACATTTATTTTTTTAAAACTGACAATGACTAAGTTTTTTAAGTTTGCAACGGCTAGTTTTTTGACTTATTTACTAAACTTAAAACTTAATAAATTTTAAAGAAACTAAGTAAAACATTATAAAATATTAAAAAAAAAGACTTGTAACGAAATATTTTAGTAATTATAATAGACTTGTAATTTATTTAATATAATTTCAAGTTATAAAGTAACCAAATAAGAGTGTAAGATAATTCATAAAAAAAAAATTCAAGGCTGAAAGCCTTTTATTTTATTAATAGAACTTTCAAATTTCAAATACAAATACAAATCTTTTGAAGAGCACCTAATCTACGCAGCCACATTCTAGAAAGGGTTGCGTTTGAACTAAGCTTTTTAGTAGCCAATTACAAATTATCATACTAATATTTGTAAACTCCTATATAGCTTCGTTGTAACTTATCCATAATTTCTCTTAGAAGTAGTTCTGGAATTGACAATGTTGATTGATGTTGCATGAGTTCCATGTCGTCATCGCTTCCAGTGCTAAGTATCTCACTGTATTCTTCTTCTTCCCTAGTGGTTAATTTTTCAAAACCAAGATTTCTTCTTTATAAATTAATCCAATCTCTGAATAAGACGAAAATTTCTAGACTGTCTTCCGCTAATGAATGTTTATGATCTCCGATTTAAAATCTTGCCGCTCTACAAGCACTTTAGATGCCACTGATGATGCTTGAATAGCTAGTATATCTCGGGCCATTATTGAAAGTGCTGGAAATGCCTTGCCGCGCTCCCTCTACCATGCCAAAAGCTGTTCATTGCCTTCTTCATCTTTAATACATTCCAATCCCTGATTAAGATAAGAATCAAGTTTATCATCAATAGAGGAGTCAAAACCTGTTATATCCTCCATACCTTCCCATAGAACGTCTACTCTAACCTTAGAAGTAGTAGGAGCATTTTCACCTTTTGTTGTTCCCATAGATTTATAACTATCAAATATTGATCTAGCATAAGAATATATGTTAGCTTGGCAGTCTTCGAGAGATGGCTGTTCATTTTCTTGAATTTCTAAATTCTCATAAATTTACGAACAAGTGTCTTTGCACCTCTTAGTTTTAAAGATGAGTTAAGTAGAGTAAAAATTAAATAAACTTGGGGAATAAGGAAAAAATACTTTTTAAATGTTACAATCATTTCATTAATGGCCGGTGCATAAGTTGGATTTGTTTAACTTACCAAAAATAATAGAAATTCTACAAATATAACATAATATTTGTGTAACAGTAGGATAATATATACTAAAAAATTATTTGTATCATAATAAAATTTTTCTAAAATTTTTGGTAAGCTCTTTGATCTCATCCCAATCAGAATCAACAATTTGATCAGCGAGGATACCGTTATGCATATTAAATACCTTTTATATAGGCACCCGATAATTATAAATAACTTTAAGTATTTCATAAGTAGAATTCCACTTAGTGCAAACATCTTTTGAAAATTTTCTATATGGAAGGTTAGAACCTGCACATTGTTGTGCAAACTCACGAAGCCTACTCGCTTTATTAGTACGAAAAATATAGCCGCAAACATGTTGTACTTTACTACAAGTCTTAGAAAATAAATTAATACCATCTTTTACAACCAAGTTAAAAATATGGCATGCACATCTAATATGGAAAATTATTGGATTAATTGGACAAAGTCTAGTGCTTAAACTATTTGTTGCAGTTGTGCTA
The DNA here is from genome assembly GCF_000393655.2 of Nicotiana sylvestris. Taxonomy (NCBI): domain Eukaryota; kingdom Viridiplantae; phylum Streptophyta; class Magnoliopsida; order Solanales; family Solanaceae; genus Nicotiana; species Nicotiana sylvestris. The sequence goes on along the minus strand of NC_091065.1, from coordinate 157,600,250 downwards.
GCAGAAGCATTATCTAATGTGATAGTTAAAACTTTATCAATGAGCCCATAAAAATCAACTATTTGTAGAACAGTAGTTGCAATATATGCTCCAATGTGTTTTGAATCATCAAATTTATAACCAACAATACGTTTTTGCATGTTCCAGTAATGATCAACCAAGTGACATGTAATAATTAAATAATCACAACCATTAGGACTACGACCTATATTAGATCTGATAGACACCTTACAATCTAAATAAAAAAATACACAACCAATATACTGAAGATATTTAGTTTGAAATATAAAAACATAATTTCTAATTGTGATCTTAGGAAAACCTTGAAAAGCAGGATTATAAGTTTCTTGTATATAATGCACAAAAGTAGGGTGAGAAGAAAAGTAAAAGGTAAGCCACATACAATGACCATTTTTGCTAAATTTTAACGATCTCTATCTTTGTTATAGAGACGTAGTATACTACCAGAAGCATGATGAATCTATTGTTGTAAAAAGTTAGAACTCCCGCCAGATCTAGTAGAAGCGCCATTATTGCTGCTGGGATCCAGAATTTTACCGGCATCTATTTGAGCTTGTATCCATAAAGATTTGTGTTCCTTAAGTAAGTGCCTGATTAAACCCTCTGTCCCACCTGATTTGCCATGTGCAAATCGTGCCTTACATTTTTCACATATAACAAGTTCATTGACTTTATCATGTTTAAAAAAATTCCATATAAGTGATGTTTTGGTACGTTCAACCTTAGCCTTACCCCTTATAGGAGATACAAGGGGTAAAGCTCCAAACCAAAATTGACTCTGAGTTGGAGCTTGTGTTGCTAGACTAGTGCGTGTTTCGTCTAATTCTTATTCCTCATTTTCTTCGTCCTCAATAAAAATATCATTGCCAAATTGTCTTTGTAAAGTTTTATGATCTAGTTGTTCTCCGAATTAATATTATAACATGCGAGGGGTTGGAAAAATAAAGTTTCATCAATATGAGTCATTTCATCTATATGTTTTCTAATACTAGAAGAATGATTGGGATTATGATTAGGATTACTATAACTAGAACCTTTACTATTTTTTTACTACTTTTTTAATATGCCAAGTACACTATTAGGAGCCATAATTTAACTACGAAACTAAATTAGAAAAGTTAACATAAAAATTAAACAAACAAATGGAATACGAAAATAGAACAAGTAAAGTAAACACAAAATTAAGCACTAAAATGATATGAAAAAAATTAATATTAAAATTAGGAGATGGAGCGACACCGTGATTAAATATTGAAACTTGAAAAAATTACTCAAAAAATTGCTCCAAGTACTTGATGAATTAATTTGAAGCTTGAAAGTTGCTCCAAAAATTTGCCCAAATACTTGAAACGTAGTTGATTGTGAATATTAAGAGAATAATATAGATAGAATGTAAGAAATTTGAGAAAGAATGATTGATTTTTGCGGAAAAAATAAAGAAAGATGAGGGGCATTTATAGTTAAAATAGGGTCAAAGTATAATTTAATAAACTTAGGGGTTAAATTAATGTTTGAGGAGAGAGGGATAGGGGTGTTTGGGGGGGGGGAGGGGGCAAAATGGCCGTTTATAGCCGTTGGAAATGGCTAATTTTGCAAAGAATGCCGTTGCCCAACGACTCTTTTAAAAAAAAAAAAAAATTCACGCGGGACAGGTGGGACGGGATGGGATGTTAATGGGCTGGCCTACCAGGACGAAATAGGCTGCCCGTCCCATCCCATGTCCCGTTGACTATAGGTCCAGTCCCGTTTAAGACTAACTGGGCCGGGCCGAGATTGTACCGGAACCGAGATTGGTACCGGATCGGGATAGGCCGGGCCGACCCGTCCCGTTGGATAGCCATAGCTCGTACACCTATAAAGAGTGAGTTAAGTACCAAATTTCATCTTTTAATCATCTTTCATAGTGTATTGGTAATAGACGAACCTACCACAAGGACAACATAATAATTCACACGTGGCAAACGATGTTGAGTCAGCTCCAAATCAGACAGAGCCATCTCGGTAAGTTGAACCTGAAGGTCGGTAGAGGAAATGTATCTCGGATCATCTATAGCACGATCATAATGTCATCACGAAAATGACCATGCGGAATTTCTCTAGCATCCGAGTATGATGATCAACAAACCAGCAAGTTTTGAATATTCGAGATTCGGTATTAACTCCTGAGTAGTTATAAGTCAGCCATGTGTAACATACAAAACGTGCAGATAGTGTTCATATGGATATGTGTGATTTTAGGGGGCAGTTATAGTCATCTGCACTATAAATACTCCCTCTCCCTCACATTTGTTACTAATTGAAATCTTTATACTCATACTGTGTCACGACCAAAAATTCTCCACCGGAGGATGTCGTAATGACATATAGTCTCTAAGATTAGGTAAGCCTAATGTGCATGGAGAAATAGTGGAAATAGCAATAATGGAACTTCGAATTTAAATAAGCTAGCTATCATAAAAGAGCTACAATACCGCTGACAAAAACTCCCAAAATCAGTGAGATTGAGTCATAAGCTCTACACAAATAAAATAAACATCCATAATACATCACTGTCTAAATAAAGAGTAAACAATAGAAAAACAAGGAGAGAGGGTGATTCTCAGGCTTGCAAACGCCGGCAAGTATACCTTGAAATCTCCGAACGAAATGCTCTACTCACTGATGTCTAGCCTGATATGAGGTACCTGGATCTGCACAAAAATATGTGCAGAAGCGTAGTATGAGTAAACCACAACAGTACCTAGTAAGTATCAAATCTAACCACGGTAAAGTAGTGACGAAGTCAGGTCAAAACACCTACTAGGATATGAAAAGAAGCTGAATAAGTATAGTATAGTATAATAATGGAAACGAGGAAAAGGAGGCAATAAAAAAATATAACAAGATAACCTACAGCTAAATTTAAAGCAATAAAAGCAATAGGGGAGGAACACATAATAAGAATACCAAGAAAACAATGCAGACAAACACAAGTGAGGTAAATAAGAGATAATAACAAGAATCACAACCGAGTATCGCCTCGTATCTCATTCCACAATCACAATCACAATCTTTTCTTATATCAAACCCTTATATTTAATTTAAAAAATTATTTTTTCTGAAATAGCTACCCGCATTTTAACCCATCTTATCACACCGCGTGACTTCAAGTAGTTTCCCTAGAAATACGCGTTTCAAGCTCACCTTATATAACCGCATGCGTATCAATTCCTAGCTGCCCAATACCACCGTATGCGTATACACATCACAACTCGCACCCCAAGCGCCCAAATATCATAACTTGCCAAAAGAATCAACAATATCAATGTTTTCACAACAAATAGCTCAAGGCTCAAACACAATGTATACAAGAATATCAACAGTAGCAAACTTAAAGTGAAAAACTCAATAAGAATGATATTTCAATAAATAACAACTTTGCCTCACTGTGATCATGGCTTTTACAACTTGAGCACCAATAACTCAACAAGAAGATATTCCATGAAATCAACAACTTCAAGTAAATAATCCAATAATTAAAAGTAATAAGATAATAAGGAAGATAATAACTTCAACTAAAGCATATAAGAGCAAATAATAAGTAAGAGGTGAACAAGTGTTAAAAATGTTTAATAAAGCATGTGAGGGTAGATTAATACATATAAAGATAGATTAATAATGAAAAATGTAACATGCTATGATAATTAAATTAAAGGCATGAAAAGAGTTCAATTAGCCTAAATCGGTCAAATACCACATATAGACCGCGTACCCATTCGTCACCTTGCGTATATGGCCTTAACATATAACAATGAGCACAATCAACCCAAATCCTAAGGGGTAGTTTTCCCCACGCAAAGTTAGATAACATACTTACCTCAAATAAGCTAAAACAATTCACTCGTAAGCCTTTACCGTGAATATCCAACCCCGGACGGCTCGAATCTAGCAAAAATAACTATGATAAATACGAACCATAGAAAACTATTCCAGATAATAAAGTTGCAATCTTTATAGAAAATCAAAAAGTTAACTCAAAAATTCAACCTCTGGGCCGCGTCACGGAACCAGACCAAACTTACAAAATCCTTAAACCCATTCAATAATGAGTCCAACCATACTAAAATTTCCAATTCCGACCTCAAATCGACCTTCAAGTCCTCAAATTATAACTTAGGAAGTTTTCACAAAATTCCCCCAATTTTTCAAATCAAAATAGTAAATAAATGATAAAAATAATGATGGATTCATGTATAATAGACAAATTCGAGTCAAAATCACTTACCCCGATCAACTCCTTGAAATCTATTTAAAAATGGCCCAAAACCTAGGTCTCTAACTTAAAGGATGAAAAATGCAACAAAATCCTCGATCTGTTCCTTTTTTGCCAAATGATTCCACTTTTGCGGACCAACAACCGCTTCTATGGCTCCACACTAGTGGAAAACCCATCGCAGGTGCGGCTTTTCATTAAGACCATGCAAATCCGCTTCTGCGGTCAGGAACCGCTAGTGCAGTCCTACTTATGCGGACGCTCGACCGCTCTTGCGGTCCAACACAAAAATCCAAATTTTGCATCTGTGGTGCCTCTCCTCGTTCTGCGGATGCGCATCTACGCATCCGCACGTCTTCATTCACACCTGCGGAACCTGTGCACTAGGCCAATTCTCTCTTCCACGGCTCTGAGGCTACTTCTACGGTGCCGCATATGTGACCGAAAGTGCGCAAGTGCGATTGCACCAGACGCAGAAGTTTTTCAGCAATCAACCAAGTCCAAATGAGCCCGATTTCAATCCAATTCATACCCGGGGCCCTCGGGACCCTGTCCGAACATGCCATCAAGTTCCAAAACATGTAACAAACCTATTTGAGGCCTAAAATCACATCAAACAACATCGAATCTACAAATTGCAACCCAATTCAACCTATTGAATCCATGAACATTCAGCTTCTAAAACTAATGTTGATTCATCCCAAACCAACTCCGATTGATCTCAAATTTTGCACACAAGTGATAAATGACACAACAGACCTATTCTAACTTCCGAAATAGGAATCTCACCCCGATATCAATAAAGTCAACTCTCAGTTAAACTTCTTAACCTTCCAAACCTTCAACCTTCTAACTTTTGCCAATTCAAGCCAAAACGACCTACAAACCTCCAAATCAATATTTGAACAAGTTCCTAAGTCCAAAATCACCATACAAAGCTATCGAAACCATCAAAACTCATTCCGGAATCGTATACATAAAAGTCAAACTCCAATCAACTCTTTTAACATAAGCTTCCAACTTTGGGACTGAGTGTCCCAATTCACTCCGAAATCACTTGAAACCAAACCAACACCCGGGCAAGTCACATAACCACAATACAACATAGAGGAGGCAATAAATAGGGGAACAGGTCTAAAATACTCAAAATGACTGGCCGGGTTGTTACATACTTCCTCTCTTTAAATAAACGTTCATCCTCGAACGAGTATATACACATACCTGAAGTGGTAAAAAGATGAGGATAACGGCTACGCATATAATGCTCGGTCTCCCAAGTTGTATCTTCGACTGGTTGACCCCTCCATTGAACATTCACTGAAGCAATGTTATTTGAACTCAACTTTCGGACCTACCTACCCAAGATGGCCATCAGCTCCTTAACATAAGACAAATCCTTGTCCCATTGGACTGAGATAAAATCTAAAACATGGGATGGTCACCGTAATACTTCCAGAGCATGAAAACATGTAACACTGGATGAATTACAGATAAACTAGGTGGCAATCCAAGCTTGTAGGCCACATCTCCCACTCTCTCAAGGATCTCAAAAGGACCGATATACCTAGGGCTCAACTTGCCCTTCTTTCCGAACCTCATCACACCCTTCATAGGTGAAACCCCAGAGCAAAACCCTCTCTCCAACCATAAATGCTACATCAAGAACCTTCCGATCGGCATAACTCTTCTGCCTAGATTGTGTTGTACGAAGCCGATCCTGGATCAACTTGACCTTCTCCAAGGCATCCCGAACCAAATATGTGCCCAATAATCTAGCCTCACCCAGCTCAAACCAACCAACTAGAGAACGACATTGCCTTGCATATAGGGCCTTATAAGGGGCCATTAGAATACTTGATTGGTAGCTATTATTGTAGAAGAACTCTGCAAGAGGCAAGAACTGATCCCAAGAACCCTTGAAATCCATAACACAAGAACGAGCATATCCTCTAAGATCTAATAGTACTCAAACTGTCTGTCCGTTTGTGAGTAATATGCTGTACTCAACTCAACTCGTGTGCCTAAATCAAGTTGTATGGCTCTCCATAAGTGCGATGTAAACTGCGTGCCCCAGTCAGAGATGATGGATACCGGAACGCCACGAAGTCGAACAATCTCACGGATATAGATCTGAGCCAACTACTATGAAGAATAGGTAATCACCACCGGAATGAAATGACTTGGTCAACCTATCCACAATCACCCATGCAATGTCAAATTTCTACAATGTCTATTGGATCCCAACAACAAGGTCCATGGTAACACACTCCCATTTCCACTAGGGAATCTCAAGTCTCTGAAGCAAGCCGCTTGGCCTATGATGCTTATACTTCACTTGCTTACAATTTAGATACCGAGATATATACTCCACTCTGTCTTTCACAATTTAGACACCAAGCTATATACTCCACTATGTCTTTCTTCATTCTCATACACTAATAGCGCTGCCTCAAATCTTGATATATCTTAGTGGCACCCGAATGAATGGAGTACTGTGAACTGTGGGCCTCTTGAAGAATCAATTCATGTAACCCATCCACATTGGGCAAACATAACTGGCCTTGTATCGACAATACGCTATCATCTCTAATAGAAACCTCCTTGGCATCACTGTGATGTATCATGTCCTTAAGGACAAGCAAATGTTGGTCATCATGCTGATACGATCATATAAAGAAGACTGGGAAAACACGCAAGCAAGAACTTGACTAGGCTCCGAAACATCCAATCTCACAAACTGATTGGCCAAGGCCTGAACAACAATGGCTAGTGGCCTCTCTGCTGCCTGTAGATATGCCAAACTACCCATACTCTCCGCCTTTCGACTCAAGACATCAGCCACCATATTAGCCTTCCCGGAATGATATAGAATAGTGATATCATAGTCTTTAAGAAACTCTAACCACCCTCTCTGCCGCAAATTAAGATCTTTCTATTTGAACAGATGCTGGAGACTCCAGTGATCGGTATAGACCTCACATGGGACACCATACAAATAGTGCGCTTAATCTTCAAGGAAGGAACAATAGTTTCCAATTCCAAGTCGTGGACATGATTATTCTTCTCATAGACCTTAAAATGCTGAGACGCGTAGGCAATCACCCTACCGTCTTACATCAACATCACGCCAAGGCCAATACGTAACGTATCACGATACACAGTGTAAGGCCCGATCCCGTAGGAAACACCAACAGTTTGGTTGTAGTCAAAGCAGTATTGAGCTTTTGAAAGCTCGCCTCACACTCCTCAAATCATCTTAAAGGAGCACCCTTCTAGGTCAATCTGGTAATAGGTGTAGCAATGGATGAGAAACCCTCTATGAAACGGTGATATTACCCGGCCAAACCAAGGAAACTCCGGATCTAAGTAGCTGAAGATGGCCCGGGCCAACTCTGAACTGCTTCAATCTTCTTTGGATCTACCTTGATCCCCTCAACTGACAGAACATGACCCAAAAAGTGCCATCGAATTAAGACAGAATTCACACTTTGAGAATTTTGTATACAACTTTTTTTCTCTTAAGATCTGGAGCACAATCTTCAAATGCTGCTCATGATCCTCCCGACTGCGGGAGTGCACCAAAATGTCGTCAATAAATACAATGACAAATAAATCAAGATATACTGAAATACACTGTTCATCAAGTGCATAAATGTTACTGGGGCGTTGGTCAACCTAAATGACATCATAAGGAACTCGTAGTGACCATACCGAGTCCTAAAGGCAGTCTTTGGGATATCCGGATCCTGGATCTTTAGATGATGATACCTTGACCGCAAATCAATGTTTGAGAGCACTTTGGCACCTTGTAACTGAGAAAATAAGTCATCAATGCGCAGTAATAGGTACGTGTTCTTCACTCTAAGATTTCTCAACTGCCGATAATCAATACACATGCGCACAAAACCATCCTTCTTCTTCACAAATAGAACCGGAGCACCCCAAGGTGAGACACTAGGCCTAATGAAACCCTTATCAAGAAACTCTTGCAACTGCTACTTTAACTCCTTCAACTCCACTGGGCCATACGGTATGGTGGAATAGAAGTGGTATGAATGCTCAGCAATAAGTCAATACCAAAATCGATATTCCTGTCAGGTGGATGCCCGGAAGATCTGCTGGAAATATATCTGGGAAGCCTCTCACTACCGAAACTAACTCAATGGTAGGAGCATCAACACTGACATCTCTCACAAAGGCTAGATATGCATCACACCTTTTCTCAACCATCCACTATGCCTTAAGGAATGACACAACCCGACTAGGAATATAATCCAATATACACCTCCACTCTAACCACGGCAAACCTGGCATAGCCAGTGTCACAGTTTTGGCGTAACAATCAAGAATAACATAATAGGGTGACAACCAGTCCATGTCCAAGATAACATCAAAGTATACTATACTGAGTAACAATAGATTAACTCTGGTCTCAAAACCATCAATAACAGCTAAACATGACCGATACATACAGTCCACAACAATAGAATCTCCTATAAGCATGGACATATATATAGGAAAACTCAAAGATTCACGAGTTATATCTAATTACGGAGCAAAGTAAGATAACACATATGAGTAAGTGGAGCCTAGATCAAATAAGAATGATGCATCTCTATGAAAAATCGGAATAATACTTGTGATAATCGTGTTTGATACAATTGCCTCTGACTTATTTGGAAAAGCATAGAATCTGGCCTGGCCTCCCCTTCTAGGGTGACCCCTACCCACCTAACCTCCACCCTAGCTGGCTATATAGGTGGAGCTGCAACTAAAGCAGCAACCACAGCCTGAGAAGTCTATGGACCCGGTGGAATACGTGAAGCATGTGTAGCCTGTGTAGGCACACCCTTCCTGAGTTTGAGGCAGTCCCTCACCATATGTTGGGTATCACCACACTCAAATCAAGCTTTCAGTGGGCATGGCTGCTGAAACTACCCCTGACCGTGTCGACTGGACTGACCGCTGAAAGCACCCCATTCAGGAGGTGCACTAGATAGTGGTGGTGCATAATAGGCAACCTGAGACCTGGAAGTAGCTAGAGTACCACTAGAAGATGGAATTGCTGAATGAACTGGACACCCATAGCCTCTACCATAGCGGGCTGCAAATGGGGTGTGAGGTACCACTATATCCACCAGAATCTCGACGCCTCTTGGCCTCCCTATCCTCTCTCTCACAACCCTGCATACCCTCCAACCTTTGTGTAATCTCTACCACCTACTGATATGGGGTATCTGTCTCCAACTCCCGAGACATGCTTAATCTAATACTATAATTGAGCCCCTTGATAAACACTCTCTGACTTTGGAAGCCAAGGCGGGTGCATGTTTGGACAAATCACTGAATCAGATAGCATACTTTGACACTATCATAGTACCCCAGTGTAGCTGCTACAACTCCATGCGCCATGCATCCCCAATGGTCTGAGGAACAAACTCTCTCAAGAACATCTCTAAAAACTAAGTCCATGTAAGTGAAGCTGCATTAGCTGGGCTATCTTCATCATAAACCTGCCACCACTGATACACTACTCTTAATAGCTAAAATGTAGTAAAGCAACCCCGCTCATCTCCATAATACCCATGGTGAGGAGAATACGTGCCACTTTTCTAGAAAACCCAGTGCACCCTCTGTAGTAGGACAATGAAAGTAGGAGGGTGATACTTCTTGAACCTCTCAAGCCTAAGCTGCTCATCCTCAGATGCCCGTGCTCTACCCTCAGGCTGGACTGGAACAACAGGCTACTGGCATAAATTTCGGGACCTGATCAACATGGACCCTCTGCTCTAGAGTATGGCCAGGGAGTTTGAGCTCCTCCCCTAGCTTGAGATATGGTTGGTGCAAGTGGATTCAACACTGCTTGAGCTACAGTACCGAATATGCTCAAGAACTGTGCGAGGGTCTCCTGAAGTGTAAGGGTGGCAACAGGTGCCTCGGGTGCCTTCCCCTAAATTGGAGCTACTGGTGGCTTCTCTGTCGCTGCTAGGGTAGGTTCTCTAGCTGCACCACATGCCCCTTCTCATCCTCTGCCTCGGCCCCAACCTCTTGCGGCTCTAGCAGGTGGCGCGGGTGTCTGATCATCGGATCCAATGGTGCGTGTCCTCACCATATGTGAGAGAATGGAAAGACAAAGATTCAAAATTTCGAAGTCAACAAATTCGCACATTAAGGAATCAAATAAGTGAAGTTTCCTAACAGTTCCATAGCCTCTCGAATATAAGTACAGATGTCTCTGTACCGATCCGCAAGACTCTACTATACCTGCTTATGACTCGTAACACTTTGAAACTAGAGCTATGACACCATCTTGTCACGACCCCTAATTCCCCACTAAAGGATGTTGTGATGGCACCTGTTGATACCCAATTTTTCCCCAAAATATTTTAAAATTGCATGTATACCTGCAAAATCATGTATTAATAGCAATTGGTATTTTTTCACAATTTTCCTATATTTTTATTAATTTATCCAGCATGTTATTTCCAATAAGTAATTACAGAATTGCATCACAAGTGATTTCAAAAGCATTTCTTGATTTAGTTTATTATTTATGGTCCTATTTAAACCAAATTATTTCATAATTAGCCAAATTGGCATCTTTTGGCTATAATTACAATAACTTTGCAATTATAGCCCAGGCATATAATTTTGTACTATTCTTACTAAAAACGTAGTCATTTGTATTTTTAAAATACTAAATAATCTTTTAAAATTATTTTTCTATGCATGAAATTCATTTTTTGTAATTATTAGCTATTTTACAAATTATTTTAATTAATTTAATTGGGTATTTAACTAATAGCCAATTGCATTTCAATTCTAGCCTAAATTGAACCAGCCCCAAACCTAATTAAACCAGCCCAATACCCCAAAGCCCAATCCACTATCCTACCCAACCCAATTTCCGTTTAATCTGGACTGTTGATCAATTTTGATCAACGGACCAGATCCATCCTTACCATAATTAACCTAAAATGACTACTCCCTGAACCCTCATTCCCATCCTCTCATTTGCTCTCATTCTCTTCGCCATTACATCTCTCATCTCTCTCAAAATCCTCTCTGCTAAACCTAACTCCTACTCGTCGGCCGTTGGTTTGCCAGTAACCATGGTGGTCTCACCACCATCCCCAACCCCATGGCTCTCTTCCTATGCCGTTTGTTGCTGCCTTGAGGCCCTCAAGGGAACTAGAAGGCAGTTCACTCACCTCTCATGGTTTCTATGCCGTTCTCAGGCCACTCTTGGCCGTCCGAGTAAGATCTTTATATTTTCCGGCTAGATCCATGACTTCTAAGCCGGAATCTCTTTATCTCTAGGTTATCTCTCTTTGAAACCCTAAATCATCTCTTGACCCTTCAGATCTACCATAGATCTGAGTATATTTTGAGTTATTCTTGTTGTTTTCCATGATAATCTCTCCGATTTTTCGAAAATGCCTCTTCGTCTTCAAACTAGGGTTCATAACCCCTTTTCAAAACGCCTTTTCTTCTGATTGTTGGTATCAATCTATGATTTTTACTATGTTTAAACGGTTTATTTAAGTTTTTCCTTTTATTTGATTCATTATGTTGAAAACACTAATTCTTGGTCTTAATCTTGGATTCTAAGAACCATCCTTGTTTATTTGTTCGTTTAATTTGTTCACATGTCTGTTATTCATGAATATGTTCTATGTTTCTATGAATTTTTACCCTATTATGCTCATTAGGGTTTCTGAGTTTGCTTTTTCCGCCTATACTATGTTTGTTCTGTTTATTAACATAAATTTGTGTCAATTCCTCTAATTAGTACTATTTTTTAGTTGAATTCTTGACTTTATGTGATTTTTACTTTACTATTCTTATTAGTGTTTCTGATTTTTATTCCTTCTTGCCTATGCTGTGATTATTTTGTGTATTTCACAGCAATTTGTGTTAATCCCCTTAATCATTACTACTCCTATTTGAATCCCTATTTTCCTATAATGGATACCTTTCACTAATCTCTTGTGATGATTTCCTTACTGATTTTCAACCTCTAAATATCTTCTTGCCTTATTTTGTGGTTGATTATGCTGTCAAGTTGATTCTTAGACATTTTCCTTAATTAGAATTTGTCGAACCTAGCCTCTATTACATGCTCTGTACTATGCTTATTTCCTTATGTGTTGTATTCCAGTCTCATATGATCTCCTTCCTTATTTGTCTTTATCGTTTGAAGGTCACTCCCTTAATTAAGGGAGTACTTCTACTAATTTTATACTAATTGATACCTAGTTCCATAATTACTGCTTGACTTTGATTCTTACCTTATTATTCTACCTAGTTTCAAACTATATATATGCTCTCTCATTAACACACTCAGACACGAACACATTTGGTTCAAAACTCTCTCTCTCATACTAAAAGCTCTCTGCCCTCTTTTGCGATTACCTACTACTTTTCTAAGTTAGCCGGCTACAAGCCAAGGCTTACTATTGTGCTCTCCTATTCTTCACTTTTTGTTTGCCGTCACTTTAATGGTATGTCCTGATTTCAATTCAAGTTCCAAAACCAATATGTTTCTTTTATTACTTCAATTCCTCCTGTTTCTAGTCTGTTTTTACTTATGGTTCTATCGTTCAACTTTCAACTAATATGTTTACTTCATTGCTTCATCAACATGCTCCTAAATGTGTCCTCTCCCATAGACCCAACATGTTTATGAAGTGTTATCCCCCTTCTAGTGTACCCCAATATGACTCTTCCTTACTAATGTTCTATGCAACGCAGTTGGCTATCTTTAAGTGACCTGATTCTGTACTTAAGTGCCCCTATAACTATGTGTTTACCTATGTGACCTATGTGTCCCCAAACCCTTGACCCCATGTTTGTGGCTGCTGAACCTGCTTTGGTTATATGATATCTAGCTGTGTATGAACCTGTTTTGGGGGTGCTGTGTTTGGATTGTTGTTTACTATTCCACTCTCTTTTCAAAACTGTCTCTGATGTCTTTTACAAAACTATTTCAAACAAGTCCCTTTTCAAACTTTTTCCCTACTTAAATCTTTTCAAGCACTCTCACATCTACTCTTAGGTTTTAAGTTCTGCCCCTCTAATGTGTGACCGCTTAGGGATCCCTATGAGATCCCTCTGAACTTTGATACATTAGAGCTGGCCCCTTCCACACAGCACTTACTCAACTATGACTATGAAATCTGGGTGCGAGTACTACCCGGGATCCCTTGAGGTCCTTAGGGAACTCTGACACACCCGAAAATCCGGCATTGGAAATGTTGGAAATCTGGGCCTATTGGTAGGCTCCCTATAGAGTAACTTTTTCTTTTTCTTATCTGCTTATGTAATTCATTCGATATTGACCTGTAATAATTTGTAAACGAATATTAGGGATTGGATAGTGAAAATGGGAGGCTAGCTATGCATGTTATAGATATCAAAAAGGGTAGAAATCATACTTTAGGTCTATATTTCCTGTATGTGCAATAGAATCCATGCTCAAAATATATCATGTATTAGAAACCATACTCTTAGGGCTCTTGTATACTGTTTCAGCACCTCATTTTTTACATTCTTATCACTTAGAAATCCTATTTTAGGATAAAGGGGAATTAAAAACAAAGATTGCTACTCTTGCACACTTGACAACATGCTCTATAATGTTGTAACCTTTCTATGCATTTAGAAATCCTGATATAGGAAATTCTGCAATCATGTCGTGCATATTAAAAATTCTGCTTTAGGAATTCTGCATATAAATCACTCTACATTTATACGTGCATATTAGATACCATGCTTTAACATCTCATTCGTACTTGCTCAGTCACACCTAGAGTAAACTACTGATTACTGAAGAGGTAAAAACAACTTCACATTTGATTATCCTGTTTAAAATAAGCTAGTATTAATCCCTGCATTTTTATAACACTTAGAACTGCATGTTTTGGGTAAAATAACTCCTTCATCGTTCTAATGGTTCTGATAACAATTGTGCATTATCCTACGCCTAGGAAAGCCTTAGGTAATACAATTTCTCCTAAGATTGGAAACTGCCCCTTTGTGTGTATTGCTTATTGATTAACAAGTTTAAAATCAGTAGCCAAAATAATTAGGGTGTCACACCTCTTTTTTACTACCATCGAAGACGGTATAAGGGAGTTTTTTCCAACTTAAAGTGACAATCAAAACAGGATTATTGATTTAAAAACTTAGAGTCGCCATTTGGGATAATTTATGGTGTCCCAAGTCACCGGTTTAGAATTCCGTATCGAGGAAAATATTGACTCTGTTTTACAGTGCGCGAACACAGAAATTCGGGTAAGGAATTCTGTTAACCCAGGAGAAGGTGTTAGGCATTCCCGGGTTCCGTGGTTTTAGCACAGTTGCTTAACTATTAATATTGGCCTAATTATATGATTAATTACACATTTAAAACCTACGTGCATTTTTAACTTTCTAACCGCTTTTATTATTTCGGGAAAATTCAAGGTTATTTAAAACACATCGTAAGCCACGCTACATGAAATGCACCCGTGGTTCACGACACGTTCTATTTATCCTTGTTGGAAACTAGAATCGGGTCACATGTAATGTACACCCGGATCTATAACACATTTATTTCATTATTATTATTATTCACAATTATGGCAGGGTCACATGAAATGCACACCCAAGCCCCTTTAATCTAATTTGACATAGTTCAGTTGATGAATAGCAACCCAATATCTATATTGTGACAAATCATGTTCAACTATAACCAATTCAAGTAAACACGAGCAGATAACTAAATGAGAAATTTCAAAACTATGAAAAACAACTACACAAACAACGATCATATCACCAAACAAACATTTAACATTAAGCTTGATAAAATGGATAGAGGGTGATAGAATTGGACCTCAATATAGATGGGAAATTGGTTGTTTCAATGTTTTAAACTCAACAATATGACGGACCGCGGACGGAACCCGAATTAACACCGAAAAGCTGAACACAGGACGGAATCTCGAATAGTCACCAGAAACTCAACCAAACTCGGATTCAAAACCCAAATTTTAATCAAAATTCATCCAAAATGAAGCTGACTACAAAATTGACCAAATGAATGACACGGAGACTACATACGAAGCTCAGCCAACAAAACAAACAACAATATCATAATTAAACGGTTCTAACAGCTTTAAAGTTGTTCCCAATCTTCTGTTTCTGCCGAGTCAGTGCAAGGTTCCATCTAATGTTGGAGATGGCCATTTTCCGGCCAGTGGTGATCAGTTTCGGAGAGGAGGTACAGCAGGTTGAAGGTGGTTGTGATTGGAGATGGGAAGCTGGGGTGTTTGGGAGGTCAGTGGTCGTTGGAGCTGGGGTGTTCGTCACTGCTGTTATAGCAGCTGGTGGAGACGGCGACGAAGGAGGATGGTCATTTTTGGACTGGTTTTCCGGCGAGTCCAAAGCGAACGGGGCTGTGGGCGTGGCGGAGAGCAGCAGCGCTTTCCAGCGAGTTTGTTGCAGGTTGGTGAGGATATGTGTATGGTTGAGGAGAGTAGGGGTCATTGGTTGTAGTTTATACTGTTGAAGAAAAATCTAAAACGGGGGGGGGGGGGGAGGCTGAAGAAGATGAAGTCATAGGGGGGAGGGGTCCTTTGTCTTGATCAGCGGCGAACAGCTTTTGTCAGATGCCTCTTTTCTTTAGATTTTTAGGCGTAGGTCTATCTTCTCTATCTAGGTTTTAGGGTGTATTTTTATATATAGAAAGGGATTTTAGGTTAAGGGGGTATGGGTTGGTATTATTGGACCTTAAAATTGGGCTAAGAAAAAAAGCAAAATGGGCTACAAGATTAAAATGGGATAAACTAACTCAAGACTAACTCTTCCTTCTAAATATAATTTATAATATAAAAATGTAAACCTAGTCTTGATTAATTGAACTAAACTATATTAAAACATGAAACTATTTTTGTGTTTTCAAAATTATATAAAAATAAAAGTAAGGTACTATTTTTGTATATTTTTTATTTAAATCTATGAAAGATACGTAAACTAAAATATTTTTGTAATTTTTTTTGTGACGAAATAAAGTCAAAAGAGTCAAAATTAGTCAAAATAGCGATGTTAGGCCTAAACTAAACATTTACATGCTAAAATATGAAAATCTTGGGGAGGGTCAAAAATCCCATGTCTACAGCTGCCCCTCTTTGACTGGAAATACGAACTATTTTCAGACAAAGAACGACTAGACAGGTTTTTTGACCCAACCCTTCTTTAAAGAGACCAAAATCTAAAAGAAAGGAGAATGTGATCGAGCCCTGGTATCTGAGCTGCCTACATATCCTTGGCTATAAAGGAATCAAGCAACGTGTAGTTCAGAAGTGAGATGATGGAGTATACCGAGGTGGAGAGCCGGTCGAGGTTCCGGTCGGTGGTCCTTTTATTACATCAAAAATCAAAAAAATGAAAAACAATAGCTAAGCCTATCAACTACGAGTTACAAGATTCCTATCTATAAGTCTTCTAAAGCTTGATCTTGAGTCTTGAATGGTTCTTCATTCTTCTTCGGCTTTTCGGATCAAAACCGGACATACCATGCTTGTGACTTCAGTCATGTCTTGAATAGCTCACATCTTTCATCAACTTCTGCATTTAGATTCACTTCTTGCCTTTTTTTTTTTAATTCTGAATTGTGACTAACTTCCGTTGATCATCTCGGACTGTTGACTCGCATTCTTGCCGCGAGCTTCTTTTGTTGCTGACTTGAATTGCATCCTGAAGAGAATTCCCTTTGTTCTCCAGGTGGGTGCCTGATTACCAACATTTGCGTTGTTTTTCCTTGAGACTTGAACTGTTTCCCTTTGTTCTCCAGGTGGGCTCCTGATTGCTGTCTTCCTTTGAACATTGCTGCTTTCCCTTTGTTCTCCAGGTGGGTGCGTGATTACCAACATTTGCACTATTTTTCCTTCCCTCTGAAACTTGAATTATTTACCCTATGTTTTCCCGGTGGGTGCCTGATTGCTGAACTTGAACCGTCTTCCTTTGAACATTGCTGCTTTCCCTTTGTTCTCTAGGTGGGCTCATGATTTCCAACATTTGTATTGCTTTTCCCTCGAAACTTGACTCGTTTCCCTTAGTTCTCCAGGTGGGCTCCTGATTGCTAAACTTGAACCGTCTTCCTTTGAACATTGCTACTTTCCCTTTGTTCTCCAGGTGGGCTCCTGATTTCCAACACTTGTACTGCTTTTCCCTCGAAACTTGACTCGTTTTCCCTTTGTTCTCCAGGTGGGCTCCTAATTGCTAAACTTGAACCGTCTTCCTTTGAACATTGCTGCTTTCCCTTTGTTCTCCAGGTGGACTCCTGATTACTAATATTTACACTATTTTTCCTCAAAACTTGAACTGCTTCCCTTTGTTCTCCAGGTGGGATCCTGATTACCAACACTTGAATTGCTTTCCCTTTGTTCTCTAGGTGGGTTCCTTATTACCAACACTTGAATTGCTTTCCCTTTGTTCTCCAGGAGGGCTCCTGATTACAAACACTTGAATTGCTTTCCCTTTGTTCTCCAGGTGGGTTCCTAATTACCAACACTTGAATTGCTTTCCCTTTGTTCTCCAGGAGGGCTCCTGATTACCAACACTTGAACTGTTTTTCCTCGAAACTTGAACTGCTTCCTTTTGTTCTTCAGGTGGGCTCCTGATTATCAACACTTGAACTGCTTTCCCTTTGTTCTCCAGGTGGGTTCCTGATTACCAACACTTGTATTGCTTTCCCTTTGTTCTCCAGGTGGGTACCTGATTACCAACACTTGAATTGCTTTCCCTTTGTTCTCTAGGTGGGCTCCTAATTACCAACACTTGAACTTTTTTCCTCGAAACTTGAACTCCTTCCCTTTGTTCTCCAGGTGGGATCCTGATTACCAACACTTGAATTGCTTTCCCTTTGTTTTCCAGATGGGCGCCTGATTAGCAACACTTGAACTGTTTTTCCTCGAAACTTGAACTGCTTCCCTTTATTCTCCAGGTGAGCTCCTTATTACCAACACTTGAACTGCTTTCCCTTTGTTCTCTAGGTGGGTTCCTGATTACCAACACTTGAATTTCTTTCCCTTTGTTCTCTAGGTGGGTACCTGATTAACAACACTTGAATTGCTTTCCCTTTGTTCTCCAGGTAGGCTCCTGATTACCAATACCTGAACTGTTTTTCCTCGAAACTTGAACTGCTTCCCTTTGTTCTCCAGGTGGGCTCCTGATTACCAACACTTGAATTGCTTTTCCTTTGTTCTCCAGGTTGGTTCCTGATTACCAACACTTGAATTTCTTTCCCTTTGTTCTCCAGGTGGGCTCCTGATTACCAACACTTGAATTGCTTTCCCTTTGTTCTCCAGATGGGTTACTGATTACCATCACTTGAATTGCATTCCCTTTGTTCTCCATATGGGCTCCTAATTACCAACACTTGAATTGCCTTCCCTTTGTTCTCCAGGTAGGCTCTTGATTACCAACACTTGAACTGCCTTCCCTTTATTCTCCAGGTAGGCTCCTGATTACCAACACTTGAACAGTTTTTCCTCGAAACTTGAACTGCTTCCCTTTGTTCTCCAGGTGGGCTCCTGATTACCAACACTTGAATTGCTTTCCCTTGCTCTCCAGGTGGGTGCCTGATTACAACAGAATAGACAATACAAAGAAAATGTTCTGCCCCAGTTTGGTAGCTGGGCACATATGTGAGTGTTAATTGCATTGTGTTACCCAATATCTCTAAGAATTTAAAAGCTAGATCCCATTATCTAGGAGGGTCCATTAAATTAAAATTAAATCACATCTTATGAGTGACAACTTTAAGGCTGAATTATATTTTCCTATGGCAGAACTTACGCTAAATCTTATTATCTAATGGAGGTCTTAAAGCTAAGTCCCATTATTCAAGCGGGTGCTGAAAATTTAAATTAAATCCCATTATCCAGGAGGGTCCTGAATAGCCGAGAATGAACTTACTTGAGCCATGCTCTCTTCCTGGAGGATCTCTGCAGAACAAACAAAATTCCTTGCCCCTGAACCATGCTTTCCTCATGGAGGGTTCTTATAGATCGAACAAATTTTTCTTTCCCCTTCTCAAACCGCCTTTGTGCTGACAAAATTTGGGCACGACACTTGAAAAAAATTCAAACTTCCAAGCTTTGATTTGGACACAATTTTCGCACCTGTTTCAAACAAAGAAAACTTGTGAGTTTATAAATATGGTGGTCGGTTTGTGGCCTTGACTTTGAGGGCGATTGCTCCTTCACTTCCCGTGATAACCTTGATTTCAACTCGAAAGACCTTGCTTGTTTATTGACTAATCACTTTCTCTGCCACCCTTTTCACAGAAAATACCTCTGATCTGTTCAAACCCAACATCCTCTATCTGTTGTATTTTGCTCATGAATTGACGTTTACCAAACCTTTGTATTCCACATGAATCCCAAAGCACATTGATTGTTACCAACTTAGTGCGTGTACTATTTTTCCCTAACGTATGCCACTGGCCTTGACCTTGAGGTCTATTGCTCCTTCACTTGGCCTGATAATTTTGATTTCCACTTGGATTACCTTGCTTGTCATTGGTTAACCACTTACTCTGTCAACCTTGTCATAGAAAATACCTTTGATCTGTTCACCCAACATCCTCGATCTGTTGTATTGTTCATGAATTGACATATACCAAACCTTTGTGTTTCACATGAATCCCAAAGCACATTGATTGTTACCAACTTAGTGCACACGCTATTCTTTCCTGACTTATGCCACTTTGATGTGCTAGCCAGATCCCGTTTTGTGCAATTGGAAAGCTGGTGGCAAATTTTGAAGTTATTTTTCACTTGTTCTGACCAAATAGACTCAGGAAGAGGAAGTTGTAACGACTCGACCGGTCGTTTTAAGCTCTAGCACGTCATTTAGTAGTTTGGGGCCATGAGCAGCTTCACTTCAAGTATTATGACTTGTACGTATGGTTAGAATTGAATGACGGGGAATTCAGAGTTGATTTGGAAAGGGAATTCTCATTTCGGAAGCTTTAAGTTGAAAGAATTGACTAAGATTGGATTTCAAAAAGAACGACCTCAGAATCAAGATTTGAAGGTTCCAGTAGGTTCATATGATGATTTCGAACTTGGGCGTATGCCCGAATCGGATTTTGGATGACTCGGGAGCGTTTTGGCGCCTATTGTGGAAGTTAGCATTTTGGAAGAAATTTCATAAGTTTGGGTTGAAGTGCATTTCAGTGTTATCGATGTCCGTTTGGGATTCCAAGTCTTGGAGTAGCTCCGTATGGTGATTCTGGAGTTGGGAGCGCGATCAGAAGTAAATTCGGAGGTCCGTATGTCATTTTGAAGTCATTTGGCTAAAGATAGAAATTTGAAGATTTTTGAGAAGTTTGACCGAGAGTTTGACTTTTTGATATCGGGGTCGGATTCCAATTCTGTAGGTCTGTAATGTCGAATATGACTTGTGTTCAAAATTTGAGATCAATCGGACGTGATTTGACGGGTTTCGGCATCGAATGTAGAACTTTGAAATTTCAAAGTTCATAAAGTTTGGATTGGAGTACGATTCATGATTTCGACATTGTTTGATGTTATTTGAGGCCTTGAACGAGTTTGTATCATGTTTTGGGATATGTTGGTATAATTGGTTAAGGTCTCGAGGGCCTCAGGTGGATTTCAGAAGGTTAACGGAACGAATTTCGGACCAAAGAGTTGCTGAAATTTTGTGTAGAAAGCTGTTTTGACAGCAACTAGTGCAATCGCGGAGCTGAATTTGGAAGCTTATATCTCGAAATCTATAAGGAATCTGAAAATTTGCAAAACATAAAAGTTGTTTCCCTTGCATTCTAGTTTTAGAAAGTTGAACCATTCATGATTGGGACATTTTATCCGAAAGTTATAATTGATTGAAGATGGCTAGTGGAGCAGTTTCGACAGAATTTTCTGATGCATGGAGCCAACTTTAGAAGCTCATATCTCGGAATTTATGAAGAGTTATATGGTGTTCAACCTAACAAATGAAAGATCTTCGAGTCTAGTTTCTAAATCTTCAAACCTTTTGTCATTTGGATATTTCCACAAGTAGTTATGGGCGTTTTAACATAAGGTGTATAATAGGGGAAAATTATAATAGGATGTACAACCTGCACAACGCAAGGTACAACTCGATGAAGCCTAGGCAAATTGTTTTAAACACGAGTTTTGACCCACTTCTTTCATTTCTTTCATTTGGCTTGGACGATTTTGGAGAAGTTAAGGAGGGATTTTCACCAAGAAACACTAGGTAAGTGATTTCTTCCTATTTTCGCGTTAAATATGTAATCTTACATGGATTTAGACATGAAAAATTAGTATAAATTTGGAATTTTTGGGGAAGACCTAGAATTTGGAATTTTGGACTTTTACCTTGAATTTGAGCATGAAAATTAAAGCAAATTGTATATTTGAGTTAGTAAAGCTATGGGTAGAATTTATCTTCGAGAAATATCGGAATCCGGGCACGTGGGCCCGAGGGCATTTTGGTCAACTTTTCGAGCGGAGTTGGGAACTTATATAATTTGAATTGTTACAAGTATTAGAGTGAATTTTTATTGGTTTGCCCGTTGTTTGAATAGTTTTGGGGCGTTGTGCATCAATTAGAGTCGTTGGAAGAGCTTGGAAGCCAGTTATGGGAATTTCGGAGCGAGGTGAGTCTCCTTTCAAACCTTGTAAGAGGGAATTGTCCCCATAAGTGAGCTAATTGGTTATGTGCTCCTATTTGCGGGGGCTACATACGTACGAGGTGACGAGAGTTCGTGCGTAGCTACTATTATGCTTTAGCCCGGGTAGTTTAGGGCCCAAAAGCATGCTTTCTTGTATTACTGGCAACCTTGTTGAAAAACTTAAAATGCTTAAAATATATCGAACGTGTAAATGAATTTCTAAAAAAGGCTAGATATCATTTCTTGACTTTTAAAAGAGAAATTTGCATTTTCCTGAATATTTGCTCCTTGATGAATTATTGATTTGATTGTTTGAATGTGTTTATCTATTGTGGAACGGGCCGAACGCCTCGGTAGATTAAATAGATATATCTATGGTTTGTGCCATTCGACCCTCTGTTAGTCACAGTTTAAATATTGTTGGATCGGGTCGTATGTCCTCGGCATGATTTGCGCATGCTTGTATTGCTTTCCTTGGAATTTATTGAAGTGATGTTGTTCTTTCATGGCTTGAGAATAAATGTATAAATGACGAAAAGGAATTTGAAAATTTTCTGTAAAAGAAAGAATTCTTTACTTGCTTCATTCTATTGAATTGCAATCATGTTTATAAAAATCCATGATTTAATATATTATTGATATAACATTATTGGGCCACTAGTAAGTGTCGAAGTCGACCTCTCGTCTCTACTTCTTCGAGATTAGACGGGATACTTACTGAGTACATGTTGTTTTCGTACTCATACTACACTTGCTGTGCATTTTTGTTGCACAAATTTATGTGTGACTAGTGGCTTAGTGGCATAACGGCATGGTTGATACAGAGACTTAGGTGAACTGCACTTATCGAGACAACCCGCAGCCAGCAGAGTCTCCTTTAGAGTATTGTATTGTATTTCATCTCTATCCCTTTTGTATACTGGACAATTACTGTATATTATTTCATTCCTTAGTAAATGTTCATGCACTTGTGACACCAGGTTCTGGGATGTCTATGGGTTTATTCAGAAATTTAAAATTGTTAAATGTTTCATTATTTATTTAGTGCAATTTATTATGTATTATTTAAACATATAAAAGAAGTGATTTCAGAAATATTTAAAACGAGAAGTTACTAGTTATTTGTTGTTGGCTTGCCTGACAATGGTGTCTGGCACCATCACGACCCTTAGTGGATTTTGGGTCGTGACAACATGGTATCAGAGCGCTAGGTTCCCTTAGGTCTCACGAGTCATGAGCAAGTCTAGTAGAGTCTCGCGGATCGGTACAGAGACGTCTGTACTTATCTTCGAGAGGCTACAAGACTGTTAGGAGCACCTTTCTTCTTGATTCCTCATCGTGCGATTTGATTCCTTGAGTCTTATGCCCTTGTTTCCTTCCTACTCAATCTTACGCGACGCGAAACGCTTGTTATTAATAGAGAATTGAAGAATTGTATTGGTACTACCGATGTGGTATGTGATGTTTCTCCCTGCATAGTTGATTGGGCTATTATCGTGGCCTTGCAGAAGGATATCTTGTCATTTCAGCTCAGTAGCAATATTACTGAGAGCTTTAAGGCTATGCACAGATTGCTATGATGCTCACTGTAAGCACGTGATTTTTGTTTCATAGACAATCGCTCCAAAAGAAAATAAAAATAGTGACAAATGACTTCGCTGTACAATTTTTCGAGTTTTCCGTGACATGTGTTTGTGGGTCTGTCCATTTTGCATTTAATCATTAATCAAACAAAATACAAAAAATATGTATGCATTTCTAGGTTGTAATTTAACCATTTTAAATTTTTCTTATATAGGTGTGTGAATAATTGTGTTAAGTATTGATTAATGGGTATTTCAAATTCATTTTTTAATTTAGTTGAATTTTTAAAATTAGAAAACAAAGAAAAAGAGTGCAAATTATTTAGAAAACCGGATTGGGCCTATTTGTTTCAAGATTTTAAGGCCCAAAAACAGCCCAAACATAGGCTGCCCGGACACGGTCCAAACGGCGTCGTTCTGTCCCGTCTAAGCTGGGCCGTTGATCTCGAGTGGATCGACGGCCAGGATTACACCCCCAGATCCATTTAACATAACCCGACCCAATAACCGGTTCAGCCCAGCCCTCACTTAAACCAAACGACCCCGTTTAAATATCAAACGACCCCGTCTCATTTCTCACCATCAGATCCAAGCCGTTGAGATCATCTGATCTAACGGCTCAGATCCAATCCCCTACTCCGTATATAAGCTTTCCCTCACACCCTACGCCCCCTATCCGAACCCCACCCTTCACTCGTCTCCTTCCCCAAGCCCTGAAACCCCCAAACCCTAACGCCGCCCTAGTTTCCCTTTCACCAGAACCCGGTGGCATGAACGCCGATGACTACCCCCTTCACACCCCTGAAGCATCCAACCACCCTGAACACGAATCCATTAACCATGTACCTCGAATCACCTCCTATCGTCTCGAATCTAGATTTGAAGATTCGAGACGAAATTCGATCTATGCCAAACCACCCCATCTTCATACCAGACACTCCCCTGACCCTCCTCGTGACCAAACCAAGCTTGGTTTGGTCCGAATCTACCCACAACTTCTAAAAAACCAGATCTGAAAATTCAGACCTTAGAACACATGAACCTGGGGAATCCGGCTAGCCTTAACGGGGGTTTGAGGTCTAATAGACCTTAATCAAGGTGTTCTCATGTGAGAACACCCCGATTAAAGTTTGTTCGGCCTCAAAGGGTCAGAGTTGAGTCAGATTTGGATCAATTTTGTTTGGACATTTCTCGGTAAGTTTTTCTTTTCCTTTTGTTTTATTCAACCGCTATTTAAGTTGTCAGTATGTTTCATTGTGTTTGTTTGTTATTTTTGTTATTTTTCATTCGGATTCCTTCCATCTCTGTCAAAGACCTTTATTTGGTCGATTGTTTCTATGAGTGATTTGAACGTATCCTATGATAAACATGTCCGATTAGGATAGTCGTCGCATAAATAACTTATATAGGTTCCCAGTTGATTGACCAAAGTTGTCCGAAGCCCTTTGGGTCCATGTACGTATTGTTTATATGAGCGACTGATTGTTACCTGTTATAATTAGTATAGTCGACTTGATAAATGTCGTCGATTAACTTCCTACGACTGAATGTTCAAATATTCTAATACGTACAACCTCACTTGACTGAATGGACCTGTATTGTGATTTGAATGTTGGACATTATCTATGAATGCTAGTTTGTAACTGCATTGTAAACAATTAAAAGAACCAGGCTAGGGCAGTTCTGAAATTGAACTTTCAGAAGTTCAAAATGCCCTGAGGCTGCAGTGATGCAGGACAGTAATAATCAAGGGCTAACAGGGGTAGTCTGGGGTTTGAAAAGAACAGAAAAGACTTAGTTTAAATAAGCTGACAAGTAGGGTACTAAACTAGGATTAAACTAATGCCAATGGGGAACAAGACACAAGAGTATGGGTTTAAAATGAATACTAAAATAAGCCCATAATCCTTGATTAAAGAATAAACCAGGCGTGGGGAACAAATGGCTGGCACCAAAAGATGCTTAGGCATGGGCTTAAAGGGAATGAGCAGTCTGCAAGTGGGGGGATCCAGGCAGCTTAGCTGTACTGGGTCGTTTGGCTTATAAATAGGCCATTTCATAACTTAAAAGAGGGCTGGAATTTTTAGTCTTGAGAGAGGTCTTGTGAGTTTAAAGAAAACTGAAAACATAAGGAGATCTCCAGTAAACACTATAACCAATCATTGTCCGAAAGCTACATAAGAGTTCTTATTGGTCAAGCTGTCTTGGCCAAGTTCTGTTGTTTGCACTGATTGAGCTGCTTGTGATTGTTGAACTGCTGGTGTTGCTGCATTGAGCACTCTGTTACTTCTGTTGGTTCATTACTCTTTTCTGGGATTACTTGTTTGGTGTTCGACCATCTGCTGGTTTTCTTTGTTCTGGGAATTGTTTCTGGTTGTCTGTGGACTGTGGAAAACACTTGTGATTGTTGGTTGTTGCTGTGTTGTTGCTGTGTATCTACTGTTGCTGTGTTCACTGCATACTGCCCAGCTGATCAGTCCTTTCTTCTTTGTCCTCTATACCAGGTACACAACCAATGCACTATCAAATGTAATTGGAACATTGAGCATGAATGCAAAAAGAAAAGACCTGAAGTTGATTTTCATACATAGATTGTTATATTAGATATCATGTACTGTATGATAATTTTCATTCCTGTGTTGACAATAGAAGCAGCCTGTATGCCCAGTGTATATCAATATAGATTAGCTAAATGGTAGTTTACATATGTATGCTGATAGGTGAAAATATTCTCAATGAAATAGGTTGCATCTCAGACTTAGTTTACTTTGTAATATGTGCTGTAATGTATGCCAAGCATGAAAACTGTACATCATTGGCTAAGTTCTTCCTTTTCTGATTAATGGTCTCATATAACTAGTAAACCACCTGTTAAGACAAAGAACACAAAACTTGCAATCTCAACCTCATGAAGGTCGAGCCCAGGTCAAAACAGACCAAGCAGGCCCGCATCGAACAAGCAGTGGCCCAGGTCTGGCCCATCACGCATGGGCTGGATTTGGGCCCATGATTATTGGTTCGGCTGACTGTGCACGCAGCCTCGTTTCTGATTGTTAAGCATTTCTGAATGTTGTTACAGATAACTTGCAAGCACGTAATTAATTAGGACTATCTACTGTTTTCAATTAGTAGAGACAAACGCGACAAGAAACGTAGTTGCTATAGGATATCCTTTAAAAATAAAATGAGACGAGCCTCGCCGAATAAAAACACAAATTGCGGGGCCCTCAGTAAATACTTGTTTAAAATTACTTAGAATTCAGGGGGTCATTTAGCGAATTTCACGGCCTCCGCAAAATAATAACGCGATAGTCTCGTTAGGCGCGTATTTAATAATTTACTTTCTTAAGCTCGGGTGTGCATTTCATGCGACCCAAATCCAAATCTCAAAACATCAAATAAAATGCGTTCCGGATTGTGGGTGCATTTCATGTGACACAATCCAAAGACATATTTTAAGCGATGTTCACATTCTTTAAAATAATAACAATAAAGCGGTAAAAAGTTAAAATTGGCACATTGGTTCATAATTGTATTTAAAATCAGATAAATAAGCCGAATATGACAGTTGAGCGACCGTGCTAGAACCACGGAACTCGGGAATGCCTAACACCTTCTCCCGGGTTAACAGAATTCCTTATCCGGATTTCTGGTACGCAGACTGTAATATGGAGTCATTCTTTTCCTCGATTCAGGATTAAAATTGGTGACTTGGGACACCCTGAATCTCCCAAGTGGCGACTCTGAAATAAATAAACCAATCCCGTTTCGATTGTCCTTTAATAGGAAAAAACTCCCCTGCGCCCTTCGGGTGCGGAAAAAGGAGGTGTGACAGCTCTGGCGACTCTGCTGGGGACCTCCAACCAGAACTACTGGTTCTGGGATAGAAATTCGAGCTCATATAAATTGTTATATTTGGTTTTATCTGATTTTTACATGATTGAGCCTAATGTGCTAAATGCTGCTTTTACCGCTTTGATATTACGTGAACTGTGTATAAACTGTGCCGAAACCCATCTCCTCTCTGAGTCTTCTAAATCATGAAGAAGGGTGTACTTCGTACGACTTCTTTTCTGTATAGTGTCAAATCCCAATTTAGAACGAGGTTCGGACAAGTTGCTAAGCCGGTGAAGCTTCTGTATTCCCGGTACGCTGCCCCCCCTCGGCTCGAGCTGTCCGCTCGGGTAAGCCAGGTCTAGAACAAACACCCAGGTTCTGAACCTAGAATAACTCAACTTCATGCCGGATCCCTAGTAGGAACGCTTATTTGCATCATGTGCATTTTTGACTTAGGGGACTCAACACAGGGGTTGGGTCCGTCTAGGAATAGCAACCTGAAATAGAAAAGGCCATCGTGATGCATCCTACTCACTGCTTGTGCATTTATTTGCTTCAAACATGCATGATGACCGGTTTTGAATGTTGGGAAATTTTTATAAAAAATAAAATAAAATAATAATAATAAAAAAAAAATAACAAAATACAGATAGAAGAGAAAATGGGTATATTTTTGAGTTTGTTTTACTAAAAACAAGGGAAAAGAGAAAAGAGAAAAATAGCAAGCTGAGAATGAGGAATGATTTTTTATTTTATTTTACTCTATTTTCAAAATAAAAAAGAAAAAAAAAATATATAATGATAAATGAATAAACTAGTTAGTTTATTACCCGAACTACGTCGGTTTGATTCTCACCGGGTGTGGGATACGTAGGCAACCCTCATCGGGTCCAACTCCTTTTTTTTTATTTTACCAATAATGATATACCATAAAGCATATATGTACATATATATACACATGTATATAAATACATATATTGTTTGTTTTTGTTTTCAAAGATTTTTGTTTAGAGTCAAAATAAAGGTTTTGTTTTCGCCTAAGAGGTCACCTTAATAAATGTGCAGGATGAGCACAGAGCAAATTGAACCATTCTCGGCCCTCAGCGAGGTCCCTCTACAACTCCACATGTGGTGGAATGACTTGGAAGCCGATAGCAAAAGGGTAGTAGGAAGAATATTGGGAGGTTTTGTAAATTTGTTGGGTGTTAGGCCGAGGACAGATATTCTTGAAGCTCTAATACCATTTTGGGACCCAACCCGCAATGTATTCCGTTTTGTTGACTTTGAACTTTCACCGACACTTGAGGAAGTTGCCGGATATGCGGGATTGAATGAGAGGTTAAGAGGGCAATATTTGCTTTCGCCAAGGCCAGTGTCTCCGCATGCGTTTCTGGATCTACTAAGCATCAGTCGGAAGATACAACATGACGATTTATCGAGAGGATGTTGTGATCTCCATTTCTTGTATCAGCGGTACGGAGCCCCGCAGGGTTTCGAGGAACCGAACCTTGGGCTAACTCACGGCGGGAACAGAAACAAATGGGAAGCAAGACGTACTTTGGCTTTTATCACAGCATTCTTGGGAGTCATGGTCTGTCCAAGGAAGGATAAAAAGATAGAGATAGGTCTGGTAGGGATGGCCGACGTGGCAATCAAAAGAACCAATAGTACTGTGGTTCCTTTGATTTTGTCCGAAATCTACCGGGCTCTGACTATATGCCGAGAAGGAGGCAAGTTCTTCCAAGGTTGCAACCTGTTACTTCAGCTATGGATGCAGGAACATCTCCATCACCGAGTAGGATACATGAACCACGGGTTGACCGAGAGGAATTGTATCAGCGGATTCAAGAAGCGCATGACAGGCGCCAGATTTCCTGAAGGTGTCGAAGCATGGTTTACACGGTTAAGGTCAACAACAGCTGACCAAATTGAATGGGCATTCGGTTGGTTGACTGATACTGAGGTGATCTACATGTCGGCTGAAGAATGTCATGTTCTCTTAATGGGGCTTCGCAGCATCCAGCCATATGCCCCTCATCGGGTATTACGACAACTGGGCAGGTTTCAAGTAGTCCCTACTGATGAAGATCTGAGCAAGCATGCCTTGGAATTAAGCCCGGGAGTCATATTCCCCGAGGGGAAGATTAGAAAACTGTGGCATGAATGTAGATTCTTGGAGCCCAAGACCATGGTGCGAGAACTAGCTAAAGGTGAGGTAGACCCAAAGTACGATGCTTGGTTCGAAAGAAGGTTTCAGATTCGGCAAAGACCTGCTAAAAGGGCCCACGTCCAACACTTCACAGATGATTCACAAGAGCAATGGGGATGGTTAAAAAGGGAGGAAGGTTACCGGATTGAAATCGGGAAGCTAAAGCAACAAGTCGAAAGGCTTGTATTTGAGAACAATGTGCAAGTCGCCTCGGAGCAGGCTGAAAGAAACAAGCTAGCCCAAGAAAACCAAACCTTGAAGGCCCGCCTTCGCCAAGCCAGTAAGAGTAACGTTGACCGACAGAAGCGTCGCTCTGACGAAAGATTGATAGCAAGTTTGAGAAGTCAGGTCATCCAGAGCCAAGAAGAATTAGAACAATCAGAAGCTTGCATAACAAGGGTGAAGGTTAGATGGGCAAAGTACGCAATGGCCCGGAAGCAACGTTTGCAACAGGTCATAAGGGATTATGAAATGAGCGTCGGGATATTAAGAGAGACAAACTCCACTCTACATGATCGGATCGTCAAACAAGCACGAGACGCCCAGGCCGACATAAAACAGTGCTACGATGTAATGGCCTGCATGGAAAGACAAATGGAGTTGTTCCAGGATCGACTTGCCGACAATGCTCATGCACTGGGGTTAAAAAATCGACAAATCAGGCAGTTGTTCAGTGAAAGGGATAACATTCGAGCAAGGATTGAAGAAATCGGGCATTACATCTATATGAAATGCCTGGCATGTGAGCGAACACCTCGGAAGATCCTCCTTGTCTCCATCATGGGCTGCGTCCACCGGATTATGAACGAGTTGAAGAGCCTGCAAAGAGACCTCACACCTAGAGCTGCGGAAAGGCCGAATGATGCCTCGCGGGCCCTTAAGTTGGAGAATTAGTTTTTGGTCAAGTCTTGTTTATTTGGTTCTTATTGTTTTCCCATATGTTGTTTTCTTTTCTTCAAACCAAGTTTAAAACCGTGGAGTCTGTACTGTTGCTATTTTTGTTTGAAACAATGTGTAATAGCAAATTTTGATAATGAAATTAAGTGACTCCAGAAGAATTTCTATGTGTCTTTACTTTGAGGCAGAACTACGCCTGGTCTGATTCACGCGGGGACGTGATACATAGGCAATCCCCATAAGATTCGACCGCTTTTAATAAATAAAGAAAAGAAAATACAAATAAAATAAAACACAGGGTTTCCCAAAATACTTTAAAGGGACGAATGAGCAAACCGGGATGACGCATGTTGTTTGAAGCAAAGCATGTAGAAACGGTTAACTGCCTAGGTGCATTGCATCCTCTATGTGTTATGATCAAATCTGTTAAACTCTAACGCTAACAAAGTTTGTTGTTGTCTGATCCAGACAAGTTAGTTGTTAAAGAACTCTGGCAACACACTCATACCAAACCAGATCCAAAGGACCGGTAGCAACAAGCATGACTACTTCAGAGAATAGTAATGAGGAAGAGAGGCCGATGAGCCAGTTGTTAAAAGAAGCGATGGAAAAGATTGAAAGGATGGGACTAGAGATGAATGCAATGCAGCTAGCCATAGCCAAAACACAAAAGAGCCCTGAAACACTGGGACACATGCCGGAGTACCCTCACTCTGGCCCTTCCACAAGCCGCCCAAATCCCCTTTATCATCAAGAAAGAAGCCCTCATGATTCCCAAGCTCCACCACCCCATCAACCTCTCCCAACACCCAATATTCCCATTTTTGTGGGACCAACATCAGCCCCTTTGCAAAGGACGACCAGTGAGCCATTGTTTCAGGCTCACGATACACAATACTATCCCCCCGAGCCTACGTTTCATGCCCCCGAACCACAGGCTTACAATCCACATTTGGAAGTGCCGGCAGAGGTTGAGAAGCCGGTTAAGGCTCCTGAACAGGATGAAGTATTGAGAAAGTTCAAAAGCCTGGAGCAGTCCTTCAGGAACTTGCACGGGCTGGGCAATCAAGTCAGCGTAGCATACAAAGATCTGTGCCATTTTCCCAGACGTCCAACTCCCGGCTGGGTTCAAGATGCCTAAGTTTGATTTATATGAAGGGCACGGTGATACCATGGCACATTTGCGGGGATTCTGTAGCAAAATGAGAGGGGCAGGCGGCAAGGATGAGCTACTGATAGCTTATTTCGGCCAAAGTCTGAGCGGATCTGCACTAGAATGGTATACCAGGCAGGATGCCAGCAGGTGGTACACGTGGGATGATCTGGCGCAGGCTTTTGCAGGTCATTTCCAGTACAATCTCGAGATAGTCCCTGACCGTCTCACATTATTGAGAACTGGGAAGAAACCCGGGGAAAGTTTTCGCGAGTTCGGGTTCCGCTGGAGAGAACAAGCAGCTAGAGTCGATCCTCCCATGAGAGAGGGAGAGATGGTGGACTATTTCTTGCAGACACTAGATCCAACCTACTTTGGTCACTTGGTGACAACAGTTGGAAAATCTTTCAACGAGGTGGTCAAGATAGGGGTCATGATAGAAGAGGGTCTGAGATCTGACAAGATCTTGAACTATTCGGCACTCAAAGCCACAACCCAGGCTATTCAAAGCGGCACGGGAGGTGCGCTGAGAAGAAAGAAGAAGAGGTTGCCACGATCGAGGCAGGCAGTTGGTCGGGGGCTGGCAGGCCGCACTACAACCAACCCAGACCTCACAGGTCAGAATACCCATACAACCCACCACAAAATTTCTATCCACCTCGAGAACCACATTGTTCCGTACACCAAGCCCAGGCATACACTCAGCCTCCGGTTCGCCCACAATGGCGCGCACCGGCTCCCCAGAATATATATGCACCACCACAAAACACCTACCCTCCACCAAGGGCGTATAGAAACCCTTCAGGGGCAGGTTTTCGGGGAAATCCAGATGCTAGGAATGACAGGTTGCGGAAGCAGAGAACTTTCACGGAGCTGGGAGAAACCTACACCGCTTTGTTCCACAAGCTGAGGCAATTGGGTTTGGTTAGTCCTGTCCAGACTCGAGAACCAAATCCCCCACCTCAGAATTTGGATCGATCAATCAGTTGTGAATACTGTTCAGGGATGCTCGGGCATGATACCGAGAAGTGCTAGAAATTAAGGCATGCCATACAGGATCTTATTAACACCAATAAGATCGAGGTCCAGACACCGGAGGCTCCTAACATCAACCAAAACCCACTGCCAGCGCACCACGAAACTCACATGATTGAGTTGGTGTGTGAGGGAGGAGAATAGAGAAAACCCTCACAAACAGTGATGATGATCCAAGCCGCCCCGAAAGAAGTCTTAACCAGTGGAGGAACGAGTGTACAGTCACAGGGAGAAGGCGTCAAGCCGGTAGTGATATTGGGAAAACGCCCGTCCGCCATAACAAACAAACCTGAGCCAAGCAAGTTGGTAATATCAGGGATCCCGCCCACACCGGCAGTCGTGTTAAAAGAGGTATGTAGAGAACTGGTGACCATAAAGCCTGTGGTCCAGCTGCCGATGATTGACAGCAGGGCTGTGCCTTGGAAATATGAAAAGGCGGTGGTGTTATACAAAGGAAAACAGGTGGAAGAAGTCAGTTGTGAAGCGCAAGGGTAGACTCGATCAGGTCGATGTTTTGCCCCGGTAGAGCTAAGAAGAACCAACCCAGTTGCAACCAAGAAACCTGTGTCCGAAGAAGAGGCTGAAGAGTTCCTGAGGAAGATGAAAGTACAAGACTATGCTGTGGTCGAGCAGCTGAGAAAAACACCAGCCCAGATCTCACTGTTGTCATTACTGATCCATTCTGAGGAGCATCGTCGGGCCCTGTTGAAGATATTGAACGAAGCTCATGTACCCAGTGAGATTTCTGTAAACCACCTGGAAACCATTGCCAGCAAGATTTTCGAGGTGAACAGGGTAACATTCTCAGATGATGACCTGCCGGTGGAGGGTACGGAGCATAATAAAGCTCTATACCTAGCTGTCAAATGTGAAGACTCGGTGGTAACTCGAGTATTGGTGGATAATGGCTCAAGCGCCAATATTTGCCCACTATCTACCTTGAACCAGTTAAAGATCGACCACGGAAGGATCCACAAGAACAGTATCTGTGTCCGAGGGTTTGACGGAAACGGAACAGCCACTGTGGGGGATGTTGTACTTGAACTGACCATCGGTCCAGTCCTGTTTACCATGGAATTCCAGGTATTAGACGCCACAGTATCTTATAACCTGCTGTTGGGACGACCCTGGATTCATGCAGCCAAGGCGGTGCCCTCCACCCTACATCAGATGGTGAAGTTCGAGTGGGAAAGACAAGAGGTCGTGTTACACGGCGAGGATACAACGTGCACCATGGGCGGAGCCATTGTACCTTTCATAGAGACCGCTGATGACAAAGGTCCTTGGGTCTACCAGATTTTCGATACAGGGTCGGCCAACAAAATTTCTGAAGGAGAAATCATCCCGCACCCTAGGGTAGCTGCCGCAACAGTCATGATGGTCTCAGAAATGCTGGGTAATGGATTTGTGCCGGGAAAAGGCCTGGGAGTCGAGCTTCAAGGGATTATCCAACCTGTCTCCCTTCCTAAAAATCTGGAAACTTTCGGATTAGGGTTCAAACCAACCGCAGCAGATAGGAAGCAAGCGCGAAAAATGAAGAAGAGGGTCTGGTTTCTGCCTAAACCAGTGCCACGTCTCTCAAGGTCTTTTGTCAAAGCAAGTGCCAAGGGGTCGCTGGTCCCAAAGATTCGAGGACCTTTGATCGGTATAAATGAAGACCTGAATCAGAGTTTTGAGAGGCTATTTGCGGATGTCAGTATGATGGAAGCTGGAGAAGGTTCCAGCAGAGCAGAGATATAGTTTGTGGGGCCTGAGGCCAAGACCAACAATTGGACAGTTACTCCTCTTCCTGTCCGAGGGGAGTCTTGGTAGTAGGCTTTGATTTATGTTTTGTGTGTTTTGTTTTGTCCGGATTATTCAAGGGTGTAATCCAAATTTTACTTTCGTTTTTGTAAAAGTGTGAACCCTTTTATCCCGCAAGTTTAATAAAGTTCTTTTCTTTTGTCCCATTTTAATTTTGTTTTGTTCTTTTTCTTTCTGAACAGTTCTCTTTTTACTGGTTCTAATGACATGGCATGCACAGCGGATCTTCGACCTAGTCTAATAAATCAATCTGAATCCGACTCAATGATGCAAGAGGTCGTTTGTGATGATGAATCTGAATGTGACGAAGGTGAAGCCTTCGAAGAGATAAACCGAGAACTGTGCCAATTTGAAGAGAAACCCAAGCCTAACCTAAATGACACTGAGGCTGTGAATCTAGGAGACGCTGATAACGTCCAAGAGACCAAAATTAGCATCCACATTGAGCCGAATGTCAGAGAAGAATTGATCAAAACCCTCATGGAATTCAAAGATGTTTTTGCATGGTCATATGACGATATGCCTGGATTAAGCACCAATTTAGTGGTTCACAAATTGCCCACTGACCCGGCATACCCTCCGGTCAAGCAAAAACTAAGGAAATTTAAAACAGAAATGAGTGTAAAGATCAAAGAAGAAGTGATTAAGCAGTTACAAGCGAAGGTCATTCGGGTCACTCGATATCCCGAGTGGTTGGCCAATGTGGTACCAGTCCCAAAGAAGGATGGAAAAATCAGGGTGTGCGTCGACTACCGCAACCTCAACAAAGCAAGTCCCAAGGACAATTTTCCGTTACCCAACATTCATATCCTGATCGATAATTGCGCTGGGCGCGAGATCGGATCCTTTGTGGATTGCTATGCGGGTTATCATCAGATCCTAATGGACGAGGAGGATGCTGAGAAGACAGCGTTTATTACGCCATGGGGAACCTACTGCTATCGGGTAATGCCGTTCGGACTGAAGAACGCCGGGGCGACATACATGCGAGCAATGACTGCTGTGTTTCACGACATGATACACAAAGAAATCGAGGTGTACGTCGATGATGTGATCATCAAATCTTGGCGTCAGGAAGACCATGTAGCAGACCTAAGGAGATTTTTCCAAAGACTCCGAAGGTATGATATCAAGCTCAACCCGGCCAAATGCGCATTCGGGGTTCCATCAGGAAAGCTGCTAGGATTCATCGTCAGTCGACGGGGGATTGAGTTAGACCCATCCAAAATTGAATCCATCCGAGATTTGCCACCGCCAAGGAACAAAACAGAGGTAATGAGTTTGCTGGGTAGACTCAATTACATCAGCAGGTTCATCGCCCAACTCACAGCAACTTGTGAGCCCATATTTCGGTTGCTGAGAAAGGATACTGCGGTAGGTTGGACGGCAGAGTGTCAGGAGGCCTTCTACCAAATCAAAGGATATCTGTCTAATCCACCCGTATTGGTCCCGCCGAAGCCTGGGAAGCCCTTAATCCTTTACCTAACGGTCTTGGAAAATTCATTTGGTTGTGTATTGGGGCAACATGATGACACAGGAAGGAAGGAGCAGGCCATCTACTATCTTAGCAAGAAATTCACAGTACATGAGGTCAAGTACACTCAACTCGAGAAAACATGTTGTGCCCTAACTTGGGTAGCTCAGAAGTTGAAGCACTACCTGTCTTCGTATACTACGTATCTCATATCCCGTTTGGACCCATTAAAGTATATCTTTCAGAAACCTATACCCACGGGAAGGTTGGCAAAGTGGCAAATTCTGCTCACAGAGTTTGATATCATCTATGTGACGAGGACGTCCATGAAAGCCCAGGCGCTGGCAGACCATTTGGCGGAGAATCCCGTTGATGAAAAATACGAGCCCTTAAGAACGTATTTTCCTGACGAAGAGGTGATGCATACGAATGAGTTGGAATTACCTGAGGAACCGGGTTGGAAGCTTTTCTTCGATGGAGCTGCAAACGCAAAAGGGGTTGGAATAGGAGCAGTACTCATTTCTGAAACAGGACGGCATTATCCTGTTACGGCTCAACTACGCTTCTATTGCACCAACAATATGGCCGAGTATGAGGCTTGCATTCTGGGTCTGCGCTTGGCTGCTGACATGGATGTCCAAGACGTCTTGGTCTTGGGAGACTCGGACCTCTTGGTACATCAAATTCAGGGTGAATGGGAAACACGAGATCTAAAGCTCATACCATACCGACAATGCTTGCATGATCTGAGCAAGCAATTTCGATCGGTGAAGTTCAAACACATTCCGAGAGTTCACAATGAGGTTGCGGATGCCTTAGCCACCTTAGCATCAATGCTGCACCACCCTGACAAAATGTATGTTGATCCTCTGCACATCCAGGTCCGTGATCAGCACGCCTACTGCAATGCCATAGAAGAAGAAGCAGATGGCGAACCCTGGTTTCATGATATCAAGGAATACCTCAGAATGGGGATATATCCAGAACATGCCTCTGGAGACCAAAAAAGAGCCCTTCGGCGTTTGTCGAATGGTTTCTTCCTCAGCGGAGGAAGTATTGTACAAAAGAACCCCGGATTTGGGATTGTTGAGATGCATAGATGCCAGTCAAGCAACGACGGTTATGGCAGAGGTACATGCTGGAGTTTGTGGGCCACACATGAGCGGATATGTATTGGCAAGAAAGATCCTTCGAACAGGGTGTTATTGGCTCACCATGGAACACGACTGTATCACTTTCGTAAGGAAATGCCATCAGTGCCAGATACATGGAGATTTGATTCATTCTCCGCCAACGGAGTTACATACGATGTCAGCACCCTGGCCGTTTGTGGCATGGGGCATGGATGTCATTGGGCCCATCGAGCCGGCAGCATCCAACGGTCATAGGTTCATTCTAGTGACCATTGATTACTTCACCAAATGGGTTGAGGCTAAAACCTTCAAATCAGTAACCAAAAAGGCAGTGGTGGACTTTGTCCATTCCCATATCATCTGCAGATTTGGGATCCCAAAAGTGATCATCACGGATAACGGTGCGAATCTTAATAGCAGCCTGATGAGAGAGGTATGCCAACAATTCAAGATTACACACCGCAATTCCACCCCATATCGTCCCAAGGCGAATGGAGCAGTCGAAGCAGCCAATAAGAATATCAAGAAGATACTGCGAAAGATGGTGGAAGGATCCAGACAATGGCACGAGAAATTACCCTTTGCTTTGTTGGGTTACCGCACTACTGTCCGGACTTCCATAGGCACAACTCCTTATTTGTTGGTATACGGAACTGAGGCCGTAATACCAGCGGAAGTCGAAATTCCGTCCCTCCGAATTGTCGCTGAGGCCGGGATTAATGATGATGAATGGGTCAAAGCTCGATTGGAACAGTTGAGCCTGATAGATGAGAAAAGATTGGCAGCAGTGTGCCATGGTCAGCTGTACCAGAAGAGAATGGCAAGAACATATAATAAGAAGGTGCGCCCCAGGAAGTTTGAAGTAGGGCAGCAGGTATTGAAGAAGATCCTCCCACATCAGGTCGAGGCAAAAGGCAAATTCGCCCCAAATTGGCAAGGGCCTTATATCGTGACCAGAGTATTGTCCAACGGTGCTTTGTGTTTGACAGATGTCGAAGGTAGATGTGTCGACATGGCTATCAATTCAGATGCAGTCAAGAGATATTATGCGTAATTTCTTTAATTATGGCAATTTTTGGTTTATTTGTTTGTATTTGGCATTTATTGGATAATGAGATGACGGAGGCAATTCTTTCTTCTATCCAAACACTTTTTAACCCTTGCTTCCCCCTTTGAGCCTTAAGTTATTCTTTCATACCCCTCTTTTGGAATCACTAATGGAAAAAAAAAGAAGAAGAAGAAAAAGAAAAGAAAAAGAAAATGAAAAGAAGGAAAAGAAAAAAAGAAGATAAAATCATAAGAAATACAAAACCATGGGAACTACGTTTGACCTGATTCCTCGAAGAGGATACGTAGGCGCCTCACGGCTCGGTCATAGTGTGCATCATAGTGAATATAAGATGCATAATGTACATAGTGTGCCTAATAGGCACAATGTGCGTAACGCACAAAGCTCAACATAAGTGTAAAAAATAAAATTCCCCAAGCAAGAAAACTGGGGCAGAGGTTATGTTTTAAGTTCCAACGAAGGTTTGATTCCAAAAGTTGTAGCACATCACCCATCAAATTATTTTCATTTTTATAGCCTTTCTTTAACCCCACACCAAAACCAACATCAACGTCCAAAAGACCTCCCGATCAATGTTCAAGAGATGTCGAGTCAGGCAAATAAGGTCGAGAATAATACACCGATCCCCAGCAAAGAAGAGGATCGTAAGACTGGGAATGAATTGATGGTCAAAAGAATCTCCAAAAGAGAGGGTCATATCTACAACACCCCGATTCCTCGAAAGAAATAAAATGAGAGAGTCTTATCAGTGAAAACCTTCACAGGCACCGAGAGGCGATGTAAGATGAGGGATATGAAATGAGAGAGTCTTATGGGTGAAAACCTTCACAGGAACCATAAGGCGCCGGGAGATGAGAGAAAAGAGAGAGTCTCATTAGTGAAAACCCCTCGAAGGGCACTATGAGGCGACAAGACAGATCAAAAAAAGCTACCACATTCGAAATGAAATGGACACTCCTTTATCATCCCCAGCAAATCCGACCATCGGGCAAATCTATTGATACAAATAGACTGGGTCGGGAATCTGTGGTGCACGTCATGATCACGGGGACCAGTCATGTCCTCCAGATAAGTTCTTTTGAGCTTCTTCTCCCACCAAATATCGGATCAGAAAGACTTTCTCCTTTTTCTATATTTTATTTTCCTAAAATTTGTCTTGAAAGGATTTTTCAAAGCTTACTACCAGAAACCGGAGGGGAATTCATCCAATGCAGGATAATACAAACAGTCTTAAAAGCCGATCCCAGGCAATGCAGTGATCGTGCCCGGCAACTTTGGAGGAAGTAAGCTCCTAAAGGGAGTGGTTTCGGGAGTTAAAAGCAGACTCCCACAGCATGTGCTTAAAGAGAAAGCAGAAAAGAGGATTAATTGAAAGCCTATCCCCAGCAGGCTAGAGACCCCCAGCAGGCAACTCGGCCCACTAATCAATTATGGGGACATAGAGCAAGAAAAGAGAAGAAAGGAAAAATCATCCGCCAGAAAGGCACCCTCTACCACCACGATGAAAACTAATTAAATCCTTTTGTCTGCTGCAGGAAAACAAAGGATTGATGATGGCAGCAAGATGCAACGCCAGGGAAGTCACCAAAAACCGGGGCAGAAAATTTTCTGCCGATTGTCAAAAATTTTCTCGGAAGAACGGGGAAACAATTTCGAATACATTTAAGTTCTAGGTCGCCCACCAGTATAATGCGGGAATACATTTAAGTTCTAGGTCGCCCACCAGTATAATGCGGGAATACATTTAAGTTCTAGGTCGCCCACCAGTATAATGCGGGAATACATTTAAGTTCTAGGTCGCCCACCAGTATAATGCGGGAATACTTTTAAGTTCTAGGTCGCCCACCAGTATAATGCGGGAATACTTTTAAGTTCTAGGTCGCCCACCAGTATAATGCGGGAATACATTTAAGTTCTAGGTCGCCCACCAGTATAATGCGGGAATACTTTTAAGTTCTAGGTCGCCCACCAGTATAATGCGGGAATACATTTAAGTTCTAGGTCGCCCACCAGTATAATGCGGGAATACATTTAAGTTCTAGGTCTCCCACCAGTATAATGCGGGAATACATTTAAGTTCTAGGTCGCCCACCAGTATAATGCGGGAATACATTTAAGTTCTAGGTCGCCCACCAGTATAATGCGGGAATACATTTAAGTTCTAGGTCGCCCACCAGTATAATGCGGGAATACATTTAAGTTCTAGGTCGCCCACCAGTATAATGCGGGAATACATTTAAGTTCTAGGTCGCCCACCAGTATAATGCGGGAATACTTTTAAGTTCTAGGTCGCCCACCAGTATAATGCGGGAATACATTTAAGTTCTAGGTCCCCCACCAGTATAATGCGGGAATACTTTTAAGTTCTAGGTCGCCCACCAGTATAATGCGGGAATACATTTAAGTTCTAGGTCGCCCACCAGTATAATACAGGAATACATTTAAGTTCTAGGTCTCCCACCAGTATAATGCGAGAATACATTTAAGTTCTAGGTCGCCCACCAGTATAATGCGGGAATACATTTAAGTTCTAGGTCGCCCACCAGTATAATGCGGGAATACATTTAAGTTCTAGGTCGCCCACCAGTATAATGCGGGAATACATTTAAGTTCTAGGTCGCCCACCAGTATAATGCGGGAATACATTTAAGTTCTAGGTCGCCCACCAATATAATGCGGGAATACATTTATGTTCTAGGTCGCCCACCAGTATAATGCGGGAATACTTTTAAGTTCTAGGTCGCCCACCAGTATAATGCGGGAATACTTTTAAGTTCTAGGTCGCCCACCAGTATAATGCGGGAATACTTTTAAGTTCTGGTCGCCCACCAGTATAATGCGGGAATACATTTAAGTTTTAGGTCGCCCACCAGTATAATGCGGGAATACATTTAAGTTCTAGGTCGCCCACCAGTATAATGCGGGAATACATTTAAGTTCTAGGTCGCCCACCAGTATAATGCGGGAATACATTTAAGTTCTAGGTCACCCACCAGTATAATGCGGGAATACATTTAAGTTCTAGGTCGCCCACCAGTATAATGCGGGAATACATTTAAGTTCTAGGTCGCCCACCAGTATAATGCGGGAATACATTTAAGTTCTAGGTCGCCCACCAGTATAATGCGGGAATACTTTTAAGTTCTAGGTCGCCCACCAGTATAATGCGGGAATACTTTTAAGTTCTAGGTCGCCCACCAGTATAATGCGGGAATACATTTAAGTTCTAGGTCGCCCACCAGTATAATGCGGGAATACATTTAAGTTCTAGGTCGCCCACCAGTATAATGCGGGAATACATTTAAGTTCTAGGTCGCCCACCAGTATAATGCGGGAATACATTTAAGTTCTAGGTCGCCCACCAATATAATGCGGGAATACATTTATGTTCTAGGTCGCCCACCAGTATAATGCGGGAATACTTTTAAGTTCTAGGTCGCCCACCAGTATAATGCGGGAATACTTTTAAGTTCTAGGTCGCCCACCAGTATAATGCGGGAATACTTTTAAGTTCTGGTCGCCCACCAGTATAATGCGGGAATACATTTAAGTTCTAGGTCGCCCACCAGTATAATGCGGGAATACATTTAAGTTCTAGGTCGCCCACCAGTATAATGCGGGAATACATTTAAGTTCTAGGTCGCCCACCAGTATAATGCGGGAATACATTTAAGTTCTAGGTCACCCACCAGTATAATGCGGGAATACATTTAAGTTCTAGGTCGCCCACCAGTATAATGCGGGAATACATTTAAGTTCTAGGTCGCCCACCAGTATAATGCGGGAATACATTTAAGTTCTAGGTCGCCTACCAGTATAATGCGGGAATACATTTATGTTCTAGGTCGCCCACCAGTATAATGCGGGAATACATTTAAGTTCTAGGTCGCCCACCAGTATAATGCGGGAATACATTTAAGTTCTAGGTCGCCCACCAGTATAATGCGGGAATATATTTAAGTTCTAGGTTGCCCACCAGTATAATGCGGGAATACTTTTAAGTTCTAGGTCGCCCACCAGTATAATGCGGGAATACTTTTAAGTTCTAGGTCGCCCACCAGTATAATGCGGGAATACTTTTAAGTTCTAGGTCGCCCACCAGTATAATGCGGGAATACATTAAAGTTCTAGGTCGCCCACCAGTATAATGCGGGAATACTTTTAAGTTCTAGGTCGCCCACCAGTATAATGCGGGAATACATTTAAGTTCTAGGTCGCCCACCAGTATAATGCGGGAATACATTTAAGTTCTAGGTCGCCCACCAGTATAATGCGGGAATACATTTAAGTTCTAGGTCGCCCACCAGTATAATGCGGGAATACATTTAAGTTCTAGGTCGCCCACCAGTATAATGCGGGAATACATTTAAGTTCTAGGTCGCCCACCAGTATAATGCGGGAATACATTTAAGTTCTAGGTCGCCCACCAGTAAATGCGGGAATACATTTAAGTTCTAGGTCGCCCACCAGTATAATGCGGGAATACTTTTAAGTTCTAGGTCGCCCACCAGTATAATGCGGGAATACTTTTAAGTTCTAGGTCGCCCACCAGTATAATGCGGGAATACATTTAAGTTCTAGGTCGCCCACCAGTATAATGCGGGAATACATTTAAGTTCTAGGTCGCCAGGTCGCCCACCAGTATAATGCGGGAATAAATTTAAGTTCTAGGTCGCCCACCAGTATAATGCGGGAATACTTTTAAGTTCTAGGTCGCCCACCAGTATAATGCGGGAATACATTTAAGTTCTAGGTCGCCCACCAGTATAATGCGGGAATACTTTTAAGTTCTAGGTCGCCCACCAGTATAATGCGGGAATACATTTAAGTTCTAGGTCGCCCACCAGTATAATGCGGGAATACTTTTAAGTTCTAGGTCGCCCACCAGTATAATGCGGGAATACTTTTAAGTTCTAGGTCGCCCACCAGTATAATGCGGGAATACATTCAGCTCTAGATTTTGGAATCAGTCACCCCACCTGAAGACGGAAGGTTACGAACAGAGATCCCCCAAGCAGGAAACAATAAAATCCCCCAGCACCAAGAAGCAGAAGGCTGCAAAGGCAAGCGCGCGATTCAAAAGGAAGAAGGAACGCGTCTCAAAAGAAGCAGTTTGGGAACGTTATAGCATGCCCAACATAACAATTTTGATGAAAAAGCCATACCACCGAAGAAACAATTGAAAGGCTTGAAGAAGAGGGCATGTTCCCAGCAGATCAAGCGAAGTGATGAAAACTGGCATTCAGAAAAGGCGAAGGACCAGTATCATCCCCCAAGTTCACAAAATAAAGGCATCAGAGGAAAGCATTAGCCGATAAGAAAGCAAGGCAACAAGAACAAGTTGAAGATAGATGAGACTTCATGATCCATTAGTCTAGCTTAGCTTCTTGTTTTTTTTTCCTTTTAGAGCAATGTAATAGGGAGATCGGTTGAGTGGTAGCGTCCTGCAGCAGCATGCAACAGCGCACAACAACAGCGAGCACTACAGTCACACGGTAGTCCTAGCTACCAAAGTTTCCCGAACTACATTGACCTGATTCTTGTTCAGCCCAGGATATGTAGGAAACCTCTGAAGCAAAGGTTCGGTCAAATCTTTTTCAAAAAAATGCTTCACACGGAGTACTCGGACGAGCAAAAATCGCTCGCTTTATCTTTGCGCGAAAACCCTTCGTGTCTTCGGGCAAAGAGGGGCAGCTGTAAGCACGTGATTTTTGCTTCACAGACAATCGCTCCAAAAGAAAATAAAAATAGTGACAAATGACTTCGCTGTACAATTTTTCGAGTTTTCCGTGACTTGTGTTTGTGGGTCTGTCCATTTTGCATTTAATCATTAATCAAACAAAATACAAAAAATATGTATGCATTTCTAGGTTGTAATTTAACCATTTTAAATTTTTCTTATATAGGTGTGTGAATAATTGTGTTAAGTATTGATTAATGGGTATTTCAAATTCATTTTTTAATTTAGTTGAATTTTTAAAATTAGAAAACAAAGAAAAAGAGTGCAAATTATTTAGAAAACCGGATTGGGCCTATTTGTTTCAAGATTTTAAGGCCCAAAAAACAGCCCAAACACAGGCTGCCCGGACACGGTCCAAACGGCGTCGTTCTGTCCCGTCTAAGCTGGGCCGTTGATCTCGAGTGGATCGACGGCCAGGATTACACCCCCAGATCCATTTAACAT
The DNA here is from genome assembly GCF_000393655.2 of Nicotiana sylvestris. Lineage (NCBI taxonomy): Eukaryota > Viridiplantae > Streptophyta > Magnoliopsida > Solanales > Solanaceae > Nicotiana > Nicotiana sylvestris. Next base: position 157,555,911 of record NC_091065.1, on the reverse strand, counting down.
AACCCGACCCAATAACCGGTTCAGCCCAGCCCCTCACTTAAACCAAACGACCCCGTTTAAATATCAAACGACCCCGTCTCATTTCTCACCATCAGATCCAAGCCGTTGAGATCATCTGATCTAACGGCTCAGGTCCAATCCCCCACTCCGTATATAAGCTTTCCCTCACACTCCACGCCCCCTATCCGAACCCCACCCTTAACTCGTCTCCTTCCCCAAGCCCTGAAACCCCCAAACCCTAACGCCGCCCTAGTTTCCCTTTCACCAGAACCCGGCGGCATGAACGCCGATGACCACCCCCTTCACACCCCTGAAGCATCCAACCACCCTGAACACGAATCCATTAACCATGTACCTCGAATCACCTCCTATCGTCTCGAATCTAGATTTGAAGATTCGAGACGAAATTCGATCTATGCCAAACCACCCCATCTTCATACCAGACACTCCCCTGACCCTCCTCGTGACCAAACCAAGCTTGGTTTGGTCCGAATCTACCCACAACTTCTAAAAAACCAGATCTGAAAATTCAGACCTTAGAACACATGAACCTGGGGAATCCGGCTAGCCTTAACGGGGGTTTGAGGTCTAATAGACCTTAATCAAGGTGTTCTCATGTGAGAACACCCCGATTAAAGTTTGTTCGGCCTCAAAGGGTCAGAGTTGAGTCAGATTTGGATCAATTTTGTTTGGACATTTCTCGGTAAGTTTTTCTTTTCCTTTTGTTTTATTCAACCGCTATTTAAGTTGTCAGTATGTTTCATTGTGTTTGTTTGTTATTTTTGTTATTTTTCATTCGGATTCTTTCCATCTCTGTCAAAGACCTTTATTTGGTCGATTGTTTCTGTGAGTGATTTGAATGTATCCTATGATAAACATGTCCGATTAGGATAGTCGTCGCATAAATAACTTATATAGGTTCCCAGTTGATTGACCAAAGTTGTCCGAAGCCCTTTGGGTCCATGTACGTATTGTTTATATGAGCGACTGATTGTTACCTGTTATAATTAGTATAGTCGACTTGATAAATGTCGTCGATTAACTTCCTACGACTGAATGTTCAAATATTCTAATACGTACAACCTCACTTGACTGAATGGACCTGTATTGTGATTTGAATGTTGGACATTATCTATGAATGCTAGTTTGTAACTGCATTGTAAACAATTAAAAGAACCAGGCTAGGGCAGTTCTGAAATTGAACTTTCAGAAGTTCAAAATGCCCTGAGGCTGCAGTGATGCAGGACAGTAATAATCAAGGGCTAACAGGGGTAGTCTAGGGTTTGAAAAGAACAGAAAAGACTTAGTTTAAATAAGTTGATAAGTAGGGTACTAAACTAGGATTAAACTAATGCCAATGGGGAACAAGACACAAGAGTATGGGTTTAAAATGAATACTAAAATAAGCCCATAATCCTTGATTAAAGAATAAACCAGGCGTGGGGAACAAATGGCTGGCACCAAAAGATGCTTAGGCATGGGCTTAAAGGGAATGGGCAGTCTGCAAGTGGGGGATCCAGGCAGCTTAGCTGCACTGGGTCGTTTGGCTTATAAATAGGCCATTTCATAACTTAAAAGAGGGCTGGAATTTTTAGTCTTGAGAGAGGTCTTGTGAGTTTAAAGAAAACTGAAAACATAAGGAGATCTCCAGTAAACACTATAACCAAACACTGTCCGAAAGCTACATAAGAGTTCATATTAGTCAAGCTGTCTTGGCCAAGCTCTGTTGTTTGCACTGATTGAGCTGCTTGTGATTGTTGAACTGCTGGTGTTGCTGCATTGAACACTTTGTTACTTCTGTTGGTTCATTACTCTTTTCTGGGATTACTTGTTTGGTGTTCGACCATCTGCTGGTTTTCTTTGTTCTGGGAATTGTTTCTGGTTGTCTGTGGACTGTGGAAAACACTTGTGATTGTTGGTTGTTGCTGTGTTGTTGCTGTGTATCTACTGTTGCTGTGTTCACTGCATACTGCCCCGCTGATCAGTCCTTTCTTCTTTTTCCTCTATACCTGGTACACAACCAATGCACTATCAAATGTAATTGGAACATTGAGCATGAATGCAAAAGAAAAGACCTGAAGTTGATTTTCATACATAGATTGTTATATTAGATATCATGTACTGTATGATAATTTTCATTCCTGTGTTGACAATAGAAGCAGCCTGTATGCCCAGTGTATATCAATATAGATTAGCTAAATGGTAGTTTACATATGTATGCTGATAGGTGAAAATATTCTCAATGAAATAGGTTGCATCTCAGACTTAGTTTACTTTGTAATATGTGCTGTAATGTATGCCAAGCATGAAAACTGTACATCATTGGCTAAGTTCTTCCTTTTCTGATTAATGGTCTCATATAACTAGTAAACCACCTGTTAAGACAAAGAACACAAAACTTGCAATCTCAACCTCATGAAGGTCGAGCCCAGGTCAAAACAGACCAAGCAGGCCCGCATCGAACAAGCAGTGGCCCAGGTCTGGCCCATCACGCATGGGCTGGATTTGGGCCCATGATTATTGGTTCGGCTAATTGTGCACGCAGCCTCGTTTCTGATTGTTAAGCATTTCTGAATGTTGTTACAGATAACTTGCAAGCACGTAATTAATTAGGACTATCTACTGTTTTCAATTAGTAGAGACAAACGCGACAAGAAACGTAGTTGCTATTGCAAATTCCTTTTAAAAAATAAGAATGAGATGAGCCTCGCCGAATAAAAACACAAATTGCGGGGCCCTCAGTAAATACTTGTTTAAAATTACTTAGAATTCAGGAGGGTCGTTTAGCGAATTTCACGGCCTCCGCAAAATAATAACGCGATAGTCTCTTTAGGCGCGTGTTTAATAATTTACTTTCTTAAGCTCGGGTGTGCATTTCATGCGACCCAAATCCAAATCTCAAAACATCAAATAAAATGCGTTCCGGATTGTGGGTGCATTTCATGTGACGCAGTCCAAAGACGTGTTTTAAGCGATGTTCACATTCTTGTAAAAACAATAATAATAAAGCGGTTAAAAAGTTAAAATTGGCACATTGGTTCATAATTGTATTTAAAATCAGATAAATAAGCCGAATATGACAGTTGAGCGACCGTGCTAGAACCACGGAACTCGGGAATGCCTAACACCTTCTCCCGGGTTAACAGAATTCCTTATCCGGATTTCTGGTACGCAGACTGTAATATGGAGTCATTCTTTTCCTCGATTCGAGATTAAAATTGGTGACTTGGGACACCCTAAATCTCCCAAGTGGCGACTCTGAAATAAATAAACCAATCCCGTTTCGATTGTCCTTTAATTGGAAAAAACTCCCCTGCGCCCTTCGGGTGCGGAAAAAGGAGGTGTGACACTCACGATTAGTTATCACACAGTATTGACTTGATGGTAGGATATTTGCTTATGTGTTGGGGTGGTGAATGATTTGAAAGGAAGTCTACTCAGTACACGATTCAGAGATATGATATCTCATTTCCGGCGAAGGAAAAGCAATTGGCCTATGAATGTCTATATTTGGGGTGATGAAGTAACGAGACATGGTATTTTCGAGTGTGGTGGAATTTTCATCTTCGATATAGCGTCGTCATCCTCGATTGTATGTGTTAAGTTTACCGGTATTATGGTCTTCTGCAATTCGCCTTTGGGGCAAGATATCGTGAAATAATATTGGAGAAACGACTGTCAGAGATCACGGGGTGCGGTGGTTCAGGATTGAATCGGTATTTCTAATGCTGACGGCTCGAGAAAGATGATCTTTGGAAAGGTTTAAAGTTAGTAGCGATTTGTGGGTTCAAGTGCTACGAAGATAGATTTTATTTAAGGCAACAACTGAGCAACAAAGGATGAGGAAGGACATGTGGGGAGTGTCAGGCAGTGGTTAAAATTTCGAGAAGGCCAAGTATAAGAGGCAAAGGTTGAGTAGCCGATTAAAGGGGTGAGTTCCGCCAAAGTGGGAGAGTTCCACCGCCTATGATTGGGTTGTATGGTTAACTACTTGCGAGGTTTCTGGTTATTAGCATATTGATGGGTTATTTCAGCTACAGGAAAAGAACACAAGTGGTAATTTGAGCAAAGGGATTGTTAAAGGTGTGCTATGACCGGCCTTATTGGCTCATGTTCAAACTTGGGGAAAGATTTAGGATTTGTGCCTTGTATAGATGCGGGTTTCAAGGGAAGTGATTCTGCCAGGTGCTTCGTCGTGAGGGTATTCATGTGTTAGAAGATTCGTGAAGTTAATTATATTCGAGGCCAAGTCAGAGCGGGTGGCTCTCAACAACGGTCCTAGTGGATTCAAAGGGTATAGTGTGGTGCCTAATGATTTCGAGCCTATAGGTACGGTTAAGAATCAAGCTTTGGTAGTAGCTTATGAGAAGAGGCCCAGAATGTTCTATGATGTTTTTACTTGCAGTGTAGCATTTGGGAGGAAAATGAGAAAAGACTTCGGATTCTTAGAGGGATTATCAGAATGGGCATACCAGTTGAGTATGTTAATGTGCGCGTAAGGGAGGTACGAAATGGTTCGTGGGATTTGAGACAACATGGTCTCGTGATTCAAGGTCACTCGGGATGAGTGCGGATGGAGTATGTTATGTGTTGAATGGAGTTATTATTATTTCTAAGGCAATCAAGGATAAATTGGAAAGAATATAGATTGGTTAGCCATAGTTGAATTGGCATATTGGTGGTAGTGATCAGTTCCTTTAGCGTGATCAAGTTATGCAAGGGATTTGTGGAGGTATGTGTAAGCCCTGTCGGCCGCCGTAATTGATTTTATTTAGAAATATTCTAGTGTTATGGCTTGCCATGGGTAGGCGGATCCCCGAAGGGCTATGGTGGCGTAGACCACTACTTGAAGATTGCATAATCTACGATCATGAGAATTCACCTGCGTGTTGTGATGGTTCTCCTAAAATGAGTTAAATAAAAAGTTTTTATATGATGTAGTGTTAATCTATTAGTGGTTCCGGAGTTATGATGAAAATCTTGTTCTATCGTATATTGGCATGTTGGGTGCAGTGAGTGGTATGGAATTTGAAGTGGGGGTCAAAGTTGCAGTTCGGTGTTGACAAGGATGTCACAAGCTCGAATGAGTAGGAAAGGAGTTTCGATGTTTAAAGTAGGTTGGTATTATCTTCAGCGTCACCTGAGATCGGTGTTTTGTGAAAAAGGCTTGCATCATGGTTAAGGATTCTTGATCGCTTTTCAGCGTTAGTACAACCGGTGGTTTGGATGTATAGACCTGTTATCTGTTACAGAAGGTCATGGGAGCGTGCCCCACAGGAAGGTTGTATAAGTGTGGCATGTAGTCACTTTATTGATTGAAGAGTTAAACTAAGTATGAATATTGTAGTGATGTCATTAAATTGAGAATTGATGCCTGGAGGGCACTCAGTTTATTAGGGTGTGGACTGTGGAGGATTAATCCGGTTATGATGGTTGTTCTTGTGTGTTATGAGAAAATGGGAGTTATTATAGACCTTTGAAAAGTTATTAGCCTAGTTTAGTGCGACCAGAATCAACTTGAGGTCTGTGGATGGATTTAAATGTGAATATGGGCTCTATATCAGGCCAGATGTGTTCATTTCAGCAATGCGCTCCTTATGGAAGAGTAGTCAGGGTGTTATTTCGTCGTTAGCTATTTTATGTAAAGATACTGCTTGGTGAATTTCTTATGAGTTGAGGTTCCGCGTAGAGATGATGTTATATGAGCAGAGTGGCTCTTGAGATTCAGATCGTATATCGCACCTCAGTGTGCTTGAGTTTGTAGCTTATAGTGCTATATGTCTTCCCAGGGATGGTATTATGAACTTAGCGTGCTTGTGACCAATATTCGGTATTTTGTTGTAACGAGCAATCTAGCTCGGTGTGTATCTCCTTATGTGAATTTTACGTGCAGATCGGGTGGCATGCCACCATGGGTATGTTGTTTGGATCGGGTCGCGCACCGCAACAATGTTATGTTGAGTACTGTTCCCCATATCTATTTTTATGAGTTTCGTTTCCTTTTTTTCTGAGATAAACTCGTATTAGATGTGTGAGAGTTAAGTAGTCCCTTCCAGAGTTCGTTTTCCTTTTGTATCGCATTCGAATTGGTAGCCTATTGGCACATTGTGGCATCATATGAGACTTTTGATCATGTCCGGGGTGGCTTATTGCCTAAGCAGTTCGTACTGGGTGAGATGAGATCATTGGATTTAGGATCAGTGCAATCTGATTATATGAAGTACATTAAGGAGCAAAGACCAGAATGAGGTGATGGTTCTTGTCAGGAGTATAGACCCAATGATTTGATGATTCGGCAATTGGTTATGAAATTCTACACATCTCTTCCATCATGACGGTATTGTAAGAGTTAGAGCAAGACCTATGTATGTCATGAGGTGCAATGGGAGCATCAGATTCGTGGAATTTCGACTATTATGCTTAGAGAATGTTATTGTGGTTCTGTGAATAAAGCGGTGCAAGGTGTGAATTCAGCAAGGGTATGCAGTCATGTTCTGGTACATCGTGTGGTGATTGATATAGTGTTTGTATGTTGGAAACAGGCCTCGCAGAGAATTCTGGATGTTGAAATTGGGCTCTATGCTTATTTGCTTAAGTGAAAAAGGATATCTTCAGATTGATCGAGCTAGGGTGCCCAACTGAGTTGTGGTAGCACGGGTAGGTGCTCGAGGTGTTAAACAGTGATTTTGGACAATCCCAACACAGTTCTTAGCACGTTCGAGGACGAACGTATGTTTAAGTGGGAGAGAATGTAACGACTCGACCGGTCGTTTTGAGATTTAGCGCATCGTTCAGCAGTTTGGGACCATGAGCAGCTTCACTTAAGGTATTATGACTTGTATGCATGGTCGGAATTGAATTACGGGGAATTCAGAGTTCATTTGGAAAAGGGAATTCTCATTTCGGAAGCTTTAAGTTGAAATTCGGAGTTGATTCGGAGTTAACTGGTCTGACGGGTACGGTTTGAGCTGGGACCTCCCCTCATGATCCACCTGAGGCTCCACTGCGGGTGCTGTAGCCTGAGCTCTAGGCTGAGCTCTGCCTCTGCCTCGGCCTTTGCCCCTTGTAGTAGCTGCCACAGGAAATTTCGGCTCCTATTCGGTTGCAGATGTTGGGGGTGTTCTCGCCATCTGCGAGAAAACATGAATAGAATGGTTTAATCATCAATGATAGAATAAAATCGCAGGATAGAGAAGGAAAGAAGTCTCTATTGCCTCTAGAAGATAAGTACAGACGTCTCCGAACCGATCCTCTAGACTTTACTAAGCTTGCTCATGACTTGTGAGATCTAGTAAACCTATTGCTCCGATACCAACTTGTCACAACCTAGAATTTCTACCCTCGGGACTGCGATGATGCCTAACATTTCACTTGCTAGGCAAGTAAACGTTAGATATAGTTATTAACCATTTTTAACAATTCAAATCAAATGATAAGCAATAAGCTGAATAAACTAAAATAGAGTAAATAAACTAATAAACAGAGATATCCATATACAATCCAGAACTAGTGTCAGGTATACACGAGCATCTAGAGTATTACAAATAATAGTGTCAATAAAAGCATAACTGTCTGAATCGAAATAAACATCTAAGATGATGTAGAATGGAACTTCAGGGCTACAAACAATGTGCAGTTGTACCTCAAGTCTCCATCAGGCACTAGATCCGAGCAAATATATTGAACGCCGCTAGGACCCACTCTGAAATCTGCACAAGAAATGCAGAGTGTAGTATGAGTACAACCAACCCTATATACTCTGTAAGTGACGAGCCTAACCTTGACGAAGTAGTGATGAGGCTAAGACGGGTCACTTACAATAACTTGTACGCAGTAATAATAACAACATGGAAGGAAAAACAGGAAATGAAAGTAAAACAGTTAATTTATAAAGTTGAACTCAATCCTTGCAATAAGAGAACCTAGAATAATAGATCTCATAATTTCATATAGAGTGCTAAAACCCAACACAATAATAACAACGAGTACAACACACACAATCCATTGCGACATGCAACCCGATCCCACCGTACACACACAATCCTCCCTTATTTCACCTTAACAACATTTATCAATATAAAGAATCATATATACAATCCTTTGCAGCGCACAACTTGATCCCACCATATCATCATAATTAATGTTATAATCCTCCCTTATTACACCATATCATTATTTATCAATATTAAGTATTACGTACACAATCGTTGTGGCGCACAACCTGATCCCACTATATCATTAAAATCAATGTCATCATCTTCTCTTAATCCACCATATCACAACCGTTGCAGCATGCAACCCGATCCATAAACAATTCCAATATACGTAATCAATCCAATAGCTTAGTTTATAAGAATCTCTATAATTAAAGGAAATGAATGCAAAGCAATAAAGCGGACCACGTACTAATCAAAGGAATGATACAAATAATACAAAAGCAACAAGACAAGTCAAGTACATGACAATTAAGGTGTGCAAGTAAGACAATTAAGGCAAGTAGCAATTAATCACAGAGTCATGGAAGGGACGAACAATTGAATACAAGAATAATTAATGACAAGTAACAAATTACTGCATAGAAAGCAATTAAATCATGTAAAAGTTAAAGCATGGAATGAGATAATTCATAAAATACGAGAAGACATGGAAACAATTATTTTTGATGGTGTATATACATTCGTCGCCTTGCATATACGCCATTACAAATGTAATTTACATAACATATAGTTCAAAGGTTCCCAATTCCTGCAAGTCAAAGTTAGATACAACACTTACCTCTCTCCGCAAATAAATCAAAACTCAACCGGGGCCTTTCCTCTAAAATTCACCTCTAAACCAATCGAATCTAACCAAATATAGTTCAGACAATTCAAAATAAGCTTTAGAAACTACCCACGAGTGAAACAGATTCAATCTTTAATAATTTTGGAAAAAGTCAACAAAAGTTAACCCAAGACCAGCTTAGTCAAAACTCGAGATTCAGAATAAAACCCAGTTACTCATTCACCCCCGAGCCCGATTATATGATTAGTTAAATCCGCCCTCAATTTTTGAAGCCTAAATCTCAATTTTTCAAAATCCCTAATTTCTGCCTAAATCCCAAATTTCTACCATAAACAAGCATAGATTAAAGGCTAAAAGTCAATGGGTGTTGATGGAAATGGACGAAAATGATTTAAAATCTACTAACCTATAATGTGGGATGAAATTCCTCTTCACAATCACCTCTATGAGCTCAAATGTGGAGATGGTGAAAAATGAAGAAAATCTCAACTTTGAGATATTTAATTGACTGGGCGTTAAGCCTTCTTCGTGTTCGCGAAGTGCAGTGGCAAAAATGGCCTTTGCGTTTGCAAGGGACCTCACGCATTCGCGATGTTCTGTCCCTATTGACCACTGCGTTCATGAGCCTGAGCTCGTGTTCGTGTAGAGTAAGTCCCAACCTTCCCCCTGAACGCCTGCCAAGCTGGGAGGTAAGGCAAGCTCATAAGCAACCTCCCCAACACGTCTCAATATCTCAAAAGGACCAATAAACCTCAGACTCAACTTCCCTTTATTCCCGAATCTCATACGCCCTTCAAAAAACATGAAGCAGAACCCGCTCTCCAACCATATAGGAAACATCACAAACCTTCCGGTTTGCGTAACTCTTCTGTCTGGACTGGGCTATACGGAGTCTATCCTGAATCACCTTAACCTTCTCCAAAGCATCCTGAACCAAGTCTGTGCCCAATAATCTCACCTCACCTAACTCAAACCAACCCACCGGGCATCTACACCACCTACCATACAAGGCCTTATACGGTGCCATCTAAATGCTGGACTGATAGCTGTTGTTGTAGGCAAACTCTGCCAGTGGCAAGAACTGATCCCAAGAACCTCCAAACTCCATCACACACGCACGGAGCATATCCTCAAGAATTTGAATAGTGCGCTCGGACTGTCCATCCGTCTAGGGGTGAAATGATGTGCTCAACTCTACCCGATTACCTAACTCATATTGTACGACCCTCTAGAACCGTGATGTGAACTGAGTACCTCTGTCTAAAATGATGGAAACTAGAATACCATGCAGGCGAACAATCTCCCGGATATAAATCTCCGCCAACCGCTCCGAAGAATAGGTGGTACACACAGGAATGAAGTGAGCGGACTTGGTCAGCCGATCCACAATCACCCAAATGGCATAGAACTTTCTCAAAATACGTAGGAGCCCAACTACGAAGTCCATGGTGAATCCGCTCCCACTTCCACTCCAAAATTTCCATCTGCTGAAGCAACCCACCCGGCTTCTGGTGCTCATATTTACCTGCTGACAAGTGAGACACCGAGCTTCGAACCCACTATATCCTTCTTCATCTGCCTCCACCAATAGTGCTGCCTCAAATTGTGATACATGTTTGTGGAACCCGGATGGATGGAATACCACGAACTATGGGCCTCCTCTAGAATCAACTCCCAAAACCCATCAATTTTGGGTACACATACCCGACCCTACATCCTCACTATCCCGTCATCACCAATAGTCACATCTCCTGTATCACCGTGCAGAACCTTGTCCTTGAGGACGAGCAAATGAGGGTCATCATACTGACGCTCCCTGATACGATCAAATAAGGAAGACCGAGAGACCACGCAAGCTAGAACCCGACTTGGCTTCGAAAGATCCAATCTCACAAACTGGCTAGCTAAGGCCTGAACATCCATTGTCATGGGTTTCTCCGCTGCTGATAAATAAGCCAAACTCCCCAAACTCTCTACCCGATGACTCAAAGCATCAGTGATGTTCTAAACGTCAATACCACACAAGGGGAGGGGGGTAATTTGTGTGGTACCCAATTTTTCGATCTAGAAGAACCTAATTCTTCTAGGTGTTCTAACTGCTACTATTACGGAATTAAAAGTGCAGAAAATAAAGAACACAAAGATTTTTACGTGGAAAACACCTGGCTCAAAAGGTGAAAAAACCACGACCTACTACTTAGTAGGATTTTCCCAAACATCCTCTAAAATTACTGAGCCAAAACAGCATTTACAAAACTCTTTGTAAACCTAAGGATTAACTCTAATCCCTGTGTAGCACACAGCCTCAACTGTTGAGACACCTTCAAGTTATCCTATAACTTGAACACTCAAAGTACCTATTACAAATGCTTCTATGAAAGCTAAAAAGGTACAACTTTAAACTGCCTACTACAATTGAACTAGAATAAGAATAAACACAACAGAACTGGTTCTTCTATCTCGTTCAACTAGCTTCAGGTTTGCACACTTAAATCACACACGAACTGCTTGCAAAAAGCGTTGCTATTTTGCTCCCTATTCACGTTTAACTTCTGCGTATGTGCAACACCTGTAAAAGAGAACAATCACTGTTATTTAATGAGTTAGTAATCAGAGTTTGATTGAGACTCAATTGCTGATCTTCCATCGAAGTTGAGTCCTTGTTCAATACAATCTCCAACCCTGTCCTTTATCCGGATTGTGTGATTGTGTCCTCTTACTATAAGGAGACTTTCTCTTCTCATCCAATATGCAACCTTTTCGATCAGTTCAGGAGATATTGCTGCTTGATTACTGAGACTTATCTCCTTCACGTGTATCTCACATGTCGAGGTTGATAAATACTGTGCCTCACATGATGAAACTAGTCCATGAATGAGTTCATTTGTCATTCTTCAAAAGTTCACCTGAACTTGGGCTAATAAATTCCCCTTTTTTGATGATGACAAACTCTGTGCTTTTACTAATCAAAGAACCTGTAGGAACTCAGCTTGACCATCAACACATTAACTTAGAATTTTAACTTATTATCAAGGACCAGATTTAATTAGGTTATAAATATCACATTATTCAGAATAAAGAGTAAAGCACAATATCTCTTCCCCTTTGTGGCATCATCAAAAAGTTGCATGCATTGTGAATCCTAGATTTTAGTAATTACTCATGGCCACTTGGGCAACTACAAGTTAAAAATGGATGAAATCATCAATAATCAACAAACATATTTAAACTATTAAGAGCAAAATATTCATAGAACAAGAGAAACAACAGCTGTCATTGATAAGATATGTTTCCACCAGCAAACCACAAAAAGAAAGAAAAACTTCCAAAGCATGAGCAAAAAAAAAAAACTAAAAAGTCCCTAATCTGGGTCACTGGGGGTACTAGATTGGTTCAGAAGACAACAACTGGACATCCTAAGGCTTGGAGGAACTAGAGGGCTGGGTTTGGAGAAGGTTGGGCATATTCTGAAGCATCCCATCACTCTTCTCCTTTTCTTTTGCTAGCTCAGTTCTAAGGCCATCTCTTTCAGTTTCCAGTTCAACTACATGAGCCTGGAGCCGAGCAATTTCAGCATCCTTAAATCCACACTCTTGAACCAAAGCCCTAACCTTGCTATTCACAGGTGTCTTCAGAGATGAACCAGGTTCAACTGGGGTGGCATTGACTGGATAGTCACAAGCCAGAAGAGTCTTGACGCCAAAGTGTTCCTTGATTTATGCCATCTCCCATTTTTTCAAAGGAACATTCAACCTATCCAGAATAGTAGTCAATATGAACCCATACGGGGTGGCATGAGCTTTGGAGCCATTTATAACCCTGTCCAGTAATTTAACAATAAAGGCAGGCCAATTGATCTGCATTCCTCTCACAAGGCACTCCATAAGAACCAGGTCCATGTAGTTGGCAGTGTGCCTCCTCTCCTGTCTGGGCAGCAGGCACTTGTTAACAAATTCAAACAAGACCTTATGCTCAGGCCTCATCTCACTTTACTGCACAAACCTGGCTTCAGGCACATCTTCAGCAGTTGCGGCATCACAAAAATTCCTAGTGATTTGAAGAGCAGTAGGGAGAGAATCTAGACATGGCCACCTTTGCCTTGTTAATCATCATACCCCTCACTAGGTATGTCTATAATCTTACCCAATTTGAGTGCATCAAACTGCACCCTTATTCCTTCCACTATACTGGTGACTACCCCATTCTTCACTATGGAATTGGCCATAAACTCAATCAATTCTTTCCTAGCCAGCCTCCCATCCATTTCAAGGACCATGTCCTTCCAACCTTGTGCAGCTAGGGCATCCACCAGTCTTCTCATTCCTGGCTCATACAGGTCTCTCAACAGTCTTCCTTTCAAAATATTTCTTCTGCCAAAGATGGCAAACCTATCTTGTTCCTTTTCAGATTCCTCTTCTTCTTCTTTTCCCACTCCATTCTTCTTCTTCCTCAGTAATATTTACCTGCTTACCTTTCACTGTAGATCTGGTTCTTTTGGCTAAAGAGGGTTCAACAGATACATGTTCAGAAGAAGGCTTCTTGGAAGAAGCCTTGGCTCTTTTTGGTTTGGGTGTAGGAACCTCCACAGTTGTTCCCCTTTCTTGATGGACCAGTTCCATCTCCTCTTCTTCTTGTTCTGCAACCTCAGAACTCTCCACAACCTTTTCTTTTCCCTTCTCCTTCTTTTTCTTCTTGCTTTCTTGCAGAGCTTTCTGTAACTCAGCTTCAGTTTGTCTGACCCTGCTTCTAGTGGCTCCTCCCTTAGGTACTGAAGGTACATTAGGTTTTGTGGATGACATTTTGCTTTTCTTTGTTGGCTTGGAAGCAGTTGGAGCCTTTTGTGTGGAAGCTTTACGCTTCTTTGGATCATAACTGGCCCCAACCCTCTTAAGAAGATCAGCCAGTGTTTCCTCAATAGATGAATCAGGTTCATCTTGTTGCTTTCTTAGATGTACAAGCCCTTCAGCCGCCTCTCCAGAACCACTTCCCCCTCACTTGTTGCCACCTTTTTCAACACCTCCACAGATAGCCAGAACTTTTTCTTTCCCATTTCCCCTCTCATCACCACTTGCTCACTCTCTCTCTTTTTGTTTCTTTTTACCTCCACTTCTACTAGATTCAGTCCCCTTTAAATCTTTGACACGACCAACCAAGACAAACCTATTTTCTATATTTTCAACCAAAGTAGAGAGTACCACACAAGAACTCACCTCACGAGGGGTTTATTGAATTTTGGCAGTGTTAGAAGACCCATGTTCTTCTCCTTCACTGGCAGAAATAAAAGCTTCAGACTCAGATCTTGAGTTAGATTCTTGAGTAGGACTTTCCTTCCTCTGGCTAGCCTTTAATTTCTCATTTAGAACTTTTCTTAGAGCTCCAGAAGCTACAGTTTTTCTGGCCAATATTTTCTGCCTATGAAACCTAGGTTTTGGGGTTTCACTAGGGGTGTAGATGAGGATATATTCGAATGGGATGTTGGTGGGGGAGTGCCAGTATTATCTTGGGGGTTAGTCATGGTAGATTGTTTCTTGAGAAAAATTTGGGAATTTTGGAGAGAAGAAGGGAGATCAGAACTTGAGAAGAGTTTTGACGGTTATGGACTAATAAAGAAGAGGTGTGGCGTGTATTTAAAGATGATTAGACTTAAATGAAGTAACGACAGCTTTTTCAGAGGTCAATTAGAAGTCTAATCAAGATGTAATTCCGGTCTCTTAGTGATTATTAGGCATCGCTATATTTTAGGCAAAACTTCCGGATTTTAGAGTTCTAGGGGAACGAAACTGGTTCAATGCTCAACAGATAGAATTTCTGGGAATTTGATGAATGTAGGACTTCTGCTCATGATTGGAAAAATGATCTTTCTAATTTTGCAGAGTATAGAAAACATACCTGAGCTTTTCATATGAACACATACTGATGAACCAGGTTCTTTATATAGAACTCTCTTGCACATGCCTTAAATGCCAAAATAGAAGAAACTTTGTAAGAGATCAGTGAGTCATACACATGTCATAGGAGTATACTAATTAAAGTATGAAACTGAGTAAGAATTGATCTAGATATTTACACAAAGTTAGAACTCCTAACAAAAAAAACATTTTTTTTTTCATTGTGCATTCCGAACTGGACCTATTAGGTGATCTTAATCATCCCTAACTCTAACCTGTTCCTCTCAAAGTTTTCTCTACTTAGTGCATTAGTGAAGATGTCAGCTATTTGTTTATGAGTAGCACAAAATTCTATTGAAATCAATCCTTTCTCATAGTTATCTGTTAAGAAGTGGTGTCTACCATCCATGTGCTTAGTCCTCTTATGATGAACAGGGTTCTTTGTCATACTTATAGCACTGGTGTTATCACAGAATATTGGAATACATCCCATTTCAATTCCAAAATCTATCAGCTGTTGTTTGATCCATAGCAATTGAGCACAACAGGAAGCAACAACAACATACTCAGCTTCAACAATAGATAGGTCCATAGAATTTTGCTTTTTGGTAGCCCATGACACAAGACATGAACCAAGGAAGTGTGCCATACCTGAGGTGCTTTTCCTGTCCACTAAGAAACCTGCATAATCAGCATCAGCATATCCAACTAGATCAAAATTACTACCTTTAGGATACCAGAGACATAGATCAATGGTGCCTTTCAGATATCTCAGTATCCTCTTTACCGCAGTCAAGTGAGACTCTTTTGGATTTGCTTGAAAATGAGCACAAAGCCCTACACTGAAAATGATGTTAGGTCTGCTTGTAGTAAGATACAAGAGTGAACCAATCATAGCCCTATACAACTTTTGATCGACTAATGAACCGGGTTCATCAATATCTAATTTTGTGGCACTTGCAATGGGTGTGTCTATTTCTTTAGATTCGTCCATTTTAAACTTTTTAATTAGCTCTTTTGTATACTTCTGCTGATCGATCATGGTTCCATTTGGACTTTGTTTGATTTGTAAGCCTAAAAAGAAGTTCAGCTCACCCATCATGCTCATTTCAAACTCACTGCCCATTAGTGTTGCAAAGTCCTTACTCAGCCTATCAGTGGTAGCCCCAAATATGATGTCATCCACATATATTTGCACAACAAGGAGATCTTTACCCTTTTCCCTTAAAAATAAGGTACTGTCAATTTTACCTCTTTTTAACCATGCTCCAGTAGGAATTTGGATAGTCGTTCATACCAAGCTCTTGGGGCCTGCTTGAGCCCATAGAGAGCCTTGTCTAACTTGTACACATGCTCAGGACATTCCTTGCTCTCAAACCCTGGAGGTTGTTTCACAAACACTTCTTCCTTTAGGTAGCCATTCAGGAAGGTATTTTTGACATCCATCTGATAAAGAGTGAATTCCATGTGTGTTGCAAAGGATATGAGGAGTCTGATTACCTCTGGTCTTGCAACTGGAGCAAATGTCTCATCATAGTCTATGCCCTCCTTTTGGCTGTATCCTTGTACCACCAGTCTTGCTTTGTTTCTTGTAACTGTTCCATCTTCATCAAGTTTGTTTCTAAAGACCCATTTTGTACCAATGACTGATCTGTCCTTGGGTCTTGAAACTAGATGCCAAACTTGACTTCTTTCAAATTGGTTGAGTTAATCTTGCATTGCATTCACCCAATCTGCATCCTGCAAAGCCTCAACAACATTTTTAGGTTCAATAAGAGATAGGAAAGCATCAAAAGCACACATATTCTTTAGCTGTGATCTAGTTTTGACTCCAGATGTTGGATCAGTAATAATGTTCTTAATGGGATGAGAACTTTGATACTTGTGAGGTTTCACAACCAACTGGTTTCTACTAGATGTCTCTCCCATGTTTTGTTGCTGAGGAACAAGTTCCTCTAGGGGGTTTGATTCAATTTCTCCTTGATTAGTTCCCCCTGTCAGGTTGCCCTGATTTGAAGGACCTGTTCCATCACCTGTTCCTTATTTTGATGCCACTTTGACTTGTGCTGGGGATTTAGTTAATTCCTTTACCAATCCAATGGCTTCATCTCATGTTCCTGTCTCTCAGAAAGAATGTTAGTTTCATCAAATACTACATGTACACTTTCTTCTACACACAGAGTTCTTTTATTAAACACTTTATATGCTTTTCTATGCGAAGAATATCCCAAGAATACTCCCTTATCACTTCTAGGATCAAACTTACCTAGGGAGTCTTTTCCATTATTATGCACATAGCACTTGCAACCAAATGATCTAAGATGGGATATGTTTGGTTTTCTCCCTTTAAGTAACTCATAGGGAGTCTTCTCTACCAGAGGTTTGGTCATGTATCTATTGATTATGTAACATGCAGTGTTTACGGCCTCTCCCAGAAGTTGTGGGGCAATTTACTAGAAAGCAGCATGGTTCTAGCCATGTCCTCCAGAGTTCTATTCTTCCTTTCAACTACTCCATTTTGTTGGGGGTCCTAGGGGCAGAGAAATTATGATCTATACCATTTTCATCACAGAATTCAACAAACTTGGAATTTTCAAATTTAGTTCTATGATCAGACCTAATGGATGCAAGTTGATTTCCTAATTATTTATGAGTTTTTCTAACAAATGCAATAAACATGTTGAATGATTCATCTTTGGAGGTTAGAAATAGAACCCAGGTAAATCTAGAATAATCATCGACAAGAACCATTACATATTTCTTTCCACCTCTGCTCATGGTTCTCATTGGACCACATAGATCCATACGGACCAGTTCCAACGACTTGGTTGCACTTACCATTTTCTTGCTTTTGAAGGATGATCTTACCTGCTTCCCCCTTGCACATGCCTCACAAACTTTGTCTTCCTTGAACATGATATTAGGTAACCCTATCACCAAATCTTTAGAGACTAATTTGTTTAGCTGATTTAGACTTGCATGACCAAGTCTTTTGTGCCACAGGAGGGGATCATTAACCAATACACTTAAGCAAGTGAGTTCATTTTCTGAGAGAGTAGACAAATCTACAATGTAAATATTGTTCTTTTTCCCTGCAAAACAATCTTGTCAGTGGTAAGGTTAATCACAAAGCATTTGGTAGAGGTAAAAGCTACAAGATTACCTCTGTCACACAATTGTGACACACTTATTAGGCTATATTTCAAGCCATCTATTAGGTAGACATTCTCTATGGAATGAGAATCTGTTTTGCCTACCTTTCCAACCTCAATAATCTCACCTTTCTTTCCATTTCCAAAGGAGACATTACCTCCTTTTAAGTCCTTAAGTGAAAGAAACTGGTCCTTGTTCCTAGTCATATGTTTTGAGAAGCCACTATCCATATACCATATTTGGCTCCTCCCTTTCACTTGGACCGGCAAAAAGAAATCAGGGGTTAGTCTTAGGAACCCAAACTAGTTTGGGTCCCTTTCTATAGGCAAATGGATGAATCAGATTCCTTCTTGCCCACCCAGGCAGCTTGTTTTTCTCTTGAACAAAGACTTTGTTCTTTTGACTTGCCTTTTATTTTGCATTACATTCATTTTTGTAATGGCCATCCTTGCCATAGTGTGTGCAAATTTTATTTTCAGGAAGAGTGATATAGTTGCTTCTAGAGTCCCATTTTGGAGCTTGAGTCCCATAGCCAAGTCCTCTTTTGTTGCTACTATGATGCTCTTGCAGCCAAGAGAGTACATCAGAAGCCTTGTTCCACTTGCTAGTTCTGTCTAGTTCATGTTTCACCTTTCCTAGATCTTCCTTCAGGACTTTGATGAGTTCATCTTTCTTATACAATTCATCTTTCATTTTTCCCAAGTTTTCTTCTAGAGTGAGATATGTGTGATCAGCTTTCTTCTTTCCTGTTCCTAGTTTCAGTTTTAAGTTTTCAAACCTAAGTTCTAGGACACTATTATCAAGTTCAAGAACCTGGTTCTTCAACTCAGCATTTATGTTATCACTCTCATTAGCCCTAGACTCTAGACTTTTGCATTTTGCTTTTAGGATCACACATTCCCTAGACAAAACTTCTTTCTCATTTTTAATTATGTCAGACTCATCAATGAAGTCTAGTAGTAGCTCATCCAACTTTTCTTTAGACAAAAAATTAATCTTATTTTTGAGATGAAGGATACTTACCTCTTATTCATCATCTGATTCTCCAATGGCGATCAGTGCTTGCTCTTCTTCAGCTTCATCTTTCGAATCTTCATCTGAAGTTTCTCCCCAAGCAGCAACCATAGCCTTGGTTGAACCTTTGTTCCTTTTTGGTTGAACCTGTTACTTCTTCTTGTTCCTTCGTTCAGCCCTTTCTTTCTTCCACTCAATTTCCCATTGAGGGCAATTCTTGATCATGTGATCAGTCTTACCACACTTGTAGCAACCCTCATTGGTCTGTTTATTAGGAGCTCTTGATTTGTTGAAGGTTGTACCTCTTGAAGAACCCTTTCCTCTCATCAGGTACTTTTTGAATTCTCTAGTGATCATAGCCATCTCATCATCTTCCAGATCTGAACCTTCAGCAATTCTGAGAGCTAGGCTTCTCTCCTTCTTGGTGTATCCATCTTCATGGTTTGCCTTCTCAGTTCATAAGCAGTAAGATTTCCAATCAGTTCATCCAGTCTAAGAGTAGCAATATTCTTGGTTCTTGAATGGCCGTGATTTTGCTTTCCCATGAGACTGGCAGAACCCTTGTCAGGATTTTCTCAACCTTGTCTTTTTCAAGAATAATCCTTCCAAGGGATTTAAGTTCATTTGTCAGTGTAGTGAACCTAGTATACATCTCTTGAATAGTTTCTCCTTCCTTCATAGTAAATTTCTCATATTGAGAATACAACAGTGTTCCTATGGATCTTTTCATTTGAGGTGTTCCATCATGAGCCACTTGCAAAGTGTCCCATATCTCCTTGGCAGTAGTACAACTTTGGATCCTGTTGTACTCATCTGGACCTAGTCCACACACAAGCCATTTCTTGGCCTTAGCATTTTTCTCCCACTTTTTTAGGTCTTCAGTAGTGCAATCGGCCCTTGTCTTTGGCACAACCACTCCTTCCTCATTTTTCATTGTAGTTTCCAAAGGACCTTCAATCAGTGACTATGTCCCAGAGTTCATAGTCTTCTCCTATTTTGTGATCCTTCATCCTGTTCTTCCACCAAGAATAGTACTGTCCATTGAACAGTGGAGACCTGGCAGTGGATTGCCCTTCCCAGTTCCCAGGTGGTGCACTCATGTTGATCTTTTCCTAAGGTGTTAGCCTCTTCAAGGATAACCTACTCTGATACCAATTGATGTTCTAAACGTCAATACCACAAAAGAGGGGGGAGGGGATGATTTGTGTGGTACCCAATTTTTCGATCTAGAAGAACCTGGTTCTTCTAGGTGTTCTAACTGCTACTGTTGCAGAATTAAAAGTGCAGAAAATAAAGAACACAGAGATTTTTATGTAGAAAACACCTGGCTCAAAAGGTGAAAAAACCACGACCTACTACTCAGTAGGATTTTCCCAAACATCCACTAAAATCACTGAGCCAAAACAGCATTTACAAAACTCTTTGTAAACCTAAGGATTAACTCTAATCCGTGTGTAGCACACAACCTAAACTGTTGTGACACCTTTAAGTTAGCCTATAACTTGAACACTCAAAGGTACAACATTACAAATGCTTCTATGAAAGTTGAAAAGGTACAACTTTAAATCACATACTACAATTGACTAGAATAAGAATAAACACAACGGAACTGGTTCTTCTATCTCGTTCAAGTAGCTTCAGGTTTGCACACTTGAATCCCACACGAACTGCTTGCAAAAAGCATTGCTATTTTGCTCCATATTCAAGTTTAACTTCTGCGTATGTGCAACACTTGTAAAAAGAGAACAACCACTGTTATTTAATGACTTAGTAATCAGAGTTTGATTGAGACTCAGTTGCTGATCTTCCATCGAAGTTGAGTCCTTGTTCAATACAAACGCCAACCCTATCCTTTATCCGGATTGTGTGATTGTGTCCTCTTCCCATAAGGAGACTTTCTCTCCTCATCCAATATGCAACCTTTTAGATCAGTTCAGGAGCTATTGCTGCTTAATTACTGAGACTTATCTCCTTCATGTGTATCTCACATGTCTAGGTTGATAAATACTGTGCCTCACATGATGAACCTGGTCCATGACTGAGTTCATTTGTCATTCTTCAAAACTTCACCTGAACTTGGGCCAACAATAAGCTACCACATTGGCCTTGCCCGAGTGATACAAGATAGTGATATCATAGTCCTTCAGCAGCTCTAACCATCTCCTATGGCGCAAATTAAGATCCTTCTATTTAAACAAATGCTGCAAACTCCGGTGATTAGTATAGATCTCACAAGGAACACCCTACAATAATGATGCCAGATCTTCAAGGCGTGAACAATAGCAGCTAACTCGAGATCATGGACATTATAATTCTTCTCATGTACCTTCAACTGTCTGGACGTGTAGGCAATCATCCTACCGTCCTACATTAATACCGCTCCAAGGACAATCCTCGAGACATCATAATAGACAGTATAAGACCCCGAACCTGTAGGCAATATCAAAATTGGGGCTGTATTCAAAGCTGTCTTAAGCTTCTGGAAGCTTGCCTCACGCTCTTCCGTCCACTGGAATGGAGCACCCTTCTGAGTCAGCCTAGTTATAGATGCTGCAATAGATGAAAACCCCTCAAATAATCGACAGTAATAACCCACCAAGCCAAGAAAACTATGAATCTCTGTAGCTGAGGATAGTCTGGGCCAACACTGCCTGCTTCCACTTTCTTTAGATCCACCTGTATACCTTCACTCAATACCACGTGACCCAAGAATGCCATGGAATTCATCCAAAGCTCACATTTCGAGAACTTTGCATATAACTTCTTTTCCCTCAAAATCTTAAGCACTATCCTTAGGTGCTGCTCATGATCATCTCGACTCCGGGAGTATACCGAGATATCATCAATAGAGATAATGGCGAACGAGTCAAGATATGGCCGGAACACACTATGCATAAAATGCATGAAGGTTACTGGGGTATTGATCAACCCAAATGACATAACAAAGAACTCGTAATGACCATACCTAGTCCTAAAGGTAGTCTTTGGGATATATGGCTCCCGAATCTATAACTGATGGTAACCTAAACGCAAGTCAATCTTAGAAAACACTCATGCACCCTGTAGCTGGTCAAACATATCATAAATACGAGGCAAAGGATACTGGTTCTTCACTGTAACTTTGTTCAACTGGCGATAATCAATGCACATACACATAGAACCATCCATTTTCTTCACAAACAAGATAGGAGCACCCCAAGGTGATACACTAGGCCGAATAAACCCTTATCAAGCAATTCCTGTAACTGTTCCTTCAACTCCTTCAACTTAGGAGGGCCATACGATACAGAGGAATAGAAATAGGCTGAGTACCCGGCAATAGATCAATGTCAAAATCAATATCTTTGTCGGGTGGCATACCCGGAAGATCAGCTGGAAACATATCAGGGAAGTCCCATACTACTGGGACTGAATTAACTGTAGGGGTATCAACACTAACATCTCTCACATAAGCTAGATATGCGTCACACCCCTTCTAAACCATTCGCTGAGCCTTAAGGAATGAAACAACTCTACTGGGAGTGTGATCTAAAATACCCCTCCACTCTACTCGCGGCACACCTAGCATAGCCAACGTCACAATTTTGGCATGACAATCAAGAATAGCATAATGGGATGACAACCACTGCATGCCCAAGATAAAATCAAAATCTACCATGCTGAGCAATAATAATTCAGCTCTGGTCTCAAAACCACTAAGAGCAACCAAACACGACCGATAAATACGGTTCACAACATGAGAAGCTCCCATATGAGTAGAAATATAAACAGGAGAACTCAAAGAATCTCGAGATACGCCAAATTCGGGGTAAAATAATAGGACACATAAGAATAAGTGGAACCTGAATCGAACAAAGCCGATGCATCTTTATGACAAACTAGGACAATACCTTTAGTGATAGAATCGGAGGCAATAACATCAGTACGGGTAGGAAGGGCAAAATATCTAGCATGACCTCCCCATTTAGGGTGGCCTCTACCTCCCCAACCTCCATGTCTGGCTGGCTAGGCAGGTGGGGTAGCAACTGGTGATGAAATAATAGCCTAGGAATTCTCCGGAGCATGTTGTGGCTGAAAAGTCTGTTGAAGTGCACCCCTCCCTAGTCTAGGGCAATCTCTCACCAAATGGCATGTGTCACCACACTCAAAAGAACCTCGTTACTGACGTAGCTGTGGGAACTATGCGGTACGGGTACTCTGAGACCCTTGAACACCTAAACACTATGCAAAGCCCGAAACACAAACTGAATTGACTGACCCGCAAAACCTCTACCATGCCATACCTTGCCTCCAAAATAAGGACCAGTGGATCTCTCCGGTCTACGAGGTCTCCTCGCCTCCCTATACTCTCTCTCCCGGACCCACCTGTCCTCTACCCGGCGAGTGACCCTTTCCACCTGTTGAAATGGGACCATAGGCTGTGTCGCCATGACACCTAGAACCCGACCAATGTGAACTCGCTACTCTGGAGTGGAGGCGTCGGGAGTTTGGGTCCCTCCCCCGATCTGTGAAGCAGTTGGTACAACCTGAATGAACCCAGCCTGAACTAATGTACCAAACATGCTCAAGAACTGTGTCAATGTCTCCTAAAGTGTTGGAGGAGTAGTAGTAGGCGTATCAGGTGCCTGGGCTCTGATTGGAACTACTGGTGGCTCCTCGGTGGCAGCTCACACTGGTGCTCTGGCTGCACCACATGTGTGTCCTCGACCTCTACCCCAGCCTCGGCCTCTGATGGTTCTAGTAGGGGGTACGGGTGCCTGGTTATCTCCGGTAGTACGTGGCCTCACCATCTATGAGAGAATGGAAGATAGAAGTTTAGAGTTGTGATACCAAAATCTCGCACAACAAGGGAATCGAATGAAGTGGAATTTTCCTAACAGTTACATAGCCTCTCGTAGATAAGTATAGACATCTCCGTACCGATCTATGAGACTCTAATAAACCGGCACGTGATTCATGACTGCTATGAACCTAGAGCTCCGATGCCAACTTGTCACAACCCCTGTTTGCCCTCCGTGAACTATCATGATGGCACCTAGTCTCTACGACTAGGTAAGCCTAATAATTTACGGAAAAAGGGAACAATAGATAAAAACTAATAGAAATTGCGGATAAACATAATGAAAATGTTTAAGATGTCGCTTGGCATATACAAATACTCACTCTCAACTGAAAAGATCTCTCAAAACCCGAAATCTCATGAAATCACAAGCTAAGGATACTACATAGTGCTCTAGCTCCAGAATATCTAAATCAAAGTAAATACACAAGGGTTGTAACTACTAGAGAGAATGGAGAGGGACTCCTCGGTATGAAGGATCGCCTCGCCTCAAGGATAGTAGGTCTGAGGCAAAGAACATGGATCAGCACATGAAAAACATACGCAGGAAGGGTATGAGTACACCACAGCGGTACTCAGTAAGTGCCAAGTCTAACCTCAGGGCCCTATTGATTATAGCTGAAAAAAGAGGTAAAACAATATAGAATATGACAATATAATTAAATTCTAACGGTATTGTCACACCTCCTTTTTACTTACACCCCCGAAAGGGGCATATAAAAGGAGTTTTTCCAATTAAAGTGACAATAACCGAAACAGGATTAATTATTTTGAAAATCAGAGTCGCCACTTGGGATAATATATGGTATCCCAAGTCACTGGTTGAATCGCGAATTGAGGAAAAGCTTGAATCTGTATTACAGTCTGCGAATTAGAAATCCGGGTAAGGAATTCTGTTAACCCGGGAGAAGGTGTTAGGCATTCCCGAGTTTCGTAGTTCTAGCATGGTCGCTCAACTATCATTATTAGCCTAATTATCTGATTTTAAAACACTTTCAAACCTATGTGCATTTTTAACCTTAACCGTTTTCAAACACTTTCATCAGTCTAGATCTTTTATCTTAGGAGAAAGATTCATCAGACTAAGATTTTGATCCTAGGAGAAAATTCATCAGGCTAGGTCTCCTTTTTTTGGTATCCTAGGAGAAAGATTCATCAGACTAAGATTTTTATCCTAAGAGAAAAAATGCGAAGATCAATGGCAAGATTTTATGCACAATAGCAAGACAAACAAAGGCAAAGATTTGAGAAACTTCCCTTTGTAGTCTCTTCTCTTCTTTTCTTTTCCTTCTCTTTTTTTGTTTTTTTTCTTTTCTTTTTCTTCTTTTTTAACCATTTTCCTTGCACTGCTTTGTTCCTGTTTTACACAAAGAAAAATTGGTCAGTTTTGAAATGGTGGTCAGTTTGTGGCCTTGATGTCTTGGGCAGCTTGGCTTTTGTTCGATCAGCTTGAGTCGGTTTGAAGAGACCTTTATTCTACATCAACCTTGATTATTTCACACCCAATACCATTTGTATTTGCAGCTCAAACAGTCTTATCCCAACTGGAAATCTTTGCTTAGGTGACCTTTTCTGATATCTTGAATGACTTCCTGCTTTTAAGCAATTTGTCTGTCAGAGAGAATCACCAGTTATCTTTGCTTGCCCCAAGTATGCTGACAAGAGTCTTGGGGGGGGGGTGGAAGCTTTTGCATGAATCCTCAAGGCATGTTAACTGTAACAACTGAGTGTGCTGGCTAAATTTACTTTGTGCAACTGAAAAGCTGGTAGTAGATTTTGAAATCTTTTCTTGCTTATTTTGACAAGGACTGACTCAGAGTGAAGGACAGAATGGTGCAAAGAAACAAGTATTAACAAGAAATGCTCCTATCGGAAGGGCAGAAGGAAGAGTTCTTTTTTCTTTTTCTTTTTTTTTTCTTTTTCAATAACTAGCCTTAATGATCATGACATGCATTTTGGACTTAACGACCGATCTACCAAACTAATCCAATCTTCCCTTTCACCATTCTTATGACCTTTGAAGTTGGGCTTGTTTATATCAATTCTTCGCATCAGCTTCACGACTCACTTTCGACAAGTAGTGCCCGAAGGGTTTTCAGCAACAAGTCTCTCTCATTTATTCATCTTTGCTTACCGTCGCCTTACAGTGCCCGTGAGGGTTTTCACTAATAAGACTCTCTCATTTTTTCTTTTTCTTTCTCTCTTTTGTGAGCAACTTGACGATGTTCTACGTCGTGTGATAACTATTGCTCATTGCATGCGTCTCTTGGCATTCATGAAGGCATATTGGGAGGTCTTTATTTGGAAGGTTTTTGGATAGGATTGGAAAGAAAGGTCGGAAGCGGGAGTTGAAGTGAGGCTTGACTCTCAAGTTATTCCCAAGAGGGGTAGTTTCAAGTACCTTGGATCAGTTATTCAGGGCATCGGGGAGATTGACGAGGATGTCACACACCGTATAGGAGTGGGGTGGATGAAATGGAGGTTAGCGTCGGGAGTCTTGTGTGACAAGAAAGTGCCACCATTACTAAAAGGTAAGTTTTATAGAGCAGTGGTTCGGCCTGCCATGTTATATGGAACTGAATGTTGGCCGGTAAAGAACTCACACATCCAGAAGATGAAAGTAGCAGAGATGAGGATGTTGAGGTGGATGTGCGGGCATACAAGGATGGATAAGATTAGGAATGAAGATATTCGAGAGAAGGTGGGCGTGGCCCCCATGGAGGACAAGATGCGGGAAGTAAGACTCAGATGGTTCGGGCACATTCAGAGGAGGAGCACTGATGCACCGGTGAGGAGGTGTGAGCGACTGGCTGTAGTGGGCACGCGGAGAGGTAGAGGAAGACCTAAGAAGTATTGGGGAGAGGTGATCAGACAGGACATGGCGCGACTTAGGATTACTGAGGACATGGCCCTTGACAGGGAATTATGGAGGTCGAGCATTAAGGTTGTAGGTTAGGGGAAACTTGTGAATATTTCTACAGCACAATAGAGTGAGACTAGCCAGTTAGGAGTTAGACTAAGAATGTCATTGGTCGTCTATTGATGCAGGGCTTTACTTGCTAGTTGTACTATACCAACCATCTATTTCGTATTTCGTATTCTGTATTTCATATCTCTTATATTGTTGGTATTTTATTATGCATTTTATGGTACTAATATATTGGCTCCTGTTGCTTTTTTTTTAGCCGAGGGTCTCCTGGAAATAGCCTCTCTACCCTTCGGGGTAGGGGTAAGGTCTGCGTACATATTACCCTCCCCAGACCCCACTTGTGGGATTATACTGGGTCGTTGTTGTTGGAAAGAAAGGTCGGCATGAAGGCTCAAAATAAACTCAAAATGAGAGGTTGTAGACTTACAACTCTTGGAATTGATTCTTTCAAAAATGAAATAAAATCTTTGCCCCAGTTTCAGAGGCGGGGGATTTTTCGATTTTTATCTATTTTTCTATTTTTTTCTTCAAAATTCTTATTTGGTTGGACCGAACCATGAGGCTGCCTACGTATCCTAATTTTAAAGGAATCAGGTCTAACGTAGTTCAAACATCTGGCCTAAACTGGTTTTCATCTTTCTTTCTGTTTCTCTTTTTCTTTTCTTTTTTTTCTTTTTTTTTTTGTTTTCCCCAGCTTTTATTTTTGAGGGCATGGACCTTTGACAATTCTTTTTTTTTCTGAACTTTCTAAGAATTGCCCCAGTTTGTATTTTTGGGACATGGATTTTTTTTTGACTCTAAATTTGATTCCAAAAGAAGGTATCCAAAGGAATAACACAGGCTCAAAAGGGGTAGGGAAGGATATAAAGTGTTTGGATAGCAGAAAGAGGGCCTCCCAACCTCAAGAATGTCAAACATGGTATCTTTTCACAATCACAGCATTGACGAACATGTCTGTCTTCTTGGTGTGCCATGGTCACAAGACATTTTTTCATCCCTTAGTGGCAAACTTTCCAACAAACATCAATTGATTAAACATCCTCAGGCCCGATCTTCACAATGATTTGAAGGTGAATTTTACTCGACCTTAGTTCCAAAGTATTCTAACTCTTTATTCATCCTCAAAAGTATTTTTTTTTTAGTTATCAAATTCCAGATTAAATCAGTTCCATATGGGGTGGCATGAGCTTTGGAGCCATTTATGACCCTGTCCAGTAATTTGACAATAAAGGCAGGCCAATTGATCTGCATTCCTCTCACAAGGCACTCCATAAGAACCAGGTCCATGTAGTTGGCAGTGTGCCTCCTCTCCTGTCTGGGCAGCAGGCACTTGTTAACAAATTCAAACAAGATCTTATGCTCAGGCCTCATCTCACTTTACTGCACAAACCTGGCTTCAGGCACATCTTCAGCAGTTGCGGCATCACAAAAATTCCTAGTGATTTGAAGAGCAGTAGGGAGAGAATCTAGACATGACCACCTTTGCCTTGTATAATCATCATACCCCTCACTAGGTATGTCTAGAATCTTACCCAATTTGAGTGCATCAAACTTCACCCTTACTCCTTCCACTATACTGGTGACTACCCCATTTTTCTCTATGGAATTGGCCATAAACTCAATCAATTCTTTCCTAGCCAGCCTCCCATCCATTTCAAGGACCATGTCCTTCCAACCTTGTGCAGCTAGGGCATCCACCAGTCTTCTCATTCCTGGCTCATCCAGGTCTCTCAACAGTCTTCCTTTCAAAATATTTCTTCTGCCAAATATGGCAAACCTATCTTGTTCCTTTTCAGATTCCTCTTCTTCTTCTTCTCCCACTCCATTCTTCTTCTTCCTCAGTAATATTTACCTGCTTACCTTTCACTGCAGATCTGGTTCTTTTGGCTAAAGAGGGTTCAGTAGATACAGGTTCAGAAGAAGGCTTCTTGGAAGAAGCCTTGGCTCTTTTTGGTTTGGGTGTAGGAACCTCCACAGTTATTCCCCTTTCTTGATGGACCAGTTCCATCTCCTCTTCTTCTTGTTCTGTAGCCTCAGAACTCTCCACAACCTTTTCTTTTCCCTTCTCCTTCTTTTTCTTCTTGCTTTCTTGCAGAGCTTTCTGTAACTCAGCTTCACTTTGTCTGACCCTGCTTCTAGTGGCTCTTCCCTTAGGTACTGAAGGTACATTAGGTTTTGTGGATGACATTTTGCTTTTCTTTGTTGGCTTGGAAGCAGTTGGAGCCTTTTGTGTGGAAGCTTTACGCTTCTTTGGATCATAACTGGCCCCAACCCTCTTAAGAAGATCATCCAGTGTTTCCTCAATAAATGAATCAGGTTCATCTTGTTGCTTTCTTAGATGTACAAGCCCTTCAGCCGCCTCCCCAGAACCACTTCCCCCTGACTTGTTGCCACCTTTTTCAATACCTCCACAGATAGCCAGAACTTTTTCTTTCCCATTTCCCCTCTCATCACCACTTGCTCCCTCTCTCTCTTTTTGTTTCTTTTTACCTCCACTTCTACTAGTTTCAGTCCCCTTTAAATCTTTGACAGGACCAACCAAGACAAACCTATTTTCTACATTTTCAACCAAAGTAGAGAGTACCACACAAGAACTCACCTCACCAGGGGTTTCTTGAATTTTGGCAGTGTTAGAAGACCCATGTTCTTCTCCTTCACTGGCAGAAATAAAAGCTTCAGACTCAGATCTTGAGTTAGATTCTTGAGTAGGACTTTCCTTCCTCTGGCTAGCCTTTAATTTCTCATTTAGAACTTTTCTTAGAGCTCCAGAAGCTACAGTTTTTCTGGCCAATATTTTCTGCCTATGAAACCTAGGTTTTGGGGTTTCACTAGGGGGTGTAGATGAGGATATATTCGAAGGGGATATTGGTGGGGGAGTGCCAGTATTATCTTGGGGGTTAGTCATGGTAGATTGTTTCTTGAGAAAAATTTGGGAATTTTGGAGAGAAGAAGGGAGATAAGAACTTGAGAAGAGTTTTGACGGTTATGGACTAATGAAGAAGAGGTGTGGCGTGTATTTAAAGATGATTAGACTTAAATGAAGTAACGACAGCTTTTTCAGAGGTCAATTAGAAGTCTAATCAAGATGTAATTCCGGTCTTTTAGTGATTATTAGGCATCGCTATATTTTAGGCAAAAATTCCGGATTTTAGAGTTCTAGGGGAACGAAACTGGTTCAATGCTCAACAGATAGAATTTTTGGGAATTTGATGAATGTAGGACTTCTGCTCATGATTGGAAAAATGATCTTTCTAATTTTGCATAGTATAGAAAACATACCTGAGCTTTTCATATGAACACATACTGATGAACCAGGTTCTTTATATAGAACTCTCTTGCACATGCCTCAAATGCCAAAATAGAAGAAACTTTGTAAGAGATCAGTGAGTCATACACATGTCATAGGAGTATACTAATTAAAGTATAAAACTGAGTAAGAATTGATCTAGATATTTACACAAAGTTAGAACTCCTAACAAAAAAAAAACATTTTTTTTCATTGTGCATTCCGAACTGGACCTATTAGGTGATCTTAATCATCCCTAACTCTAACCTGTTCCTCTCAAAATTTTCTCTACTCAGTGCTTTAGTGAAGATGTCAGCTATTTGTTTATCAGTAGCACAAAATTCTACTGAAATCAATCCTTTCTCATAGTTATCTCTTAAGAAGTGGTGTCTACCATCCATGTGCTTAGTCCTCTTATGATGAACAGGGTTCTTTGTCATACTTATAGCACTAGTGTTATCACAGAATATTGGAATACATACCACTTCAATTCCAAAATCTACCAGCTGTTGTTTGATCCATAGCAATTGAGCACAACAGGAAGCAATAACAACATACTCAGCTT
Organism: Nicotiana sylvestris; assembly: GCF_000393655.2. Lineage (NCBI taxonomy): Eukaryota > Viridiplantae > Streptophyta > Magnoliopsida > Solanales > Solanaceae > Nicotiana > Nicotiana sylvestris. Next base: position 157,525,452 of record NC_091065.1, on the reverse strand, counting down.
CAGCAATAGATAGGTCCATAGAATTTTGCTTTTCGGTAGCCCATGACACAAGACATGAACCAAGGAAGTGTGCCATACCTGAGGTGCTTTTCCTGTCCACTAAGAAACCTACATAATCAGCATCAGCATATCCAACTAGATCAAAATTACTACCTTAGGATACCAGAGACATAGATCAATGGTGCCTTTCTGATATCTCAGTATCCTCTTTACCTCAGTCAAGTGAGACTCTTTTGGATTTGCTTGAAAATGAGCACAAAGCCCTACACTGAAAACGATGTTAGGTCTGCTTGTAGTAAGATACAAGAGTGAACCAATCATAGCCCTATACAACTTTTGATCGACTGATGAACCGGGTTCATCAATATCTAATTTTGTGGCACTTGCAATGGGTGTGTCTATTTCTTTAGATTCATCCATTTTAAACTTTTTAATTAGCTCTTTTGTATACTTTTGCTGATCGATCATGGTTCCATTTGGACTTTTTTTGATCTGTAAGCCTAAAAAGAAGTTAAGCTCACCCATCATGCTCATTTCAAACTCACTGCCCATTAGTTTTGCAAATTCCTTACTCAGCCTATCAGTGGTATCCCCAAATATGATGTCATCCACATATATTTGCACAACAAGGAGATCTTTACCCTTTTCCCTTAAAAATAAGGTACTGTCAATTTTACCTCTTTTTAACCATGCTCCAGTAGGAATTTGGATAGTCGTTCATACCAAGCTCTTGGGGCCTGCTTGAGCCCATAGAGAGCCTTGTCTAACTTGTACACATGCTCAGGACATTCCTTGCTCTCAAACCCTGGAGGTTGTTTCACAAACACTTCTTCCTTTAGGTAGCCATTCAGGAAGGTATTTTTGACATCCATCTGATAAAGAGTGAATTCCATGTGTGTTGCAAAGGATATGAGGAGTCTGATTACCTCTAGTCTTGCAACTGGAGCAAATGTCTCATCATAGTCTATGCCCTCCTCTTTGTTGTATCCTTGTACCACCAGTCTTGCTTTGTTTCTTGTAACTGTTCCATCTTCATCAAGTTTGTTTCTAAAGACCCATTTTGTACCAATGACTGATCTGTCCTTGGGTCTCGAAACTAGATGCCAAACTTGACTTCTTTCAAATTGGTTGAGTTTATCTTGCATTGCATTCACCCAATCTGCATCCTGCAAAGCCTCAACAACATTTTTAGGTTCAATAAGAGATAGGAAAGCATCAAAAGCACACATATTCTTTAGCTGTGATCTAGTTTTGACTCCAGATGTTGGATCAGTAATAATGTTCTCAATGGGATGAGAACTTTGATACTTGTGAGGTTTCACAACCAACTGGTTTCTACTAGATGTCTCTCCCATGTTTTGTTGCTGAGGAACAAGTTCATGAACAAGTTCCTCTAGGGGGTTTGATTCAATTTCTCCTTGATTAGTTCCCCCTGTCAGGTTGCCCTGATTTGAATGACCTGTTCCATCACCTGTTCCTTCTTTTGATGCCACTTTGACTTGTGCTGGGGATTTAGTTAATTCCTTTACCAATCCAATGGCTTCATCTTCATGTTCCTGTCTCTCAGAAAGAATGTTAGTTTCATCAAATACTACATGTACACTTTCTTCTACACACAGAGTTCTTTTATTAAACACTTTATATGCTTTTCTATGCGAAGAATATCCCAAGAATACTCCCTTATCACTTCTAGGATCAAACTTACCTAGGGAGTCTTTTCCATTATTATGCACATAGCACTTGCAACCAAATGCCCTAAGATGGGATATGTTTGGTTTTCTCCCTTTAAGTAACTCATAGGGAGTCTTCTCTACCAGAGGTTTGGTCATGTATCTATTGATTATGTAACATGCAGTGTTTACGGCCTCTGCCCAGAAGTTGTGGGGAAATTTAATAGAAAGCAGCATGGTTCTAGCCATGTCCTCCAGAGTTCTCTTCTTCCTTTCAACTACTCCATTTTGCTGGGGGTCCTAGGGGCAGAGAAATTATGATCTATACCATTTTCATCACAAAATTCAACAAACTTGGAATTTTCAAATTTAGTTCCATGATCAGACCCAATGGATGCAAGTTGATTTCCTAATTATTTCTGAGTTTTTCTAACAAATGCAATAAACATGTTGAATGATTCATCTTTGGAGGTTAGAAATAGAACCCAGGTAAATCTAGAATAATCATCGACAAGAACCATTACATATTTCTTTCCACCTTTGCTCATGGTTCTCATTGGACCACATAGATCCATACGGACCAGTTCCAACGACTTGGTTGCACTTACCATTTTCTTGCTTTTGAAGGATGATCTTACCTGCTTCCCCCTTGCACATGCCTCACAAACTTTGTCTTCCTTGAACATGATATTAGGTAACCCTATCACCAAATCTTTATAGACTAATTTGTTTAGCTGATTTAGACTTGCATGACCAAGTCTTGTGCCACAGGAGGGGATCATTAACCAATACACTTAAGCAAGTGAGTTCATTTTCTGAGAGAGTAGACAAATCTACAATGTTATTGTTCTTTTTCCTTGCAAAACAATCTTGTCAGTGGTAAGGTTAATCACAAAGCATTTGGTAGAGGTAAAAGCTACAAGATTACCTCTGTCACACAATTGTGACACACTTATTAGGCTATATTTCAAGCCATCTATTAGGTAGACATTCTCTATGGAATGAGAATCTGTTTTGCCTACCTTTACAACCTCAATAATCTCACCTTTCTTTCCATTTCCAAAGGAGACATTACCTCCTTTTAAGTCCTCAAGTGAAAGGAACTGGTCCTTGTTCCTAGTCATATGTTTTGAGCAGCCAATATCCATATACCATAGTTGGCTCCTCCCTTTCACTTGGACCGGCAAAAAGAAATCAGAGGTTAGTCTTAGGAACCCAAACTAGTTTGGGTCCCTTTCTATAGGCAAAAGGATGAATCAGATTCCTTCTTGCCCACCCAGGCAGCTTGTTTTTCTCTTGAACAAAGACTTTATTCTTTTGACTGGCCTTTTATTTTGCATTACATTTATTTTTGTAATGGCCATCCTTGCCACAGTGTGTGCAAATTTTATTTTCAGAAAGAGTGAGATAGTTGCTTCTAGAGTCCCATTTTGGAGCTTAAGTCCCATAGCCAAGTCCTCTTTTGTTGCTACTGTGATGCTCTTGCAGCCAAGAGAGTGCATCAGAAGCCTTGTTCCACTTGCAAGTTCTGTCTAGTTCATGTTTCACCTTTCCTAGATCTTCCTTCAGGACTTTGATGAGTTCATCTTTCTTATACAATTCATCTTTCATTTATCCCAAGTTTTCTTCTAGAGTGAGATATGTGTGATCAACTTTCTTCTTTCCTGTTCCTAGTTTCAGTTTTAAGTTTTCAAACCTAAGTTCTAGGACACTGTTATCAAGTTCAAGAACCTGGTTCTTCAACTCAGAATTTGTGTTATCACTCTCATTAGCCCTAGACTCTAGACTTTTGCATTTTGCTTTTAGGATCACACATTCCCTAGACAGAACTTCTTTCTCATTTTTAATTATCTCAGACTCATCAATGAAGTCTAGTAGTAGCTCATCCAACTTTTCTTTAGACAAAAAATTAATCTTATTTTTGAAATGAAGGATACTTACCTCTTGTTCATCATCTGATTCTCCAATGGCGATCAATGCTTGCTCTTCTTTAGCTTCATCTTTCGAATCTTCATCTGAAGTTTCTCCCCAAGCAGCAACCATAGCCTTGGTTGAACCTTTGTTCCTTTTTGGTTGAACCTGTTACTTCTTCTTGTTCCTTCGTTCAGCCCTTTCTTTCTTCCACTCAATTTCCCATTGAGGGCAGTTCTTGATCATGTGATCAGTCTTACCACACTTGTAGCAACCCTCATTGGTCTGTTTATTAGGAGCTCTTGATTTGTTGAAGGTTGTACCTCTTGAAGAACCCTTTCCTCTCATCAGGTACTTTTTGAATTCTCTAGTGATCATAGCCATCTCATCATCTTCCAGATCTGAACCTTCAGCAATTCTGAGAGCTAGGCTTCTCTCCTTCTTGGTGTATCCATCTTCATGGTTTGCCTTCTCAGTTCATAAGCAGTAAGATTTCCAATCAGTTCATCCAGTCTAAGAGTAGCAATATTCTTGGTTCTTGAATGGCCGTGATTTTGCTTTCCCATGAGACTGGCAGAACCCTTGTAAGGATTTTCTCAACCTTGTCTTTTTCAATAATAATCCTTCCAAGGGATTTAAGTTCATTTGTCAGTGTAGTGAACCTAGTATACATCTCTTGGATAGTTTCTCCTTCCTTCATAGTAAATTTCTCATATTGAGAATACAACAGTGTTCCTCTGGATCTTTTCATTTGAGGTGTTCCATCATGAGCCACTTGCAAAGTGTCCCATATCTCCTTGGCAGTAGTACAACTTTGGATCCTGTTGTACTCATCTGGACCTAGTCCACACACAAGCCATTTCTTGGCCTTAGCATTTTTCTCCCACTTTTTTAGGTCTTCAGCAGTGCAATCGGCCCTTGTCTTTGGCACAACCACTCCTTCCTCATTTTTAATTGTAGTTTCCAAAGGACCTTCAATCAGTGACTATGTCCCAGAGTTCATAGTCTTCTCCTATTATGTGATCCTTCATCCTGTTCTTCCACCAAGAATAGTACTGTCCATTGAACAGTGGAGGCCTGGCAGTGAATTGCCCTTCCCAGTTCCCAGATGGTGCACTCATGTTGATCTTTTCCTAAGGTATTAGCCTCTTCAAGGATAACCTACTCTGATACCAATTGATGTTCTAAACGTCAATACCACAAAAGAGGGAGGAGGGGATGATTTGTGTGGTACCCAAGTTTTCGATCTAGAAGAACCTGGTTCTTCTAGGTGTTCTAACTGCTACTGTTGCAGAATTAAAAGTGCAGAAAATAAAGAACACAGAGATTTTATGTGGAAAACACCTGGCTCAAAAGGTGAAAAAACCACGACCTACTACTCAGTAGGATTTTCCCAAACATCCACTAAAATCACTAAGCCAAAACAGCATTTACAAAACTCTTTGTAAACCTAAGGATTAACTCTAATCCGTGTGTATCACACAACCTCAACTGTTGTGACACCTTTAAGTTAGCCTATAACTTGAACACTCAAAGGTACAACATTACAAATGCTTCTATGAAAGCTGAAAAGGTACAACTTTAAACCACCTACTACAATTGACTAGAATAAGAATAAACACAACGGAACTGGTTCTTCTATCTCGTTCAAGTAGCTTCAGGTTTGCACACTTGAATCCCACATGAACTGCTTGCAAAAAGCATTGCTATTTTGCTCCATATTCAAGTTTAACTTCTGCGTATGTGCAACACTTGTAAAAGAGAACAACCACTGTTATTTAATGAGTTAGTAATCAGAGTTTGATTGAAACTCAATTGCTGATCTTCCATCGAAGTTGAGTCCTTGTTCAATACAAACGCCAACCCTATCCTTTATCCGGATTGTGTGATTGTGTCCTCTTCCCATAAGGAGACTTTCTCTCCTCATCCAATATGCAACCTTTTCGATCAGTTCAGGAGCTATTGCTGCTTAATTACTGAGACTTATCTCCTTCATATGTATCTCACATGTCTAGGTTGATAAATACTGTTCCTCACATGATGAACCTGGTCCATGACTGAGTTCATTTGTCATTCTTCAAAACTTCACCTGAACTTGGGCCAACAATAAGCTACCACATTGGCCTTGCCCGGGTGATACAAGATAGTGATATCATAGTCCTTCAGCAGCTCTAACCATCTCCTCTGGTGCAAATTAAGATCCTTCTATTTGAACAAATGCTGCAAACTCCGGTAATCAGTATAGATCTCACAAGGAACACCCTACAATAATGACGCCAGATCTTCAATGCGTGAACAATAGCAGCTAACTCGAGATCATGGACATTATAATTCTTCTCATGTACCTTCAACTGTCTGGACGTGTATGCAATCACCCTACCGTCCTACATTAATACTGCTCCATGGCCAATCCTCGAGACATCATAATAGACAATATAAGACCCCGAACCTGTAGGCAATATCAAAATTGGGGCTGTATTCAAAGCTGCCTTAAGCTTCTGGAAGCTTGCCTCACGCTCTTTCGTCCACTGGAATGGAGCACCCTTATGAGTCAGCCTGGTTATAGATGCTGCAATAGATGAAAACCCCTCAAACAATCGACAGTAATAACCCGCCAAGCCAAGAAAACTATGGATCTCTGTAGCTGAGGATAGTCCGGGCCAACACTGCCTGCTTCCACTTTCTTTAGATCCACCTGTATACCCTCACTCAATACCACGTGACCCAAGAATGCCACGGAATTCATCCAAAGCTCACATTTCGAGAACTTTGCATATAACTTCTTTTCCCTCAAAATCTTAAGCACTATCCTTAGGTGCTGCTCATGATCCTCTCGACTCCGGGAGTATACCGGGATATCATCAATAGAGATAATGGCGAACGAGTCAAGATATGGCCGGAACACACTATGCATAAAATGTATGAAGGTTGTTGGGGTATTAATCAACCCAAATGACATAACAAAGAACTCGTAATGACCATACCTAGTCCTAAAGGTAGTCTTCGGGATATATGGCTCCCGAATCTTTAACTGATGGTCACCTAAACACAAGTCAATCTTAGAAAACACTCATGCACCCTGTAGCTGGTCAAACATATCATCAATATGAGGCAAAGGATACTGGTTCTTCACTGTAACTTTGTTCAACTGGCGATAATCAATGCACATACACATAGAACCATCCCTTTTCTTCACAAACAAGATAGGAGCACCCCAAGGTGATACACTAGGCCGAATAAACCCTTATCAAGCAATTCCTATAACTATTCCTTCAACTCCTTCAACTTAGGAGGGCCATACGATACAGAGGAATAGAAATAATCTGAGTACCCGGCAATAGATCAATGCCAAAATCAATATCTTTGTCGGGTGGCATACCCAGAAGATCAGTTGGAAACACATCAGGGAAGTCCCGTACTACTGGGACTGAATCAACTGTAGGGGTATCAACACTAACATCTCTCACATAAGCCAGATATGCGTCACACCCTTTCTCAACCATTCGCTGAGCCTTAAGGAATGAAACAACTCTACTGGGAGTGTGATCTAAAATACCCCTCCACTCTACTCGCGGCACACCTGGCATAGCCAATGTCACGATTTTGGCATGACAATCAAGAATAGCATAATGGGGTGACAACCAGTGCATGCCCAAGATAAAATCAAAATCTACCATGCTGAGCAATAATAAATCAGCTCTGGTCTCAAAACCACTAAGAGCAACCAAACACGACCGATAAATACGGTTCACAACAAGAGAAGCTCCCATATGAGTAGAAATATAAAAAGGAGAACTCAAAGAATCCCGAGATACGCCAAATGCGGGGTAAAATAATAGGACACATAAAAATAAGTGGAACCTGAATCGAACAAAGCCGATGCATCTTTATGACAAACTAGGACAATACCTTTAGTGATAGAATCGGAGGCAATAACATCAGTACGGGTAGGAAGGGAAAAATATCTGGCATGACCTCCCCAACCTCCATGTCTGGCTGGCTAGGCAGGTGGGGTAGCAACCGATGATGAAATAATAGCCTACGAATTCCCCTAGTCTAGGGCAATCTCTCACCACATGGCATGTGTCACCACACTCAAAACAACCTCGTTACTGACGTAGCTGTGGGAACTATGCGGTACGGGTACTCTGAGACCCTTGAACACCTAAACACTGTGCAAAGCCCAAAACACAAACTGAACTGACTGACCCGCAAAACCTCTACCATGCCATACCTTGCCTCCAAAATAAGGACCAGTGGATCTCTCCGGTCTACAAGGTCTCCTCGCCTCCCTGTACTCTCTCTCCCAGAGCCACCTGTCCTCTACCCGGTGAGCGACCCTTTCCACCTGCTGAAATGGGACCATAGGCTGTGTCGCCATGACACCTAGAACCCGACCAATGTGAACTCGCTGCTCTGGAGTGGGGGCGGCGGGAGTTTGGGTCCCTTCCCCGATCTGTGAAGTAGTTGGTACAACCTGAATCAACCCAGCCTGAACTAATGTACCAAACATGCTCAAGAACTGTGCCAATGTCTCCTAAAGTGTTGGAGGAGTAGTAGTAGGCGTATCAGGTGCCTGGGCTCCGATTGGAGCTACTGGTGGCTCCTCGGTGGCAGCGCACGCTGGTGCTCTGGCTGCACCACATATGTGTCCTCGGCCTCTACCCCGGCCTCGGCCTCTGATGGTTCTAGTAGGGGGTGCGGGTGCCTGGTCATCTCCGGTAGTACGTGGCCTCACCATCTATGAGAGAATGGAAGATAGAGGTTTAGAGTTGTGATACCAAAATATCGCACAACAAGGGAATCGAATGAAGTGGAATTTTCCTAACAGTTACATAGCCTCTCGTAGATAAGTATAGACGTCTCCGTACCGATCCATGAGACTCTAATAAACCGGCATGTGATTCATGACTGCTATGAACCTAGAGCTCCGATGCCAACTTGTCACGACCCCTGTTTGCCCTCCGTGAACTATCATGATGGCACCTAGTCTCTATGACTAGGTAACCCTAATAATTTACGGAAAAAGGGAACAATAGATAAAAACTAATAGAAATTGCGGATAAACATAATGAAAATGTTTAAGATGTCGCTTGGCATATACAAATACTCACTCTCAACTGAAAAGATCTCCCAAAACCCGAAATCTCATGAAATCACAAGCTAAGGATACTACATAGTGCTCTAGCTCCAGAATATCTAAATCAAAGTAAATACACAAGGGTTGTAACTACTAGAGAGAATGGAGAGGGACTCCTCGGTCTGAAGGATCGCCTCACCTCAAGGATGGTAGGGCTGAGGCAAAGAACATGGATCAGCACATGAAAAACATACACAGGAAGGGCATGAGTACACCACATCGATACTCAGTAAGTGCCAAGTCTAACCTCAGGGCCCTATTGATTATAACTGAAAAAAGAGGTAAAACAATATAGAATATGACAATATAATTAAATGCTAATAGTATTGTCACACCTCCTTTTTACTTACACCCCCGAAAGGGGCATATAAAGGGAGTTTTTCCAATTAAAGTGACAATAACCGAAACAGGATTAATTATTTTGAAAATCAGAGTCGCCAATTGGGATAATTTATGGTGTCCCAAGTCACTGATTGAATCCCGAATTGAGGAAAAGCTTGAATCTGTATTACAGTCTGCGAATCAGAAATCCGGGTAAGGAATTCTGTTAACCCGGGAGAAGGTGTTAGGCATTCCCGAGTTTCGTGGTTCTAGCATGGTCGCTCAACTATCATTATTAGCCTAATTATCTGATTTTAAAACACTTTCAAACCTATGTGCATTTTTAACCTTAACCGCTTTCAAACACTTTCATCAGTCTAGATCTTTTATCTTAGGAGAAAGATTCATCAGACTAAGATTTTGATCCTAGGAGAAAATTCATCAGGCTAGGTCTCCTTTTTTTGGTATCTTAGGAGAAAGATTCATCAGACTAAGATTTTTATCCTATGAGAAAAAATGCGAAGATCAATGGCAAGATTTTATGCACAATAGCAAGACAAACAAAGGCAAAGATTTGAGAAACTTCCCTTTGTAGTCTCTTCTCTTCTTTTCTTTTCCTTCTCTTTTTTTGTTTTTTTTTCTTTTCTTTTTCTTCTTTTTTTTAACCATTTTCCTTGCACTGCTTTGTTCCTGTTTTACACAAAGAAAAATTGGTCAGTTTTGAAATGGTGGTCAGTTTGTGGCCTTGATGTCTTGGACAACTTGACTTTTGCTCGATCAGCTTGAGTCGGTTTCAAGAGACCTTTGTTCTACATCAACCTTGATTATTTCACACCCAGTACCATTTGTATTTGCAGCTCAAACATTCTTATCCCAAGTAGAAATCTTTGCTTAGGTGACCTTTTCTGATATCTTGAATGACTTCCTACTTTTAAGCAATTTGTCTGTCAGAGAGAATCACCAGTTATCTTTGCTTGCGCCAAGTATGCTGACAAGAGTCTTGGGGGGGGGGAGCTTTTGCATGAATCCTCAAGGCATGTTAACTGTAACAACTGAGTGTGCTGGCTAAATTTACTTTGTGCAACTGAAAAGCTGGTAGTAGATTTTGAAATCTTTTCTTGCTTATTTTGACAAGGACTGACTCAGAGTGAAGGACAGAATGGTGCAAAGAAACAAGTATTAACAAGAAATGCTCCTATCGGAATGACAGAATGAAGAGTTCTATTTTCTTTTTCTTTTTTTCTTTTTTCTTTTTCAATAACTAACCTTAATGATCATGACATGCATTTTGGAATTAACGACCGATCTACCAAACTAATCCAATCTTCCCTTTAACCATTCTTATGACCTTTGAAGTCGGGCTTGTTTATGCCAATTCTTCGCATCAGCTTCACGACTCACTTTCGACAAGTAGTGCCCGAAGGGTTTTCAGCAACAAGTCTCTCTCATTTATTCATCTCTGCTTACCGTCGCCTTACAGTGCCCGTGAGGGTTTTCATTAATAAGACTCTCTCATTTTTTTCTTTTTTCTTTCTCTCTTTTGTGAGAAACTTGACGATGTTCTACGTCGTGTGATAACTATTGCTCACTGCATGCGTCTCTTGGCATTCTTGAAGGCATATTAGGAGGTCTTTATTTGGAAGGTTTTTGGATAGGATTGGAAAGAAAGGTCGGCATGAAGGCTCAAAATAAACTCAAAATGAGAGGTTGTAGACTTACAACTCTTGGAATTGATTCGTTCAAAAATAAAATAAAATCTTTGCCCCAGTTTCAGAGGCTGGGGATTTTTGGATTTTTTTCTATTTTTCTATTTTTTTCTTCAAAATTCTTATTTGGTTGGACCGAACCATGAGGCTGCCTACGTATCCTAATTTTAAAGGAATCAGGTCTAACGTAGTTCAAACATCTGGCCTAAACTGGTTTTCATCTTTCTTTCTGTTTCTCTTTTTCTTTTCTTTTTTTTCTTTTTTTTTTGTTTTCCCCAGCTTTTATTTTTGAGGGCATGGACCTTTGACAATTTTTTTTTTCTGAACTTTCTAAGAATTGCCCCAGTTTGTATTTTTGGGACATGGATTTTTTTTTTGACTCTAAATTTGATTCCAAAAGAAGGTAGCCAAAGGAATAACACAGGCTCAAAAGGGGTAGCGAAGGATATAAAGTGTTTGGATAGCAGAAAGAGGGCCTCCCAACCTCAAGAATGTCAAACATGGTATCTTTTCGCAATCACAGCATTGACGAACATGTCTGTCTTCTTGGTGTGCCATGGTCACAAGACATTTTTTCATCCCTTAGTGGCAAACTTTCCAACAAACATCAATTGATTAAACATCCTCAGGCCCGATCTTCACAATGATATGAAGGTGAATTTTACTCGACCTTAGTTCCAAAGTATTCTAACTCTTTATTCATCCTCAAAAGTATTTTTTTTAGTTATCGAATTCCAGATTAAATCAGTTCCTAAGATCTGGCCAAAATTTCCGCATGCATGTCATGTCATTAGAACTAGCGAGAAAAGAACTAAGAACAGAATGACACAAAAGGACAAACTGTATTTATTGAGTAAAGGATGAAAGGGTTTTACAACTAAACAAGCAACCTAAAATACGAGTTACAACCCTAAAAATAACCCGAATAATGAAAATAGCAACAAAATAGACATACAAGACTCACACAAACAGAATGGAGGGATAGAAGGGTTTGACTCAATAAAGCAAATAAAATCTAGATCACAACCCTGAAATAACCTAGATAATAGAAAAAACATCAAAACAAGCTACCAAGATTCCTTCCTAGTGCGGAGGGAATGCCTTTTCAATTGCTAGGCTTGGGATTTAGCCACAAATTTGCTCATCAGAATCAGCAGAGCCTTCTTCAATTTCAACATTATTAACTTCAGTTAGCAAGTTCCCGAAAGGATTCTCATACTCCATGTCATCAGGCATCATCCCCACAAAGTGTACATCATGATGTGCAGGTAAAGGATTCTGTGCGATATTCTGGATGTCACTGCCTTGGATCACAATCAGGTTTTCCTAGATCATCCTTTCTATTTCTCTTTTCAAATCCCGACAACTTTCAACATTGTGCCCCTGGGCATTGAAATGGTATTCACACCTTTTAGATAGGTCAAATCTCCTTGCACGTGGGTCCACACAATTTGGAGGAATGAGTGCAATCATGTCATAATTCTTTAACTTCTCAAATAAGCTTGCATATGACTCTTCTATTGGTGTAAAATTATCTTTCAATATTTGTCCCCTTCTATACCCCTGGTAGGGATGTGGGTTATAGGGCACTTAAAAATTTTGTGGACGCTGGTAGAGATTTTGTGATGCTCGTGCTAGCCTTCTGGGGTGTTTTGGTGGCTGGGCAACATACTAAGGTGGAACAACAGAGTGTTGTGGGTTCTGAGGGGGATAGTAATGCTAAGGGGAGTTATCGGAAAATAGACGAGGGTTGGTCATACCTTCGCGACACTCTCCTAGGACCTCTTCTCGACCCTGATGTCATCATAATTTCTTCAACCTTCTCATTCGTGTCACTAAAATTATCAGATTTGGTCTGGACAGCCTGAGTTGCGGCGTTGAGAACTGCTTGACTTATAATTTTGCATGTCTTAAAACTATTCTCAACCATTTCCCCCATTTTGATTGCTTCCGAGAAGGATTTACCCACTGTGGATATCATATTTTGAAAATAATCTGGCTCTTGAGCTTGAAGAAAGACAGTGATTAGCCCGTTGTCGTCCATGGGTGGCTTAACTCTGGCTGCTTGTTCTCTCCATTTGATGGCATATTACCTGAAACTTTCAGTTGATTTCTTCTTCAGGTTTGAAAGGGAAATGCGGTCTGGGGCAATGCCAATATTGTATTGGAACTAATTGACAAAGGCCTGTGCCATGTCATTCCAGATGTACCAGCGAGATGTTTCTTGATCCAAAAACCATTCGGATGCTACTCCCGTAAGACTTTCCCCAAAATAGTCCATCAGAAATTCTTCGTTTCTTCCCGCACCTCTCAGTTGATTGCAATACCTTTTCAGGTGGGCTATGGGGTCTCCATGTCCATCATACTTTTCAAATTTGGGAGTCTTGAAACCAGGCGGCAAGTGGACATCGGGGAACATACATAGATCTTTGAAGGCAACACTCTTTTGACCTGCCAACCCTTGCATGTTTTTCAACCGTTGTTCTAAGCTTTTCACTCTTTGGGCCACTTCTTCCTGTACCATCTTTCGGGCAGGATTCTCAACGTTTGCATGAAGATTAAATTAGTACGAGTGGTACTACTCTTGCTGTGTAGCGAATTGTGACTCATGACGAGGCTGTCTTTGACCATTGGCCCATAATTGATACATTTCGGTCATTTGCTATTTCAGTATTCTATTTTTATCAAATACAGTAGACTCTTGTTGAACCCTCTGATCCTGAGTCTCTTGAGCACTTGTAACAACTTCGATATCAGTTATCATTTTTCCTTAGATCTTGTGTTTCCAACTTACCACAAACCGACCACTTCAACTTTCTTTAGAATTCAAAACGAAACATGTTAGAATGGACTCAGTCGGTCCTTATTATTATCAATATTTTTCATTTTGTTTTTCATTTTTTCTCATTTTTATTTTCAATGGTTGATCGAACCTGATGTGGGGTGCCTACGTATCATGTGGGAACATGAATCAGATCTTGCGTAGTTCGGAAAGATCATGAATAAAGTAAATAAACTAACTTTTTTTTTAAATTTTTATTTTATTTTTTTGAAAGAAAGACTTATAAAGAAGAAAGGGAATATTTTTGGATTTTGATTTTTCTTCAGCATTTTTGCAAAGCTTACTTCTAAAGAAGAAAGATTTTTTTTTGAATTTTGAATTTTCTTTTCAATTTTGAAAGAAGAATGAAAATATTTTGGGAAGAAATTAAAAGAAAATATTTTAGTATATTTTAAAAAAAAAAAACAATTACGGTCTAAAAGAAAGGCTTTCTAAAGATGCAAGTAATGGAAAATATTTTTGGATTTTTTGGAAATTGGGGTCTAAAAAAAAGACTTTTCTAGAGAGGAAGTAAAGGAAATTATTTTTGGATTTTTTGAAAATTATGGGCCAGAACCGATGAGATTTGCCTATGTATCTCACATCCGGTGAGAATCAGACCAGCATAGTTCGCCCATTTTTGGCGGAGCAGAAAAATATGACTTATTTTGAAATGACTTTTCTTTTTTTTTTTTCAAAATTTCGGCAGAGTTTCAAGATATTTCAAATACCTACCTCTCACTCTCTTTTCTTTTTTTTTTTTTTTGATTTTCCTTTTTTTTTTTCATTTTCTTTCCTTATTCTAGAAGCCAGTCAACATGCAAGCCAAAACAGACAGATACGCAAGTAGCACGTAAGATGCATCAGGATGGTCTTTTAATTTGGGTACACCTGTCCTAGATGGACCCAACCCCTGTGTTGAGTCCCCAAAGTCAAATGCACATGATACAAACAAACGTACCTAATAGGGATCCGGCATGAGGATGAGTTATTCTAAGCTAAAAACCTAGGTATATTGTCCTAAACTTGTGTACCCGAGCGGACAACTCGAGCCGAGGAGGGGGCTACGTACCGGAAAACAAAAGTCCATCCGACTTTGTAATTTGTCCGAGCCTCTTTCTTATTTCAAGGTATGACACTAACAGAATAGGGAGTCACGCCAGCGTGCACATCCCCGAAGTTGTGAAAAGCAGGGTTTCGTAGAAGTTTATATACAGTTCAGACAATATCAAAGCGGTAAAAAGCAACACTTAGCACATTAGGCCCAAATACGTAAAAATCAGATAATAAACAAAGCCAACTATAACAATTATTCCAAGCTCGAATTCTGAACCCTTAACCAGAAGTTCTGGGTTCTTTTCCCCAGCAGAGTCGCCAGTGCTGTTACACCTCCTTTTTACTTACACCCCCGAAAGGGGCATAAAAGAGAGTTTTTCCAATTAAAGTGACAATAACCGAAACGGGATTAATTATTTTGAAAATCAGAGTCGCCACTTGGGATAATTTATGGTGTCCCAAGTCACCGGTTGAATCCCGAATCGAGGAAAATATTGACTCTATATTACAGTCTGCGACTCAGAAATCCGGGTTAGGAATTTTGTTAACCCGGGAGAAGGTGTTAGGTATTTTCGAGTTTCGTGGTTCTAGCACGGTCGCTCAACTGTTATGATTGGCCTAATTATCTGATTTTAAAACACTTTCAAACCTATGTGCATTTTTAACCTTAACCGCTTTTAACCATTTTTAAAGAAAGATTTGCAACGTCATTTAAAATACGTCTTGAACCACATCACATAAATGCACCCGTGGCTCTCGACATATTCTATCTAACATTGTTGATATTTAGATTTGGGTCATATAAATGCACACTCGAGTTTAATAATTAGGCATCATGACTATGGCACGGGAACCGTACCCATAATCACGATGGTTTATTAATCGCGCCTAAAGTGAGCTACGATATTCATGATTATTTTCCTAAGCTAATTTGAGATTATTGTGAGTCCAAGAGTTATGGAAGTCAATTATGAGAGAAAAAGGATTTATCTTATAAGGATATATTTGTAAGGCGAGGTTGTTCAATTTGGCTCACATTCTTTCAACTAACCCATCGATATAACTTGACAACAACAAACTTCCCTTTCCTAAACAACCTAACTACTAAAAGTAAAAGAAAACTAAAATCATATTAAAAATCCATTTTATACTACTCAACAGACATTTTTATCATACTTAATTGTTCAAGCATTTAGGAAATAAATTGAATACTCCAATATCTAATGTAAACTGTAAAACGTGATAGGAAAAGATCGTCATATCCAAATTGGAATTCGGTTGCACTCACCAAGACAAACAAATTCACACTAAGAGCCAAATTAATCCGACAAACTAGGTCCAAATCCCATTATCAAACATTCATTACCATAGATCAAATAATAAAGCAATTAATATCAAGAAAAATGAATAAATTAAGTGAGTCACAAGGTAAATGTATATTATCACAAAAAAAAGCATTCATCAACCTGATGAGATAACATGGATAAAGGGTGGACCTTGAATGGCTGGCACTTTCTTCAATATTCAAATAAATATAAAGCCTCCAGCGAGCAACTTACCAAAGAGAAAAGTCACAAGGACCTTCGACGGGAAAAAAAAAGGCAAACATGAATCACGTCGGGACCTCAGACGGAACTTCGGACTGACCGAAAAACCAAATTAATTGACGAAATTCCAGATACTAGGAAGTAAATAAAGGGCTGATAGCTCAAAATGGCACTGACAATATCATCAAATGCAGTTCAATTGACCGATAATACCTTTCTAATTTCTCGACCCAATTCTTATCTCAAAAGTTCAGTTCCAACTTCAAATTTATCATTTTTCTTTCCTCAGGTAATAATTTTAACAAACTCCATATTAGAGATGGAGCAATTGTGGCTGACCTCTCTTTTTGTCTCAAGTGAAAGAAAAACGAGGATTTTTTTGGGGTTCTGTGGCTCTCCTTTTGTTTTTAGTCTTGTAGGCTAGATTAGGAATTGAAAACTTAGGGTTGAGTTTCTATAATTGGGTATTTATATGGAAATGGGAAGGGATGATGTCCATTGGATTAGAAAAAAATAGATGGCTAGGATTAGATCTTGCACTTAAATGGGCTAATGGTTTGGAAAGAATGGGCTAAGGGTAACTGGGTTGGACCATGTCTTTTTGTGCCTCAATTTTGGGCTAAGAAGACTCCAAAAATTATTATTTAAAACCATACCTAAATTCCCTTAATATAAGATAACTATACTATATGATGCAAAAATAAATTAAACTAAACTATATTAAAACATGAAACTATTACATATTTTTTTTGTATTTTTCAAGATTATATAAAGATAAAAACAAAGTACTATTTTTGTAATTTCTTTTTACTTTATGAAAGGTACATAAAATAAAATAGTTTTTGTAATTTTCATTTTCTTGTAATAAAATAAAGTAAAAGGGTAAAAATGAGTTGAAATAACTATATTGGGCCTAAATTAAATATTTATGTGCTAAAATATAAAAAATCTTGGGGAGGGTCAAAATCACATGTCTACAGGTATGAAGTAACACAGGATAATAAGAATAACATCAAATACAACAGAGAGAAAATTACAGATAACACACAGAGATAGAAACCTGGGATCTCCCTGGATAACGTCCTGTACTCCCCAAATATAAATATCTAGTGAATCTCCCGGGTGTCGTCCCGTAGTCCAAATCATAGTGCATGGGGATCTATCTGAATCTCGATCCGTAGTCTCAAATGTAAATACCTAGTACTGGGGGAATCTACCGGGTGCAGTCCCGTAGTTCCAATATAAATGTGTAGGGGGGATCTACCGGAATATCAATCCGTAGTCCCAAATAAACAGGCAAGGGGGATCTACCGGGATATCGCCCGTAGTCCTAAAGTAAACACACAGCAGCAACACGAAGAGCAGTCAATTCAAACCAATTTCATACCAAGGTAAAACAGGCATTTCTAACCTAGCATGCTGCACAGAATTCAAATAAAGCAATTTGAGCAAGTAAAGTAATTAAGTCAATTAGGCATGCTTCCCTAAGCTAACAGTAGGCTTAAATTGCAAGTAGTTTAAACAGGAAAGAAAACACAGTTATAATTACTTAATGAAAACAAGATTTTCAATAATTAGCACATGTACGCACTCGTCACCTCATATACAAGACATTTCATATATCAACAGTACGAAATCCAAAGGGGAGTGTGAGCACGTGATTTTTGCCTCACGAAAACTACTCCAAAATAAATCAAAAAATAAAATAAATTTCTTTTAATGTGCAATTTTTGAATTTTGCGTGGTGTTTGTTAAATATTTGTCTTATATCCGTAAATGTTTACGTTGTCATAATAAAATGAAAAATAAAATAAAATACATGTTGCATGCATATCTAGGATTTAATTATGCATTGATTCAAAATAAAAACACAAAAATATGCATTTTTGTTCTATTTTAAATATTCCACTATGTGATTAATGTTTTGTCTGTATGTTGAATAGTTATTATAAAGTGATTAATATTTTCTAGAAGTTAAAATTGTTTTATAATTAAAGTTAGGAATTTAAATTAGAAAAATAAAATAAAATAAAATAAAATAAAATAGAATGTGAAAATCGGACCTGGATTAAAATCCAGGCCCAAATCAAATTACCCCCATGGCCCAATCCAAACAGCCCAGATCCGGTCTTATTCAAACGAGTCAAAACGACAGCGTTTGGTCATGGTTTATCAGTGACCGTTGGATCAAAGCCAACCAACGGCTGAGATCCCACGTACCTAACCCATAATCTTACCCGATCCAACACCCGGTTCAACCCGTCCCCCCAAACTTAAGCCAAACGACGTCGTTTGGTTAAGTGAGTAGATCCTGGCCTTTCATTTTGATTGATCGGATGGTCAATATCAGTCTACCATTCCCCTATATAAACCCATAATCCTTACCCCGGCCCCCTAACTAAACACCCCCCTCCTCTCCTGTTCATCGTCTTCCCAAACAGACCCCTAACCCTAGCCGCCCCTATTCCCCATCGCCTGAAACCCGGCGGCATCAACGCCGCCGGTCACCAAAATAACACCCTAGAACCCCCTGAACATCCTCTACACAGATCTGACCTTAGTTTCCTTCGAATCAGACCCCAACTCTTCGAATATTAAATCGAAGGTGGGTCTAAAAACTCAAACCTTTCCAATGGCTTCCAAAATAACACCACAGCATCCCCTAGCCTACCTCGTTAGGGATCTAGTGTTGGTTTGGTTCGAATCCCCTCAGAACTCTTTGAATCTTCTTTTGAAGATTCGAATGAAACCTAACCCTACTCAGATTCCTCCCAAATTAACACCAAATGACTTTTAGGCTTCCCTCACCCTTGTGCCATCTTTGGTTTCCCTCGAATCTACCCAGAAGTGTTCGGATTTAAAATCCAAGATCCGAAACCCTAAATTTTCCAATCTTGGCATCTTTTTCACTTCAGACGAAAGATTTAGGTTTAATCGACCTTAGTCAAAGTATTTTCAGTAGAAAATACTTCGACTAAGGTCTGTTTGATTTCAAACAAAGTCCAAATCCAAGTTGAGTTTGAGTCCGATTGAATTTGAAGGTTCAGAGGTAATTTTTCTGTTTCTTATGTGTATTCTACGTATATTCTATGTTTGATTCATTAGTCTGTTTAATTTTTCATAATTTTCTAGTCAATTCCGTTATACTGTCTCCTACCCGTCTACTTGATTCTAAATGTGAATTGTTTCTGTTGATTGTGATTATGTACAATGTGTGTAATCGACTCGATTAAGTTCGTTGATTAGTTGTATTGTGAATCTTGTTTTTAAAAATGTTGACTGAAGCAGCCTATTTCGGATGGATTATTTTGTTGTAATCAGTTGTTTCTTATTTGATAATCAGTTTGATTAATACTCGTTAATTAAGTCATCTTTGTTTATAGTTCAATAGAATCCATCAAATGGATGTTGTATGTGTGTTGATTTCTGAGCATTAAGTTTCAGGGCATTGTTAGTATATTGACAATGCTCCTGTATCTGTTTGATCCTAACTCAATGTTGAAGTTCTGTTTAAATTGTTATGTTGAATTCAGTGTGGTTTTACAAATGTTGATTAAATATAATTGTGTTAGAAGGTTACATTCTTAGTTAAGATTCAGTCCAAAGCTTTAGGATTGGTTGTAGCTGTTTTAAATCAGATTAATAATCAGGTTTGAACAGATTTTTAAAAATCTGTATTGTTAGATTTTAAGTTTGACAGCAGTAATAATAGTAATCACAGTAGGATTTCTGAGGTTATTTATGGGACAAAATAGTGAGGGCAATATGATAGCACAATGGGCTGAAAGTGGAAAGTTATTGGCTATTATTTAAAGTGATAATGGGAAACAAGGGATAATGGGGCTGCTTAAAATCAGGATAGGATCATTTAAAGTATTCAAAAAGCAGTTTTAATGGAACTTTCTGATTTTAAAAGGAGAAAAGGGTCCATCCAGCACTTAAAAAAGAAAGGGGCAGCCCTGTATAAATAGAGGGGGCTGGACAGACTTTGAAGGAGGAGAAAAAAAAATCAGATTTGGGGATCAGATTTTAAAAGCAGATCTTAAGAGGGAATTGAGAGAGAGAAATGAGTTTTCAGACAGAATTTTAGATCAGATTTTGAGAGAGAATTTAAGAAAAATACACCTAGAGTGAGATAAAAGAAAAAATCAAGCAGAAAATCAGATTCCTCTTGGAATCTGAAAAGGAAGAAGAAACAGAAAAGAAACCAAAAGAGAGTATTCGCACACACACACACACACAGTGAAGCTGAAACAGAAAAAATAGAAAAGAAAAGAAAAATCCGAAGCCTTGTTGTTCTTTTTGAATCTGTCCGGGTCTGTGTATTGATACTATTTTAAAATCTGAAATTCTTTAAGAAGCTTTGCTCTTGTGAATCTGGGTTTCTCGGGTCTCATTATTGCTCAAGTCTGTGGAAAGACTGCTATTCTGCAGATTTTGTTACTGCTGCTACTGCTGAAATTTACTCCTTATACCTTCATTTCCAGGTACATATCCTTTTAAACTCATGTTGTGAAAAGCTTCAACACGGCAAATAAATGAAGTTTGGAGTTATGATTCTGCTTTCTACTCATCTAAGCCATTTAGTTTAAATTTCAGTTTTATTTTGTGTTGGTTAATTAGTGGTGAATTCAACGCCATGGCTATAAGTTATTTACCTTATTTGAAATTCGTATAAGGTTTGTAATAATGTTATCCATTTCAAAATCTCACTAGTATAGGTATATGTGAGTTGTCAAAGCAGGGAGTATGGCATAAAAATGGGCCATTGATTACATCCCATAATACCTTTAGCTAAATGTAAAGTAGAATGGAAGTATTAAGAAGTTACATTAGTGGTATATCATGTAAAAAATATGATTTTGTTTAGATTGATATAAGTTATTATATGGCATGATGACAGGTATATTTATAATCATATGAGTAAGGTGAGTTGGTATAGCTCGTCATGATGTTAAGAATATTATGAATGTTTAGGCGCACAACTATGTTGTATGTAATACAATTCGAATTGAATCAATTCGAATAATAACTCCTTTCTCATCAATTTGATTATTTATCGTATTAACTAAGCAATTTATAATTTTGGATTAAAAACAAGCGTATGAGAATGAGATGCTATGTATAAGCATGAATGACAACATCTTATATCAATGGTAATTAGAAATAGAATTTGCACTAAATGTAAATAATGAAAAATTGTTCAAAAATACTTCTTCCCTTCATAAATCATTTTTTGTTAGTTTCATATGCAATTCATTCTTTGGCACATATATATATGTTGTATTTGCTAAAAATCATATTTATTCTTTTCTTCGAATTTGAATAGTGTGGATGAATATAATTTATACTCGGAAATTATAGTCGACGGGCAATATTTAATAAATTTTGAATTCTTTTAAAAGAATTTAAAGGCATCCCCTAAAATGTGAATTTTTCAGGAATTTCATATAAAATGTGTAGATATAATAAACAGTTTTGTGAAAAATCCATAATATTATTACAAAAACTTCTGCGTAATTAGGGATGCGTTCGCGTACCTTGACTATATTTTTAAAAGCAAAAATTCGGTTTATGCGTACGCGCAATTTCGAACGAATATTTAAGAAAAGGATTTTTCCAAGGATGTTAAAATAATTTCATATAACCCGAGATGTGAAGTTCATTGTCTAAATACAAGGGTGATGATGTTCCTGATTTTATTTTAAATTTCGAACATATATTTTTTAATAAAAACTATAACATGGACAATATTATTATGTACACGTATGCGTGGCACGATCCTCTGTAATTATAAAAGATATATAATACGAATATACGTACGCGTAATTCGTTATAAACAATAAGTTAAAGCGGTAGTAAAATCATGCAATAAACACGTATTTAGTAAAATCAAGATAATTAAGCTAATAATAAAAACAGTTGAGCGACCGTGCTAGAACCACGGAATTCGGAAATGCCTAACACCTTCTTCCGGATTAACAGAATTCCTTACTCAGGATTTCTGGTTCGCAGAATAAATAACAGAGTCATATTCTCCTCGATTCAGGGATTAAAACCGGTGACTTGGGACGCCTTAAAATTCCCAGGTGGCGACTCTGAAGTAATTAAATAAATCCCGTTTCGACTGTCCTTCAATTGGAGAAAACTCCCCACGCGCCCCGCGGGCGCGGTAAAAAGTAGGTGCGACAGCTCTGGCGACTCTGCTGGGGACTCAAGTGTGCAGTGTAAACTGTAACCCAGAACCATTGGTTCAGGGTTTAAAGAATTCGAGCTTAAAATATCTGTGTTAATTGGCTTTATTTACTATATGATTTTCAACTGTTTATATGCTAATATGCTAAATGTTGCTTTTTACCGCTTTAATATTATTTGAATTGTGAATATATACAACTGCTACGAAACCCCCTTCTTTCTGAGTCTTCTGAATTTATGGTGTACACGTGCGCGTGACCCACCTTTCTGTTAAAGTCATACCAAATAAGACGGAGTTGGGACAAGTAACTAGGCCGGGTAGACTTTCGTGCTCCCGGTACGTTGCCCCCGCTTCGGCTCAAACTGTCCGTTTGGGTAAGCCAGGTTTAGAACAATCAACCTCAGGTTTTTACCTAGAATAACTCAGCTATGAACCGGATCCCTAGTAGGAACGTCTATTTGCATCATGTACATTTGGCCTTGGAGACTCAACACAAGGGTTGGGTCTGTCTAGGACAGGTGAACCCGAAACAAAAAGACCATCATGATGCATCCTACTTGCTACTTGTGCATTCATTTGCCTCGAACATGCTTGTTGACCAGCTTAAATGAAATCATGGTGAGAACCAAGGAATAAAATGGGTTGCTTTTAAAAAAAAAAAATCCAAAAAAATAGTTTTAAATCTTGAAATAAAGGTTTTAATAAATAAATTTTTTTTTTTGATTTTTTTTAGTGTATATTTTCAAAATAAGTCTTGACTTTATTAAATTAAATTTCAGATACAAAATGAGCACCACACAAAACCCCCCATCCACGAATACAGAAGAGTTTCTATTTCAGCTTCAAATGTGGTGGTATGATTTAGGCGAAGATGGTCAAAAATGGGTCGTCAAGCATTTGGGAAATCTCACGGACATTATGAAAGTTAAACCCCGTGATGATCTGATTGCGGCGTTAGTAACTTTTTGGGACCCTGTTCACAATGTCTTTCGTTTCTCTGACTTCGAGCTTACTCCTACATTAGAGGAGATAGCTGGATATGCTGGTTTTGACGGAAGTCTATGAAATCAAAGCCTGATATTCACAAAGGCTCCTTCGGTACATCGATTCTTCGGTCTTCTGAACATCAGCAGTCAAATCAGGAAAAACAATGTCATCAATGGATGTTGTTCCTTCAACTTTTTGTATTCAAGGTTCGGAAAGTCAGATGGGTTCGAAATTCATGAGAAAGGCCTTACTAACAAGCAAAACAAAGACACTTGGCAGATTCACCGTCGCTTTGCCTTCATGGTGGCTTTTCTAGGAATCATGGTCTTCCCAAACAAAGAGCGAACAATTGATATTCGCACCGCGAAAGTTGTGCAAATCCTCACCACCAAAGAAAATCACACCCTTGTCCCCATCATTCTATCAGACATTTATCGGGCTTTGACTTTATGTAAATCAGGAGCAAAAGTCTTCGAAGGATGCAAAATTTTGTTGCAAATGTGGGTGATTGAACATCTCCAACAACAGCCCAAGATCATACAGTATGGGCCAAACAATGATAATTGCATCGAGAGTTATGAGGAAAGAATAAAAAATTATCAGGCTCCAGAAGGGATAGAATCATGTGTATCTCATTGAAGGGCTTTAACGGCAAATCAAATTGAATGGACTTTGGGATGGCTCCCGATGAGGGAAGTGATACACATGTCAACCTCAAATAGTTATCTGCTACTATTGGGATTGAGAAGCATCCAGCCGTATGCGCCACTAAGAGTCCTAAGACAACTAGGGAGATATCAAGTAGTTCCTGATGATGAAGATTTGAGTATGCAAGTAATCGAATTACACCCAGAAGCCACTATTCCCGAGGCTCTACTTCAGCAGATGTGGAATGGATGTCGATACTTGAAAAGTGATACTCAAGTCCCAGACACTACAAAGGGTGAGATAAATCCTGGATATGCAAGGTGGTTTGAAAAACGGTCTCGCGTGGATGATGTACCAGAACCTGAGCTAAGAAGGCCAACAAAAAGACCCCATGTTCAAAACTTCAACGATTAAATCCAAGAGCGGTTAATCTGGGGAGAAAAGGAAAAAGGGTACAAAGCAACTATCTATGCCCTAAAAGAAAATCTGAGAAGCCTCAGTCTGGAGAAAGATTTGCAAGCACAGGAAGCTGAAGGCGAGAAGAAGAGTCTAGCTTGTGAGAATGAAAATCTTCATGCTCGATTCCAAAAAATGAAAAGAGTTTCAGAAACACCAAAGAGGAGCTGGAAGGATCAAAAAACCATCGCCAATCTTTTTGAAAGAATGCAAGATTATGATTCCATTCTTGCAGAAAACGAAAGGGCGTTGAGCAAAGCAAAAGAAAGGATCCAACGATTAAACGAAGAAGCAAGATCTAATAAGGAACGCCAAGATAGGCAATCCGAAAAAGACAGGGCACAATTCAAGAAGGAAAAAGACCATTGGATACGATCAGAAGACCAGCTTCGTGCACAACTAGAAGAGGCAAGAAGATGCAACAGAGAACATCAACAAGCAGACATCGACAGGGAAAGAGCGCATGCAAGATTAGAGCAGGCCAGACTCCGAGCTCTATTAGAATCAGCTCTAGATCGTGAAAACCATGTCGGAGATATAGCCACCACTCATCAGCAGCAATTGCAGAACCAAGACCAACGTCTCCAAGATTTCAGGGCACAAATCCAAGACCTGGCGGTCTACACTTCTCAAAGTTACGTAAATTGTCAAGGAATGGATTACGAAAGGTTTACAGAGCATGCACCCACTTTTGCCCGTCATCTAGCAATGGAGTTGGAAAGGATGTATCGTACGCTGGGAGGTCATCCAGGTCAAGCCCCACATTGAGCAAATAATCTAATAATCTATAACACAAATGGAAAGTGGGGCACGTTGTGAGATGTTAAGAATTGTATCTTTTATTTTGATTTAAGTGTGTGTGTTTCAAGCCATTTTCTTACAAAGTTTTCAAATGTAATGTCTGTTCATCTTTGTATAATGAATAAAAGTGTTTGCCTCATGTCCGAACTACGCAAGGTCTGATTCATGCGGGGGCATGATACGTAGGCAATCTCTATAAGATTCGACCACCACGATAAAAGATATATATAATAAATAAAAGTGAGTAAAAAATTTCAAGAAAGCTGGGACGACACAAGCAGCCAAGCAAATGCATAATAGAAAAGGATTATTTGTCTAGGAGCATTGCATCTCAACGTGTGATTATATATGTGTTAAACTCTCAAAACTAACAAGTTTGTTCATTTTCAGAATTCAAGCAGTTAGCTTCTCTAAAGAGTATACTGGCATATTATCATTATCACACGAGATCAAAAGGACCAATACCCGAAAGTATGTCTATCCCAGATGTTGACACAGGTATGGAGCTAGAGGAGATGGATGTCGGGAAAATGAAAGAAGAGATGTTTAAACTCAAGCAGCAAATGGCTGAGATGTACCAAGCCTGGTCTACAGGACAGTTACCCCCATCTTACCCAAATAACCCTGCTCCATCAATGACCCAAACTCAGGATAATATTACCACTGAATTATCCCCAAATTTCCCCATTTACCAGCACTACCGAGGCACCACCTCTCAGACACCGCAGTCTCCACCTCCGAAACCAGTTCCATATTTTCCTCCACCTATGACTCCTGTTTTCGTAGCACCTCCCCCTGCTACATTCCACAAATCTCCTAGTGAGCCTACATTCCAGGCCCAGGACAACCAATATTACCCCCCGGAGCCCACCCTCAAAGCCTCCGAAATCCATTCAACTGCTCCTCGTTTTGATCTCCCAACCGAAATTGACAAGCCAGCCAAAAATGCTGAACAAGAAGAGATGTTCAGGAAGGTCAAGAGTCTAGAACAATCGTTCAGAGACATGCGAGGATTAGGTGGGCAAGTCAGTGTAGCATACAAAGATTTGTGCTTATTCCCCAATGTACAATTACCAGTTGGCTTCAAGATGCCCAAATTTGACCTATACAACGGGCACGGCGACCCAGTAGCCCACTTAAGGGGTTTCTGTAGCAAGATGCGAGGAGCTGGGGGAAAGGATGAATTATTGATGGCTTACTTCAGTCAAAGTTTAAGCGGATCAGCTTTGGAGTGGTATACACGCCAGGACCATGGGAGATGGTACACCTGGGATGACCTAGCACAGGCATTCGCATACCATTTCCAATACAATCTGGAAATCATCCCAGATCGACTATCTTTGACAAAATTTGAGAAGAAACACAATGAAAGTTTCAGAGAGTACGGTTTCCGGTGGAGAGAACAGGCAGCAAGAGTGGATCCTCCTATGAAGGAGAGTGAAATGGTAGACTACTTCCTCCAAGCCTTGGAACCAACTTACTATGCCCATTTGGTTTCAGCGGTTGGGAAATCATTCAACGAAGTGGTGAAGATGGGAGGTATGGTGGAAGAAGGCCTCAAGACAAATAAAATCATGAGCTATTCAGCGATTAAGGCGACTACTCAAGCCATTCAAGGCGGGGTAGGAGGAATCGGAAGAAAGAAGAGGGAGGAAGCAGCAGTAGTTGATTCAGGAATTTGGTCAGGACCCAGAGGTTCACTGCCTTACTATAATCAACAACGACCTCGCCAATCAACCTACCACCACGATTCATCCCAACACTACTATCACCCTTCGGAGCCTCATTTTTCCATTAACCATGCTCAAGCATACAATCAGCCACCTGTTCACGCCAATTGGCGTGCTCCTGCCATACCAAGTACTTACCCACGAGCCTATCCCGGACCAGGTTTCAGGCCTAGGCCAGCATTCAGGGGAGAAAGGGAACAGAAAAAGAAAACTTACACTCCATTGGGAGAATCTTACACTAGTCTGTTCCACAGGCTGAGACAGCTAGGACATGCTAAGACCAATACAATCCAAGCTACCCAATCCTCCTCCAAAGAATCTGGATTACACCATTAGCTGTGAGTATTGCTCCGGTGCACCAGGCCATGATACGGAGAAATGCTGGCATTTGAAAAATGCAATACAAGAGCTGATTGATACTAATAAAATCGAGGTTCAAACCCCCGAAGCTCCCAATATCAATAGAAATCCAATGCCAGCCCATCAAGAGGCCAATATGATAGAAATCATACAAGCTGATGGGGAGACAAAGAAGCCGTCACAAACTGTCATGATGATCAAGTCTCATGAAGCCAAGCCAGATAAGCAGTTAACAGAGGAGAAGCCGGTACCTAAGCAGAACAGAAATGGTGATGAACCATCTATGATAGTCGAGGAGGGATCATCGAGCAAAGTTGCCACAAAACAAGAAAGGCCGAAAGTGATAGTACCAGGGGTTGCTAACAAACCCATTGTATTCGTGGAAGGAGCCCGTACAGATCGGGTTATTATCACACCTGTAACCCAGCTGCCAGTCATCAACAACAAAGCCATCCCATGGAACTATGAACGGGTGACTGTAATGTACAAGGGAAAAGAAGTCAAGGAAGAAGTGTGTGAGGTGCAAGGCTTGACTCGTTCGGGAAGATGTTTTACGCCCGAAGAGTTAAGAAAAACTAAAAATAATCCAACACCAATAAAGAGAGCTGTGACGGAAGAAGAGGCGGAAGAGTTTTTAAGAAAAATGAAACTCCATGATTATTCTGTTGTGGATCAATTGAAGAAGACGCCCGCTCAAATTTCATTGTTGTCATTACTGATCCATTCAGAGGAGCACCGTCTGGCTTTGATGAAAATCCTGAATGAGGCTCATGTTCCTGAAAAAATCTCTGTAAATCATTTGGGAAGAATAGCCAACAGAATCTTTGAGACAAACAGAATTACATTTGCTGATGATGAATTGCCTGTGGAAGGTACCGAGCACAACAGAGCTCTTTACCTCACCGTGAAATGTGAAAACTCCGTAGTAACCCGGGTATTGGTTGACAATGGGTCAAGTGCAAACATCTGCCCTCTCTCCACTTTAAGCAAATTAAAAATTAAAGAGGAGAGGATCCAGAAGAATAGTATCTGCGTACGGGGGTTTGACGGTGGAAGCAGAGATTCATTTGGCGACATAGTGTTGGAACTAACAATAGGGCCAGTTGAATTCACAATGGAATTTCAAGTGTTGGACATAACTGTTTCTTACAACTTATTGTTGGGTCGACCATGGATCCATGCTGCTAAAGCAGTCCCGTCAACACTACACCAGGCTGTCAAGTTTGAATGGGATCATCAAGAAATAGTTGTGCATGGGGAGGAAAGTTTAAATGCTCACAACAATACCATTGTACCGGTCGAGGGAACAGAAAATGACCAGGGACCATGGGTATACCAAGTATCCGATATAGTGTCGGTAGAGAAAATTCCAGAAGGGAAGTACCTTCCGAATCCAAAGATATCCTCTGCATCAGTCATGGTAGCCTATGAAATGTTAAAAAACGGTTTTATACCCGGCAAAGGTCTGGGCTTATCTTTGCAAGGAATTATACAACCAGTATCTCTCCCCGAGAACTGGGGAACATTCGGTTTGGGATTTATACCCACTATCACCGATGTGAAAAAGGCCAGAAAGCTGAAACATAAGGCATGGGATCTTCCAAAACCAGTCCCACCTCTATCAAAGTCTTTTGTCAAGACCGGTGCTAAAAATCGCCCGATAACAACAATTCCTAAATCCCGGGTCAATCCTGAGGAGGAATTAATTGAAAGATTCGAGAAATTGTTTGATGATGTGAATATGTTGGAAAGCGGAGAAGGGTGTAGCAACGCAGAAGTTCAATTCGTTGGGCCAGAAACAAAGCTTAATAATTGGAAAGCCACTCCTCTCCCCATTCGAAAGGAGTCTTGGTAGTTTATTTTGATTTTCTTTCAGTTTGTTTGGGTTACTTCAGGGTTGTAATCCCAAAGCTTATCTTACAGTTTGTTTGAAGTGTGCAAACCTTGTTATCTTTCATCATCCAATAAAAAGCAGTTTCCTTTTTATTATCATTCCTGATAGTTTTCTTTTCTTTTTCTTCTTTCCTGTACAGTTCTTTTTACGCTGGCTCTAGTGATATGGCATGCATGAGGAATCCTCAGCCCAGTCTTAAAAATCAATCTGGTTCCGAAATAATAATTCAAGAAATATATTGTGATTATGAATCAGAATATGATGAAGATGAGGTTTTTGAAGAGATTAGTAAAGAGTTAATTCACTTTGAGGAAAAAATCAAACCTAACTTGAGTGATACCGAGGACGTCAATATAGGGGACACGAGTAATGTCCGGGAAACTAAAATAAGTGTCCATCTCGAACCAAAGATCCGAGAGGAGTTAATTAAAGCACTCATAGAATTCAAAGATGTTTTTGCATGGTCGTATGACGACATGCCGGGCCTGAGCACTGATTTAGTGGTTCACAAATTGCCCACCGATCCAACGGTGCCTCCTGTCAAGCAAAGGCTGAGAAAATTCAAGCCTGATATGAGTGTGAGAATTAAGGAAGAAATCACCAAACAATTGGAAGCAAAGGTCATTCGAGTCACTCGATATCCTGTTTGGTTAGCTAATATCGTTCCTGTACCAAAGAAAGACGGCAAAATTAGAGTATGCGTCGACTACCGCAATCTCAACAAAGCAAGTCCAAAGGATAATTTCCCATTACCCAATATCCATATTTTGATCGACAATTGTGCCAAGCATGATATAGGATCTTTCGTGGATTGTTATGCCGGGTATCATCAAATTCTAATGGATGAAGAAGATGCAGAAAAGACGACATTCATCACACCATGGGGAACTTATTGCTACCGGGTAATGCCATTCGGTTTGAAGAACGCCGGAGCAACCTATATGAGAGCAATGACCACAGTGTTTCATGATATGATACACAAGGAGATTGAGGTATACGTGGACGATGTGATCATAAAATCAAAGCATCAGGCCAACCACGTTGGGGATTTGAGGAAGTTCTTCTTAAGACTTCGCAGGTACAACCTCAAGCTTAACCCTGCCAAGTGCGCATTTGGAGTTCCATCTGGAAAGTTGCTGGGATTCATAGTCAGTCGACGAGGCATCGAGCTAGACCCATCAAAAATCAAAGCCATCCAAGAATTGCCACCTCCAAGGAACAAAACTGAAGTAATGAGTTTGTTGGGAAGGTTAAATTACATCAGCAGGTTTATTGCTCAGCTCACAACAACCTGTGAGCCAATTTTCAAATTGTTGAAAAAGGATGCTGCGGTCAAATGGACCGATGAGTGTCAAGAAGCGTTCGATAAGATAAAAGGGTACTTGTCGAACCCACCCGTGTTGGTCCCGCCAGAGCCAGGAAGACCTTTGATTCTTTACTTGACGGTCTTGGAAAATTCATTTGGTTGTGTATTGGGGCAACATGACCTCACTGGCAGAAAAGAACAGGCCATCTACTACCTTAGCAAGAAATTCACAGCTTATGAGGTTAAGTATACTCATCTGGAGAAGACATGTTGCGCCCTGACTTGGGTAGCTCAAAAATTGAAACACTATTTGTCGTCCTACACTACTTACCTCATTTCGCGTTTGGATCCATTGAAATATATTTTTCAAAAGCCTATGCCAACGGGAAGACTTGCAAAGTGGCAAATTTTGCTCACAGAGTTTGACATCATCTATGTGACTCGGACTGCAATGAAAGCCCAAGCACTGGCCGATCATTTAGCCGAAAACCCGGTCGATGAGGAATACGAGCTGTTGAAAACCTATTTTCCTGATGAAGAAATAATGCATATCGACGAGGTGGAGCAAATTGAAAAACCTGGCTGGAAACTTTTCTTTGATGGAGCCGCTAACATGAAAGGAGTCGGGATAGGAGCTGTAATCATCTCTGAAACAGGGCATCACTATCCTGTTACGGCTCAACTGCGATTTTATTGCACCAATAATATGGCTGAATATGAAGCTTGTATTATGGGGTTAAGGCTAGCCGCAGACATGGGTATCCAAGAAATCTTAGTCATGGGAGATTCGGATCTTCTGGTACATCAAATTCAAGGAGAATGGGAAACCCGAGACTTAAAGCTCATACCATACCGACAATGTCTACATGATCTTTGTCAGCGGTTTCAATCAGTGGAATTCCGGCATATTCCAAGGATTCATAATGAGGTTGCCGATGCATTGGCTACTTTGGCATCAATGTTGCACCATCCAGACAAAGCTTATGTGGATCCACTACATATTCGAGTCCACGATCAGCACGCTTATTGCAATATGGTTGAAGAAGAATTTGATGGTGAACCATGGTTCCACGACATCAAGGAGTATATCAGGATGGGGATATATCCCGCACAAGCCACAGGAGATCAAAAGAGGACCATTAGGCGATTGGCAAATGGATTCTTCTTAAGCGGAGGAGTTTTGTATAAAAGAACACCAGATCTTGGATTATTAAGATGCATAGATGCCAGACAAGCTACAACTGTCATGTCTGAAGTACATTCAGGAGTTTGCGGACCCCACATGAGTGGATATGTGTTGGCAAAGAAAATCCTCCGAGCTGGTTACTATTGGCTTACCATGGAGCGAGATTGTATCAGTTTTGTGCGCAAGTGTCATCAATGCCAGATACACGGAGATTTGATTCATTCTCCACCATCCGAGTTGCACACAATGTCGGCACCATGGCCCTTCGTTGCCTGGGGCATGGATGTGATTGGACCAATTGAGCCGGCAGCATCCAATGGGCACAGGTTCATTCTGGTAGCCATTGATTATTTTACCAAATGGGTTGAGGCCAAGACATTCAAATCGGTGACCAAGAAAGCTGTGGTCGATTTTGTCCACTCAAATATCATATGTCGATTCGGAATCCCAAAGGTGATCATCACAGATAACGGTGCTAATCTTAACAGCAACTTAATGAAGGAAGTATGTCAACAGTTTAAGATTACACATCGCAACTCTACCCCATATCGGCCCAAGGCGAATGGAGCAGTCGAGGCAGCCAACAAAAACATAAAGAAGATACTTCGGAAAATGGTAGAAGGTTCAAGACAATGGCATGAAAAATTACCATTTGCATTATTGGGATACCGCACTACTGTTCGCACTTCAGTAGGAGCAACTCCTTATTTGTTGGTATATGGCACTGAAGCAGTAATTCCTGCAGAAGTTGAGATTCCTTCCCTTCGGATCATCGCCGAAGCAAAGATTGATGATGATGAATGGGTCAAAACCCGGCTAGAACAGTTAAACTTGATTGATGAAAAATGATTGACCGCAGTATGTCATGGTCAATTATATCAAAGAAGAATAGCAAGAGCATACAACAAAAAAGTGCGTCCACGGAAGTTCGAAGTGGGCCAACATGTGCTGAAACGTATTCTTCCACATCAGGTTGAGGCAAAAGGCAAATTTGCCCCGAATTGGCAAGGACCATTCATTGTGACCAGAGTATTATCGAATGGTGCACTATGCTTAACAGATATTGAAGGCAAATGCATAGACATGGCGATCAATTCTGACGCGGTAAAGAGATATTATGCATAACTTTTTGAATGTTTGTATTTAGCATTATTTCGAAGATTGGAATGACAAAGGCAATTTATTCTGCTATCCAAACACTATACCCTTTGCTTCCCCTTTGAGCCATATTTGTTTCTTTCTTACCCTCTCTTGGAATCAATGAAAATCAAATATGAGTTAAAAAAAAAAGAATCACTATTATTTGGTGAACTACGTTTGACCTGATTTCTCAAAGAAGGATACGTAGGCGCCTCACGGCTCGATCATAGGGTGCACAACATACACAATGTGCACGAAAAGAAACATTAAGAGACCCCAATCAAGAAACTGGGGCAGGAATTGTATTGGAAATAAGAAAAGATTCCAAGAGTTGTAATTTTAAACCCATACCAAAGCTATTTAGCTTTTAATACCTTTTCCATTTCTAACCCCATACCAAAAAGACCTTTCGATCAATCTTAGAAAAATGCTGAGACAAGCAAATGAAGATGGTTCATAACACTCTGGTACAAACAAGAAAAGAAAGTAAAAATGAGAGAGTCTTATAGGTGAAAACCCACACGGGCACCATAAGGCGACGGAAGTTGAGAGAAAAGTAAAATGAGAGAGTCTTATTGGTGAAAACCTTCGTAGGCACCATAGGGCGAAAAGGAAGTGAGAAATGAACAAATGAGGAAGGTTTGTTGGTGAGAACTCTTTGAGCTATTACAAGTCCAACAGGTCTGTAAAATGAAAAATGAAGTTGGATTACGAAAATTTTGGGGAAAACAAAAATGAGACAATTGAAAGGAGATTGATTAAAGACTGGGTTGATTAATCCAAAATGCATACCCTGATCATTGACGGCAGTGACTCCAATCAGATAAGTTTATTCCTTTTCCAACAGTCATCCAAATTTGGATTTTTCTTTTCATTCTATAATTATCGAAATCAGCACATTTCGTCACTAATAATCTTACTTTTCTAAAGCTTTGAGATAAGTTTTATTCCAAACAAATAAGAAGGAATGTCAAGGTATACTATCAAGATTCAAGGTTACATGATGCAAAATACGGCCATGAAAGGCGGGAGATAAAAATAATAAGATATGGGTGTAAGAAAAATGGAATCAAAAGTGGATCAGCAATGTCAGGAGAGACATATGATTACGGTTAAAAAGGTTTGAAGGAAAACATACAGAGGGGAATCCTATAGTCAAGGATCAATTACAAAGACAAAACAGTCTTTTTCAACCATTCCAAGGCAATAAAACAAGACGAAGAGAAGACCCACCATCAGCAAGAATACCCCAGTTAACCACCCTGCTTTAAACTAACGAAGTTTTCTTTGATTTAAAACAGGGGCAAAGACAATATTTGTGTCAGGAAATACCTGATAAAGAAGTTCAAAAGAAGAAGCCAGGCGTCCACCTGGAGAATGAGGATGAGAATTAAAGAAATCTGGCGTCCACCTGGATAATGAGGATGAGAATTGAAGAAGTCAGGCGTCCACCTGGAGAATGAGGATGAGAATTGAAGAAATCAGGCGTCCACCTGGAGAATGAGGATAAGAATTGAAGAAGTCAGGCGTCCACCTGGAGAATGAGGATAAGAATTAAAGAAGTCAGGCATCCACCTGGAGAATGAGGATAAGAATTAAAGAAATCAGGCGTCCACCTGGAGAATGAGGATGAAGAATTGAAGAAATCAGGCGTCCACCTGGAGAATGAGGATGAGGAATTGAAGGAGTCAGGCGTCCACCTGGAGAATGAGGATAAGAATTAAAGAAGTCAGGCGTCCACCTGGAGAATGAGGATAAGAATTAAAGAAATCAGGCGTCCACCTGGAGAATGAGGATGAAGAATTGAAGAAATCAGGCGTCCACTTGGAGAATGAGGATGAGGAATTGAAGGAGTCAGGCGTCCACCTGGAGAATGAGGATAAGAATTAAAGAAGTCAGGCGTCCACCTGGAGAATGAGGATAAGAATTGAAGAAGTCAGGCGTCCACCTGGAGAATGAGGATAAGAATTGAAGAAGTCAGGCGTCCACCTAGAGAATGAGGATAAGAATTAAAGAAGTCAGGCGTCCACCTGGATAATGAGGATGAGAATTGAAGAAGTCAGACGTCCACCTGGAGAATGAGGATGAGAATTGAAGAAATCAGGTGTCCACCTGGAGAATGAGGATAAGAATTGAAGAAGTCAGGCGTCCACCTGGAGAATGAGGATAAGAATTAAAGAATTCAGGCGTCCACCTGGAGAATGAGGATAAGAATTAAAGAAGTCAGGCGTCCACCTGGAGAATGAGAATAAGAATTAAAGAAGTCAGGCGTCCACCTGGAGAATGAGGACAAAGAATTAAAGAAGTCAGGCGTCCACCTGGAGAACGAGGATGAAGAATTAAAGAAGTCAGGCGTCCACCTGGAGAATGAGGACAAAGAGTTGAAGAAATCAGGCGTCCACCTGGAGAATGAGTATAAAAATTAAAAGAAGTCAGGCATCCACCTGGAGAATGAGGATAAGAATTGAAGAAGTCAGGCGTCCACCTGGAGAATGATGATGAAGAAAGAAAAGAAGCAGTCAGGCACCCACCTGGAAAACAAGGGAATACAATTGAAGTGTTGGAATCAAAAACCCGCTCATATGAAAAATGAGCACATTCAGAGTCAATAAAGCAGAGGAGTCCAACAAAGTCCCCAGCAGGAAACAACAAGAATCCCAAACAGATAAAAAAAATACGGGACATAATGAAAAAGGAATACGGAATAAGCCAAATGCCCAAGAGACACCGAGATATCAAGACAACAAGAAACGCAAGGGCATGATCTAGATAAGATTTTATAATTCATGTACCATAGTCTAGTTTAGTTTTTTGTATTACCTTGGAAGTAAGGTGTAATAAGGAGGTCAGCAAGCAGTAAAAACAGCACGAAGCAGCAGTAACATCACAGTCCCACAGTAGTCCCAGCTACCCAAAACTTCCCGAACTACATTGACCTGATTCCTTTATAGCCAAGGATATGTAGGAAACCTTTGAAGCAGGGGTTCGGTCAAATCTTTCAAAAAATGCTTCCCACGGAGTACTTAAATGGGCAAAAATCTCTCGTATCCGCTCACTTTATCTTTGCACGAAAA
The DNA here is from genome assembly GCF_000393655.2 of Nicotiana sylvestris. NCBI lineage: Eukaryota > Viridiplantae > Streptophyta > Magnoliopsida > Solanales > Solanaceae > Nicotiana > Nicotiana sylvestris. The sequence goes on along the minus strand of NC_091065.1, from coordinate 157,489,502 downwards.
CTCTTCGAGTTTACGCACAAAGAGGGGCAGCTGTGAGCACGTGATTTTTGCCTCACGAAAACTACTCCAAAATAAATCAAAAAATAAAATAAATTTCTTTTACTGTGCAATTTTTGAATTTTGCGTGGTGTTTGTTAAATATTTGTCTTATATCCGTAAATGTTTACGTTATCATAATAAAATGAAAAATAAAATAAAATACATGTTGCATGCATATCTAGGATTTAATTATGCATTGATTCAAAATAAAAACACAAAAATATGCATTTTTATTCTATTTTAAATATTCCACTGTGTGATTAATGTTTTGTCTGTATGTTGAATAGTTGTTATAAAGTGATTAATATTTTCTAGAAGTTAGAATTGTTTTATAATTAAAGTTAGGAATTTAAATTAGAAAAATAAAATAAAATAAAATAAAATAAAATAAAATGTGAAAATCGGACCTGGATTAAAATCCAGGCCCAAATCAAATTACCCCCCCACGGCCCAATCCAAACAGCCCAGATCCGGTCTTATTCAAACGAGTCAAAACGACAGCGTTTGGTCATGGTTTATCAGTGACTGTTGGATCAAAGCCAACCAACGGCTGAGATCCCACGTACCTAACCCATAATCTTACCCGATCCAACACCCGGTTCAACCCGTCCCCCCAAACTTAAGCCAAACGACGTCGTTTGGTTAAGTGAGTAGATCCTGGCCTTTCATTTTGATTGATCGGACGGTCAATATCAGTCCACCATTCCCCTATATAAACCCATAATCCTTACCCCGGCCCCCTAACTAAACACCCCCCCTCCTCTCCTGTTCATCGTCTTCCCAAACAGACCCCTAACCCTAGCCGCCCCTATTCCCCATCGCCTGAAACCCGGCGGCATCAACGCCGCCGGTCACCAAAATAACACCCTAGAACCCCCTGAACATCCTCTACACAGATCTGACCTTAGTTTCCTTCGAATCAGACCCCAACTCTTTGAATATTAAATCGAAGGTGGATCTGAAAACTCAAACCTTTCCAATGGCTTCCAAAATAACACCACAGCATCCCCTAGCCTACCTCGTTATGGATCTAGTGTTGGTTTGGTTCGAATCCCCTCAGAACTATTCGAATCTTCTTTTGAAGATTCGAATGAAACCTAACCCTACTCAGATTCCTCCCAAATTAACACCAAATGACCTTTAGGCTTCCCTCACCCTTGTGCCATCTTTGGTTTCCCTCGAATCTACCCAGAAGTGTTCGGATTTAAAATCCAAGATCTGAAACCCTAAATTTTCCAATCTTGGCATCTTTTTCACTTCAGACGAAAGATTGAGGTTTAATCGACCTTAGTCAAAGTATTTTCAGTAGAAAATACTTCGACTAAGGTCTGTTTGATTTCAAACAAAGTCCAAATCCAAGTTGAGTTGAGTCCGGTTGAATTTGAAGGTTCAGAGGTAATTTTCTGTTTCTTTTGTGTATTCTACGTATATTCTATGTTTGATTCATTAGTCTGTTTAATTTTTCATAATTTTCTAGTCAATTCTGTTATACTGTCTCCTACCCGTCTACTTGATTCTAAATGTGAATTGTTTCTGTTGATTGTGATTATGTACAATGTGTGTAATCGACTCGATTAAGTTCGTTGATTAGTTGTATTGTGAATCTTGTTTCTAAAAATGTTGACTGAAGCAGCCTATTTCGGATGGATTATTTTTTTGTAATCAGTTGTTTCTTATTTGATAATCAGTTTGATTAATACTCGTTAATTAAGTCATCTTTGTTTATAGTTCAATAGAATCCATCAAATGGATGTTGTATGTGTGTTGATTTCTGAGCATTAAGTTTCAGGGCATTGTCAGTATATTGACAATGCTCCTGTATCTGTTTGATCCTAACTCAATGTTGAAGTTCTGTTTAAATTGTTATGTTGAATTCAGTGTGATTTTACAAATGTTGATTAAATATAATTGTGTTAGAAGGTTACATTCTTAGTTAAGATTCAGTCCAAAGCTTTAGGATTGGTTGTAGCTGTTTTAAATCAGATTAATAATCAGGTTTGAACAGATTTTTAAAAATCTGTATTGTTAGATTTTAAGTTTGACAGCAGTAATAATAGTAATCACAGTAGGATTTCTGAGGTTATTTCTGGGACAGAATAGTGAGGGCAATATGATAGCACAATGGGCTAAAAGTGGAAAGTTATTGGCTATTATTTAAAGTGATAATGGGAAACAAGGGATAATGGGGCTGCTTAAAATCAGGATAGGATCATTTAAAGTATTCAAAAAGCAGTTTTAATGGAACTTTCTGATTTTAAAAGGAGAAAAGGGTCCATCCAGCACTTAAAAAAGAAAGGGGCAGCCCTGTATAAATAGAGGGGGGCTGGATCAGATTGAAGGAGGAGAAAAAAAAATCAGATTTGGGGATCAGATTTTAAAAGCAGATCTTAAGAGGGAATTGAGAGAGAGAAATGAGTTTTCAGACAGAATTTTAGATCAGATTTTGAGAAAGAATTTAAGAAAAATACACCTAGAGTGAGATAAAAGAAAAAATCAAGCAGAAAATCAGATTCCTCTTGGAATCTGAAGAGGAAGAAGAAACAGAAAAGAAACCAAAAGAGAGTATTTGCACACACACACACAGTGAAGCTGAAACAGAAAAAATAGAAAAGAAAAGAAAAATCCGAAGCCTTGTTGTTCTTTTTGAATCTATCCGGGTCTGTGTATTGATACTATTTGGTTTTAAAATCTGAAATTCTTTAAGAAGCTTTGCTCTTGTGAATCTGGGTTTCTCGGGTCTCATTATTGCTCAAGTCTGGGGAAAGACTGCTATTCTGCTGATTTTATTACTGCTGCTACTGCTGAAATTTACTCTTTATACCTTCATTTCCAGGTACATATCCTTTTAAACTTATGTTGTGAAAAGCTTCAACACGGCAAATAAATGAAGTTTGGAGTTATGATTCTGCTTTCTACTCATCTAAGCCATTTAGTTTAAATTTCAGTTTTATTTTGTGTTGGTTAATTAGTGGTGAATTCAACGCCATGGCTATAAGTTATTTACCTTATTTGAAATTCGTATAAGGTTTGTAATAATGTTATCCATTTCGAAATCTCATTAGTATAGGTATATGTGAGTTGTCAAAACAGGGAGTATGGCATAAAAATGGGCCATTGATTACATCCCATAATACCTTTAGCTAAATGTAAAGTAGAATGGAAGTATTAAGAAGTTACATTAGTGGTATATCTTGTAAAAAATATGATTTTGTTTAGATTGATATAAGTTATTATATGGCATGATGACAGGTATATTTATAATCATATGAGTAAGGTGAGTTGGTATAGCTCGTCATGATGTTAAGAATATTATGAATGTTTAGGCGCACAACTATGTTGTATGTAATACAATTCGAATTGAATCAATTCGAATAATAACTCCTTTCTCATCAATTTGATTATTTATCGTATTAACTAAGCAATTTATAATTTTGGATTAAAAACAAGCATATGAGAATGAGATGCTATGTATAAGCATGAATGACAACATCTTATATCAATGGTAATTAGAAATAGAATTTGCACTAAATGTAAATAATGAAAAATTGTTCAAAAATACTTCTTCCCTTCATAAATCATTTTTTGTTAGTTTCATATGCAATTCATTCTTTGGCACATATATATATGTTGTATTTGCTAAAAATCATATTTATTCTTTTCTTCGAATTTGAATAGTGTGGATGAATATAATTTATACTCGGAAATTATAGTCGACGGGCAATATTTAATAAATTGTGAATTCTTTTAAAAGAATTTAAAGGCATCCCCTAAAATGTGAATTTTTCAGGAATTTCATATAAAATGTGTAGATATAATAAACAGTTTTGTGAAAAATCCATAATATTATTACAAAAAATTCTGCACAATTAGGGATGCGTTCGCGTACCCTGACTATATTTTTAAAAGCAAAAATTCGGATTATGCGTACGCGCAATTTCGAGCGAATATTTAAGAAAAGGATTTTTCCAAGGATGTTAAAATAATTTCATATAACCCGAGATGTGCAGTTCATTGTCTAAATACAAGGGTGATGATGTTCCTGATTTTATTTTAAATTTCGAACATATATTTTTTAATAAAAACTATAACATGGACAATATTATTGTGTACACGTATGTGTGGCACGATCCTCTGTAATTATAAAAGATATATAATACGAATATACGTACGCGTAATTCGTTATAAACAATAAGTAAAAGCGGTAGTAAAATCATGCAATAAACACGTATTTAGTAAAATCAAGATAATTAAGCCAATAATAAAAACAGTTGAGCGACCGTGCTAGAACCACGGAATTCGGAAATGCCTAACACCTTCTTCCGGATTAACAGAATTCCTTACTCAGGATTTCTGGTTCGCAGAATAAATAACAGAGTCATATTCTCCTCGATTCAGGGATTAAAACCGGTGACTTGGGACGCCTTAAAATTCCCAGGTGGCGACTCTGAAGTAATTAAATAAATCTCGTTTCGAATGTCCTTCAATTGGAGAAAACTCCCCACGCGCCCCGCGGGCGCGGTAAAAAGGAGGTGCGACAGGGAGTTCCTCCACACAAGGTTAGGCAAACCACTTACCTCGAACCAGCTCAATCAACTCGAAATCACGTTATTCCCACGATTACTCGACTCCAAATTGCCCAAATATATTCAAATCAATTTCATAATGTAAATATAACTTCAAGTAACTAATTCCATTAATTAATTCGAAGCTAACACGTGAAATCAAGAAAATTTCCCAAAAAGTCCCCCGGGCCCACATCTCGGAATCGGGTAAAAGTTACGGATTATGAACTCTGATTCACTCACGAGTCTAGCCATACCAAAATTATCCAAATCCGATGTCAAAATCTTAATCAAAACCCCAAAAATTAGGCCTAAGAACTTTTCCAAAATTTTTACCAATTTCTCACCTCAAATCCGAAATTAGATAATGAATTCACGTTTAGATTAATGGGTTATAAGCAAAAAGGAGTTATGAATCATTACCCAATTGATATCTCTAAAAATCCCTCAAATTTTCGCTCAAATCCGAGCTCCCAATCTCTAGTTTTGATAAAAAAGGCTAAACCCTCGATTTTGGAATTTTATAATCTACCCACGTAATTCATTCTTCGTGAACGCGGAAGGCCCATCGCGTTCGCGAAACATAACTTTGCTAGGCCCAGAATTTCTTTATCACGAACGCGATGACCCTGTCGCGAATGCGGTAGCAACCTTCTCCCTCCTACGCGAATGTGGGACCTTTTCGCGAACGCGTAGGTATATGACCTCACAGCTTTGCAAACACGAGACCATCATCGCAAATGCAAAGTGTTAAGCTTCCACCAGCCCCAGCTCCTCTTCGCGAACATGAGATCCCACTCGCGAACGTGAAGAAGGAAACCAGAACTAGAGACCTGCTGCATTTTCTACAATTCTCTAACTCCAAAAATGACCCGTTGAGCATCCGAAACACACCCGAGGCCCCCGGGACCTTAACCAAATATGTCAACCAATCCTAAAACATCATTCAAACTTGTTTCAACCTTCGGAACGCTATCAAAACACCAAATTAACATTGGATTCAAGCCTAAGAATTCCAAACATTCCCAAATTCTGCTTTCGATCAAAAACTCTATCAATCCTCGTCCGAATGACCTGAAATTTTGCAAGCACGTCACATTCAACAATACGGAGCTACTCCAACTTCCGAAAATCTATTCCGACCCCGATATCAAAATCTCACTATCGAACCGGAAACTTCAAAAATTCAACTTCAGCATTTCAAGCCTAATTAAGCTACTGACCTCCAAAACACAATCCGAACATGCCCCTAAGTCTGAAATCACCCAACAGAGCTAACAGAACCAACAAAATTCCATTCTGTTGCCGTCTTCACACTACTCTGACTATGGTTCAAATTATAAAGCTTAAGCTCTCTTTTAGGGACTAAGTATCCCAAAACACTTTGAAATTCAAAACAAATCATCCCAGCAAATCAAAATAGCAGAAACAAACACGGGAAAAGCAGTTAATAGGGGATCGGGGCGTTAATTCTTAAAACGACCGACTAGGTCATTACATATCGGGTCATCAAACTGACCTTACAAGAAATTTTGTTAAAAGGGATCAATGACCAGATGAGTGAATCGATCAAATTACGGGTGTGCCACCCTTTATCAATATAATTGACATCGGCAAAAACTCCCAGCAACCTGGAGATCAAGCACTGCCCTATTATCGATACCAAAATCTTTTAAGATGCCAGACATCTTGAAGTACGATGGAAAATCGGATCCCAGGATTATATTATAGCTCTTATAACAAGAGTCAAATGCAAAACTCGTAAAGAAATTTATAGAGGCACTCACAAAAGGGGCGTTAACATGGTATTCATTTCTTTCTGAAAAATTTAATTAGTTCATTTCATGAACTTATAGATGCCTTCGTTAAGGCGCATTTCAGAGTATAGAAGGTAGAAAAATAAATGGAGAATATTTAATTCGCAAGGAAAGCATAGAGTTGCTCAAAGAATTTGTAGACTGATTCTAGAGGAGGATGCTACTGCCTCTTGTCCTATATAACTAGGCTGCATTAGCTTTTGCAAAAAATTGAATGAGAAAAGGATGGAAGCCACAAGAAGATTAAAAGAAAGTTTATGGGAGTTCCCCCAACTACATGGAATGACGTGTACAATCGATACAATTCCATATTTTAGATAGAATAGGACGCATTAATTGAACCAGTGTCGACAAAAAGTCCAATAATAGATACACGAACCGTCTTGAAAGTACATCAAAGCAAATAAAAATCTATCTAGGAATTCTATAACCAATACAATCCCTATAACGATATATTGCATCAGGAACCTGACAGAAGATCAAGGACAAATCAAGAAGGTAAGGGTTCCGAACAGTAGAGTAAAGTAAGACTATCCTGGACATGTAAATAACCGGATATGCCTCAGTTTAATGACTACCACTCTTGAATTGTCAATTATAAGGCTAATGTGAGTGTTTCCAAAATGATAATGTGTTGTCAGATATGTGTGAAAAATAAGATGACCTAAGGAGATAAGATCAAATCCTAGTAAGAGAAACCAAATTTTTTGGTGTGAGTTCCACAATGATCACGGGCAAAGGATCACAGATTGTGGAATTTTATAGAATGAAGTATATTATCTTTTGAACAGAAGATACTTTATGGAATTATTCTATAAAAAAGGAAAGCAGTCTTATATGAAGAATCAGAACAATAAAGGGGTACCATGAGCTCCATCTCCTAAAACACAAAATTAATGTTATTTTGGGAGGAGTAGAAATCTACGGGGTAATATTCACTGTTGCAAAAAATTTGCTAAGGTTTCAGTTACTCACGGAAAACACATTAGGGAAACATTGTCTAGAGAAAGCATTACTTTTGATGGCGAAAATGCGGATGGATTGATGATGCCACATAAAAATCACTAATAATTACTTTACATGTCTTAGATATTAATTTAAAAAGAATTTTAATTAATTTAAGTAGTTCGGCGACTCTTACTGCAAGTAATTGAAGAGATGTAGTTGACAAATCAGATTATTCCAAATGCTCGATCACTTTTCGGGTTCGATAACTCTAACATGATCACCCAAGGTGACATTACTCTAATAACTTTTACTGAGGGGGTAGCAAAAGATACCTCATTTCAAGTAGTAGCTGCAGATATGGCCTATAATATCATTCTATGAAAGCCATGGATTCATGAAATAGATGTGTTACCCTCTACTCTATATCAAGTTATCAAAATCCCATCCAAATGGGGAATCAAGCAAATCAAGGGAGATCACAGACTAGCCTGGGAGTTAAATCCAACCCTATGGTTATTACAAATGGGCTTGTCAAGGATAGAGGCGTCAAATAGAAATTAGAGCAACCGGGGTCACATGATGTTGTATACCCCTCAGCTGAAGGAAAATTGACTATACTGATTTAAATAGAGCATATCTCAAAGATTAGGTTCTTTTACCATATTTGACCAACTAATAAATGCAACTACTGGACATGATCTTTTGAGCTTTCTATATGTATTCTCTAGGTACAATCAAATTAGAATGGACTAGGAAGACCAGGAAAAGACTTCCTTCATCACAAACCAAGGGACTTACTATTACAACGTGATTCCATTCAAACTCAAGAATGCAGAGGCAACATATCAATGACTTGTCAGCAGAATGCTCAACTGTTACATTCGAAAGTCCATGGAAGTTTACCTAGATGATATGCTGGTAAATCGGTTCAGGCGGTTGATCATTTGAGTCATTCAAGGAAAATCTTCGTGTCTCTCCAAAGATATAATATGAAGCTAAACCTGAAAATATGCATTTGGAGTCACATATGGTAAGTTCTTAGGTTTCCTTATTTCTAACAAGGAATTTGAAGTAAATCTGGCTCAAATCAAAGCTATCAAAGAGATCTTAGACATTTTTATAAGCAAGAGAGAGGTGCAAATATTACCATATTAGCTAGCAGCTTTGGAGAAATTTATATCAAGATCCTCAGAACGGAGCTGCAACTTCTTTTCAATGCTAAAAAGAAAAAAGATTGAGTGGACACCAAAATGTCAGTAGGCATTAAAAGATCTGAAGAAATACTTGTCCAATTCACTGTTGCTTTCAAAACGCCGGAAAGGAGAGCGGTTGCTAGTTTACATGTAAGTTTCAAAAGTTTCTGTAAGTACAATCTTAATTCAGGAAGGCAAAAGTACAACTTTAGATGATAGGAATAGCTAGCCCAGATCGGAAGATGACAATTAAGGCTTTTGGCAGCATTGCAAAACTGAAAATTATTCCTAGCCTTATACTTCCTTTTAGGAATAGGACCGAATGACGTCAAGTTTACCTCACTAAAAGACCAAGACAAGAAGTTTTATTTTGTGTTTCATACAACTTAGTCTAGTTGTATGAGGCTTCTTTTTGTCTCACAAATTTGTGGACCCCAATCTTACACTTCTGGGTCCACAAAACTGTGAGATAAAAAAGTTGCCTCATACAACTAGTGTCAGTTGTATGAGACACGAAATAAAATTTTCCGACCAAGACATTTAAACTATAAGGCCAGTACGGATATATGAAGGGATCTTAATGAAACCTGAAGATTCAGTTAAAAAGTGACTTTGCGAATTTTTTTTGATTTTCGAGAAATGCAACCGGAACAAGTTCATTCTAAATGAGTTGGAAACCTAAATGCCAATATTTTGGACTCAAAACACGTTTCTACAGCGTAAAAAAAGTTACTTTTCTACATAAAATGAGGTACTATACTGTGTTTTACTTTAACGGAATTTTAGACGTTAAAGTGAAGCGCAGTATAATACCGCATTTTACAAATAGCGCAGTATTATACTGCGTTTTACTTCTTTTTTGGGCCCACCAATAAGTGTTCTACGGTAAACTGACATAATAATAATTCAAATATATAAAGCGCGATATTATACTGCATTTTAAATAAAACAAATTCTACACCTCGAGCTAGGACTTGCCTTATTTAAAGAAGTTAGGATTTTATGAAAATCCATTCAAAACTTACCTTCAAACTTCCGTTCATACTTTTCTTCTTGTTATCAAGCATTTTTTTATAATGTCTGAAGAGCCAAAAATAAGGGTTTTATTATATTGGGAGGGGGGGGGGGTTGAGGTTGTAATAGAGAATAACTCTGTGAGGTATAGTTCACCTCCACAGTGCCATGTTAAATTGCTGCTTACAATGGAGTATGATAAATTGGTATCGTTGTTACGTAAAAAAAATGAGTGTAAGGAAACATTCGGTAAACCTTAAAGTAACCGGTAGATTTCCGTATTCTGTGACTCCGCAGAGGTTTGCTTATTATTCTTAGTTTAACATCGAAGATGATGAAACTCTTAGAGATTTTTTCTGGATTCGGGATGAATACAGGGAATTTATTGTAATAAAATTGTTGAAAATGTACGTTAAGGTTGAAGACATTCTCAATAATGAGGTTGTGCATAGTAGGGATAACCCCCAGACATCGGGTGGTTATTCTGTAGTAGTTTTTTCCGGATAGATTCCTGATGAAGAGTTTGCCTTGATTTAAACTTATCACCACTGACGAATGAGCAACGAGGAAATAATTTTTGACTTTGTATAATCCACAAGACGATTGGTAAACTTCAGTTTTTCTACGCTTTAGCGATGTTTGTTTTATGTTTGAATTGGATTTGTATTAACACTCATAATTATCATAGGGGGTACCATCCAGATATGAATTTTACAAGTTATGACCCTGCTCCTAGTTGGAATATGCGTAGTTCTGGCGTGTTGGACCACGGTGGTCAATCCGTGAGTCATCACCAGGAAGAAAATGTCCATCATGGAACGTCAACACAGTACGACTTGTAAGTGAAGTGATATAGATATATGTAAAGTATTTATCAATTTGAATAGCTTATCATTTTGTTCTTTTTGTGCAATGAAAACGAGCAACTTAACGTTCCTAACCTCACACAGTTTCCCGTAGACGATGAATTGACTTGTGATTTGGCAGATGCGCAGAGTCAGGAAGATGATAGTGATTATGACAACAATGCTAATGAGTCTGGAGATGACACACCCTTCCCTGGTGAGGGTGATTAGGAGGAGGATGTGAATGTCGAACCTGAGCTGATGAGGGAGCATGCTTCTCCACCTCCCATTAGACCAAGAATGTACGAGTCCCACATGCCATTTTATGAGCAGAATATTCCCTACCTTGATAATTTGCCAAGTATGTCGGATGTGGATGCCCTCACAAGGGATGCCGTTCGGTCAGCAATGTGGAATGAGTCTAGACCAGCGATGCTGGCAAAGGGCATGTATTTTCCCGATAAAGCTCGCCTAATTAGGGCTATAAAAATCTATAGCGTAAGAGAGTGACGTGAGATGATGGTAAGGGAGTCAACTACGGAGGTATACAATGTTGTATGCTGTAGAGACTTTATGGGTTGTCACTGGATGTTGCATGCCAGCAAGAAGAAATCAGGGTTGTGGAAAGTGGATAAATATATTAACACCCACAGATGTGAAATGGACACATTCAATGAGAATCACTTCAACTTAGATGTAGACTTAATTTATCTTGTCTTGATTCCATACTTGGAAGTGTCCATTAAGTTCAAGATCAAAGAGTGTATTAAAGCCGTCCACCAAGAGTATGGGTGTACTATAACCAAAAGAAAGGCATATCTCGGGCACAAACGTGGTTTTGAAATTATTTATGGTGACCGGGATAAGTCCTTTCATCACTACCTAGGTACATGGCTGTACTGAAATACTTTAACCCCGGGACTGTTGTTTAATGGAGGCGTGAGCGGAGTTCGAAAAGACCGAAATATATTTTCAACTATGTGTTCTGGTCATTTAAACCTGCAATTGATGGTTTTGTGCATTGTCGTCCGGTAATTTCCATAGACGGTACTCATGTCTATGGAATGTATGATATTAAGCTTTTGATTGCAGTTGCAGTAGATGCTAATGAGACAAATATTTCCACTAGCTTTTGCCATTTGTGCCAATGAAACCGAAGAGACGTGGACGCTTTTTTTGAACCACTTGAAGTAGTACGTTGTCAAACAGCGTTCAGTTATTTGTCTAATATCTGATCGACATGGTGGTATTTTAAGTTCTGTACAGCATTTGCCTGAATGGCAGGAACCCTATGCATACCACCATTACTATTTGAGGCACCTGAAGACCAATTTCTAGAAGAAATATCACGACAAGGCTTTGCATGATTTAATGTGGATGGCTGCAACTGAGCACCAGTAGTGCAAATTCACGAGGCGCAAGGAAGGGATCCGGTAGTTAGATCCAAGAGCCTATACTTGGCTGATGGGACATGAGCTTCACATGTGGACATTGCATGCTGATGGTGGCAAACGATGGGGAGCCCTGACTACAAATGAGTCGGAGTCATTCAACGGCTTATTGAAGTCTGCACGTGGATTGCCTGTCACTGCCATGGTCCAGATGACATTCAAACAGATTGTGGAGAGGTTTGTAGAAACGCATAGAGATGCATCAGAATTGATGGACAGGGGTGTTCAATTTATGCCAATACCGATGAGAAGATTTGAGAAGTACAGGAGGTGAGCACATTGGCATTCATATTTACAGTACGATCGCGATCGGGGTATTTTTGAAGTTCGCACCGCTATCCACGGACACTGGGGGAATAATCTACAGACAGTGAATGGAGCCAGTAGGTTGTGTTGATGTGGGAAATGGACCATCTACCACATGTCGTGCGCACATGCCATGAAGTGCTTTCAACAAGTTGGTTTATGGGCAACCAACTATGTTGATAGGCAATACAGTATTGCTGCATACTAGACACATATAGTGGGCAGTTATAGCCATTGGGTGCTGAGCATTATTGGCCGCCGGAACCATTTAAAATGGTGTGTAACAAGGACTATTTGATATACGGAACCAAATGGATGTTGGTGATACCGATTATGCGCGTAAATGTGGCATATGCTTGCAAACAGGACACGACCATCGTAAATGTTCTTCAGTTGGTGTGGGTGGTGGTGGTAATAAAGCTCCTGGTGCAAGTTCGTCGAATGTACCCAACTATCAAGGATACACCTAGTGTTTTGTTTTCGTAATATTTTTGTAATAAGTGTTTGTACTTGTGTATATTACAATATCTATCAAATAAAATTATGTTCCACAATCTTATTATATCTTATTTTTTAACATGACCTTTTGAATTGGGATGATGATATGGTAGTTCCAACATTCAACTTATTGGTGTTAGTAAAGAAGACCAATCTGAAGATTGAAATTTCATAACATAATATTCGAAGATGAACTATCAAGTTGTCGTTGTATGACATCCAGATGAACTATCAAATAATAACATAAAAGTGAGTATGCGCAACACAAGTGAATTTATAACAAGTAAGTTTAGGTGCATATTTACCTGTGCGGCCTCCAGCATATCCAACACATCCCTGATAAGGGGGAGATTATGATGAGCATCAATGGCTCTGTAATTTCCACGCCGGAGAACCCACCTCCTAGATAGAGGGAGAAACGGAGGTGCTACATCCGAAGGTAATGGTGGTAGAGGTGGCAGCAACGGCAGGAACCGCTCCCAGGCCCAAACCTAACATACAATGTCGATGTAAAATTTAAGAGTCATTTTGACTATATAGAATTAGAAGTAATGAACAGAGTATTCGAATATGCTGTCACCTGTAGAAGCAGCAGAAAACCACATACGTCGCTCTGGATACCCATGCTATCCCGACACAGACTCCTGTACAGGTAAGCGAGAACAGCAGTACCCCAGCTGTACTGGGGTAACTCATCTAGCTGCTGAAGATGATGTAGAAATTGCATACTCACTAGATTTTCCGAAGTGTTCAGGAACAAGACACCCCCAAAAAGAAGGAGCAGCGCTAACCTCGTGTACCGGTAAATATGTAGAACATCTATCTCGCCGGTGATGTCAGGGTGCAATACCTCCAAATACTATCTAATAGCTGTCACAGAAATGCGACTACCCCCTGAAGCTGCAGCCTCACCCTGTGACCTAAAACCAGTGAAATGCTGTAGCAAGTCCAAATACTGGACACACGTCATAGATCTCATATACTGAGGCAGTGTAACGGCTAGTCCATCAGCAGGCAGCCCATATAAAACCTGAACATCCTGAAGCGTGATGGTGGCCTCACCAATAGGCAGGTGGGAAGTCTGCGTCTCCGGTCGCCACCGCTCTATCAACGCCGTGATCGAAGACCAGTCGAGCTGCAGCCGCCCAATCTCAAAAATCCTATAGAAGCCCGTATCACGCTGGTGCTGGACTACGCGGGAATGGAAACCTCTCTCCCTCATAAAGTTCCACACGTCGTCCACGCTCCTGACGCAGAGAGTCTGCTCCACTAGCTCTCTTTCCCATACGTAGGCGGGCCTATGATCGCTCTGTAACACTAATATCTCATCCGAGAAAGGTCCAGGATGCACAGTTAGCACGTCCATGTCATCTACAATATTAATTATGTATAAATTAAATATTTAATTATTTAATTGGACAGAATATATATCTATGGGTTCGAGACTCGATATTTGAGGCTCAATAGCACTAAGCTATCCTGAATTCTTATGTGTGTCAATTTCAATATTTTTTGAATTTTGTTTGTTTTATAAATTAAATATTTAATTATTTAATTGGACAGAGTATATATCTATGGGTTCTAGGCTTGATATTTGAAGCCCAGTAGCACCAAGCTATCCTGAATTCTTATTTGTGTCAATTTCAATATTTTTAGAATTGTGTTAGTTTTATAAATTAAATATTTAATTATTTAATTAGATAGAGTATATATCTATGAGTTTCAGGCTCGATATTTGAGGCCGAGTAGCACCAAGCTATCCTGAATTCTTATGTGTGTCAATTTCAATATTTTTTGAATTTTGTTTGTTTTATAAATTAAATATTTAATTATTTAATTGGACAGAGTATATATCTGTGGGTTCCAGGCTTGATATTTGAAGCCCAGTAGCACCAAGCTATCCTGAATTCTTATGTGTGTCAATTTCAATATTTTTATTTTTTTTTTAGTTTTATAAATTAAATAATTAATTTTTAATTGGACAGAGTATATATCTATGAGTTCCACGCTTGATATTTAATTTGACAGTATATATTAATTTGTTAGTTATGTGTGTTTGTTTTATAAATTAAATAATTAATTTTTGTAAAGTATAATTAGATAGAGTTTGTAGTTAGTAGATACTTAAACTACAGAGATTCTACGCTAAAAGGCTCTATATTTTACTACGCTAAAAGGCTCTATATTTACTACGCTAAAAGGCTCTATATTTTACTACGCTATAAGGCTCTATATCTTACTACACTATAAGGGCACTATTCTTTAAGAATATAAATAATCTAAGCTAAAAAAAACAACAAACATATTTTAATAACATAACATTCACGAAATTACATATAAAACAGTAAAAGAAATTTATGAACATTTTTATTAACAAGAAAATTATTTCTCAACTTTTAACTATTTTTTTAAAACACTAATAATTTAATCCAAATAAAAATAACATACAAATTTAATCGCAAACAAAATACAAAACAACTTAGAAACACATTCAAGACAACTAATATGCATTATTATACGAGTTTCGACATAAACTAAACTGGAATACCTCGATTTATGTTTTTAGAAAAGTCGGAAAATTGAAATTTTGAGCCTGAAACGAGGAAACCACAACAATCGAAGGCTTGGGTTGTATGCGGGATCTACAATCTTAACTTTTTGTGTGACGGGTGGGGTCCACTCGATTTTTTTTTGAGAAAACGAGGGGGGAGGGGAAGCGACCACTGTTATGATTTAAAAATGGAGGAAGGTCTGTTTCTGTCGTGGAGAAGTAAGCAAAACGCGGTATAGTACCACGCTATATGTAAAACATAGTATTATACTGTGCTTTACTTTAACGGCTAAAATTTCGTTAAAGTAAAACGCAGTATAATACCGCGTTTAGGTAGAAAAGTAACTTTTTTTACACTGTAGAAACGTGTTTTTTGAGTCCAAAATATTGGCATTTAGGTTTCGGACTCCATTCTAAATTAGCATATTTCTTAATGACTCATTGTACTTTATTTTGGATCTGATATCCTTTATATAGGGGTGGGGTGGATGAAATGGAGGTTAGCGACGGGAGTCCTGTGTGACAAGAAAGTGCCACTGTTACTGAAAGGTAAATTTTATAGGGCAGTGGTTAGGCCTGCTATGTTGTATGGGACCGAGTGTTGGCCGGTGAAGATCTCACACATCCAGAGGATGAAAGTTGCAGAGATGAGGATGTTGAGGTGGATGTGCGGGCATACAAGGAAGGATAAGATTAGAAATGAAGATATTCGAGAGAAGGTGGGTGTGGCCCCCATGGAGGACAAGATGCGGGAAGCAAGACTCAGATGGTTCGGGCACATTCAGAGGAGGAACACTGATGCACCGGTGAGAAGGTGTGAACGACTGGCGGTGGTGGGTACGAGGAGAGGTAGAGGGAGACCTAAGAAGTATTGGGGAGAGGTGATCAGGCAGGATATGGCGCGACTTAGGGTTACTGAGGACATGGCCCTAAACAGGGAATTGTGGAGATCGAGCATTAAGATTGTAGGTTAGGGAAATTGTGATGTCTTTTTTACAGCGCACTAGAGTGAGACTAGCCAGTTAGGAATTAGTCTTAGGATGCTATTGATCAACTACTGATGATGGGCTTTATCTTCTGTGTATTAATACCTTACATCTTTCTCGTATTTCCTATATCTCTTATATTGCTGTTACTTTGTTTTTTATGGTATTTATGTTATGTTATGGATTTTATGGTACTTTATGTTGTTTTATTATGAGTCTATTGATAGTACTAATATAGTGTCTCTTGTTGCCTCTTTGAGCCGAGGGTCTCCTGGAAACAGCCTCTCTGCCCCTCGGGGTAGAGGTAAGGTCTGCGTATATATTACCCTCCCCAGACCCCACTTGTGGGATTACACTGGGTTGTTGTTGTTGTTGTTGTTGTTGTTGTGATATCCTTTGCATTAGTTAAGTCCATTAAAATGACTTACTACTTGAAGTTGTACACACTGATTACCTTAGTCAAGTTAATGGAAGTCAGTATTCCTTCGAACCAAAAATCTCTTCCGATTTATTATCCTACTTTTTACACCTAAATGAAGATGAGACATAATATTCATAAGTTTTAAAAATATAAAAGGGACCTCTTTTCTATTTAAGCCAGATACTTAAAGTAACGCCTCTAATTATTGTTTCGAAAATGAATTATTTGAAGTCTACGAGACTAAGTATAAGCACCCAGACAATCTTAAAAGTACCAAAGTATAAACCAAGTGTTTATAATATTCAGAATACCCAAGTACGAGAACAAAAATTAAAAATAATTCACTGATACTAAGGTAAGAAATCCAAAATAAACAGTACAATAAAATATAAAAAACTACATTCAAAAGTTACGAGGCCCCGAAGGAGAAATATAAGGATTAATTGACGGGATGAGAATTTGGCACTTGTAGGGGATCAACTTGAGGAACTGAGTTTGTAAAATGCGACCCAGTATCTTCTTCTTCATTAACCTCATCAGGTTGGCCTGAAAGTGTCTCTTCTTCCGAACGGGTTTCCAAAAACATTAAGTTCAGATCTATCTTAGATTAAAGCTTAAGTTCATAGAAAGCAGTTTTCAAGGACTCGAGAGCCACTTTGAGAGATTTCACTCTATCTTTTGAGGCTTTGAGTTCATCTGTAGCCCGAGTATAGTCCAAAACTAGTTGACTTGTTGAGTATGATTATTCTGATCAAGCAACTCCTTGTGTCATGACGCAAATTCCATAATAGGTCATGATGTTGTTAGGCAAGCTCATGATAAACATCCAATTTAATTATCCATTTTAACCCTGAAACTTAGAAATTTCATTAGATAAATAGAAACTAAATCTAGAACTCAAGGAACATACACACTACTTTACCAAAATACGAGTAGGAGTAGTACATAAAGCAAAGTCATAGTATCAACAAGTACAACTATGAAAGTTCACTAGAAGCCTCCAAAATTTGGTGTCACAAGTGCATTAGTCATCTAGGTAATATACAAAACTACTATAGCTATTGTCTGAAAAGAAATTGACAGAAACAATAAATAAGATAAAGGGAGACTCCGGGCGCTGCAGATCGAACATGGAAGCCCGGCCGTGTGACTATTGGAAGTACCTGTCTCTGTACCTGCACAATTCGTACAAAACTACTATAGCTTTTTTCTTTTTCAATAACTAGCCTTAATGATCATGACATGCATTTTGGACTTAACGGCTGATCTACCAAACTAATCCAATCTTCCCTTTCACCATTCTTATGACCTTTGAAGTCGGGCTTGTTTATGCCAATTCTTCGCATCAGCTTCACGACTCACTTTCGACAAGTAGTGCCCGAAGGGTTTTCAGCAACAAGTCTCTCTCATTTATTCATTTCTGCTTACCGTCGTCTTACAGTGCCCGTGAGGGTTTTCACTGATAAGACTCTCTCATTTTTTTTTCTTTTTATTTCCCTCTTTTGTGAGCAACTTGACGATGTTCTACGTCGTGTGATAACTATTGCTCATTGCATGCGTCTCTTGGCATTCTTGAAGGCATATTGGGAGGTCTTTATTTGGAAGGGTTTTGGATAGGATTGGAAAGAAAGGTCGGCATGAAGGCTCAAAATAAACTCAAAATGAGGGGTTGTAGACTTACAACTCTTGGAATCGACTCTTTCAAAAATGAAATAAAATCTTTGCCCCAGTTTCAGAGGCTGGGGATTTTTGGATTTTTTCTATTTTTCTATTTTTTTCTTCTAAATTCTTATTTGGTTGGACCGAACCGTGAGGCTGCCTACGTATCCTTATTTTAAAGGAATCAGGTCTAACGTAGTTCAAACATCTGGCCTAAACTGGTTTTCATCTTTCTTTCTGTTTCTCTTTTTCTTTTTTTTTCTCTTTTTTTCTATTCTTTTTTTTTTGTTTTCCCCAGCTTCTATTTTTGAGGGCATGGACCTTTTACAATTTTTTTTTTTTTTTTGAACTTTCTAAGAATTGCCCCAGTTTGTATTCTTGGGACATGGATTTTTTTTTTGACTCTAAACTTGATTCCAAATGAATGTAGCCAAAGGAAATAACACAGGCTCAAAAGGGGTAGCGAAGGATATAAAGTGTTTGGATAGCAGAAAGAGGGCCTCCCAACCTCAAGAATGTCAAACATGGTATCTTTTCGCGATCACAACATTGACGAACATGTCTGTCTTCTTGGTGTGCCATGGTCACAAGACATTTTTTCATCCCTTAGTGGCAAACTTTCCAACAAACATCAATTGATTAAACATCCTCAGGCCCGATCTTCACAATGATTTGAAGGTGAATTTTACTCGACCTTAGTTCCAAAGTATTCCAACTCTTTATTCATCCTCAAAAGTATTTTTATTTTTTTTAGTTATCGAATTCCAGATTAAATCAGTTCCTAAGATCTGGCCAAAATTTCTGCATGCATGTCATGTCATTAGAACTAGCGAGAAAAGAACTAGGAACAGAATGACACAAAAGGACAAACTGTATTTATTGAGTAAAGGATGAAAGGGTTTTACAACTAAACAAGCAACCTAAAATACGAGTTATAACCCTAAAATAACCCGAATAATGAAAATAGCAACAGAATAGACAAACAAGACTCACACAAACAGAATGGAGGGATAGAAGGGTTTGACTCAATAAAGCAAATAAAATCTGGATCACAACCCTGAAATAACCCAGATAATAGAAAAAACATCAAAACAAGCTACCAAGATTCCTTCCTAGTGCGGAGGGAATGACTTTTCAATTGCTAGGCTTGTCATTTAGCCACAAATTTGCTCATCAGAATCAGTAGAGCCTTCTTCAATTTCAACATTATTAACTTCAGTTAGCAAGTTCCCGAGAGGATTCTCATACTCCATGTCATCAGGCATCATCCCCACAAAGTGTACATCATGATGTGCAGGTAAAGAATTCTGCGCGATATTCTGGATGTCACTGCCTTGGATCACAATCAGATTTTCCTGGATCATCCTTTCTATTTCTCTTTTCAAATCCCGACAACTTTCAACATTGTGCCCCTGGGCATTGGAATGGTATTCACACCTTTTAGATAGGTAAAAGATCCTTGCACGTAGGTCCACACGATTTGGAGGAATGGGTGCAATCATGTCATGATTCTTTAACTTCTCAAATAAGCTTGCATATGACTCTTCTATTGGTGTAAAATTATCTTTCAATATTTGTCCCCTTCTATACCCCTGGTAGGGATGTGGGTTATAGGGCACTTAAAAATTTTGTGGAGGCTGGTAGAGATTTTGTGATGCTCGTGCTAGCCTTCTGGGGTGTTTTGGTGGCTGGGCAACATACTGAGGTGGAACAACAGAGTGTTGTGGTTTCTGAGGGGGATAGTAATGCTGAGGGGAGTTATCGGAAAACAGATGAGGGTTGATCATACCTTCGAGACGCTCTCCTAGGACCTCTTCTGGACCCTGATGTCATCATAAATTCTTCAACCTTCTCATTTGTGTCACTAAAATTATCAGATTTGGTCTGGACAACCTGAGTTGCGGCGTTGAAAACTGCTTGACTTATAATTTTGCCTGTCTTAAAACCATTCTCAACCATTTCCCCCATTTTGATTGCTTCCAAGAAGGATTTACCCACTGTGGACATCATATTTTGAAAATAATCTAGCTCTTGAGCTTGAAGAAAGACAGTGATTAGCTCGTGGTCGTCCATGGGTGGCTTAACTCTGGCTGCTTGTTCTCTCCATTTGATGGCATATTCCCTGAAACTTTCAGTTGATTTCTTCTTCAGGTTTGAAAGGGAAATACGGTCTGGGGCAATGTCAATATTGTATTGGAACAGATTGACAAAGGCCTGTGCCATGTCATTCCAGATGTACCAGCGAGATGTTTCTTGATCCAAAAACCATTCGGATGCTACTCCCGTAAGACTTTCCCCAATATAGGCCTTCAGAAATTCTTCGTTTCTTCTCGCACCTCTCAGTTGATTGCAATACCTTTTCAGGTGGGCTATGAGGTCTCCATGTCTATCATACTTTTAAAATTTGGGAGTCTTGAAACCAGGCGGCAAGTGGACATCGGGGAATATACATAGATCTTTGAAGGCAACACTCTTTTGACCTGCCAACCCTTGCATGTTTTTCAACCGTTGTTCTAAGCTTTTCACTCTTTGGGCCACTTCTTCCTGTACCATCTTTCGGGCAGGTTTCTCAACGTTTGCAGGAAGATCAAATTAATACGATTGGTACTTAGGAGAGTGGTACTACTCTTTCTGTGTAGCGAATTGTGACTCATGACGAGGCTGTCTTTGACCACTGGCCCATAATTGACACATTTCGGTCATTTGCTATTTCATTATTCTACTTTTCTCAAACACAATAGACTCATGTTGAACCCTCTGACCCTGAGTCTCTTGAGCACTTGTAACAGCTTCGATGTCAGTTATCATTTTTCCTTGGATCTTGTGTTTCCAGCTTACCACAAACCGACCACCTCAACTTTCTTCACAATTCAAAACAAAACATGTTAGAATGGACTCAGTCGGTCCTTATTATTATCAATATTTTTCATTTTGTTTTTCATTTTTCTTTTTTTTCATTTTTTCTCATTTTTCTTTTCAATGGTTGATCGAACCTGATGTGGGTTGCCTACGTATCATGTGGGAACATGAATCAGATCTTGCGTAGTTCGGGAAGATCAT
Organism: Nicotiana sylvestris; assembly: GCF_000393655.2. Classification (NCBI taxonomy): domain Eukaryota; kingdom Viridiplantae; phylum Streptophyta; class Magnoliopsida; order Solanales; family Solanaceae; genus Nicotiana; species Nicotiana sylvestris. The sequence goes on along the minus strand of NC_091065.1, from coordinate 157,468,152 downwards.
GAATAAAGTAAATAAACTAACTTTTTTTGAATTTTTATTTTATTTTTTCGAAAGAAAGACTTATAAAGAAGAAAAGGAATATTTTTGGATTTTGATTTTTCTTCAGCATTTTTGCAAAGCTTACTTCTAAAGAAGAAAGATTTTTTTTTGAATTTTGAATTTTCTTTTCAATTTTGAAAGAAGAATGAAAATATTTTTGGAAGAAATTAAAAGAAAATATTTTTGTATATATTTTTTAAAAAAACAATTACGGTCTAAAAGAAAGGCTTTCTAAAAAAGCAAGTAATGGAAAATATTTTTGGATTTTTTGGAAATTGGGGTCTCAAAAAAAGACTTTTATAGAGAGGAAGTAAAGGAAATTATTTTTGGATTTTTTGAAAATTATGGGCCAGAACCGATGAGATTTGTCTATGTATCTCACATCCGGTGAGAATCAGACCCGCGTAGTTCGCCCATTTTTGGCGGAGCAGAAAAATATGACTTATTTTGAAATGAATTTTCTTTTTTTTTTTTCAAAATTTCGGCAGAGTTTCAAGATATTTCAAATACTTACCTCTCACTCTCTTTTCCTTTTTCTTCTTTCTCTTTTTTTTTTTTGATTTTCCTTTTTTCTCTTTTTTTTCATTTTCTTTCCTTATTCTAATGCATCAGGATGGGCTTTTAATTTGGGTATACCTGTCCTAGATGGACCGACCCCTGTGTTGAGTCCCCAAAGTCAAATGCACATAATACAAACAAACGTTCCTAATAGGGATCCGACATGAGGCTGAGTTATTCTAAGCTAAAAACCTAGGTATATTGTCCTAGACTTGTGTACCCGAGCGGACAACTCGAGCCGAGGAGAGGGCTACGTACCGGAAATCAAAAGGCCATCCGGCTTTGTAATTTGTCCGAGCCTCTTTCTTATTTCAAGGTATGACACTAACAGAATAGGGAGTCACGCCAGCGTGCACATCCCAGAAGTTGCGAAAAGCAGGGTTTCGTAGAAGTTTATATACAGTTCAGACAATATCAAAGCGATAAAAAGTAACACTTAGCACATTAGGCCCAAATACGTAAAAATCAGATAATAAACAAAGCCAACTATAACAATTATTCCAAGCTCGAATTCTGAACCCTAAACCAGAAGTTCTGGGTTCTTTTCCCCAGCAGAGTCGCCAGTGCTGTCACACCTCCTTTTTACGTACACCCCCGAAAGGGGCATATGAAGGAAGTTTTTCCAATTAAAGTGACAATAACTGAAACAGGATTAATTATTTTGAAAATCAGAGTCGCCATTTGGGATAATTTATGGTGTCCCAAGTCACCGGTTGAATCCTGAATCGAGGAAAAGCTTGACTCTGTATTACAGTCTGCGAATCAGAAATCTGGGTTAGGAATTCTGTTAAGCCGGGAGAAGGTGTTAGGTATTTCCGAGTTCTGTGGTTCTAGCACGGTTGCTCAACTGTTATTATTGGCGTAATTATCTGATTTTAAAACACTTTCAAACCTATGTGCATTTTTAACCTTAACCGCTTTTAACCATTTTTAAAGAAAGATTTGCAACGTCATTTAAAATACGTCTTGAACCACGTCACATTAATGCACCCGTGGCTCTCGATATATTCTATCTAACATTGTTGATATTTAGATTTTGGTCACATAAATGCACACTCAAGTTTAATAATTAGGCATCATGACTATGCCACAAGAACCGTACCCTTAATCACGATGGTTTATTAATCGCGCCTAAAGCAAGCTACAATATTCATGATTATTTTCCTAAGCTAATTTGAGATTATTGTGAGGCCAAGAGTTATGGAAGTCAATTATGAGAGCAAAAGGATTTATCTTATAAGGATATATTTGTAAGGCGAGGTTGTTCAATTTGGCTCACATTCTTTCAACTAACCCATCAATATAACTTGACAACAACAAACTTCACTTTCCTAAACAACCTAACTACTTAAAGTAAAAGAAAACTAAAATCATATTAAAATTCCATTTTATACTACTCAACAAACATTTTTATCATACTTAATTGTTCAGGCATTTAGGAAATAAATTGAATACTCCAATTTGTAATGTAAACTGCAAAACGTGATAGGAAAACATCGTCATATCCAAATTGGAATTTGGTTGCACTCACCAAGACAAACAAATTCTCACTAAGAGCCAAATTAATCTGACAAACTAGATCCAAATCCCATTATCAAACATTCATTATCATAGATCAAATAATGAAGCAATTAATATCAAGAAAAATGAATAAATTAAGTGAATCACAAGGTAAATGTATATTATCACAAAAAAAAAAAAAAGCATTCATCAACCTGATGAGATAACATGGATAAAGGGTGGACCTTGAAAGGCTGACACTTTCTTCAATATTCAAATAAATACAAAGCCTCCAATGAGCAACTTACCAAAGAGAAAAGTCACAGGGACCTTCGAAGGGAAAAAAAGGCAAACATGAATCATGTCGGAACCTCAGACGGAACTTCGAACTGACCGGAAAACCAAATTAATTGACGAAATCCCAGATACTAGGGAGTAAATAAAGGGATGATAGCTCAAAATGGCACTGACAATATCATCAAATGCAGTTCAATTGTCCGATAATACCTTTCTAATTTCTCGACCCAATTCTTATCTCAAAAGTTCAGTTCCAGCTTCAAATTTATCATTTTTCTTTCCTCAGGTAATAATTTTAACAAACTCCATATTAGAGATGGAGCAATTGTGGCTGACCTCTCTTTTTGTCTCAAGTGAAAGAAAAACGAGGAAGTTTTTGGGGTTCTGTGGCTCTCCTTTTATTTTTAGTCTTGTAGGCTAGATTAGGAATTGAAAACTTAGGGTAGGGTTTCTATAATTGGGTATTTTATATGGAAGTGGGAAGGGATGATGGCCATTGGATTAGAAGAAAATAGATGGCTAGGATTAGATCTTGCACTTAAATGGGCTAATGGTTTGGAAAGAATGGGCTAAGGGTAATTGGGTTGGACCATGTCTTTTTGTGTCTTAATTTTGGGCTAAGAAGACTCCAAAAATTATTATTTAAAATCATAGCTAAATTCCCTTAATATAAGATAACTATACTACATGATGCAAAAATAAATTATAATTAATTAAACTAAACTATATTAAAACATGAAACTATTACATTTTTTTTTTGTATTTTTCAAGATTATATAAAGATAAAAACCAAGTACTATTTTTGTAATTTTTTTTACTTTATGAAAGGTACATAAAATAAATTATTTTTGGTAATTTTCATTTTCTTGTAATAAAATAAAGTAGAAGGGTAAAATGAGTTGAAATAACTATATTGAGCCTAAATTAAATATTTATGTGCTAAAATATAAAAAATCTTGAGTAGGGTCAAAAATCACATGTCTACAAATATGAAGTAACACAGGATAATAAGAATAACATCAAATACAACGGAGAGAAAATTACAGATAACACACAGAGATAGAAACCCGGGATCTCCTTGGATACCGTCCTGTACTCCCCAAATATAAATATCTAGTGAATCTCCCAGGTGTCGTCCCGTAGTCCAAATCATAGTGCATGGGGATCTATCTGAATCTCGATCCGTAGTCTCAAATGTAAATACCTAGTACTGGGAGAATCTACCGGGTGCAGTCCCGTAGTTCCAATATAAATGTGTAGGGGGGATCTACCGGAATATCAATCCATAGTCCCAAATAAACAAGCAAGGGCGATCTACCGGGATATCGCCCGTAGTCCTAAAGTAAACACACAGCAGCAACACGAAGAGCATTGAATTCAAACCAAGTTCAAACCAAGGTAAAACATGTATTTCTAACCTAGCATGCTGCACAGAATTCAAATAAAGCAATTTGAGCAAGTAAAGTAATTAAGTCAATTAGGCATGCTTCCCTAAGCTAACAGTAGGCTTAAATTGCAAGTAGTATAAACAGGAAAGAAAACACAGTTATAATTACTTAATGAAAACAAGATTTTCAATAACTAGCACATGTACGCACTCGTCACCTCACATACAAGGCATTTCATATATCAACAGTACCAAATCCAAAGGGGAGTTCCTCCACACAAGGTTAGGCAAGCCACTTACCTCGAACCAGCTCAATCAACTCGAAATCACGTTCTTCCCATGAGTACTCGACTCCAAATTGCCCAAATCTATTCAAATCAATTTCATAATGTAAATATAACTTCAAGTAACTAATTCCATTAATTAATTCGAAGATAACACGCAAAATTAAGAAAATTGCCCAAAAGGTCCCCCGGGCCCACATCTCGGAATCGGGTAAAAGTTACGGATTATGAACTCCGATTCAATCACGAGTCTAGCCATACCAAAATTATTCAAATCCGATGCCAAAATCTTAATCAAAACCCCAAAATTAGGCCTAACAACTTTTCCAAAATTTTTACCAATTTCTCACCTCAAATCCGAAATTAGATGATGAATTCACGTTTACATTAATGGGTTATAAGCAAAAAGGAGTTATGAATCATTACCCAATTGATATCTCTAAAAATCCCTCAAAATTTCGCTCAAATCCGAGCTCTCAAACTCTAGTTTTGATAAAAAAGGCTAAACCCTCAATTTTGGAATTTTATAATCTACCCACGTAATTCCTTCTTCGTGAATGCGGAAGGCCCATCGCGTTCGCGAAGCACAACTTTGCTGGCCCAGAATTCCTTTATCACGAACGCGATGACCCTGTCGCGAATGCGGTAGAAACCTTCTCCCTCCTAGGCGAACATGGGACCTTTTCGCGAACGCGTAGGTATATGACCTCACAGCTTCGCAAACACGAGACCATCATCGCAAACGCAAAGTGTTAAGCTTCTACCAGCCCCAGCTCCTCTTCGCGAACGTGAGATCCCACTCGTGAACGTGAAGAAGGAAACCAGAACTGGAGATCTGCTGCATTTTCTACAATTCTCTAAGTCCAAAAATGACCCGTTGAGCATCCGAAACACACCCGAGGCCCCCGAGATCTCAACCAAATATGTCAACCAATCCTAAAACATCATTCAAACTTGTTTCAACCTTCGTAATGCTCAAAACAACATCAAAACACCAAATTAACATTGGATTCAAGCCTAAGAATTCCAAAAACTCCCAAATTCCGCTTTCGATCAAAAACTCTATCAAGCCTCGTCCGAATGGAAATTTTGCAAGCACGTCACATTCGATAATACGGAGCTACTCCAACTCCCGAAATTCCATTCCGACCCCGATATCAAAATCTCACTATCGAACCGGAAACTTAAAAAATTCAACTTCAGCATTTCAAGCCTAATTAAGCTACGGACCTCCAAAACACATTCCGAACATGCCTCTAAGCCTGAAATCACCCAACAGAGCTAACGAAACCAACATAATTCCATTCCATTGCCGTCTTCACACTAATCAGACTATGGTTCAAATTCTAAAGCTTAAGCTCTCTTTTAGGGACTAAGTATCCCAAAACACTTCGAAATTCAAAACAAATCATCCCAGCAAATCAAAATAGCAGAAACAAACACGTGAAAAGTAGTTAATAGAGGATCGGGGCGTTAATTCTTAAAACGATCGGCCAGGTCATTACATATCGGGTCATCACACTAACCTTACAAGAAATTTTGTTAAAAGGGATCAATGACCAGATGAGTGAATCGATCAAATTACGGGTGTGCCACCCTTTATCAACATAATTGACATCGGCAAAAACTCCCAGCAACCTGGAGATCAAGCACTGCCCTATTATCGATACCAAAATCTTTTAAGATGCCAAACATCTCGAAGTACGATGGAAAATCGGATCCCAGGATTATATTATAGCTCTTATAACAAGAGTCAAATGCAAAACTCGTAAAGAAATTTAGAGAGGCACTCATAAAAGGGGCATTAACATGTTATTCATTTCTTTCTGAAAAATTTAATTAGTTCATTTCATGAACTTATAGATGCCTTCGTTAAGGCGTATTTCAGAGCATAGAAGGTGGAAAAATAAATGGAGAACATTTAATTCGCAAGGAAAGCATAGAGTTGCTCAAAGAATTTGTAGACTGATTCTAGAGGGAGAGGATGCTACTGCCTCTTGTCCTAGATAACTAGGTTGCATTAGCTTTTGCAAAAAATTGAATGAGAAAAGGATGGAAGACACAAGAAGATTAAAGGAAAGTTTATGGGAGTTCCCCCAACTACATGGAATGACGTGTACAATCGATACAACGCCATATTTTAGATAGAATAGGACACGCTAATTCAACCAGTGTCGACAAAAAGTCCAATAATAGATACACGAACCGTCTTGAAAGCACATCAAAGCAAATAGAAATCTATCTAGGAATTATATAACCAATACAAGCCCTATAACGATACATTGCATCAGGAACCTGACAGAAGATCAAGGACAAATCAAGAAGGCAAGGGTTCCGAACAGCAGAGTAAAGTAAGACTATCCTGGACATGTAAAGAACGGATATGCCTCAGTTTAATGACTACCACTCTTGAATTGTCAATTATAAGGCTAATGTGAGTGTTTGCAAACTGACAATGTGTTGTAAGATATGTGTGAAAAATAAGATGACCTAAGGAGATAAGATCAAATCCTAGTAAGAGAAACCAAAATTTTTGGTGTGAGTTCCACAATGATCACGGGCAAAGGATCGCAGATTGTGGAATTTTATAGAATGAAGTATATTATCTTTTGAACAGAAGATACTTCACAGAATTGTTCTGTAAAAAGGAAAGTGGTCTTATATGAAGAATCAGAACAATAAAGGGTTACCATGAGCTCCATCTCCTAAAACACAAAATTAATGTTATTTTGGGAGGAGTAGAAATCTACGGGGTAATATTCACTGTTGCAAAAATTTGCTAAGATTTCAGTTACTCACGGAAAACACATTAGGGAAACATTGGCTAGAGAAAGCATTACTTTTGATGACGAAAATGCGGATGGATTGATGATGCCACATAATAATCACTAATAATTACTTTACATGTCTTAAATATTAATGTAAAAAGAATTTTAATTAATTCAAGTAGTTCGGCGAACATTTTCTTACTGCAAGTAATTGAAGAGATGTAGTTGACAAATTAGATTATTCCAAAAGCTCGATCACTTTTCGGGTTCGATAACTCTAACATGATCACCCAAGGTAATATTACTCTAATAACTTTTACTGAGGGGGTAGCAAAAGATACCCCATTTCAAGTAGTAGCTACAGATATGGCCTATAATATCATCTATGAAAGCCATGGATTCATGAAATGGATGCGTTACCCTCTACTCTCTATCAAGTTATCAAAATCCCATCCAAATGGGGAATCAAGCAAATCAAGGGAGATCACAGACCAGCCTGAGAGATAAATCCAACCCTATGGTTATCACAAATGGGCTTGTCAAGGATAGAGGCATCAAATAGAAATTAGAGCAACCGGGGTCACATGATGTCGTATACCCCTCGCTGAAGGAAGATTGACTATACTGATTTAAATAGAGCATATCTCAAAGATTAGGTTCTTTTACCATATTTGACCAACTAATAAATGCAACTACTGGACATGATCTTTTGAGCTTTCTATATGTATTCTCTAGGTACAATCAAATTAGAATGGACTAGGAAGACCAGGAAAAGACTTCCTTCATCACAAACCAAAGGACTTACTATTACAACGTGATTCCCTTCAAACTCAAGAATGCAGAGGCAACATATCAATGACTTGTCAGCAGAATGCTCAACTGTTACATTCGAAAGTCCATGGAAGTTTACCAAGATGATATGCTGGTAAATCGGTTCAGGTGGTTGATCATTTGAGTCATTCAAGGAAAATCTTCGTGTCTCTCCAAAGATATAATATGAAGCTAAACCTGAAAATATGCATTTGGAGTCACATATGGTAAGTTCTTGGGTTTCCTTATTTCTAACAAGGAATTTGAAGTAAATCTGGCTCAAATCAAAGCTATCAAAGAAATCTTAGACATTTTTATAAGCAAGAGAGAGGTGCAAATATTACCATGTTAGCTAGCAGCTTTGGAGAAATTTATATCAAGATCCTCAGAACGGAGCTGCAACTTCTTTTCAATGCTAAAAAGAAAAAAGATTGAGTGGACACCAAAATGTCAGTAGGCATTAAAAGATCTAAATAAATACTTGTCCAATTCATTGTTGCTTTCAAAACGCCGGAAAGGAGAGCGGTTACTAGTTTACATGTAAGTTTCAAAAGTTTCTGTAAGTACAATCTTAATTCAGGAAGGCAAAAGTACAGCTTTAGATGATAGGAATAGCTATCCTAGATCGGAAGATGACGATTAAGGCTTTTGGCAGCATTGCAAAACTGAAAATTATTCCTAGCCTTATACTTCCTTTTAGGAATAGGACCGAATGACGTCAAGTTTACCTGAGTAAAAGACCAAAACGAGAAGTTTTAATTTGTGTTTCATACAACTTAGACTAGTTGTATGAGGCTTCTTTTTGTCTCACAAATTTGTGGACCCCAATCTTACACTTCTGGGTCCACATAAATCTGGGTCCACAAAACTGTGAGATAAAAAAGTTGCCTCATACAACTAGTGTCAGTTGTATCAGACACGAAATAAAATTTTCCGACCAAGACATTTAAACTATAAGGCCAGTACGGATATATGAAGGGATCTTAATGAAACCTGAAGATTCAGTTAAAAAGTGACTTTGCGAAATATTATACTGCATTTTACATAAAAAAAAATTCTACACCCCGAGCTAGGACTTGCCTTATTTAAAGAAGTTAGGATTTTATGAAAATCCATTCAAAACTTACCTTCAAACTTCCGTTTATACTTTTCTTTTCGTTATCAAGCATTTTTTTATAATGTTTGAAGAGCCAAAAATAAGGGTTTTATTATATTGGGAGGCGGGGGGGGGGGGGTTGAGGTTGTAATGGAGAATAACTCTGTGAGCTATAGTTCACCTCCACAGTGTCATGTTAAATTGCTGCTTACAATGGAGTATGATAAATTGGTATCGTTGTTACGTAAAAAAAATGAGTGTGAGGAAACATTCGGTGAACCTTAAAGTAACCGGTAGATTTCTGTATTCTATGACTCCGCAGGGGTTTGCTTATTATTCTTAGTTTAACATCGAAGATGATGAAACTCTTAGAGATTTTTTGCAGATTCGGGATGAATACAGGGAATTTATTGTAATAAAATTGTTGAAAATGTACGTTAAGTTTGAAGAAATTCTCAATAATGAGGTTGTGCATAGTAGGGATAACCCCCAGTCATCGGGTGGTTATTCAGGAGCAGTTTTTTCCGGATAGATTCCTGATGAAAGAGTTTGCCTTGATTTAAACTTATCACCACCGACGAATGAGCAACGAGAAAATAATTTTTGACTTTGTATAATCCACAAGATGATTGGCAAACTTAAGTTTTTCTAGGCTTTAGCGATGTTTATTTTATGTTTGAATTGGATTTGTATTAACGCTCATAATTATCATAGAGGGTACCATCCAGATATGAATTTTACAAGTTATAACCCCGCTCCTAGTTGAAATATGCATAGTTCTAGCGTGTTGTACCACGGTGGTCAATCCATGAGTCATCACCAGCAAGAAAATGTCCATCATGGAACGTCAACACAGTACGACTTGTAAGTGAAGTGATATAGCTATATGTAAAGTATTTATCAATTTGAGTAGCTTATCATTTTGTTCTTTTTGTGCAGTGAAAACGAGCAACTTAATGTTCCTAACCTCACACAGTTTCCCGTAGACGATGTATTGACTTGTGATTTGGCAGATGCGCAGAGTCAGGAAGATGATAGTGATTATGACAACAATGACGATGAGTCTGGAGATGACACACCCTTCCCTGGTGAGGGTGATTAGGAGGAGAATGTGAATGTCGAACCTGAGCTGATGAGGGAGCGTGCTTCTCCACCTCCCATTAGACAAAGAATGTACGAGTCCCACGTGCCATTTCATGAGCAGAATATTCCCTACCTTGATAATTTGTCAAGTATGTCGGATGTGGATGCCCTCACAAGGGATGTCGTTCGGTCAGCAATGTGGAATGAGTCTAGACCAGCGATGCTGGCAAAGGGCATGTATTTTCCCGATAAAGCTCGCCTAATCAGGGCTATAAAAATGTACAGCATAAGAGAGTGACGTGAGATGATGGTAAGGGAGTCAACTACGGAGGTATACAAGGCTGTATGCTGTAGAGACTTTATGGGTTGTCACTGGATGTTGCGTGCCAGCAAGAAAAAATCAGGGTTGTGGAAAGTGGATAAATATATTAACACCTATAGATGTGAAATGGACACATTCAATGAGAATCAGTTCAACTTAGATGTAAACTTAATTTATCTTGTCTTGATTCCATACTTGGAAGTGTCCATTAAGTTCAAGATCAAAGAGTGTATTACGACCGTCCACCAGGAGTATGGGTGTACTATAACCAAAAGAAAGGTATATCTCGGGCACAAATGTGCTTTTGAAATTATTTATGGTGACTGGGATAAGTCCTTTCATCTCTACCTAGGTACATGGCCGTACTGAAATACTTTAACCCCGGGACTGTTGTTTAATGGAGGCGTGAGCGGAGTTCGGAAAGACCGAAATATATTTTCAACTATGTGTTCTGGTCATTTAAACCTGCAATTGATGGTTTTGTGCATTGCCATCCGGTAATTTCCATAGACGGTACTCATGTCTATGGAATGTATGATATTAAGCTTTTGATCGCAGTTGCAGTAGATGCCAACGAGAAAAATATTTCCACTAACTTTTGCCATTTGTGCCAATGAAACCGAAGAGAAGTGGACGCTTTTTTTGAACCACTTGAAGTAGTACGTTGTCAAACAGCGTTCAGTTATTTGTCTAATATCTGATCGGCATGGTGGTATTTTAAGTTCTATATAGCATTTGCCTGAATGGCAGGAACCCTATGCATACCACCATTACTATTTGAGGCACCTGAAGATCAATTTCCAGAAGAAATATCACGACAAGGCTTTGCATGATTTAATGTGGATGGCTGCAACTGAGCACCAGCAGTGCAAATTCACGAGGCGCATGGAAGTGATCAGGTAGTTAGATCCAAGAGCCTATACTTGGCTGATGGGACATGAGCTTCACATGTGGACATTGTATGCTGATGGTGGCAGACGATGGGGAGCCCTGACTACAAATGTGTCGGAGTCATTCAACGGCTTATTGAAGTTTGCATGTGGATTGCCTGTTACTGCCATGGTCCGGATGACATTCAAACAGATTGTGGAGAGGTTTGTAGAAACGCATAGAGATGCATCGGAATTGATGGACATGGGTGTTCAATTTATGCCAATACCAATGAGAAGATTTGAGAAGTACAGGAGGTGAGCACATTGGCATTCATATTATAGTACGATCACGATCGAGGTATTTTTGAAGTTCGCACCGCTATCCACGGACACTGGGGGAATAATCTACAGACAGTTAATGGAGCCAGTAGGTTGTGTTCATGTGGGAAATGGACCATCTACCACATGTCGTGCACACATGCCATGAGGTGCTTTTAACAAGTTGGTTTAGGGCAACCAACTATGTTGATAGGCAATACAGTATTGCTGCATACTAGACACATATAGTGGGCAGTTATAGCCATTGGGTGCTGAGCATTATTGGCCGCCGGAACCATTTAAAATGTTGTGTAACAAGGACTATTTGCGGAAGTTGCAAGTGCAAAAGAGAACGCGTATACGGAACCAAATGGATGTTGGTGATACCGTTTATGCGCGTAAATGTGGCATATGCTTGCAAACAGGACACGACCATCGTAAATGTTCTTCAGTTGGTGTGGGTGGTGGTGGTAATCAAGCTCCTGGTGAAAGTTCGTCGAATGTACCCAACTATCAAGGATACACCTAGTGTTTTGTTTTCGTAATATTGTTTTGTAATAAGTGTTTGTACTTGTGTATATTACAATATCTATCAAATAAAATTATGTTCCACAATCTTACTATATCTTATTTTTTAACATGACCTTTTGAATTGGGATGATGATATGGTAGTTCCAACATTCAACTTATTGGTGTTAGTAAAAATGACCAATCTGAAGATTAAAATTTCATAACATAATATTCGAAGATGAACTATCAAGTCGTCGTTGTATGACGTCCAGATGAACTATCAAATAATAACATAAAAGTGAGTATGCGCAACACAAGTGAATTTATAACAAGTAAGTTTAGGTGCATATTTACCTGTGCGGCCTCCAGCATATCCAACACATCCCTGATAAGGGGGAGATTATGATGAGCATCAATGGCTCTGTAATTTCCACGCTGGAGAACCCACCTCCTAGCTAGAGGGAGAAACGGAGGTGCTACATCCGAAGGTAATGGTGGTAGAGGTGGCTGCAACTGCAGGAACCGCTCCCGGGCCCAAACCTAACATACAATGTCGACGTAAAATTTAAGAGTCATTTTGACTATATAGAATTAGAAGTAATGAACAGAGTATTCGAATATGCTGTCACCTGTAGAAGCAGTAGAAAACCACATACGTCGCTCTGGATGCCCATGCTAGCCCGACACAGACTCTTGTACAGGTAAGCGAGAACAGCAGCACCCCAGCTGTACTGGGGTAACTCATCTAGCTGCTGAAGATGATGTAGAAATCGCATACTCACTAGATTTCCCGAAGTGTTCAGGAACAAGACACCCCCAAAAAGAAGGAGCAGCGCCAACCTCGTGTACCGGTGAATATGTAGAACATCTGTTTCGTCGGTGATGTCAGGGTGCAATACCTCCAAATACTATCTAATAGCTGTCACAGAAATCCGACTGCCCCCTGAAGCTGCAGCCTCACCCTGTGGCCTAAAACCAGCAAAATTCTGTAGCAAGTCCAAATACTGGACACACGTCATAGATCTCATATACTGAGGCAGTGTAACGGCTAGTCTATCAGCAGGTAGCCCATATAAAACTGGAACATCCTGAAGCGTGATGGTGGCCTCGCCAATAGGCAGGTGGGTAGTCCGCGTCTCCGGTCGCCACCGCTCTATCAACGCCGTGATCGAAGACCAGTCGAGCTGCAGCCGCCCAATCTCAAAAATCCTATAGAAGCCGTATCACGTTGGTGCTGGACTACGCGAGAATGGAAACCTCTCTCCCTCATAAAGTCTCACACGTCGTCCACTCTCCTGGCGTAGAGAGTCTGCTCCACTAGCTCTCCTTCCCATAAGTAGGCGGGCCTATGATCGCTCTGTAACACTAATATCTCATCCGAGAAAGGTCCAGGATGCACAGGCAGCGCGTCCATGTCGTCTACTATAAATTAAACAATATTAATTGTGTGTTAGTTTTTTAAATTAAATATTTAATTATTTAATTCGACAGAATATATATCTATGGGTTCGAGACTCGATATTTGAGGCTCAATAGCACCAAGCTATCCTGAATTCTTTTGTGTGTCAATTTCAATATTTTTTGAATTTTGTTTGTTTTATAAATTAAATATTTAATTATTTAATTGGACAGAGTATATATCTGTGAGTTCCGGGCTTGATATTTGAAGCCCAGTAGCACCAAGCTATCCTGAATTCTTATGTGTGTCAATTTCAATATTTTTAAATTTTTTTTAGTTTTATAAATTAAATAATTAATTTTTAATTGGACAAAGTATATATCTTTGAGTTCCACGCTCGATATTTAATTTGAAAACATATATTAATTTGTTAGTTCTGTGTGTTTATTTTATAAATTAAATAATTAATTTTTGTAAAGTGTAATTGGATAGAGTTTGTAGTTAGTAGATACTTAACCTACAGAGATTCTACGCTAAAAAGCTATATATTTTACTGCTATAAGGCTCTATATCTTACTACACTATAAGGGAACTATTCTTTAAGCAAATAAATAATCTAAGCTAAAAAAACAACAAACATATTTTAATAACATAACTTTCACGAAATTACATATAAAATAGTAAAAGAAATTTATGAACATTTTTATTAACAAGAAAAATTATTTCTCAACTTTTAACTATTTTTTTAAAACACTAATAATTTAATCCAAATAAAAATAACATACAAATTTAATCGCAAACAAAATACAAAACAACTTGGAAACACATTCAAGACAACTAATATGCATTATTATACGAGTTTCGACATAAACTAAACTGGAATACCTCGATTTATGTTTTTAGAAAAGTCGAAAAATTGAAATTTTGAGCCCGAAACGAGGAACCACAACAATCGAAGGCTTGGGTTGTATGCGGGACCTACAATCTTAACTTTTTGTGTGACGGGTGGGGTCCACTCGATTTTTTTTTTTGACAAAACGAGGGGGGGGGGGAAGCGACCACTGTTATGATTTAAAAATGGAGGAAGGTCTGTTTCTGTCATGGAGAAGTAAGCAAAACGCGGTATAGTACCACGCTATATGTAAAACACAGTATTATACTGTGCTTTACATTAACGGCTAAAATTCCGTTAAAGTAAAATAGAGTATAATATCGCGTTTTAGGTAGAAAGATAACTTTTTTTTACACTGTAGAAACGTATTTTTTGAGTCCAAAATATTGGCATTTAGGTTTCGGACTCCATTCTAAATTATATTTCTTAATGACTCATTGTACTTTATTTTGGATCTGATATCCTTTGCATTAGTCAAGTCCATTAAAATGACTTACTACTTGAAGTTGTACACACTGATTACCTTAGTCAAGTTAATGGAAGTCAGTATTCCTTCGAACCAAAAATCTCTTCCGATTTATTATCCTACTTTTACACCTAAATGAAGATGAGACATAATATTCATAAGTTTTAAAAATATAAAAGGGACCTCTTTTCTATTTAAGCCAGATACTTAAAGTAACGCCTCTAATTATTGTTTCGAAAATGAATTATTTGAAGTCTACGAGACCAAGTATAAGCACCCAAACAATCTTAAAAGTACCAAAGTATAAACCAAGTGTTTATAATATTCAGAATACCCAAGTACGAGAACAAAAATTAAAAATAATTCACTGATACTAAGGTAAGAAATCCAAAATAAACAGTACAATAAAATATAAAAAACTACATTCAAAAGTTACGAGGCCCCGAAGGAGAAATATAAGGATTAATTGACGGGATGAGAATTTGGCACTTGTAGGGGATCAACTTGAGAAACTGAGTTTGTAAGATGCGACCCAGTATCTTCTTCTTCATTAACCTCATCAGGTTGGCTGAAAGTGTCTCTTCTTCCGAACGGGTTTCCAAAAACATTAAGTTCAGATCTATCTTAGATTAAAGCTTAAGTTCATAGAAAGCAGTTTTCAAGGACTCGAGAGCCACTTCGAGAGATTTCACTCTATCTTTTGAGGCTTTGAGTTCCTCTGTAGCCCGAGTATAGTCAAAAACTAGTTGACTTGAGTATGATTATTCTGATCAAGCAGCTCCTTGTGTCAGGACGCAAATTCCATAATAGGTCATGATGTTGTTAGGCAAGCTCATGATAAACATCCAATTTAATTATCCATTTTAACCCTGAAACTTAGAAATTTCATTAGATTAATAGAAACTAAATCTAGGACTCAAGGAACATACACACTACTTTACCAAAATACGAGTAGGAGTAGTACATAAAGCAAAGTCATAGTATCAACAAGTACAACTATGAAAGTTCACTAGAAGCCTCCAAAATTTGGTGTCACAAGTGCATTAGTCATCTAGGTAATATACAAAACTACTATAGCTATTGTCTGAAAAGAAATTGACAGAAACAATAAATAAGATAAAGGGAGACTCCGGGCGCTGCAGATCGAACATGGAAGCCCGGCCGTGTGACTATTGGAAGTACCTGTCTCTGTACCTGCACAATTCGTACAAAAGTGTAGCATGAGTACGTAAATCAACGGGTACCTAGTAAGTATCCAGTCTAACCTCGAAGAAGTAGTGACAAGGGCTGGATTTGAAACTTAATAGTGGTCAAATAATAAAATACATAAAGTAAACAGATATGAAACACAACAAGTAACAATAAAACAAATAAGCTTTAATCATAAATTTTCAAATATGGATTATTACAAAATCACTAAAATGTCATACCGACCTCGAAGGCACATAATCAACTAATATCAATACCACATCAAATCTCAAATGTTGCATACAAGTCTGCCGAGGCGAACGGCCTGATCCCATAGGAATGGTGATTCCCAATACTGTCGAGGCGAACAACTCGATCCCAAAAGAGAAATTATTAATCTTGCCGAGGAAAACGACCCGATTCCATAAGAGTAATTATTAATTCTGCCGAGGCAAACGACCCAATCCCATAAGAGTAGAGTAACTCTCTCGCTCGCGAAAATACATTCGAGTCGAGAAGACAGGGAACTACCTTTTATTAAATATTTCACAATTCCCAAAGTAAGAGACTTCGTCAATATTTTATCCTAGCCTCAATCTTAGTCATAAATTAGAGAAATCAAATGCACAAGATTAATTCAAATAGCACATTTAAGGCATGATGTGAATCTAAGTCTACCCGAACATAAATATTGAATAAAGCTACGTACGGACTTTCATCACCTCGTGCGTACGTAGCTTTCACAACAAGTAACACAAAATAATTTATAGACCTAAGGAGATAATTCCCTCTCACAAAATTAGGCAAGAGACTTACCTTGCTTCCAAGCTCACTACTCGGCTCTTAAACCTCACTAGAAATCCCCAAACAATGCCGAGCAATCCGAAACTTGTGATGTTGATGAAAATACCCCACAAAAGTGCTCTCAATTTCGTTCAAGACCAAGTGAAAATATGAGAGAAATGGGCTATGTCCCGAAATTAAAGTGTTCTACCTAGGCCCCTTCTTCTTCGCGATTTTGGAAGAAGTCTCGCGATCGCAACGGCCAAATTCTTCCAGCTGCCCAAATAGCCTTCGCGTTCACGATCCACAAGTCAGGTTTGCTAAGGCCAATTGCCTTCCAGCCCGACCTAGCTCCTCCCTTCTTGGCGTTCACAAAGAAGGACTTGATCCACATTCGCTTCGCGAAGACCTCTTCGCATTCGCGAAGAGTAAAATCCCAGACCTCCTTCTAATCTCCTTCACGATCATGGGTGAACCTTCGCGATTGCGAAGCACCATCACACCACCATACCAACAGTTTTAGCCAAGTTTAACTTTGCTTCGAGTGGTCCGAAACACACACGAGCCATCCGAAACCCCGTCTAAATATACCAACAAGTTCGTAAATATACTACAGACTTACTCGAAGCCTCGAAACACATAAAATAACACCAGAACTATGAATCGCATCTCAAACCAAATTAATCAACTTCTAAGCTTTAAACACATTTCAACTAACTCTGAACACGACGAACCATACTTAGACAACTCGGAACGATGCCAAATTTTATGTACAAGTCACAAATCAAAATATGAACCTATTCCAAGGCTCAGAATCCCAAACGGACATAGATAATAACAAATTCCACTTCAAATCAAACTTAGGAAATTTTAAAATGTTCAAAATGCCAACTTTCAACAATAAACGCCGAAACTCTCCCGGTCCACCCCAAACTCAATCTGAACATACGTCCATGTCAAAAATCATCATACGAACCTTATTGGAACCTTTAAATTTGATTCTGAGGTCATTTACAAAAAATGTTGATTCAAGTCAAACTTAGCAACCTTAGACTACTATTATAGAACTAAGTATTCCGAATTCAACCTGAATCCTTCCAAAAGGAAACCAACCATCCCCGCAAGTCATAAAGTAGTAAAAACACATACAGAAAGTCTTAAATAAGGGAACGAGGATCTAAAAAAAATGACTGATTAGGTCGTTACACCTTGAGACCTCGAATCTCCCTAGTTTCTTGAGAATGTTGTTCAGCAAAGGATATCCCTTGTTGCTTCAATTCCACCTTCACCCTCTCCAATTCCTTGGTAGAAGACTTAGCTTGGTGGTCCGAAACTTCTTTCTTAGAATGAATCTTTTCAAACTTGGATTCCCAATCTTTGTTTGCTACGGTTAACTTTGCAATCACATCCTAATAGACGATTATTCTCTTTAAAGTCTTAACACGACACATATTGCACTACAATTAAAAAAGAGTTAGTATCTGGTACTTCATAAAATTTGAGGAAATAGCACCCGGAGAAAGGGAAAAGAAGAGTAACCGAAGGGTAAAATGAATCATGTGGTTAACTAAACTGGTATTAGAAACTGTGTCTATCTTCTTCTATTCCAAAGAACCAATCAATAACTTCAACCATGGAGCAGCCTTATCCGAACAAAATAGGAGATTAATATTATTAGGGCTTTGACTATAATGCCATATTTGTAAGTCTGATTGAAGGGGTGGCATCTGGACCCTGCGGAATTGAAAGGTCAAGCAATGGCTCCAAAGTAGACAAAGGAAATGAGTCTATGGAATCCTGAATCCCGGTAAAATAGTTCTGCTCTATTAGACGATCAAAATCAATCTTAGTAAACAATACATCACCAATTTCTGCAATAGGAGAGAGGGCCAATCGCCAGCATGTTCCTCAGTCGGAACTTCAATTTGGTCGTGATCCACTAGGAGAGAGGGCCATTTTCTTCGGCTCATCCCGCAGATGGAAAAGGGTAGTTTGGGGATTGACTCAAGGACTATCTTGATCGTCCCCAGATTGTTCTTTCTTTTTCTTGCCAGTCCTTGTTTTTTCTTTTTCGAAGGGCTGGCAAGATCACCTTCCAAAACCGAACTTGAGGCTTCCTTCTTCTTCATCATTTGCTTTAAAGTAGACAACTTCAAGCTTTGATCTTGGAATCCATCAATCTCTGATTTTTCAATCAAGACCCAGTGTTGAGTCTTCCTCAGCGAAAGATCTATAGCAATAGAAGGAATACGAGATGAATATTGAGCGAAAATAATATTGGTTAGTTCAAAATATACCATGATGCTTGACTTTTTATCTAGACATATCGAAAATAAACTTCCAAGTCTTTAACTGTAGAGAAGAATAAGATGATATCTTCTCACTCGTTTATTAAGGTCGGGGATCTCTATGAATATCTTTATGGCAGCTGTAGTTCAAAGATAAATGTTACGGATAGGATAGGGGAAAAGTAATTCCGATGTGAGATATAATACTTATGCTTATCCTTTCTGTGTAGGATAAATGTGGTCATATGGTCGAATGGTAGCATGACACGTGGAACCGTAGGCAAGAAAAAGAAAAATCAGACCAATACCTGGGCACAACGAATGTGACCGACGCCGGGTAAATCCCGAAGGGAGCATATTTAATGGGAGGAGATCAAGAGTTTGCCATTAGATAGCATTCAATGAGGGAATATTCTTTAACACTAAATGAGCGATCGTTGTAGGGAATATTTTACATTCATGGCATGCCGTTACATATTCATCAATAATTCCTTTATTATCATTTAAGTGGGACTTGATCCAAGGATTTTGTCTTCATTAGGTATAGCTATAAATAGTAGGCTCAGCAGCCATTGGAATGGTGGAAAATTCTCTGAAAACATTTTATTTTTGCTTTCAATTTAATAACTTCACCCACTTTCTTTACAACTTCAAATGGAACGTCATACTTTGGAATCATCCCACGATAATGTGTATTGCTATTGATTTTCTTCCAAATCTTTGGAGTAAGTTTCAGCAACACCTTGTCACCAACATTGAACTCCAAAGGCCGCCGATTTCTATCAGCATTTCTTTTCATTCTTTTAGCTGGCCTTCCCAAGTTGTCTCGCTCCTCAGCCAACAACTCGTTCTTATCGCGAGCATACATATTGGCAGCAGGACACTTGCCCCCTGATTTCATCTGAGCGACTTCCAGCAGTGTGTCAGGCTGTCTTCCCAATACTATCTCAAACGGACTCATTTCAGTTGCCGAAGATCTATGCAAGTTGTAACAAAAATGCACATTGTCTAGTAACTCAACACAATTCCCCTAATTAGCAGTCACATATTGCCTCAAGTACTTTTCAAACAGATGATTGATACGCTCAGTCTACCCATCGGTTTGTGGGTGATTTGCAGTCGAGAATTTCAAATTAGTCCCCAAGAATTTGAACACAACAGTCCAAAACCGGCCGTAAATCTCGCATCCTGATCACTCACAATGTCTTTTGGAACCTCGAAGTGTTTCACAACATGCTTGTAGAATAATTCAGCAGCTACTTCGGAAGAACAAACGATTGGAGCAGCAACAAAAATTCCATTGCTTTGAGAATCTTTCTACCACCACCATAATTGATGCTCTGCCATCAACTTTTGGAGCTAATAAAGTCCATGAAAAAAGAAGCCCACGGATACTCCAAAATAAGTAGAGGTTGTAGCAAACCAACTTCCTTCTTCCGTTCAGTCTTGTCAAGTTGACAAACCAGGCAAGTTTTCACATAGGCCTCAACATCATCTTCCATTTTTGGCTAAAAGTAATTTTAAGACAGCAACAACAACATCCTTTCAACATCCGGGTGACCAGCATAAAGAGTATCATGCGTCTCATTTAGAAGAGAACGACACAATCCAACAACTTGAGGAACCATAATTCTCCCCCCTTTGAAGTGCAACAGATCATCCTCGATCCAATAACGTTTAATTGTCCAATCTTTCACTTGATCCATCAATTTCACATACAATGGATCATTCACATCATATAACTTGAGTGTATTCAGAAAATCAGATTCAATTCGAGTAAGTACATAAGTTCTAGCAATTACCTCTTTGCGACTAAGTGCATTGGTAACCTAATTTTTCCCCAGGTTTGTGTACCCAAATGAAGTCATATTCATCCAAGAACTCTTGCCACCGAGCCTGCTTTGGACTCAATTTCTATTGAGTCTTGAAGTATGTATAAGCCACGTTGTCCGTCCGCACTACGAACTTTGTTCCCATCAAGTAGACTCTCCAAACTTGGAGGCAATGAATTACTACAACCATCTGTTTCTCATCTGCAGAATAATGTTGCTCTGCACTGTTCAACTTTCTGCTTTCAAATGCAACTATATGATCCTCCTAGACCAGCACATAGCCAACAACATAATCTGAAGCATCCGTGTGGACTTCAAATGGCAAATCAAAATCTGCCAGCTTCAAGATAGGTTCTGATGCAATGGCCTTTTTTTAATGTATTGAAAGCCTTGTCACACGAATCCGACAAAACTCATTTGACATTCTTTTTCAGCAAATCTGTCAAAGGAGCAGCCCTTTTTGAATAGCCTGTAATGAACTTCCGATAATAATTTGCCAAGCCCAAAAATGATCTAAGTTCCTTTATCCTGCTAGGTGCTTGCCAATAAACTATTGCTTGCACCTTCTTTGGTTCATCTGCACTTGGTTTTCACAAACCAAATGGCCGAGAAACTTTATCTCGCGACTTGAAAATTCATACTTTTCCATCTTGACATAGAGTTGGTAGGCTCTAAGTTTTTCCAGCACTTTCCTTAAGTGAGACAAATGATTTTCAAGGGTTCGGCTATAGATGACTATGTCGTCTAAGTAAACAAATACAATGTCATCAAGATACTCGTAAAGAACATTGTTCATTAAATTACATAAAATTGTTGGGACATTGGTTAGCTCAAATGACATTACAAGAAATTCAAAGCCACCATATCTAGTTACACAAGTGGTCTTAGGGGCATCCTTCTCGGCTATCCTAGCCTGCCAAAAGCCTGACCTTAGGTCTAACTTAGTAAAATAACTAGCCTTTGAGAGCCTGTCTAGCAGATCTTAAATCAAAGGGACCAGATACTTGTTTTGACAGTCACCTTGTTCAGCACCTTATAGTTAACTTACGTCTGCAACGTACCATCCTTTTTTTTCTAGAACAAAACATGAGCATCGTATGGAGCCTTCGATGGTTGAATCAACCCAGCATCAAGCAACTCAGACAATTGCTTCCTTAGTTCAGTCAGTTCCATAGACGACATAGGGTAAGGAGGCTGCGCATGTTACAGTGATCCAGGAATAAGTTCAATCCTGTGATCAATCTAGCTTCTTAGTGGTAACTCCCTTGGCAATTCTGGAGGTATCACGTCTTTGAATTCCTTCACCAAATATACAACATAATTTGGGACCTCAATCTGCATATCTGGCTTGACTTCAACAAGTGCATCGAGGTAAGTCTGCTCACTTCTCTTCAAGCCTTTCTCAAATGCAATGGCAGAAATCAAAGAAGCAATCCCATCGTTCTTTCTTTCATCCCCGTAGGGCCGAATACCTTCCACAAAGTCGAGGTTTGTCTACCCATGAACATAAGTCAATCCAAATGAGGAATTGGAGCGACTTTATTTTTCTTCAGAAAATCAATTCCCAATAGCACATTGAAGTCATCCAATGGCACAATAGTCATGTTGAACTTTCCAGACCAATGGCCCAATATCATCGAGACATCTATCCACCCTATAACCAGGTTGCACCTTTGAATTCACAACCTTCATCTTCGTCAAACACTTTGTCACTTGCAGCCCATACTTTTGAACAATTCTGGAGGCAAAAAAGGTGTGCGTGGTTCCGGTATCAGCCATTGTCACGACACTCTTGCTTCTGATTTTCAGATCCATATACATTAATGTGGAATAAGCATCAGCCAAATCATCCCTCGTAGCATTCACGTATGAAACTCTTCCTTGGCGGCATTTTCTTTATCATCCGCCACAGTCACACAAGCCAAAGTGTTCAACAGCCGCAACGAATTAACATAGGTGGAAACTTCCGATCCCTTTCCTTCTTTCTCCTCTTCAGCAAGAAGAGCATTTATCTTCCTTTGATTTGGACAATTTCGTGCATAATGTCCATGTTTTTGACATGTCCAGCAAATCTTTTCACCACCCGTTGTCTTGTTTATTTTTGACATGTCATTTCCATCTTGCTTCCGATTGTCCTTCCTCCAGTCTTTACTCTTCTCCTTTTTCTTTGACTTAGAAGGAGGGGCAGAATTAGAAGTTAGACTCATTGAGTGAAAATCCACCAATGCGTCCGCTGCCGCAATTGCACTAGGCAGATCTTTAACTTTCTACCTATGGATTTCGTCTTGTGCCAAGCCTTGCATTCCGAAAATGAAATTGTGTAGTTTATCCTCATCCATCATATTTTGGATGTCCAACAACAATGATGAAAAATCATTCACATAGTCTCGAATGGAACCAGTCTGTCTCAACCGCTTCAAGAGATCCCTAGCAACCCAAGACGAGTTGCTAGGCAAGAACTTATCTCTCAGCGCGTCACGAATTTTCTCTTAGGTATCAACATTGGGTCTGCCAACACTTTCATTGTCTGCATTTTTCATACGCCACCACAGCACTGCATCTCCTCTGAAATAACGCACTGCCATGGTCAGTTTAACCTTCTCCGGGATGTGAGCAGTAGAGAAATAATGCTCCAAGTCCCACAGGATGTTTTCCACTTCCTTGGCACCTCTCACGCCATCAAATGCCTTTGGTTCTGATCTTAAATTTGGAATGTTCTTCACTTCCTTAGGGCACATTTGCAACAGCCTGTCGGAGGATCTAGATTTCCGTTTTAAGATCCTCATTCTCCTTCTATAATTTTTCTAACTGCTTTGCAGCAGTTTTCTGAAAAGACTGCAATTCCACCAGTTGGGTATCAACACTCTCACAAATGTGTTGAAGTTTTGTATTAATGCCATGGATCTGAGTCAGAATATCCACCAGACCCACCGCGTCAACAATAATTCCCACCAGTGCCTCCAACTTCTAAAGCCTTTCATGAAGTTCTGCGTTTCCATCCATTATAATTCAAAAATCTTGCTGACATTGCTCTGATACCAGTTGTAACATGGTCAATTTTTTCGTATGGACAATGCACGATAGTCACACAATAATGACTCAGCCCTTTTTCTTTTTCCCACACGTTTTGTCTTAACACTTTGATTATGACAGTATATAGAAATCAAATAAGGCACACAGGTACAAGGATTTCTTCCCAAATTTGTATTAAACTCGTGCCACAAAGAAGCACATAAAACATCTTTACAAAAAGGAGTCAAAGGCAGCTAACACTCTGCCTTGATAATATGCCTAGACTAAGAATATATAGGCAACGTTTTTGTCTCCAGCCTTATCTAAAACCTATCAGTTGACATCCTCAACTGCAAGAGATTTTAAATTTCTATTTTCAAACAGGACAACTTCTCACAGCCCCACATAATCACTATGCTGAAAAATAGGAAACTGCTCCAACTGGACAACTGCCCTGCATGTGTGTGGCACATGGGCGATGCCTTTGAATTTTGGTGCAAACATGCCAACTCTGTCATGTCTTCGTGCCAAACTCTTGTGCACCATGCTTTTGCATGCATGTCTGCCACTGTCACTTATCCAGATCTCCCATGACATTGCCTTGCCGCGCCCATCTTCCTTGCAATGCCCTGCCCTAACTTGCCTTAGTTTTTCCAGCCTTTGCTATGCTTCTGCTGCCCGTTGTCATTGCCTTACCATGGCCACGCCAATGCCATGGTCTTGTCATTCCTTAGCACCTTAGCCACATTTCATCATGCCAGAGTCTATCAACACCTGCCCATGTCAGACAGACTTGTCAACATGATGCCATAGTCATCATAGGGCCATGCCAAGGTCCATCATGTAAATCCCTCGTTACACCCATGCCATTTTCGATCAAACAAGTCGAGGGGCTAACAATAACCTAGATCCTGGTTGGCACAACAATGAACCTTTTATACCACCCTCGTGCGTGATCGTCTTCGGTATCAATAAGAACTCGCTTGCCATGATTACTGAGTGCGAACACTGCTCCCCGAAAAAGTTTGGGAGAATAAAGGTGGAGTAGATATTAAAGAGTCAAAATCGTTGCTACTAATGTTGACAAATAACGAAGACATTCCACAAGCCTTAGATGCTTGTACCTACTTGATCCTGTCAAACATTAAAATATTTGCAGAAGTCTTCAATCACGGGATTGATTACCTGTTCGAATCCGAGAGTGAACAAGTACGTTATACAAAGGAAAAAGCTTTTCGATAGTTGGTTATAGATCATTCTCTTGAACAGAATGTATGTTACGTCATCCTTCTAGTGGCGTTCTTTTCTAACAGTGGAAGATGTTCCAACTGGATAACAGAGGAATACGCTTTAATATGCATATTACGATTCCCCCATACGGCCTTACGTCTTTTTCCAAAGAATGAAATCCTCTTCGAAGTTTAGTTGTTTGGGGAATATTTGCAGAATGGTGGGTTTAGAGATAATCTCTTTCTTGTCACCTTTCTCGCCTTTTAAAGAAGATTTTCCAGCGGCAAAATCTTGGTTTCCTTTCTTCTAGATAGATTTATGGGGATTTTTCATCTTTTTCTCAGTATCAATAAAAGGTTCCTCCTCTAGAAGGAGTCCAGAATCAAAATGTGGTTCTTTTGAACAAGTAATACCTTAATAGGTGTTAAAAAAAGATGATATTTTTATATATAGCGCCCAAATACTGGGTGCTATACATTAACGTTAACTGTGCCGTTAATGTATAATGCCCAGTATTTGGGCGCTATATATAAAAAGCTAACACTAACAGTATAACGCCCAAATACCCGACGCTATACATAAAACTTTATGTATAGCGTCCAGTATTTGGGCACTATACACCGTTTTCCTGGCCCCACCAATAATTCCTGACTTCAATAATTCAAAAGTGTATAGTGCCCACTTTTTGGGCGCTATATATATATAACAAAAAAATCCCGGCTAGTCATTTCCTATATAAAGAGATTAGGATTGTATAGAAATTCATTCAAAATTTCTTTTAACTCTTGTTGAAACGTTTAATGTTGTTAAATTCTCCAGCATTTTTCCATTATGTCTGAAGAGCGTAGAATAAGAGTTTCATTATATTGGGGGATGAGGTTGTGATGAAGAATAACTCTGTGGGCTACAGTTTACCTGCTCAGTGTCATGTTAAATTGCCAGTTACAATGGAGTACGATAAATTGATATCATTGTTATGCAAAAAAATGAGTGTGAGGAAACGTTCAATGATTCTTAAAGTAACCGACAGATATCCGTATTCCGTTACTCTGCAAGGGGTTGCTTTTTACTCGGAGTTTAACATCGACGATGATGAAACTTTGAGTGATTTTCTGAGGACTCCGGATGAATTCTAGGAATTGTTTATAATCACAATGTTGGAGATGTACGTGAAGGTCGAAGACGTTCCAAAAAACGAGGTTGTGCGTAATAGAAATAACCCCCATTCATCGGGTGGTTATTCTGGAGCAAGTTTTGCTTGACAGGTTCTGGATGAAAGAGTTTTCCTTAATTTAAACTTATCACCGCTGGCGAATGAGCAACGAGAAAATAATTTATACCTTGCTTTCCATAATTCACAAGACGAGTGGTAAACTTCAATTTTCATTTGTGTTAATTATGTATAATTTTGGTGTATTGAATTTGTATTAACGCTCATATATTTAATATGGGGTATCGTCCTGATATGAATTTTACAAGTGGCCCATCCGGTAGTCATCACCTATTTAAAAACGTCCATCATGGAATTTCATCACATTACGACTTGTAAGTGAAGTGATATAGCCATATGGAAAGCATTTATTAATTCAGTAGCTTATATTTTTGTTGGTTGTGCAGTGAAAACGAGCAAGTTGAACCACCCGTACTCACTCAATTGCTCGAAAACGACGTATTACATCGGGATATGGAAGATGCATAGAGTAAGGAACAGAACAGCGATTACGATAACAATGCTGATGAATTCGAAGACGAGACATCCTTTCCTCGTGAGGATGGTGAGGATGAGGAGGAAGGACCTGATTTGAAGAGAGACCCCCTAGACGAAGAGTGTACGAGTCCGAAGTGCCGTTTCATTCAAGGGAAATTCCTTACATTGATAACTTGCTAACCGTGCTGGATGTGGAAGCTCTCACAAGGAATTTTGATGAAATTCGGACAACAATGTGGGATGAGTCTAGACCAACGGTGCTTGCAAAGGGGATGCTTTTTTCTGATAAAGCGCGTGTAAGCAGGGCTTGTAAAATGCACAACGTAAAAGAGTATCGTGAGATACAGGTATGGGAGTCAAGTCCGATGGTATACAAGGTTGTTTGTCGCAGGTGGTTTTGGCCATGTAATTGAATGTTGCGTGCGACCAAGAAGAAGATAGGTATGTGGAAAGTGGGTAAATACATTCCTACCCACACATGCGAAATGGACACATTCAACGGGAATCACTTCAACTTGGATATTGACTTGATTTCTCTTGTACTTATTCCGCACCTCGAAACGTCCATAAGGTATAAAATCAAAGAGTGCATTACATCAGTCCACCAGGAATATGGCCATACCATTACGAAAAGAAAGGCATTTCTCGGACGCAAACGAGCGTTTGAAATTGTCTACGGTAATTGGGATAAGTCATTTGCATCTCTACCAGAGTACATGGCCGCACTGCAGCACTTTAACCTCGGGACAGTTGTTGAATGGAAGCTTGAGCGGAGTCCGGGAACACCAGGATACATATTCAATTACGTGTTCTGGGCGTTTAAGCTAGCAATTGATGGTTTTTCGCATTGCCGGCCTGTAATATCCATAGACGGAACTCATGTCTATAGAAAGTACGATATCAAGCTATTGATAGCCGTGGCAGTTCATGCTAATGGACAAATATTTCCTCTAGCTTTTGCTATTTGTGCTAATGAAAGCACAGAGACGTGGACGCTGTTTTTGAACCACCTGAAAGAGCACGTTGTCAAACAGCGTTTAGGTATTTGTCTAATATCTGATCGGCACAGTGGTATATTAAGTTCTGTGGAGAACTTGCCTGCATTGCAAGAACCTTATGCATACCACCGTTACTGTGTGAGACACTTTAAGGCCAATTTCTAGATGGCACATCCCAACAAGGATCTACATGATTTGATGTGGATGGTGGCAACAGACCACCAACAGCATAAATTCCGGAGGCATATGGATTCTATCAGGCAAGAAGACGAGGCAACCTATTGTTGGTTAATGCGACATCACCCGGAAATGTGGACTTTGCATGCGAATGGTGGCAGACGATTGGAAATTCTTACTACAAACGTGTCAGAGTCCTTTAACGGGTTATTGAAGTCGGCAAGAGAATTGCCCGTCACAGCCATTGTGTAGATGTCGTTCAAGCAGATGGAGGAGAGGTTTGTGGAACGGTCTGCAGTTGCAATGAAATTGATGGAAAGGGGTGTTGAATTTATGCCAGTGTCGATGCAGAGATTTGAGAAATACAGACGGCGAGCACATTGGCATTCATTTTTGCAGTATGATAATGAAAGAGGTGTTTTTGAAGTTCGCACAGCTATCCATAATAATCGGGGTAATAATGTACATACTATAAATGAAACAGCAAGGTTATGCTCCTGTGGGAAATGGTCCATCTACCACATGCCTTGCTTACATGCCATCAAGTGTTTTCAACGTGTTGGTTATGCAGAGACCAACTATGTTGATCAACAATATAGTGTTTCCAAGTACCTAAACACATATAATGGTCAGTTGCAGCCAGTAGGTGCTGAGCATTATTGGCCTCCGGAACCATTTAAAATGGTGTGTAACAAGTTCTATTTGCATAAAATATAGGTGCAGAAGATAACGCGTATACGGAACCAAATGGATATTAGTGATACTGTTTATGCGCGCAAATGTGGTATTTGCTCGCAAACAGGACACGACCGTCGTAAATGTCCTTCATCTGGTTTGGGAGGCAAAACTAATCAAGCTCGTGGTGGGTGTTCTTCTAGTGTACCTAACTACCCATGAGTTGATATTGTAATAATTAGTTGTTATGTCTATGTTGCAAGATTTATGAAATAAAATTATGCTTGTTAATTATGATTTGTACTTTCTCATTTTACCTATTTAAATAATAATTTAATAAAATTATATGTATCTTTAGCGCGATTGAACACTACGTTATGTGTGTGTTTTCTGTTGAACTGAAAAAACTGACCAGCTGACATAAAGTTGTCTTGTCAACATCATGATATTTAACACGCAAAATACAACGCCATTAGATAGTACATTATGTATTTAGCGCGGTTGAACACTACGTTATGTGTGTGTTGTCTTGTCGAACTGAAAAAGCTGATCAACTGACATAAAGTTGTCTTGTCAACATCATGATATTTAACACGCAAAATATAGCACCATTAGATAGTACATTATGTATTTAGCGCGGTTGAACACTACATTATGTGTGTGTTGTCTCGCCTATAAATAACGGGATCATTGTAGTTATTTTGTGTGCTCAAAATTTACTAAAAGCAAATATTTCATTAAAAGTAGGGTTTTTTTTACTAAAAATAAATATTTCACAAATGGCTCAACCTTTTCGTCCACCAAAGTACAAGTGTGGAAAAGCATGCTTGATGCAAAATTGTTGGGACGGTGGTGAAGTTGGACGCCGCTACTGGTACTGTATGAACCCGTTTTACAAGGTTCCCAGCGAACCTATTTGTGATTTTGAGGAATGGGTTGATGAACCATGTTATCAGGAATGCTACAGAGAACAACTGCAGTATCTTCATAATGTGTGTTTAAGACAACGAAAACATGAAAAAGAAAGCAATAGAATTATTGCACACTTGAGGGAGAATCTGAAGGAGGTGGGAGAAGAAAAATGGAAAACACAATGGAATTGTGAAGAACAAAAGGAACGTAAAAACAAAATATAAACAGGAACTTGCGGAGGTGAAGGCGAAACTGAAAGAGGTAGAAGAAGAAAAAGAACATCTGGAAGAGTGATTTGAGTGGTTGGAGTGGAGAATAAATGGCAACCGGGGCTAAACAATGACATGTATGCGTTTAGTGTATTTTTCATATTTCATGTATTTTTATTATGTTGGTCTGCTATGTTTGTATTTGTGCTGTAGTAATGTTTTTCGTGTTGGAAGTTAAGTTTAAGTGCTTGTGTTGTTATATGAAACTATGAAACGAATGGGGAACTAAAAAAAGTAATGGGCATATTCGATTAAATATTGTTGTTAATGTATACAAAAATATTATTTACACCAAATAAAAAAAATGAAGGCCGAATCAATGTGTCCCGCATCCGGTGTGTCTCAATGCATTCGCTGGCCTGAGGTGCATCCCCTCCCGCCCGGGTGCGCTATCATGATCATCATCATCAAGTCGCCTCCTTATAATCGGATGCGGCGCAGGATGACATGTATCGGTGGTGCTGTCAGGTCCAGTAGAAGGCTACATAATAATATGAAACTTAGTATAGAAAACTACATAAAAATTCACAACAATTTATATTGTCTTACCATCATCGTGTCTAGATCCTGAATGTAGTCATTTGTCGCAGCATCGCATGAAGCCTTAAAAAGGAAATTAATAAAGTTAAAGAAAATAAATAAGTTACAGTTAAAACAAATTCAAATTCAATACTAATAAACTCATACTTGCGCATGTGATGTGGAGCCATAACTCAGTCGACGCCCACTATAAAAATCTCGGGTCGGTCGATCCTCATCAGTGGTAGACGAGCCTGGGAAGTATCTACCCTAATCCACTTCCTTGAATATCCAAGCCCGTGATCAATAATTGACCCGATGAGGTCACCTGCGATGGCACTGGAGTGCGATAAATTCCAAGGCTATAAGACGGCATGTCCGTCTCATGTATGCCACCTACCATATCAGCAGCAACATCATCAGCAGGAGCCTCAACGCCCCCTTGCTGCGGACCACCTGCTCTCCTCCCACGACCAC